>NC_090445.1:350204250-350810095 GCF_031143425.1 Pleurodeles waltl | reverse complement strand
AAAACTTCCCAAACCTTCATATATTCTTCTAAAATGCTTCCTGAGGATCAGAAAGTGTTCAGCATCACCAGACAAGGGTTCAGAAGCCTTGGTTTGCCTCTTGGGGTCTGGGACTCAATCTCCCACAACTTACCTAATCAGTCCAGGAAAATCCAGCTGTAGCTGCACAGTTTGAGTTGTCCTCTCTTTGGATGTTGCAGGTGGCTTCTTCCAGCACTTTTCTGCCTGTTGCTGCTCAGGGAGTCCACTCCTTCTCCTTTAAGGAAGGCACAGTCCTTCTTTGGGGAGGCTTGAGAGTGCAGCAAGTTCAGTCCTTCTGAGTGCATGCCTTCTATGGTGCGGTTCAAGGGTCTAATGGGGCATTCCTTCTTCTCTTGTTGTTCCAGACAGTGATCTGAGGGGCTCCTGAAGATCTCCTATATTTTATCCCCATTCTGGGCTGGCAAGAAGAGGGGGGGGGGGCACACCAACCAATTGGGTTTAAGTTGTCACCCTCTGCTATGACCACTTCCTGAGTAGTGTGGCATATGTTTGTCCCAGAATGCCAGTTACTCAATAATCAAAATGGAAAAATTATTTCCTTGGAGTGCAGGTGTGGCAAACTTAACCCACAGGTGTGGATGAATGTTCCCTAAAGTCCTTTCTAGCCCCTCTCCTAATCTAATTAGGGGGCTCCCATCTGGCTGGGGATGAAGGAAGTAGTAGCTGGCCTGGGTCCTGTGGCATCTGTACTTCTACCTTTGAAGCCCAGCTTATCTCCCAAGCCCACTTATTTCCCTGACTTCTCCAGGAACCATAGCTCCTCCAACCAAATGGCTGTATTGGTTCAGCCCCAGGCCTCTTCACACCTACTCAGGGAGCAAATTGTCTGAGGCTGTAAAATGCTGACCAATCAGAAGAGGCTGCTACAAGGCTGCTTTAGGTAACTGCAGGGTAGTAATTTCTAAAACTACTTTCCTGCAATAGTTATAATAAAACCAACTTTAGCACGTTGATGATTTATTGTAACTATCATTTTGATACTTTGAACTAAACTGTTAGCTAGTTTCCAAGTGAAGGTAGACTTTATCACAGTTTAATAAAGTCTTGCCATATTAACCTTTGGGTCTAGAAGCACTCCAATGGGGGGAAATGAATTCAACTGTTTTCCCTACCAGGGCATTTGAAACATATTTTAAATTTCCCTTGCCTTTTATAACAACTGGCAGCACCCAGGGCAGACCTTAGGGGTGACTTTCAAGTTATAAAAAGAGGGTTTAGACTTCGGAAGTACTTTTTTAATTCCAAAGCTGAATTTTAGCGCAGGTCTGGCTTTAAAATCGCACTAGACACCTCACCAGTGCATACCTAAGTGCATTAAGTCCTTTGGGGTATCAAATTCTCCCTGCCCTATTATATACTATGGGCTTAAAGTAGGCTGGCTTGGCCATTTAAAATGATACCACACACGATATACTTTTAAAGACAGAGCACTGGCCCTGGGCCTGGTTAGCAGAGCCTATTTAAATTTCAGTCAGTAACCACCAGTATCAGTCAAAATATGGAGGCGATCTGGGAAAAAAGGATGACTTTCGCACACCAGGTTTTTAGAGCATTTGTTTCAATTTACAGATGACTCCCACATGTATGTTTATCACCATGTTTCCACATTCAAGGAAGGGTCATATTAATAGTGTTCCTGCTTTTTGCAGCACATTTTAAAGCTGTAGACAAAAGGTTTGCCACCAGTAGTTTTGGGGGTTTCTTCTTTGGGCTCCTAGAGAAACATTACATTTGTTACTCAAACCACAACGTTTTCATCACTGGATGTTTTCTAAGTTCTCTTGCAGAGAGTGACATCAAGAGTTTTGTATTCATTGCATTCAATAAAAATTGCTAAGCAGAAACCCAATGCTTATGTGCCTCATAAAAGGTTTGCCTACGAGGTTACGGATATCTGTCATGCATTGGACCTAGTAGTATGCTTATTACATGACTGTGAAAACAATTGTGGTATTGCATTTACTGACTGTCAGGTCTCTCAAGCATGAGAAAGATGTAGGTCTTGAAAGCACATGTTTTTTTCTGGGTATCGCACTACTTCTGTACCTTCCACTCTTGTGTATGTGTATATGAGACAGCTTAAGACCTATTTACTAGGTAAGCAGCAGTGTCTGTTCAAAGACTGTGATGATTGATCTCTAGAATGAACAATTATATATAAATAGCCAAGCTTTACCTTACAAGTTTCACAGATGTTGATTATATTGGCTGCAGTCAAATGAGCCACAGTGAAACATGCAGCTGAATCTTTGGTCCCAAGGATAGGCATGGTGGGCCATGAGTGTAACAGGTAGGACGGTCGTACTAACACCTTTCCCTCTGTCCATTTCCCTGAAGGTCAGCGTATAGGGTATATGGCGTGCCATCGCCAAGGACGTGCAGACCCTGGGGGTCTACGGCAAGCTGAGCACCCACTCTCGGAAACGGTGGGAGGATCAGAGATGCTGGGCATGCAAGACCGTGGATGCCCAGCTGGGGGTGGCCTCCCGACGAGAAAGGGGTGCCCGTCGAACCCTGACCCCCCTGATGGACCGCATACTGGCAGTGGCCTATGCGGAGCTGGATGGGCGCTTGGGGGCATCACAGCAGCCACAAGGGGGTGAGTACAGTGTCCCAATATACAACTTACACCTGGTGGGGTGGGATCCGGGTGGGGGTTGTGGGCCCTGTGGGTGCGCCTAGGTCAGGCCTGACATTTCAGGGTTGGTCCCATGTAGGGCAGGGTTCTGATGTGAAAGTCTTCCACCAAGCTAGTAGGCATCCACTACTGGGCAGGGGTCTGTGGGTCTCAGGTATGCTGCAATTGGTGTTAGGTATCCCCATCCATGGCCTGGTGACTAGCATTGTGACTAGTAGTACATTGCCTAGTGTGTAGGGCTGTTCCCTGTGTGTGTCGTGTACGCCAATGGTGGTGTTGGTGCCACCATTAACCAGGTGTATCCTTTGTGTCTCCCCCCCTTTTTTATTTTGTCACCATGTCCTTATGTGCCTTAGCATCATCTGACGGAGGAGCAGAGGCACCAGCGACAAGGGACCTGCATCCCACAGGACCCAGGATGCCGAATCCACCGACTGTGAAAGCATCAGTGGGATGGAGGGTGAGGGGAGCACGACGGCGGAGACAGGAGGGGACAGTTTGAACACAGATTCCTCCTCCGATGGAAGCTCCCTGGTGGTGGCGGACATCTTTGTGCCCACACCAGCTACAGGTACAGGCGCCACCCCAGTACGAGCACCGCCCTCCCAGCAGCCCCTCAGTGAGTTTCCCGAGCCCGCTCACCCAGAAGGGTGGGCATCTCCTTTGCCCCAGGCACCTCAGGCCATGCCCCATTTAGCCCTGCTGCCCTGAGTGAGGAGGCTATTGACCTCCTGCAATCCAGCTCTGTTGGGCAGTCAAACATTGTGAATGCCATCCAGGGACTGGCAGCCCAAATGCAACAGACAAATGCATTCCTGGAGGGCATTCCCACTGGCATGGCGGCCCAACATTGATCAATCCAGGCTCTGGTTTCCTCTCTGATGGCAGCCATTGCCCCTGTTTCTATCCTCCCCCCTTCAACTTCCTCTACCTAATCCCATTCCCCTCAACCCCAACCTATCCCAAGCATACAGGCAGATGTGAATGCTCCCAGGACAACACCCAAGAGTGGACATGGCAAACACAACCACTACACTTCATCCCACAGTCACTCACACAAACAGGATCCAGAATCAGACAAATCAACATCCACTGATTCCACCTTGGCCCCCTTCTCCTCATCATCCACCTCCCTCCCAGTTTCATCTCCACTCACACCTGCATGCACTACATCCTCATCCACTACCCCCATCACCAGCAAACCTAACAGCACACACCCCTCACTGGCAGTCAGCGCCCCCACTCCCATCCCATGCACATATCCCCTGTGTCCTCTCCCACTGTGGCTGTGCCCCCTCCTCCCAAAGTACAGAAACACAAGCACTCAGACACCCAACAGCCATCCACCTCACAACAGCATCCAGCCCATGCACCTGCACCCAAACACAGCAGACTGACACCTCCTACAACCACTCCCTCTTCCTCCACTCCCAAACCATCTCCCTCTTACCGCCCCAATGTCCCTAAGAAGCTTTTCCTCGCCAACATCAACCTCTTCCCTAGCCCTCCCCCCGTCCCTCACATCAGGCCAGGATGGTCAAAACCCAGACAAGCACCTCAACCACCCAGTCCACGGGCACAGTAGTGTCCACAGATACTCCAGGTGGGAGAGGCTCCCGGTCACCAGGCAGCCACACTGAAAGGGTGCCTGCACCAAGTTCTGCCAGGAAGGGCAAGGCGGCACCCCCAGCTGCTGTAGGGAAGGGCAAGGAGCCCCCCCAGCTGCTAAAAGGAAGGGCAAGGAGCAATCCCCAGCTGCTGACAGGAAGGGCAAGGAGCAGTCCCCAGCTGCTCCCAAAAGGAGCAAGGAGCCATCCTCAGCTGCTGGCAGGAAGGACAAGGGCCCTGCACCAGCAGGCAGGAAGGACAATAGGCCTGGTGCTGGGACTCAGTCGGAGCCCCCACCACCAACCAAGGTGGTTTAGCAGTCCGAGGCTGCAGGGGAAGGGCTGGAGCCTCCCCCACCACTGCTAGCACCAGTTCCCCCATCATCTCCACTGCCACCAGCACCCCCAACAGCAGCAGCAGACCCAGTGGGCAGCCATCTGAGGCTGCGGGGGATGGGCTGGACCCTCCCCCCACCACTGCAAGCTCCACCAGCAGCACCACCACTGCCACCACTGAGCAGCCATCACCACTGGCGGATAGTGTGTAGTCCTGCATCTATGGGCTATTGTGCGGCCTGGCACCAGCAAATCCTGTGGGTCCGACACCCAGGTGAGAGACTGTGACCCTGCACTCCCCAAGACAGTGCACAATGCTCCCTCCAGAACCAGTGGAGAAGCCATCCACTCACCCCATCCTTCCGAAGATGAAGCTCACTGAGCACAATGCCCCCTCTAGAACCAGTGGAGAAGCCATCCACTCACCCCATCCTTCCCATGATGAAGCTCACTGGGCAGAATTCCCCCTCCAGAACCAGTGGAGAAGCCATCCACTCACCCCATCCTCCACAGGATGAAGCTCACTGGGCACAATGTCCCCTCCAGAACCAGTGGAAGAAGTCACCTACTTGAGAGACTGTGACCTTGCACTCCCCAGAACCAAGTGGTGATCAAATCACCCACTTGAGAGATTGTGGACTTGCACTCCCCAGGACCAAGTGGTGGGCAAGCCACTCACTTGAGGGACTGTGGCCTTGCACTCCCCAGGACCAAGCGGAGTGGAGATCACCCACTTGAGAGAGACCGTGGCCTTGCACTCCCCAGGACCAAACAGTGGGCAAATCGCCCACTTGGGAGACTGGACTTGCACTCCCCAGGACCAGGCGGTGGGCAAGTCACCCACTTGAGAGACTGTGGCCTTGCACTCCCCAGGACCAAGCAGTGGGCAAGTCACCCACTTGAGAGACTGTGGCCTTGCACTGCCCAGGACAGAGTAATGGGCATAATGCCCCCTCCAGGACCAGTGGCGTTGTACCATCTTCCCGCTGAGGTGCCCCCATTCCCCGTCCCCCTGAGGTGCCTGGCTATTTTTGACCTGATGCCCCTGCAGTGTTCTCTCCGTGTTGTTGCAGGAGTAAAGTGGGGCCTTGGACTATGTCATGTGGCCCTGTGGCCCATGGACATTGAGGACTGGGCAGTGTCCCTGCATTTGTAAATATGTATATACATTTTTTATTTGGATGCACGTATTACTACTATATTTATCTTATTACACTCACTTTAACCTATTGGTATTGTCCTTGCATTATTCCTGAGGGCAACGGTGTAAATATGTTATGTTGCTGCATCTGCTTATGTGTATGGTGTTGGGGGGGTGTGAGTTGCGTGTGTGTGTCACTCTCATTTTCCTCCCTCCCTCCCCTGTGTGCTAGGCGGAGGTACTCACCGTGGTCATCTTCGCAGGCATTGGTGTTCGTAATGGAGCAGAAGGTAGAAGAGCATGGGGAACACATGCAACTCGGGTTCCATGGTGGCATGGTTCTTCCCTGAGTCTCCAGAGATGAGTCATTTCCCTTCTGTGTTCCGTTTCCGCCAGGCTTTTGTTATTGTTGGTACTGCCCTGGAAAAGGTGGCGGATTGGTGTCTCTTAATACAGTGGGCGGAACATTGTCTTCCGCCTGGCTGTAGGCGGGTTACCCCTGTGGTGCTTGTTGAATCTGCCCTGGCGGTCGGTGTGTTAAAGTGGCTGTCTGTCTGAGTGGTTTTTGCCGTGGTCATGATTTCATATTTATTACCGCCGGCTTGTTGTCGGTATTACCACCGCTTTATCACCGACTGCCAGGGTTGTAATGAGGGCCTTTGTGTCAGGCTTGTGTTACCTTTGTAATGCATATCAAATGCAAAGTGTTGGACTTGTAATTACAATCCAACATAAATTACAATATGTGTTGAATTGCAAACCAAAGTAACGCAATGCCGCACAATGTGCTGCCCTGCATTATTTTGTTTCAGGAGAGTGTTCCAAGGGTGGTACAACCACCTTAAAAGTTTGATGCAAATCCTTATCTACAAAGAATTGTAGACAGGGGTTTGTGCCAAAATCCTGAGCTTCCCCAAGGCAGGCCTAACATTGAGAAATTGTTTATAGTTTTTCCTCAATTAATGTGTTCTACATTCTAAAGCACACATAGAAAGAGGAAAATGTGCTAAACATAGTTTTTGTACAAGAAGTCAACCTCTTCCTGCACAAAAACTATGCTTATCATAACCCATGCATACGCACTATGGTGCAAGACTGTTTTGTCTTTGGCACATGGCAGCTAAAAGTGTGCCAGCACAGGCCAATGGCAGAACAGTGCCACATCTTAGTACCTATATACATGTCCACCTCTTTCCTGTTCACGCAACGCATTCTGGCCCACAATTTAGAAGTGTATATAGTAACAGAAGTCTCTATTGTTGCTTCCTTTGTTGATTTAACATAGATCCAAAATTTCAGATTCTCTATGTGTTTTATATGTATTTATATATATGTCCCTGTGAAGATTATGTGTGACTGCTCCGCATTTCTCTCCCCATATCATCTACTTTATGCAAATAGATTCAGCGCTTCCTCTTTAAAATGGCGGGAAGTGTTGCAGAAGCTGAAAAGAGCTGTGGAAATAATGTTCAGCAGAGTCTTTGTCATGGATGCAGACTGTTGGTTCCTAGAGGGTCCAGTTGCAGTTCCAGTGGCTAGAAGTCAAAGTAGGGTTGCAGAGGACTCCTTCTGGAATCTTGCATGCTGAATCTGAGGACCCTAAATAGCCCTGAAAGGGGGATCGGTTACCTTGCAAGGTGAGCAGCTATCAGGAGGGGGCTCTGACATCATTTGCCTGACCTGGCCACTCAGATGCTCCCAGAGGTCCCTGACAACCTTGCATTCAAGATGGCAGAACCCAGGCACCCTCAGGAGGAGCTCTGGGCATAACCCCTGGGGTATTGATGAACAGGGGAGTGTTTACTCCCCTTTCCATTGTCCAGTTCATGCCAAAGCAGGGACTGGAGGTTCCTGAATTGGTGCAGACTGGTTTATGCATGGAGGGCACCAAATATGCCCTTCAAAGCATACCAGCGGCTTGGGGAGGCTACCCCTCCCAACCCATGTAACACCTATTTCCAAAGGGAGAGGTTGTCACCTTCTTTCTCAAATGAAATCCTTTGTTCTGCCTTCCTGGGCTTGAGCTGCTCAAGCAGCAGGAGGGCAGAAACCTGCCTGAGGGGTGGCAGCAGCTTGAGCTGCCCGGAAAACCCCAGCAGGCTAGTAGGAGCAATGCTGGGGGTCCTCTAAGGAGTCCCCAGAGTGCATGGAATCATACTTCCAATACTGGCAACAGTATTGGAGTATGATTCTGACATGTTTGATACCAAACATGCCTAGGTTTGGAGTTACCATTATGCAGCTGGGCATAGGTAGTGACCTATGTCCAGTACACGCATAAAATGACGTCCCTGCACTCACGAAGTCCAGGAAAATGGAACTGGAGTATGTGGGGCCCCTCTGCTAGTGTAGGGGTGCCCTCACACACAGGTAACTGCACCCTGCCCTCTGGGTTAGGAGGGCCTGCTATAGGGGTGATTTAAAGTGAGCTGATGTAGTGACCTGTAGTGAAAAAGGGTGCATGCACCCTTTTCACGCAGGCTACAATGGCGTGAATTCAGAACACTTTGCTTGGGGTTCCCATGGATGGCATAATACATGCTGCAGCCCATGGGGATCCTCTGGTACCCCATGCCCTGGGTACCTGGGAAACATACTAGGGACTTACATGGGGGCACCAGTACGACAAATGTAAGGTGAAAATGGTACAGTTACCAAGTTTGAAGGGAGAGAGCATAATCAATGGGGTCCTAGTTAGCAGGATCCCAGTGAACACAGTCAAACATACTGACAACAGGCAATACAAAATCGGGTTAACCATGCCAAGAAACAGGGTACTTTTCTACTTGCTCCTATTGACTTTTCTGTAGGAACAGACTAAGGGGCTGATAATGAGTTTGGCGGTCGGACTGCCAGATCACCATAGTGGCAGCTGCCAAAAGACCGCCATGTTGGCGGTCATACAGACTGCCTTATTATGAGTTGCACAGGCAGGACCTGAAAAAAAACAGCTAAAAATGCAACACCGCCCTGACTCTGGAGGGTGGGTTATAGTCTGACCATCAACACCGCCAACCCGCCAACCAACCATCGATCTTACTACAAGTCAAAAGTAGCAATGGCGGCTCAGCCATGGCTGTCTTCCAGTAGCAGTCTGAATTGTAGTGGTTCGTGGTAACCACAGTAATACACAACACCACATTGGATGGATTTGAAAACACCACAACTGACACACATTCCCACCCCAGACACACCTGCAAAGCACACTATAAAACACACCCCCTTCACACACCACAATCCTTTGCATGTTCACAGCAGGACTCAGCAAAGCAGAGCAACATTTTCTGACCAGATAATCCAGTGGAATAGCCCCTCCTTCAACTCTCACCAGTCACACACCCCACACCCTCAACAGACACCTATCATATCCATCTGCACCTCCCTACTCCATTTACTCCCCTGCACCCACACTTTTATTTATTTTTAACACCACCATATAACAAAAGAAAAATCCCTGTTTCACTGAAGATTAATTAAGAGTCATGGTGGATGGGATCATCAGAGTAGAGCCACATTTATTTGAGGCCCAAGTCCAGCAAACTACTAACACACAGAAAATGGAAATGTGGCAAAGGATCATCGACAGAGTGAATGCTATAGACCTATACAACCTGCGCACAAGGGGCGACATCAGGAAGAGGTGGAACGACCTCAAGGGGAAGGTCCGTTCCATGGCATCCAGGCACCAGCTGCAGCTCCAGAAGACTGGTGGTGGTTCCCCCTACCTTACAACTTCCATCCTGGGAGGAGAAGGTCTTGGCCATCCTGCATCCTGAGGGCTTGACAGGAATACCTGGGGAAGTGGAGTCTGGTAAGTCACAACAAAACAAATTTCTCATTAAAATGCATTGTCATGCACATTCACTGCTCACCTTTGGACACCTTCATTGTCACCCCATTCACCAGCCCAGTGTCCACCTGTCCATAGACCACTGTCTGACACCTCACATGTGAACTAGAATCACCTGGGGTCATCTGTATATTTGGTGTAGGACGGGGCGGAAAGCACTACAGTTCCCAGCAGGTACTGTTTTACAATCACAAAAACCAGAAATGTGTATCACACTCAACATGACTGTTTTTTCCAAATACCCAATCAAGTGTACCCACCTGGAAAGGATCACAACTGTATAGTGTGCGTGTGTAGTACAGGCAGTGACAGTACTGCTAAGGTCAGGATGCACTAGTAGTGTTAACCCACTGAGCAAACACAGTGTCCTCTGCTAAAATGACCCTTGTCCCTCTGCTCAACCATTGAACTGTACCCACCTAGAAAGGATCCCACCTATTTAGTGTGTATGGTAGAGGGAGTGAAATGCCTACAAACCACGGGAGGATCCCTAACTGACACTCCAAGTACTAGTCCAGTGTACACCTGCCAAAATACCTTTCTATGAAAATTCACACATGAAGTGCACTCACCTGGGGGAATGACATTTAACAACTGCATTAATTAAAGGAAGTCACATGACTGCTAAAGAAGGATGCACTGTCTACCCAATTGAAATGCATCAGCCCACTCTGCATATGCTCAAATATCCCTGTACTTTAACTTGTAATGGAGATGCACTCATCTCAGAGAATGACGCATGTATAGTGTGTGTAGTACTTGGAGTAACATCACTGTAAATCCCAGGAGCACCAGTCCATGTTACTCCAATCACCAAGATAGTATCAATGTGACATTGTGCACCTGTCTGTGAACTTACAAATTAAGTTTACCCACCTGGGAAGGACCTAGAAACAGATCCTGGTACACCCTGTGATGTGCCTACACACCCAGACCCATCTTGAGCAGCATGCCAAGATGAAATGTTGGGGACAGGAAGGACAGCTCAAAATGTGGGCCAAATATTCTAATGACAGATCAAAGGCCCAAGGTGTGCCATATTTGAATGGTATAGTCAGGTATTGGGTCTGCCTGCATAACAGCCAACTAGGTCTTAAGATGACCTAAAGCACATTCTACCCAGACACTATATTGCCTGCACTGCTGGCAAGATAAACGTCTCTGACCATCCCTTTAACTGCTAACAAACTAAGACATTCTGAAGCCAGTTGTCTGGAATTTAATTGGTATGTTAGTCAAATCTCAGGTCATTACAAAGGATAGCATGTGAACCTCTCACATAAGGGAAAGCTGCAATCCCAATGTGTACATGGCCCTATCGGAATGCCACTGTCAACTCTTGGAGGTAGATATCACAATACAACCTGTAACATTGGCCCTCATTGCTACCCTGGCGGTCAGTGTTAAAGCTGCGGTAAGACTGCCAACAGGCCGGCGGAAATAAAATTGGAATCATGACCATGGCGGAAACCGCCAACATAGACAGCCACTTTAACACTCCAACTGCCACAGCGGTACAAACAAACAGCGCTGCGGTCAGCGCCAACAGACAGGAGGAAAACAATGTACCGCTGTAAGGAAATGCCTCCTTGGCATGGTTACCCCCTGACTTTTTGCCTTTGCAGATGCCAAGTTATGATTTGAAAGTGGGCTACCTTGGACCCAACTTTGAACCCTGTAGGTGGTTTACTTACCTGCAAAACTAACAAACACTTACCTCCCCCAGGAACTGTTGAAAATTGCACTGTGTCTAGTTTTAAAATAGCTTATTGCCATTTGTGTGAAAACTGTATATGCTATTTTGCTAATTCAAAGTTCCTAAAGTTCCTAAGGGAAATACCTTTCATTTAAAGTATTGTTTGTAAATCTTGAGACTGTGGTTCTTAAAATAAACTAAGAAAATATATTTTTCTATATAAAAACCTATTGGCCTGGAATTGTCTTTGAGTATGTGTTCCCCATTTATTGCCTGTGTGTGTACAACAAGTGCTTAACACTACCCTCTGATAAGCCTACTTTTCGACCACACTACCACAAAATAGAGCATTAGAATGATCTCTTTTTGCCACTATCTTACCTCTAACGGGAACCCTTGAACTCTGTGCATGCTATTTCCTACTTTGAAATAGGACATACAGAGCCAACTTCCTACAACCGCCCACAGTATCATGAGAGGCCAATCCGCCACCTTTTCTGGGGCGGATTCAACATGAACAAAAACACGGTGGAAACAGGACTTGAAAGGGAAAACGCTGGGCCCAAAATGCATGGGCGAGGCCCACACATGATATCCAATCAAAATGGAGAGAACACTGCAGGGGCATCAGATAGAAATAAAACAGGCATCTCAGAGGGAAGGGAAGGGGGGGCACCTTTGCCAGATGAGTGCACGACGCCAGCTCCACGAGGGGGCTCCATGCCCATTATTGTATCCGGGGGAGTGCAAAGCCACAGTCTCTCAAGTCTCTCCAGTGGGTGGGTTGCCCACTGCTGTATCCTGGGGAGTGCAAAGCCACAGTCTCTCAAGTCTCTCCAATGGGTGGGTTGCCCACTGCTTTATCCTGGGGAGTGCAAAGCCACAGTCTCTCAAGTCTCTCCAGTGGGTGGGTTGCCCAATGCTGTGTCCTGGGGAGTGCAAAGCCAAAATCTCTCAAGTCTCTCCAGTGGGTGGATTGCCCACTGCTTTATCCTGGGGAGTGCAAAGCCACAGTCTCTCAAGTCTCTCCAGTGGGTGAGTTGCCTACTGCTTTATCCTGGGGAGTGCAAAGCCACAGTCTCTCAAGTGGATAACAGTCTCCACTGGTTCTGGAGGGGGCTTTGTGCCCAGAGAACTTTATCCTGCCAAGGACTGAGGTAGTGGATGCCTTTTTCCACTGGTTCTGGAGGGGGCTTTGTGCGCAGAGTGCTTCATCCTGCCAAGGACTGAGTTAGTGGATGCCTTTCTCCACTGGTTCTGGAGGGGGCTTTGTGCCCAGAATGCTTCATCCTGCCAAGGACTGAGGTAGAGGATGTGACACTCCACTGACGCTGGGGCAACATGGAAGCTATCCAGGCCCTTGGAACTGACCACCAGCCTCGTACGAATGACCTCTGGGGATGGAAGACATGTCTGCGGTGGTGCCACTGGCACAAGATGTTGCGTGGCTGCTGGCGCCGGGCTCAGTAGCGGCTGTGCTTGCAGCGGTCATTGCCCAGCGGTGCTTGTGGGGGGCTCAGTGAGCGTGCTGGTGGCGGCGGTGTCCTGGGTGGCGGTGCCAGTGGCGGCGGTGTCCTGGGTGGCCGTGCTAGTGGTGGCGGTTTTCTGGGTGGCGGTGCTAGTGGCGGAGGGGTCCTGGGTGGCAGTGCTAGTGGTGGCGGTTTCCTGGGAAGCGGTGCTAGTGGCGGCGGTGTCCTGGGAAGCGGTGCTAGTGGTGGCGGTGTCCTGGGAAGCGGTGCCAGTAGCGGCGGTGTCCTGGGAAGCGGTGCTAGTGGCGGCGGTGTCCTGGGCAGCGGTGCTAGTGGCAGCGGGGCATGTGGCGGGGCCGGTGGCAGTCTTCTCCGCCGTGCAGGTTGGCGGCGACTTCCCTTCCCTTTCTTTCTCTGCCCCTTCCCCACCTTGGATGGTGGTGCAGCTGTCTTGCCACTCCCAACTGTAGTCCTGGAAGAGCCCTTGGTGGCAGGTGTTTTATTCTTCTCCCTCTGGCCAACTTCTTATGTTTCTGAGGTGGGGACTGTCCTTGGCCTGGCTCCTTGGCACACTGGCTGTCCTGCTGCCTGGCGCACTCCAGAAGCCGGTTACTGCTGTCACCACTGTTCCCAGTGATGTGGTGGCTGAGGTGCTGGGTTGGGACCTGGAAAGGTGTGCCCTAGGGGACGGAAGGGGTGTGGGAGGTGAAGGAAAGAGGTCAAGGTTTGCCAGGAAAAGTTTTTTAGGCACACTGGGACGGGTAGATGGAGGGGGTTTGGGAGTGGAGGAAGACGTAGTGGTTGTAGGAATGTACGTCTGCTGAATTTGGGTGAAGGTGCATGGGCTGGAGGCTGTTGTGAGGTGGATGGTTGTTGGGTGGCTGTGTGACTGTGTTTGAGTACTTTGGGAGGAGGGCTCACAGACACACTGGTAGAGGACACATGAGATGTGTGACTGGTAGTGGGGGTGGTGATTGCACGTGAGTGGTGTGTGGTGATGGGCGTGCTGGTGATGGACGTAGTGGCTGAAGATGTAGTGCATGCAGGTGTGAGTTGAGACATGACAGGGAGGGAGGAGGGAGATGAGGAGGAGGGGGACACAGTGGAGGCAGTGGATGTTGGCATGTGTGCATGGGTATGATGCTTGTGTGAGTGCCTGTGGGATGTGTGGTGCTTATGTTTGCCAGAGCTACCCTTGTGGGTTGAGGTGTGTGCATGCTTGTCTGATGGTGTGCTTGGGATAGGCTGAAGTACTGGGGATTGGGGCTGGGTGGAGGAAGTTGGAGGGGGGAGGCCAGACACAGGGACAATGGCTGCCATCAGTGCTGAGGCCAGAGACTGAAAAGCTTGCTGTTGGGCTGCCTGACCAGAATGAATGCCCTCCAGGTATCCATTTGTCTGTTGCAACTGCCTCTCTACACCCTGGATGGCATTCAGAATGGTAGACTGCCCAACAGTGAGGGATCTGAGGAGGTCAATGGCCTCCTCACTGAGGGCAGCAGGGCTGACTGGGGCAGGGCCTGAGGTGCCTGGGGCAAAGGTGATGCCCACCCTCCTGGGTGAGCGGCCATAGGGCACACGCTGAGGGGCTGCTGGGAGGATGGTGCTGGTAGGGGGGGTGGCGGCTGTACCTGTAGATGTGGTGGCACAGAGGGGCCTGCTACTGCAATGCAGCTCCCATCAGAGGAGGAGTCCGTGTCGCTGGTCTCAGCTGCTGTCCCCGCCGTGGAGTTCCCCTCGCCCTCCGTCCCACTGGTGAATTCTGACTCCGTAGTCTCGCCCTCCAGGGCCATGTGGGATGCAGCTCCCCTCTGCCCGATGATGATAATGCACACAAGAACAGGGAGACCACAAAAAGGGGGGGGAAGTAGAAAGACATGTACAGTGCATGTAATACAGCTACCGTTGGCAGACACTACAGACACAGCAGCCCTCTGCACTACGTCATGCACTTAGAGTTCCCTAATTCATCACAGGGCCATGGGGTACAAGACCTATTCCTGATTGCTGCACACATGGAAGTCACAGGAGCCTGACTAGGGGTAGATGGCTCTTAACACTGGTGGGGTGGGGTGCCACATGGCCTGGCTTACAAAGGGACCTTGCCTACAAAACTCGTCCTGGCCTAGGGGTACCCACAGCCCACCTCCCCCACCCAGACACCTCCAATGCGTGCTGAATCAGATGAATGTGACTGTACTCACCCCCTTGTGGCTGCTGTGATGCCGTCAAGCGTCCATCCAACTCCGGATGCGCCAGGATCTGGAACATCAGGGGGGTCATGGTGCGACGGGCACCCCTCCCACGTTCGGAGACCATCCCCAGCTGGGCCTCCGCTGTCTTCTTGCTCCAGCGGCAAATGTCCTCACATCTTTTACGCAGTGGGTGCTCCATCTGTGGTGGACCACCAGGGCCCGGACGTCCTTGGCGATGGCACGCTAAATATCCTTCTTCTGGACGGCGCTGACCTACAGGAATAGTACAGGGGAAAAGGAGAAGATATCACCGTTCGGACAGTCACAGTCATTGTGCCACGGTCCTATCCTTTCCATGACGCACATACACTCCCCGTCGTTTAATGCACGCCTCATTTGCCGCCCCCAATCTCCCATCCACAACACTCCAAACAGGCATTGCCCATACAGCATGCTCACAGTGTACTCACTTGTTTGTCTGGAGGACCATAGAGTAGCGTGTACTGGGGGTGGACCTAACTTCTCCAACTCCTCCGAAGTGAAGGCAGGGGCCCTTTCCCCAGACACATGAGCCATTGTCGCTTCCAGACTGAGGTCACAGCAGCTCTTGCAGTGTAGGTCCTCTCCTGTCGAAGATCAGGTATCAAGTGAGTGAACAGAGAGAAAATGGCGGTCACGTCCACGGCGCTGTGTACCGTCACCACCGGCGTACATTGTCATTGGCTCCAGGGACCCATAAGGCCCAATGTTAAACAATGCAGGATTGCGCTGCGGTCTTCGACCGCCTACCGCGACGGTGTACAACGCCAGTGCAGTTACCTCATATCCCCTTGTCCCCCCTTATAGGTCAGGCAGCCGCCATTTCACTGGGCGACATGGCACTATGACAGGCACATAGCAGATTGACAAATGTGCGCAATAAATATACTGTTTAATACCTCAGTGTTGGCTGACCCTGTGCTCGCTGTTCTCGTCCATAGGGCACGTCCGCTGGGGCAGGTGAGGAGATGGCTGCATCCTCCGGTGTACAGACCGCTGGTGGACCTGTCGACAATGGAAGAGCGACATGTCATTGTCACCTACAGAATTGATCGGAACTGTGTGCCAAGTTGGAGCCCGACCTGATGTCAGTAATCCGCCATCCCACAGGGATCCCCCTTCTAATGCAGGTGCTGTCAATACTCTATTTCCTGGCAAGTGGATCTTTTCAAACAACAGTGGCCATAGCATCAGGGATGTCCCAGACTATGTTCTCCAACGTGTTGTCCAGAGTGTTGTCTGCCCTGCTGAAACACATGGGCAGCTACATCGTTTTCCCTCAGGTGGAGGATTTGCCTACAGTGAAAGGTGACTTCTATGCCCTGGGTCATATCCCCAACATCATAGGTGACATTGATGGGACACATGTGGGACACATGTGGCATTGATACCCCCCGCAGGAGTGAACAGGTGTACAGAAACCGGAAGAGTTACCAATCGATGAATGTGCAGATGGTCTGTTTGGCAGACCAGTACATCTCCCATGTGAATGCCACATTTCCTGGCTCAGTGCATGACGCTTACATTCTGAGGAATAGCAGCATCCCTTATGTGATGGGGCAACTCCAAAGGCACCGTGTGTGGCTTTTAGGTGAGGACAAGGACCCTATACCCTGTGAATAGTTGTCTGGGGTTGTCCCTAAGGGTTAGTGTGTGTCTAACAGTTGTCCCTCTACATTTTCAGGTGACTCTGGCTACCCCAACTTGGCATGGCTACTGACCCCAGTGAGGAATCCCAGGACAAGGGCAGAGGAACGCTACAATGAGGCACATGGGGGGACTAGGAGGGTTATAGAGAGGACCTTCGGCCTCCTGAAGGCCAGGTTCCGGTGCCTCCATATGACAGGTGGTTCCCTCTACTACTCACCAAAGAAGGTGTGCCAGATCATCGTGGCCTGCTGTATGCTGCACAACTTGGCTTTACGACGACAGGTGCCTTTTCTGCAGGAGGATGGTCCTGAAGGACGTGTTGTGGAAGCTGTGGAGCCTGTGGACAGTGAAGAAGAGGAGGCAGAAGAAGAGGACATAGACAATAAAAACATTGTGATCAACCAATACTTCCAGTGAGACACAGGTAAGAAAACATCACTGCCTCCTACATCTGATCAAATTGTTCGACCTCTCATCTGTCTGTCACTTTCACCCAGTGTCTGGACCCTGATTTCCCTTTTGATTTCACAGATGTGGGTGCCACTGTGTGACCTCTGCTACGTAGCCTCATGGACTAGAGCTGTGTGACATAGGTATGTTGACAATACAATGGACAATGGTATTTTCGGTAGTTATAGCTAATACACATTTGTAAAATCACAGACTGACTCCAGATTGTTTTGTGACTCAAGAGTGTTTATTGATGTGCAAATTAGTGGATGTGTGTGTAAAATGGTCAGGGGTGATGGTGGAGGAATGTCCATGGCAGAGTCCAGTCTATTAGTCTCACAGGTGCATTGTCCAAAGGGGCATATGAAGTGGAGCTAGGGCAGTTTAAGGATGGACAGAGTGACATAGTCGGACAGAAGAAAGACAATCAGGGTGGTCTCATTTCGTGGCAGGGGTCTTGGCATTGTTTTCTGTCTTTGTCCTGGATCTCAGGGACCGTTTGCGGGGTGGTTCTCCATCTGCAGGGGGTGGGGTGCTGGTGTGTTGGTCCTGTGGCACTGCTTCCTGTCTACTAGCGCCGGCAGAGGTGGTGGGCAGTTCATCGTCCAGGCTAGTGTCAGGGGCCCCTTGTTGTGCCACAGGCTCCCTTCTGGTGTTCACGAGGTCCTTCAGCACCCCTACAATGGTGCCCAGGGTGGTATTGGTGGATCTGAGTTCCTACCTGAACCCCAAATACTATTCCTCCTGCAGCCGCTGGGTCTCCTGAAACTTGGCCAGTACCGTTGCCATCGTCTCCTGGGAATGATGGTAGGCTCCCATGATGTTAGAGAGGGCCTCATGGAGAGTGGGTTCCCTGGGCCTGTCCTCCCCCTGCCGCACAGCAGCCCTCCCATTTCCCCTGTTTTCCTGGGCCTCTGTGCCCTGAACCGGGTGCCCACTACCACTGCCCCCAGGTCCCTGCTGTTCTTGGGGTAGTGGGTTAGCCTGGGTTCCCTGTAGTGGTGGACACACTGCTGCTTGACGTGTCCTAGGGACAGAGCTATGAGCCCGCTGGGTGGGTGCTGTGCTGGTGTTACCTGAGGGGGGAGGCTCCGTGGTGGCCTGTGCCAGTGTGAGGGGAACCGACTGTCCAGAGGTCCCAGATGGGCCGGGCTGGTCATCTAGATCCAGTTCGACAGAGCTGCTGTCATCACTTTGGGCCTCTTCTGGGGGGGAGTGGACATGTCTGGAACCTCCTGTCTGGTGATGTTGGGTAGTGGTCCTGCAGGGGTGTAAAGGGATAGTTTTAGTATCTGTGTGTGCCATGGTATGCAATGGGTGGGTGACCCTGTATCCCAGTGCTTCCATTCCTATGTAGGAGCTTGTGTGATAATTGTTTTGGGGTCCGTGTGGGTGTGTGCAGTGGCCATGCATTGGTGATGGGTGTCCATGCTTTGTTGTTGCATGCAGGGCTTGGTGTTGGGATGTGTGGTTTGTGATATTGGGACATTTGTGAGGAGTTGGAGTGATGGGGGTGCGGGCGAGGGTCGGGGTATGTGATAGCATGCAGGTAGGGTGGGGGATGAAGTAGTTAAAGCTTTGCCTTACCAGAGTCCATTCCTCCCGCTACTCCTCCGAGGCCCTCAGGATACATGATCGCCAAGACCTGCTCCCCCCATGTTGTTAGTTGTGTGGGAGGTGGTGGGCGTCCGCCGCAAGTCCTCTGTACTGCAATGTGGTGTCTTGAGACCGCGGAACGCACCTTCTCCCGTAGGTCGTTCCACCTCTTCCTGATGTCATCCCTGGTTCTTGGGTGCTGTCCCACTGCGTTGAACCTGTCCACAATTCTGCACCATAGCTCCATCTTCCTAGCATTGGTGGTGTGCTGCACCTGTGATCCGAATAGCTGTGGCTCTACCCGGATGATTTACTCCACCATGACCCTGAGCTTCTCCTCTGAAAACCTGGGGTGTCTTTGCTGTGCCATGGGGTGGTGTGGGTGATGTGTGAAGTGGTGTGTGTTGTGATGTGTGGGGTGATGTTTAGGGGTGTGTGGTGTTTTGTGCGTGGATGTGTCTGTGTGATGGTATTGTATGCCTCTGTATGCTGGTGTTGTCTTTGCTTTGCTGTCTCTCTGGACTTCGTCAAAATTTCTGGTCGTAAGGGTTTGTGGATAATGTGGGTGTGTGTTTTATATTGTATTGTGTGTGTGGGAGTGGTGTGTGTATGTGTATCAGGTGTGTGGATTTCGAATTGTCCAATGTGGTTGTGTTTTGTAAATGTGTGTGTATTTTGAGCGCAGTGGTATGTACCGCCAATGGTTTACCGCGGTTGAAAGATCGCCGCATGGATTCGTGGTTCGTGATAGTGTGGGCGTATTCCGGTTGGCGTGACAGTGGAGGTTTTGTTTTCGCCAGTTTATCACTAACCTTTGGTGTGGCGGACATGAGTGGGTGTCTACATTTTGGCGGTTTCTGAGCAGTGGGTTGTAATAGCTGTAGTGTAATTCCGCCGCCGCAGCGGTGTGTTGGCGGTCTTCTGCACGGTGGTAAGTGGGATTTACCAACAATGTTGTAATGAGGGCCATTGTGTCTTTCACATCAACAGGTCAAGCAGCCACTGCAACTTCCAACTCGATTGAGGAGGCTGCCACTACCTGTAGGAAGGTAGCCTCTTTCTGTCTTGGTTACCTCCACCTTTGACCTGTTTGTCAGTGTGTTTGACTGTGTCTACTGGGATCCTGCTAATCAGGACCCTAGTAGTTATGCTCTCTCCCTTAAATGTGGTTGTTGCATACGTACTTGCATACATTTCACCCACAATTGCATACTGGTGCCCCCTTATAAGTCCCTTGTATATGGAACCTAGGTTCCAGGGGATTCCTATGGACTGCAGCATATATTTTGCCACCCATAGGGAGCCCATGCAAAGGATTCTGGAGGACTGCCATTACATGCACCCTTTCACTGCCATTTACACTGCACCAGGTCACTTATAAGTCACCCCTATTGCAGGCCCTCCAGCCCTGAGGGCAGGGTGCAGAGTACCTGTGTGTGAGGGCACCCCTGCACTAGCAGAGGTGCCCCCTTGACCTCCAGGACCATTTTTCCAGACTTCGTGAGTGTGGGGATGCCATTTTATGTATGTACTGGACATAGGTCACCTTTCGGAGAGGGGTGTTACGTCCTCTTCCTTTGGAAATAGGTGTTATAGGCTTGGGAGGGGTAGCCCTCCTTGCATGATCCAGTCTACACCAGTTCAGGGACCCCCAGACCCGGCTCTGGTGCAAAAATGGACAAAGGAAAGGGGAGTGATCACTCCCCTGTCCATCACCACCCCAGGGTAGGTGCTCAGAGCTCCTCTAGAGTGTCTCTTGGATTTCCCATCTTGGATTCAAAGTTGGCAGGGAACTCTGGGAGCATCTGAGTGGCCAGTGCCAACAGGTGATGTCAGAGCCCTCCCCTCATAGGTGCTTACCTGTTTAGCTGACCAATCCCCCTTTCAGGTCTATTTAGGGTCTCTCGTTTGGGTGGTTCTTCAGATTCGGATTGCAAGACTCTAGCAGGAATCCTCTGCATTCTTTACTTCACCTTCTCACTGAAGAAACTGCATTTGGACCATCCAGGAACTCTACAAACTACAACAAAGAAACAAAGACAACTTCTGCAACGTTGTATCTTCAGCTTCTGCCAGCAACTGCAACTGTTTCCCGGTCGTGCATCCTGAGAGGACAGCCTGTCTTCGGCCTGCACCAGACGAATGAAGGAGTCTCCCTTGGAGTGAAGGAACCACTCCCCTGCTTCAGCAGGCACCTTTCTGCAACGAAGACCAGCTGTGTGGGTCCACTCTCCTGACAAGTTGCGTGGATCCTGCATCACGGGTGGTGGTCTGAAGTGATCCCGACTGTCCTGACGTCCTACTGTTTAACTTTGGTGGAGGTAAGCGGTTGCCTTCCCACGCACAACAGTAACACCTTGCACCGCGTGTTTTGCAGTTGCCAAGGCTTGTTGGCATCCTTCCACAAAGTTCTTCATACACATTGCAGCTCTGGCCCCCAGCACTCCTTCCTTCGATGCACAGCTTCCTGAGTGGTTCTTCAGTGGCATGGGATCCTTTGTTGTCTTCCTGCATGGGCCTACTTTTGCACCTTTGTTGTCCATGTGCTGTGGGACTCCTGTGCATGCTGCCTCTTCCTCTGTGGGCTCTCTGAGTTCCTGACAGCCCTCTCTGACTCCCCCCCCCGGGTAGAGTCCACCAAGTCCCTCCTGGTCCCAGGCAGTGCCAGGCCTAATTCTTGCATCTTAAACAATTTACTCTTGCACGTGTGAATGTGGGCTTGGACGTTTCATGGCATTTGCATGCTGTTACTATAATCGGCAAGACTCGCAATTCTTTCTCCATGTTTAATTCATGTTATTCATTGTGT
Source organism: Pleurodeles waltl (assembly GCF_031143425.1). Taxonomy (NCBI): domain Eukaryota; kingdom Metazoa; phylum Chordata; class Amphibia; order Caudata; family Salamandridae; genus Pleurodeles; species Pleurodeles waltl. The sequence continues at coordinate 350,788,577 of NC_090445.1, read as the reverse complement.
GCTACCATTCCTTGGCAGTTACATGATGGCCTTCGAATCGGCAAGAAGCGCGATTTGTTTCCTAGTGATTTAACCCTTGATATTCATTGTACGCTACCATTCCTTGGCAGTTACATGGTGGCCTTCGAATCGGCAAGACGCGCAGTTTGTTTCCTAGTGATTTAACCCTTGATATTCATTGCACACTACCATTCCTTGGCAGTTGCATGGTGGTATTTGAATCGGCAAGACGCGCGATTCTTTCCTCGTGCTTAATTCATGTTATTCATTGTGCGCTACCATTCCTTGGCAGTTACATGGTGGCATTCGAATCGGCAAGACGCGCGATTCTTTCCTCGTACTTAATTCATGTTATTCATTATGTGCTACCATTCTTTGGCAGTTACATGGTGGCATTCGAATCGGCAAGACGCGCAATTCTTTCCTCGTGTTTAATTCATGTTATTCATTGTGCGCTACCATTCTAAGGCATTTACTTGGTAGAACTCGAGTTGACAAGTCCTGTGATTTATTCCTTGAATCTACGTTGTGTTATTCATGGTGCACAATCCTTCTATGGTGTTTACTATCTATGTGAAAATCTGCAATGTGTGCAATTCATGTTCCTACATTTTTGAGAGAACAAAAAGGCCAGAGTTCTAGATGTAATGTTGTGTGTTCCTGATATGTCTTCTTAAAAAAAGATTCATATGATGGTTCAGAACTTATTCAGATTGTTTCCTGATTCTCATGCAAAGAAAAGTACTTGAATTTGAAGGTTTCATTTAACCTCTCTTGATTCCCTCACAGGTATTCAGTCATCTTGAAGCCTAGTCATTTTAAGTCTATTCCTAGGTTGTTCATGTTTTCAGAATGACGATGCTTAGAGTCATAGCCTAGTACAGATTTCATGAGATGTAATTTTGATGTTGTGTGTTTTAACCTTTTGCTTCCTACAGGTCTCCTTCGCAGCTGTTCCCTTCCTAATCCCCTTTTCCCCACTTGGACTCTCTTAGACTCTGTGACAAAACTAATAGGAGCATTGGAGCTGTCTTGTGGTGGAAGTGTTGGGAACGTGCACAGACCCCGAGGATCTGGTGACTCTGACACCCGCTGGGCCGGCGGGTGGAAATTGAGTTTCCGCCCAGCGGGGATGTCGGCCGCAACACGGGAGCCGGCTCCAAATGGAGCAAGCGGTGTTGCGGTGGTGCGACGGGTGCAGTTGCACCCATCACGCTTTTCACTGTCTGCTATGCAGACAGTGAAAAGCTCCATAGGGCTGTGCCAGGGGGCCCCGCGACTCCCCTTTCCGCCAGCCTTTTCATGGCGGTTCCTACCACCATGAAAAGGCTGGCAGGAGGGGGACTCGTAATCCCTGGAGGATTAAATACGCCGGGACCACTGTGGCAGAAAACCGCTGGTCCGGGCGGGGCGACCGCTGCGCTTCCGCCGCGGTCGTAATATACAGGATTGCACCGCCAGCATGTTGGCGGTGCAATCAACGAAACAGCCCTGCCGGTCTTTGACCGCCAGGGTTGTAATGAGGGCCAATGTGTAGGGAGAATACATGGATTGCACTGGATGACATGTATCAAGGCCACATGTTGTCACACATGAGACAACCGGGCTAACACACCACATCTAACAAGTGTATTGTGCACTTGAGATCTCCCTCCACCCACTGTCCAAGCTGCTTTGACAAGGGACCCATTCACCCGAAATCTGTAACCAACATTACCTGGAGCAATCCATATCCATTTTACATGTCAACACAGCTACAGCTACCTGCAAATGTCACCACTCTGAAATGCCCACATGAGGATGGTATGATGAAGAGACCTGGGATCAAAATTAGGGAAGGGGGAGTTAAGGCAGGAAAAATCATATTTATGACCCAAACTACATTACAAAATCCTTTAGGTCCACTCACATTGCAATGAGACTGACGCAAACAAGGCAGATCCTCAAGGTAGTTACAGGTTTGAGTCTGACTTAGGCAGTAAATGTTGGCTGTATACTACATGAGATGCCCTGTCTTTAGTGGAAAAATACCCTACTCAACACATCCTGACCCCTATATTTCACCATACACTTCACAGTAATCACATAACATTACATACTTACACTCAAGTGAAGTAGTGATTGATGAGATCTGTCCGCTAGTCTTCACCTTCCTCCTCATCCCTGTCTTCCTCATTTGGCATTTCAGGAGGCTCACCTGGTGACACTGTCAGTTCCCCCTCATCTGGTATATATGGGATATTATTCAGCGGAGCAATGTTGTGGAACATGCAGCAGGCCACACTGCTCCAACTTACTCTTTCGGGTGAGTAAGGGAAGGTTCCACCTGTCTTATTCAGACACCAAAATCTGCCTTTCAGGAGCCCAAAAGCACGCTTCACGATATGCTGTGTTCTTCTATGGGCATTGTTGGAGTGGACTTCCCCTCGCATAGTTGGGTTCCTCACTGGTGTCAACAACCATGAACGGACTGGGTATGCAAAGTCCCATGTAGTGGAATGCAACATGTGTGCAACTATGAGCCCCTCTCATCATTTACTTTGCAGCAGACATTGTATTAAAAAATACATGACATATGTGACTTACCAACCGGCCAGGCCCTCTCTGGGTACAGCTGTGACATCCGCTGTGGAGTATTGGTGTTCACCATGATGACCAGGAGGCCAGGCAGTTCGGGCTGGACTGTTCTCACGGGAAACAGGATCAAGGCTGATTTGCATATGGCTGGGTTCAAACAGGGGTGGCAGGGTGTGCAAATTAATTGATGGATTAGACCCAGATCTATGACTGGGGGTGAATGTTTGACTAGTTCCGCATTCCATTCATCATTTGTGTTTGTTTGCTTTTGTCGCCCTATGCGCTCTGGGTATGCCCAGACGTGGGTCCCAGGCTCACTTTGCAACTGGATTCAAGCTAGCCTGGCTGATGAAGGGTGATACCCTGAAACTGGTCCCAGGATGCTTGTTTCTGGTCCAGGGAAGACCTGACCTGGCAGCTCGGGCTTGACTGTTCCCATAAGGAACAGGGTCAAGACTGATTTGCATATGGCTGGGTCCAAACTGGGGTGGCATGGTGAGCAAAAGAAATGATGGATTAAACGCAGATCTTTTGTTAGGTTGAATGTTTGATTGGTTCTGCATTCCATTCATCATTTGTGTTTGTTTGCTTTTCTTGCCCTAAGTGCACCGGGTGTGCCCAGACATGGGTCGCAGGCTCACTGTGCCACTGGATTCAAGCTAGCCTGGCTGATGGAGGGTGATATCCTGAAACTAGTCCCAGAATGCTTATTTTTTGTCCAGGGAGGACCTGGTCTGGCAGTTCGGGCTCAACTATTCCCATGGGGAACAGGGTCAAGACTGTTTTGCATTTGGCTGTGTCCAAACTGGGGTGGCAGGGTGAGCAAATTAATTGATGGATTAAACCCTGATCGTTGACTGGCGGTGAATGTTTGATTGGTTCCATATTCTGTCCATCATTTGTGTTTGTTTTCGTTTGTCACCCTAAGTGCGCCGGGTATGCCCAGATGTGGGTCCCGGGCTCACTATGCCACTGGATTCAAGCTAGCCTGGCTGATGAAGGGTGATACCCTGAAACTGGTCCCAGGATGCTTGTTTCAGGTCCAGGGAGGACCTGACCTGGCAGTTCGGGCTGGACTGTTCCCATAGGGAACAGGGTCAAGACTGATTTGCATATGGCTGGGTCCAAACTGGGATGGAATGGTGAGCAAAAGAAATGCTGGATTAAACCCAGATCTGTGACTGAGGGTGAATGTTTGATTGGTTCCGCATTCCATCCATCATTTGTGTTTGTTTGCTTTTGTTGACCTAAGTACTCCAGGTATGTCCAGACGTGGGTCCCTCGCTCACTATTCCACTCAATTTAAGCTAGCCTGGCTGATGAAGGGTGATGCCCTAAAACCTGTCCCAGGATGCTTATTTTTTGTCCAGGGAGGACCTGACCTGGAGTTCGGGCTGGACTGTTCTCGTGGGGAACAGGGACAATACTGATTTGTATGTGGCTGGGTCCAAACTGGGGTGGCATGGTGAGCAAAAGAATTGATGGATTAAACCCAAATCTGTGACTGGAGGTGAATATTTAATTGGTTCTGCATTTCATCCATCATTTGTGTTTGTTTGCTTTTGTCGTCCTATGCGCACTGGGTATGCCCAGACGTGGGTCCTGGGCTCACTATTCCACTGGATTCAAGCTAGCCTAGCTGGTGAAGGGTGGTACCCTGAAACCGGTCCAAGGATGCTTGTTTCCCGTCCAGGGAGGACCTGGCATGGCAGTTCGGGCTGGACTGTTCCCATAGGGAATAAGAACAAGACTGATTTGCATATGGCGGGGTCCAAACTGGGGTGGCATGATGAGCAAAAGAATTGAGGGATGAAACCCAGATCTGTGACTGGGGTGAATGTTTGATTGGTTCCGCATTCCATCCATCATTTGTGTTTGTTCCCCATGATGAAGCCATCATGGACTAAACCCGGATAATGGGCACAGACGTGTGAAATGTAGAGGTCTGCCAAACAAACAACCTGGAGATTGATGGAATGTAGGTTCTTCCTTTTTGATATACTTGTTTATTGCCATGCAATTGAACCAAGGCTACATGTGTAAAATCAATGGCTCCGACCACATGTGGGATGTGTGCCAAACCATGGAACTCAGCCTTCACATGGGCAAAATCCTCACTCTGGGGAAACCGAATGTAGCTGTTTCAACATTGCTAAGAGTACATCCTTCAATACAAGACTGAACATAGGCTAGGACAGGCCAGCAGACAGGGCCACTGTATTTTGGAAGGACCCTGTGGCCAGGAAGTGCAACACTGCCATGACTTGTGTGATGGGTTGTGTTAGAAATGATGTCTTTGGTTGACAGTCAGGTTACCCCCTGTTCAAGCAAGGACCCTCACTCTAGTCAGGGTAAAAGAGAATCACCCTCAGTTAACCCCTGCTTGCCCCCTTGGTAGCTTGGCAGAGCAGTAGGCTTAACTTCGGAGTGCTAGGTGCAAAGTATTTGTACCAACACACACAGTAAGCACTACAAAATGACACAACACAGGTTTAGGAAAATAGAGAATATTCATCTAAACAAAACAAGACCAAAATGACAAAAATCCACAATACACAAGTCAAGTTATCAATTAAAAAGCAAAAAGGGTCTTTATGTAGTTTAAAACACACACTAACACTGTTAGTGTAAAAATGTACCTTGGGTGTGTCATAAATAACCAGCACGGGCGAGTGTGCGTCAAAAAGGGCTTGCGATTCATCGAATTCACTCACGAGCGAGACCTTGCATCGTTTCTCCTTTCGTCAGGACACGTAATTTCTTCTCTCCGCATGAGAGCGATGCGTCGATCCGGTCAGCACTCTCGGGTCCGGGCAGGCCTTGCATTGTTTTTACACGCCCAGCGGTACTTGCGTCGGACATCCAGCTGCACGATGATTAAAAAAGCACGCAGTGCGGGTTTTGATCTCCCAGCCTCCAGCAGCGATGCTGCACTTCGTTTCTCCAGCTTCGTCCGTTAATTCTTTGGTCTCGTTGCAGGCGGGCACGAAGCTGGCGGCATGTACATTTTTCGACCCCAGATCAGAGTTGCGTCGATCTTTTCCCTGCATGCCTTTCTGTGCGTGGATTTCTTCCTCTTAGGCTGCCAGCTTCAGGGTCCCAGGAACTGGATGGGCACCACAGGGCAGAGTAGGAATCTATCCAGAGACTCCAGGTGCTGGCAGAGAGAAGTCTTTGCTGTCCCTGAGACTTCAAACAACAGGAAGCAAGCTCTAAATCAAGCCCTTGGAGATCTTCACAAGATGGATGGCACACAAAGTCCAGTCTTTGCCCTCTTACTCTGGCAGAAGCAGCAACTGCAGGATAGCTCCATAAAGCACAGTCACAGGCAGGGTAGGTCTTCTTCCTCAGCTCTTCAGCTCTTCTCCAGGCAGAGGTTCCTCTTGGTTTCCAGAAGTGTTCTAAAGTCTGTGGTTTTGGGTGCCATTCTTATACCCAATTTCTCCTTTGAAGTAGGCCTACTTCAAAGCAAAGTCCAGGCCCCAGACACTCACCAGGGGGTTGAAGACTTCATTGTGTGAGGGCAGGCACAGCCCTTTCAGGTGTGAGTGACCACTCTTCCCCTCCCTCCTAGCACAGATGGGTCATCATGAAATGCAGACTACACCCCAGCTCCCTTTGTGTCACTGTCTAGTGTGAGGTACAACCAGCCCAACTGTCAAACTGACCCAGACAGGGAATCCACAAACAGGCAGAGTCACAGAAATGGTGTAGGAAAGAAAATGCTCACTTTCTAAAAGTGGCATTTTCAAACACACAATCTCAAAATAAACTTTACTAAAAGATGTATTTTTAAATTGTGAGCTCAGAGACCCCAAACTCCACATGTCCATCCGCTCCCAAAGGGAATCTACACTTTAATCAGATTTAAAGTTAGCCCCCATGTTAACCTATGAGAGGGACAGGCCTTGCAACAGTGAAAAACGAATTTAGCAATATTTCACTGTAAGGACATATAAAACACTTTACTATGGCCCTCATTACAACCCTGGCGGGCAGTGTAAAGTTAAAGCGTCGGTAATACCGCCAACAGGCCTGCGGTAACAAAAATGGGATCACGACCACGGTGGAAACCGCCAACACATACAGCCACTTTAACACTCTGACCGCCACGGCGGTAGCAACAAACACCGCGGGGGTAACCGCCAACAGCCAGGCGGAAAACAATGCACCGTCTACCACATTACAACACGCACATCTGCCAGCTTTTCCGGGGCGGTACCAATGCCATCAAAAGCACAGTGGAAACTGTACTTGGAAGGGAAAACGCTCACCTCTCGACACTCAACGAAGAACTAGGACACCATGGAGCCTGAGCTGCAGGTCCTCCCCATGCTGGTCTACCTCCTCATCTACCAGGAGTACGAACGGCGGCGGCGACGACCACGGTGAGTACTGCACCTAGTACACAGGAGAGGGGGGTAGGAGCACCATACACACAAACACATGCATAAACATTAAATTTACACCCTGTAACCCAGTGGAAGAACGCAAGAAAAAAAGGAATAGAGTCAAATCAGTGATATATTAGAAAAACTCAGATATACGTCATTATCTTAAAAAGAGTATTTACAAAAATATACAATATGTACATAAGGCAGTACATTGTCCACTCAAAATGTCTGTGGGCCACTGGGCCAAAACTCATAGGCCAAGCCAACACTTGACTTCTGCCTCAATATGGAGAGAATACTGCAGGTGCATCAGGTCTAAAACACACAGGCACCTCAGGGGAGGGGGAAGGGGGGCACCTCAGCTGGAAGATGGTAAAACGCCACTGCTCCTGGAGGGGGCTCCATGCCCACAGCAATGTCCTGGAGAGTGCAAGGCCACAGTCTCTCAAGTGGGTGGTTTGCCCACTGCTTGGTCCTGGGGAGTGCAAAGCCACAAACTCTCAAGTGGAATGACTCTCCACTGGTTCTGGAGGGGGCTGGGTGCCCAGTCTGCTTCATCCTGGGAAGGATGGGGTGAGTGGATGCACATCTCCACTGGTTCTAGAGGGGGCATAGTGCCCAGTCTGCTTCATCCTGGGAAGGATGGGGTGAGTGGATGCATATCTCCAGTGGTTCTGGAGGGGACTTGGTGCCCAGTCTGCTTCATCCTGCCAAGGATACAGTGAGTGGATGCATATCTCTACTGGTTCTGGAGGGGGCTTGGTGCCCAGTGATGCAACACTTGGGGTGTGGCAGTTCACAGTCCCTCACCTGGGTGTCTGAGGCATGAGAGTTGCAGGGATCAGGTTGCATGATAGTCCTTGGAGGCAGGGCTAAACTCCATCCTGCTACAACTATGCTGCAAACTTGTGGTAGTGCCGGTGCTGGTGGGGGTTCTGCCAGTGATGGAGGGAGGCTCCAGCCCTTCTCCTCCACCTCAGACAGCTGCCCACTGGGGCTGCTGATGCTGACAGTAGTGGTGCCACTGTCAGCGGTGCAGGTGGCGGTGCAGGTGGCTGTGCTTGCGGCGGTGCTAGCGGCGTGGCTGCTGGCGGTTCTGGTTGCGGTGCTGGTGGGGGTGCTGCCAGTGGTGGAGGGAGGCTCCAGCCCTTCTCCTGCAGCCTTGGACGGCTGAAGTGCCTTGCCTGGTGTTTTGTGCCCCTTCCTCACCTTGGCAGATGGTGGTGTCACCTTGGGTCCGGAAGCTGGAGTCTTTGAGGTGGCCTTGCTGGTTGGTTGTGGCTCCTTCCCCTTGCTGGGTGCTGTCCCCCTCTTCACCTTGGCAGGTGGCGGAATGATTTTGGCCTTGGCAGGAGTTGGTGGCACACTGGCTGGCTGACGGGTGCCCCATTTGAGCCTCTGATAGCTGCAGGAACCACACCGGACATCGACTTGGTAGCTGAGGTGCTGGGCTGGGTTCTGGCGACCCTGGCCCGAGGGGAAGGACGGGGGGTAGGGAACAGGTCAAAGTTGGCCAGCAAGAGCTTCTTAGGGACACTGGGGCGGAAGAAGGAGAGGGTTTGGGAGTGTAGGAAGAGGGAGTGGTTGTAGGAGGTGTCCGCCTGCTGAGTTTGGATGCAGGTGCATGGGCTGGATGCTGTTGTGAGATGGATGGCTGTTGGGTGGGTGCGTGCTTGCGTTTGGGTACTTTGGGAAGAGGAGTCACAGACACAGTGGGAGAGGACATGGGGATGTGTGCATGAATGTGGGGGTGGTGACTGCCAGTGAGAGGTATGTTGTGATGGGCATGCTGGTGATGGAGGTAGTGGATAAGGTTGTAGGTGTGAGTGGAGACGCCACTGGGAGGGAGGTGGATGACGACGAGAAGGGGGACACAGTGGAGGCAGTGGATGTTGGTGTGTCTACATGGGGATGGTGCTTGTGTGAGTGCCTGTGAGATGAAGTGTTGTGCTTCTGTTTGCCTGAGCCACTTTTGTGTGTTGATTTGGGTGCATGCTGGTCTGAAGGTGTGCTTGGGATAGGTTGGGGTACAGGGGATTGGGACTGGGTAGAGGAAGTTGGATGAGGGAGACTAGAGACAGGGACAATGGCTGCCATCAGTGAGGAGGCCAGAGCCTGAAATGCTCTCTGTTGGGCCGCCACGCCAGAGTGAATGCCCTCCTGGTATGCATTTGTTTGTTGCAAATGCCTCTCGACACCCTGGATGGCATTCAGTATGGTTGACTGCCCAACAGTGAGGGACCTCAGGAGGTCAATAGCCTCCTCACTGAGGGCAGCAGGGCTGACTGGGGCAGGGCCTGAGGTGCATGGGGCGAAGGAGATGCCCACTCTCCTGGGTGAGCGGGCATGGGAAACACGCTGAGGGGCTGATGGGAGGGCGGTGCTGGTACGGAACCGGTGCTCCGGCTATACCTGTTGTTGGGGTGGGCACAGAGGTGTCGGCCACCGCCAGGGAGCTTCCATCGGATGAGGAGTCGCTGTCTGTGGTGTCCCCTCCTGTCCCCGTCGTGGTGCTCCCCTCGCCGTCCGTCCCACTGGTGCCCTCACCGTCGGTGGATTCGGCCTCCAGGCCCATGTGGGGTGCAGCTCCCTCCATCACCAGTGCCTCTGCTTCTCCGACAGATGACGCTAATGCACACAGGACATGGTGACAAAACAAAAAGGGGGGGAGAGACAGAGGATACACTTGGTCAATGCCAGCAACAACACTTCCGTTGGCGTACACAACACACAGGGAGCAGCCCTATGTACTGGGCCATTCACTACCAGTTACTAAGATAGTCACCGGCCCATAGGGTACAATGCCTAATGACATTAGCTGCACACCTTAAACCCACAGGACCCTGCCCAGTAGTATATGCCCACTAACACTATTGGGGGTGGAGTGCTTCAGAGCCTGCCCAACAAGGGACCTACCCTGCCATGTTCATCCTGGCCTAAGGGCACCAACAGCCCACATCTCCCACCCAGGTAAACCTTAATGCGCGCAAATCATGATTCTGAATCAATACTCACCCCTTGTGGCTGCTGTGATGCCTTCAAGCGCCCATCCAACTCCAGATAGGCCACCGCCAGGATGCGGAACATCAGGGGGGTCAGGGTATGATGGGCACTCCTTCCTCGTTGGGAGGCCAGCATCATGCCCACGCATCATGCTCACAGTGTACTCACCTGTTTGTCTGGAGGACCGTAGAGTAATGTGTACCAGTTTCTCCAACTCCTCCGCAGTGAAAGCAGAGGCCCTTTCCCCAGTCACTCGAGCCATTGTCGCTTCCAGACACAGGTCACAGCAGCACTTGCAGTGTAGGTCCTCTCCTGTTGAAGGTCAGGTAGCAAGTGAGTGAATAGATAGGAAATGGTGGTCACGTCCGCAGTGGTGCGTACCGTCACCGCTGGCGTACATCGCCATTGGCTCCTGGAACCCATAGGGCCCTATGATAACCAATGCGAAGTTGCGCTGTGGTCTTCGACCGCCTACCGCAACGGCATACAACGCCAGCGGAATTACCTCATTTCCACTTGTCCCTCCTCACAGGTCAGGCAGCCGCCATTTCAGGGGGGCACAGGCCATGGCACCTAACTGCGTCACAGCAGACATTGGCACAGCAACTGACTCTCGGATTCACATACAGGTTCTGTGAAGGAAAAGATGCATCATTATGTCAATTGATGTGTGAATATGACCCTCTGCTCACCATTTTCCTCCATAGGCTTCAACCGGTGAGGATGATGGAGACATCCCCCGTGTACAAACCCCTGGTGGACCTGGCGACAATGGAGGACAGGCATATTTTCCTAACATACAGACTTGATCAGGCCACAGTCCAAGAACTTTGTGCCCAATTGGAGCCAGACCTCATCTCAGCCATCCATCAGCCCACAGGTATCTCCCCTCTAGAGCAAGTCCTGTCGGTGCTCCATTTCCTGGCAAGTGGTTCCTTCCAAACAACAGTGGCCATGGCATCAGGGATGTCTCAGCCAATGTTCTCCAGCGTGCTGAACAGGGTGTTGTCAGCCCTGCTAAAACACATGCGCAGCTACATCATATTCCCCCAGGTGGAGAATTTGGCCACAGTAAAAGCTGACTTTTTTGCCCTGGGACATAACCCCAACATCATTGGTGCCATTGATGGTACACATGTAGCATTTGTACCCTCCGGAGAAATGAACAAGTGTTTAGGAATAGAAAAAACTATCACTCTCCGAATGCGCAGATGGTGTGTTTGGCGGACCAGTACATCTCTCATGTGAATGCCAAGTATTGTGGCTCTGTGCATGATGCCTATATCTTGCGCAATGGCAGTATCCCTTATGTGATGGGCCAACACCAGAGGCACCGGGTGTGGCTAATAGGTGAGCCCAAAGTCCCCACCCAGTATAAGTTGGTGTCTGGGTATGGGTTTGTCACTAAGGGTGAGTGTGTGGCTAACAGGTATCCCTCGATATTTTCAGGTGACTCTCGTTACCCCAACCTCTCATGACTACTGACCCCAGTGAGGAATCCCAGGACAAGGGCAGAGGAACGTTACAATGAGGCACATGGGCGAACAAGGAGGATAATTGACAGAACCTTTGGCCTCCTGAAGGCCAGGTTCTGATGCCTCCATCTGACAGATGGATCCCTGTACTACTCACCCAAGAAGGTGTGCCAGATCATCGTTGCATGTTGCACAACCTGGCCTTGGAGGGTGGGCATCACCTTCGCCCCAGGCACCTCAGGCCCTGCCACAGTCACCCCTGCTGCCCTCAGTGAGGAGGCCATTGACCTCCTCAGGTCCCTCACTGTTGGGCAGTCTACCATTGTGAATGCCATCCAGGGTGTAGAGAGGCAGTTTCAACAAACAAATGTATTCCTGGAGAGAATTCATTCTGGTCAGGCAGCCCTTCAGCGAGCTTTTCAGACTCTGGCCTCAGCACTGATGGCAGCTATTGTCCCTGTCTCTAGCCTCCCACCTCCAACTTCCTCCACCCAGACCCAATCCCCTGTACCTCAGCCTATCCCAAGCACACCATCAGTCCAGCATGCACACCTCAACACACAAGGTAAGCTCAGGCAAAAATAAGCACCACGCATCCCACAGGCACTCACGCAAGCATCACACACATGCAGACACACCAACATCCACTGACTCCACTGTGTCCACCTCCTCCTTGTCTCCCTCCTTCCTCCCAGTCTCGTCTCCACTCACACCTGCATGCACTACATCTACAGCCACTACTTCCATCACCAGCACACACACACCAGCACACCCCGCTCACGTGCAGTCACTACCCCCACTACCATTCACACGTCCCCTGTGTCCTCTACCAGTGTGTCTGTGACGCCCCCTCCCAAGATACACAAACGCAGGCACACACCCACCCAACAGTCATCCACCTCACGACAGCCTCCAGCACATGCACCTTCACCCAAAGTCACCAAACGTACACCTCCTACAACCACAACCTCTTCCTCCACTCCCAAACCCCCTCCAGCTACCCGTCCCAGTGTTCCCAAGAAACTTTTCCTGTCCACCCTTGACCTCTTTCCCTCACCTCCATCACCCCGTCTGTCTCCTAGGGCCCGACTCTCCAGGTCCCAACCTAGCACCTCAGCCACAACATCTCCGGGACCAGTGGTGACAGTAGTCACTGGATTCTGGAGTGCACCAGGCAGCAGGGCAGCCAGTTTGGCAAGGAGCCACAGCACGGACAGTCCCCTACCTGTCAAGCATCAAAAGTTGGCCAGTGCCCGGCGGGAGAGGGGGAAGACTCCAGCCACCAAAGCCACTCCAAGGGGTACAGGTGGGAGTGTGGAGTCAGCTGCGACACCTTCCAAGGTGGGGAAGGGGCACAAGAAACCCAGCAAGTCTGGGAACAGCAGCACGACGGAGAAGACCCCCATCATCCCTGCTGCTGCCCAGGAGGCCACCGCCATCATCCCCGCTGCTGCCCAGGAGCGAACCGCCATCATCCCCGCTGCCCAGGAGGCGCTGCCATCATCCCCGCTGGCCAGGAGGCCACCGCCATCATCCCCGCTGCTCAGGAGGCCACCGCCATCATCCCCACTGGCCAGGAGGCCGCCAGCACCAGCCCCGCTACCCAGGAGGCCACCGCCATCAACTCCGCTGGGCCAGACAGGACGCCAACACCAGCCCGCTGGGACAGACAGGACCGCCAGCACCAGCCCCGCTGTGCCAGACAGGACCGCCAGCACCAGCCCCGCTGGGCCACACAGCACCGCCAGCACCAGTCCCGCTGGGCAATACAGGAACGCCAGCACCAGCCCCGCTGGGCCACACAGCACCACCAGCAGCAGCCCTGCTGGGCCACACAGCACCGCCAGCAGCTGAGTCGCTGCCAAGGACACCGCCCCCACAAGCACCGCTGAACAGAACACCTCCGCCACAGGCACCGCTGCCAAGGACACCGCCGCCACAAGCACCGCTGAACAGGACACCGCCGCCACAAGCACCGCTGGCCCATGAGCGCCAAGGGCACTGACGCTACTGAGTCCGCCACGAGCAGGATGAAGCACTCTGGGTTCAAAGCTCCCTCCTGAACCAGTGGAGAAAGACATCCACTACCTCTGTCCTTGGCAGGATGAAGCACTCTGGGCACAAAGCCCCCTCCAGAACCAGTAGAGAAAGGCATCCACTACCTCTGTCCTTGGCAGGGTGAAGCACTCTGGGCACAAAGCCCCCTCCAGAGCCAGTGGAGAGATACACCAACTCACACAGTCCTTTGCAGGATGAAGCACTCTGGGCACAAAGCCCCTTCCAGAACCAGTGGAGAAAGGCATCCACTACCTCAGCCCTTGGCAGGATGAAGCACTCTGGGCACAAAGCCCCCTCCAGAACCAGTGGAGAAAAGCATCCACTACCTCTGTCCTTGGCAGGATGAAGCACTCTGGGCACAAAGCCCCCTCCAGAACCAGTGGAGAAAGGCATCCACTACCTCTGTCCTTGGCAGGATGAAGCACTCTGGGTACAAAGCCCCCTCCAGAACCAGTGGAGAAAGGCATCCACTACCTCTGTCCTTGGCAGGATGAAGCACTCTGGACACAAAGCCCCCTCCCGAACCAGTGGAGATATACATCCACTCACACAGTCCTTGGCAGGATGAAGCACTCTGGGCACAAAGCCCCCTCCAGAACCAGTGGAGAAAGGCATCCACTACCTCTGTCCTTAGCAGGATGAAGCACTCTGGGCACAAAGCCCCCTCCAGAACCAGTGGGGAAATACATCCACTCACACAGTCCTTGGCAGGATGAAGCACTCTGGGCACAAAGCCCCCTCCAGAACCAGTGGAGAAAGGCATCCACTACCTCTGTCCTTGGCAGGATGAAGCACTCTGGGCACAACGCCCCCTCCAGAACCAGTGGAGACTGTTATCCACTTGTGACACTGTGGCTTTGCACTCCCCAGGATTGAACAGTGGGCAAACCACCCACTGTAGAGACTTGAGAGACTGTGGCTTTGCACTCCCCAGGATTGAACAGTGGGCAAACCACCCACTGTGGAGACTTGAGAGACTGTGGCTTTGCACTCCCCAGGATTGAAAAGTGGGCAAAGCACCCACTGTAGAGACTTGAGAGACTGTGGCTTTGCACTCCCCAGGATTGAACAGTGGGCATGGGGCCCCCTCGTGGATTTGGTGTTGTGCACTCAACCGGCTGAGGTGCCCCCCCTTCCTTTCCCCCTGAGGTGCCTGTTTTATTGCTATCTGATGCCCCTGCAGTGTTCTCTCCATCAAGTTCGGGTATTGAGTGTGGGCCTCACCTATGCAGTGTGGGCCCAGTGTTCCACGGACCTCAATGGAGCAATACCTGGACTACTATTCTTGGTGTATATATTTGTTTATAGTGTATATATATTTTTGCGTACTGAATTTTAATATATTACAATGGTTACACTCATTTCCTTTTGTCTTTGCATTCTTCCGGGGGGCTCGGGGGGTGTAACTGTATGTAATGTATCAACATGAATTAGTGTGTGTGTTGTAGTGGGTGAGGGTGAGGGTGGGGTGGGGGTGTTGCGTGTGTGTGTCCCTGTTTTTTCCCTCCCCCCTCCCCTGTGTCGTAGGTGGAGTACTCACCGTGGTCTTCGCCACCGGCGTTCGTGCTACTGGTAGAGGAGTAAGAAGATAAGGGCAGGGAAAATGTGAAGCTCTGGTTCCATGGCGTCCTGGTTCCTCGTGGAGTGTGTAGAGGTGAGCGTTTTCCCTTCGAAGTCCTGTTTCCGCCGTGTTTTTGTACGCGGTGAATCCGCCCCGGAAAAGTTGGCGGATTGGTAGGTTGTGATACTGTGGGCGGTACATTATCTCCTGCCTGTCTGTTGGCGGTGACCGCTGCGCTGTTTGTTTGTACCGCCTTGGCGGTCGGAGTGTTAAAGTGGCTGTTTCTGTTGGCGGTTTCCGCCACGGTCGCAATTCCATTTTTTTTTTTTGCCGGCCTGTTGGCGGTCTTAACGCCACTTTTACACCGTCCGCCAGGGTTGTAATGACCACCTATATGTCCTACCTTAATCATGCACTGCACCCTGCCCTTGGGGCTACTGAGGGCCTACCTTAAGGGTGTCTGCCATGTAAGAAAAGGGAAGGTTTAGCCTTGGCAAGTCGGTACACTTGCCAAGTTGCATATACAGTTAAAACTGTACACACAGACACTGCACTGGCAGGTCTGAGACATGATTACAGAGCCACTTATGTTGGTGGCACAACCAGTGATGCCGGTCCACTAGTAGCATTTGATTTACAGGCCCTGGCACCTCAAGTGCACTGTACTAGGGACTTACTAATACATCAAATATGCCAATCATGGATAAGTCAATTACATACACATTTTGTAAAGGAGCGCTCGCACTTTAGCACTGCTTAGCAGTGGTAAAGTGCCCAGAGTAATAAAATCAGAAAAATCAGAGTCCAGCACACATCAACAACCTGGGGAACAGAGGCAAAAAGTTAAGGGAGACCACGCCAAGGATGAAAAGTCACACAGGTTGTATGCTATTTGGATGACTAAGGCATATGAATTTGCTCCAACTGACGACAGAGATCCACAATTGTTTGCCTATTCAACAGTAGATCTGGATGATGTGTCTGTCTTCCGTGGCCTGAAGGTCTGGCAGTGGACGGTACACAGGAGGATGTCTGATCCTTCACTCCCTGAGTACATAAGTAGGACAAGAAATGGGTATAGCCATCATTCAGTGTGTCCCTTGCAACATACGTAATGCATGCCATTGACAAACTGTGACAAAGCATGTCAGAAGTTGAGGATATGATACACAGTACACATCACCACTGTTAATGACACAGAAGAAACATGTTTCCCCCTGCATTCCCACAAATATGTACACATCATTTACCTGGACAACAACAATTTGTGCATGAGACTTGCTACTCGGACTGTGAGTTGATGTCCCCAAACATCTTTTGGCTGGTGGGGGGGGTGCTGTGTTCCAGAGCAAGTAGCCATATGTGCATAGTGTATTACAATAAAGGTATAAAAGTCAAAAGCTATTCCTGCCAGGAGCCTGAGAG
Organism: Pleurodeles waltl; assembly: GCF_031143425.1. NCBI lineage: Eukaryota > Metazoa > Chordata > Amphibia > Caudata > Salamandridae > Pleurodeles > Pleurodeles waltl. The sequence continues at coordinate 350,772,084 of NC_090445.1, read as the reverse complement.
GATAGTGGTGGAGGTCCTACCCTTGTATAGACAGTTTCATTGTCTACCAGAAGAGCAGGTAAGTGCCTCATGGACACTCTTTTAGCCTGTAGTTCACAATATTTCTACTCCTCACAGGCTAGATTGTGGCCATCTTTACCAGTATGTAAAGTCAGGGTCATGGTGGTGCAGTCGGTGTTGCATCAATGGAAGAGTTATTTTGTATGTAGCTGTGATCAGTGTCAGATGTTGAGGCCTCAGAATTTTGTGTGTGTTCTGAGCGTACCATGTTGTTCCTTATGTGAGATGCACAAAGCTAGGTGAGGTGACTCCTTATCATTCAATCAAACAGGCCCTCATTATAACATTGGCGGTAAGTCCCACTGACCGCCATGCTGACTGCCGCCAACATACCGCCGGCGCGGCAGATTACCGCTACCCATATTATGACACACACATAGTAATCCATCACTATACAGACACGAACACAAGTCTGCAAGCCCAAAGGTCAGTGATAAATTGGCAGTAGCAAAACCCACACCGTTACGCCAACAGAACTATGCCCACAGCATTATGACGACAAATCACTGCGGTGGACATTCAATGGCGGTAAACCATTGGCGGTACATACTGCCTTGCTCAAAATACACACACATATACAAAACAACACTACATTGGACAATTCAAAATACACACACCTGACACACATACACACACTACACCCACACCACTATAAAACAGATACCCACACTACCCACAAACCTTTACGACAAAAAACAATTGATAACTGAGAGAGAGAGAGAGAGAGAGAGAGAGAGAGAGAGACACTAAGAGCACCCACAGAACCAGAGCCACATAACACCATCACCCATACACAATCCATGCACCTTACAGCACACACCCCAACACATCAACCCACACACCCTCACACACACCACTCACACTACACCCATGGCACCACAAAGACACTGTAGGTTCTCAGAGGAGAAGCTAAGGGTCATGGTGTAGGAAATCATCGGGGTAGAGCAACAGATATTCAGATCACAGATGCAGCAGACATCCATTGCTAGGAAGATGGAGCTATGGTGGAGAATCGTGGATTGGGTCAATGCTTTTGGACAACACCCCAGAACAAGGGATGACATCAGAAAGAGGTGGAATGACCTACGGGGGAAGGTGCGTTCCATGGTAGCAAGACACCACATAGCAGTGGACCCTCACCTCGTCCTCCACAACTAACAACATGGGAGAAGCAAGTCTTGGCAATACTGCATCCTGAGGGCCTGGCAGAAGTAGGAGGAGGACTGGACTCTGGTAAGTCAAATCTCTATTACTATCATCTAACTACCTGAATGCCATCACGTACCCTCACCCTCGCTACCATCACATCACTCCACCACCTTCCACACACCCCACAATCACATCCCACCCCTCCCAAAACCAAGCCCTGCATGCAACAACAATCCATGGACACCCATCAACGACCTGCATGGACAACTATCACTAAAGCATGCACACTAGAGACAATCACCTAGCCCACCAAATCACTACTCACACAAGGCAAAGCTGGCAGGGCAATAACAACCATACATGGCAACACGCCCATGCACAAGATGTCACACGCAGAATCAATAACTCTGCATTTACATCCCCACAGGTCCCCCATCCAATGTTATCGGGGAGGAGGTGCCAGCAACATCCAGCCCGCCCCCTCAAGAGGCCCACAGTGATGACAGCAGCTCTGGCACCTGGATCTGTATGACGGACAGTCGGTTACCCAGGCACAGTCCCATACCACCACATAGCCTTCCCCCTCAGGAAACACCACCCCAGCACCCAACCAGCGGGCCCATACCTCTGTCCCCAGGACAAGTCAATCAGCAGTGTGTCCACCACTAAAGTGACCCCAGGACACCCCACAAACACAGGACGATCAGGGACCTGGGGACAGTGGCAGTGGGCACACAGTTCAGGGGACAGATGCACAGGACAACAGGGAAGCTGGGAGGACTGCTGTGCGACAGGGGGAGGACAGGCCCAGGGAACCGACTCCCCAGGAGGCACTCACCAACATCCTCGGATCATACCACCATTCCCAGGAGACGATGGGCCAGATACGTGACAAGTTGCAGGAGACCCAGCGGCTGAAGGAGGGACAGTACCTGGTGATCAGGGTGGACCTGAAGGACATCCACACCACCCTGGTCACCAATGCAGGGGTGCTGGCAGACATGGCCAACACCATGAGGGAGGCAGTGGCACACCAACAGGCCCCTGACACTAGCCACACCGATAAACAGCCCTCCACCTCTGCTGACGCTAGCAGACAGGAGGCCCCGCCAAGAGGAACAACGGGCCACCAACACCCCTCCCCCTGCAGAAGGAGAACCACCATGCAAACGGTCCCTACAATCCAGGCAGAAGCCAGAGAACATTGCCAAGACCCCCGCCAGGAAATAAGACTCTCCTGAATGTCACCCTTGTGTCCCACTCTGTCACCCTGTCCACCTTGAACTGCCATTGTTCCCCTTCCTATGCCCCCTTGGACAATGCACCTGTGATACAAATAGATTGGACTCTAACCTGGACTTTCCTCCACCACCACCCCAGCCCATTGCAATACCCCCTCCACTTATTAGCACTTAAATGAACACCCTTGGAAAAAATACAAGTATGGAGTCTGTCAAATGATTGCACTATGTATTCGTTTAACAACCTGTAAACATTGTACTGTACAGTAATGTATACATAGGTATGACCTGTAGCTGGCTGCTGTCAACACACCAGGAGCAAGAGTGGGGCACAGATATCTGAAAATAGAGATGCCAAAGGGTACAGTAAGGGGCCATAGAATTGGGAGAATCTGCCTGCCATGTACAATGTCCAACACAAAACTGTCAATGTAAAGTGAACTTACAGTGTCTTACCTGTGTGTCACTGGAAGTTCTGTTGTATTATTGCTGTTCTATTGTCTGCATCCTCATCCTCTGCCTCCTCATCTTCACTGTCCACAGGGTCCACTGCTGCCACACGGCCATCTCCAGCCTCATTCTCCTGCAGAAAAGGCACCTGGCCTCTCAAGGCAAGGTTATGCAATATGCAGCATGCCACGATTATCTGGCAGACCTTCTTGGGTGAGTAGTACAACGATCCACCAGTTAGATTGAGGCAATGAAACCTGGCCTTCAGGAGGCCAAAGGTCCCCTCGATAATCCTTCTTGTCCGCCCATGTGCCTCATTGTAACGTTCCTCTGCCCTTGTCCTGGCATTCCTCACTGGGGTCAGTAGCCATGAGAGGTTGGGATAACCAGTCACCTGAAAATATCGAGGGATACCTGTTAGACACACACTAACCCTTATGGCCAAAACCATACCCATTCACCAACATCCACTGTGAGGGAACCAGGGCTTACCTATTAGCCACACCCAGTGCCTCTGGAGTTGAGCCATCACCTATTGTATGCTGCTATTCCTCAGGATAAAGGCATTATGCACAAACCCAGGATACTTTGCACTGGACCTATCAGCAGCCTTTGACACGGTCTGCCACCGCACCCTATCAGCACGCCTCCATGACGCCGGTATCCAAGAGAAGGCCCTGGCCTGGACCACATCCTTCCTCTCCGGCAGAACCCAGAGCGTCCGCCTCCCACCCTTCCGCTCCAAAACTACCGAGATCATCTGCGGCGTCCGACAGGGATCCTCCCTCAGCCCGACACTGTTCAATATCTACATGGCCCCCCTCGCCCACGTCGCATGACAACACAACCTCAACAACATCTCCTATGCCGACGACACCCAGCTGATCATATCCCTCACTGAAGATCCCCACACCGCCAAAGCTAACCTCCACCGAGGAATGAAGGCCGTAGCCGACTGGATGAAGGACAGCAGACTGAAGCTGAACTCAGACAAGCCGGAGGTCCTCATTCTCGGACCCACCCCATCAGCCTGGGATGACTCTTGGTGGCCCACGTCACTAGGCACAACCCCGGAACCCACGGACCACACACGCAACCTGGGGGTCATCCTCGACTCCACTCTCTCCATGACCAGGCAAGTCAACGCCGTCTCCGCGTCCTGCTTCAACACCCTCCGTATGCTCCGCAGGATCTTCAAATGGATCCCCCTCGACACAAGAAAAAACGTTACCCAGGCCCTCATCACCAACAGACTCGACTACGGGAACGCCCTCTACTCAGGAATTACAAACAAGCTCCTGCGACGACTCCAACGCATCCAGAACGCCTCATCCTCGATGTCCCCCGCCGCAGCCACATCACACTCCACCTGAGAGGCCTGCACTGGCTCCCCGTCAACAAAAGGATCAACCTTCAAGCTCCTGAACCACGCACACAAAGCACTGCACAACACCGGACCCACCTACCTCAACAACCGACTCAGCTTCTACACCCCCACCCGAAGCCTCCGCTCAACCAACCTCGCCCTCGCCACAGTCCCCCGCATCCAAAAAACCACCGGCGGCGGCAGATCCTTCTCCTACCTAGCCGCCAAGACCTGGAACACTCTCCCCATCATCCTACGACAGACCCAGGACCTGCTGTCCTTCAGAAGACTCCTCAAGACCTGGTTCTTCGACCAGTAGCATGCCCCCCCCCCGCCGCCTTGTGACCCTCGCGGGTATGTAGCGCGCTTTACAAATGCAGTGATTGATTGATTGACTGACAGGGGAGATGTACTGGTCCACTAAGCACACTATCTGCACAGTGAAAGCTCTTTCGATTTCTGAACACCTGTTCATATCTCCGGGGGGGGGGGGGGAACAAATGCAATATGTGCACCATTGATTGCCCCAAGGATGTTGGGGATATGTCCCATTGCATACAAGTCAGCTTTCACTGTGGCCAAATCCTCCACCTAGGAGAAAATGATGTAGCTGCACATGTGTTTAATCAGGGCAGACAACACTCTGGTCAGCACTATTGAGAACATTGGCTGTGACATTCCTGCTGCCAAGCCCACTGTCACTTGGAAGGATCCAGTAGCCAAGAAATGCAGCACAGATAGGACTTGCACAAGAGGGGGCTGACGGATAGCAGATATCAGGTCAGGCTCCAATTGGATACACAGCTCTGTGATTATGGCCCTGTCCAGTCTATAGGTGAGGATAATGTGCCTGTCATCCATTGTTTCCAAATCCACCAGGGGTCTGTACATGGGAGGATGTCTCCATCTCCTATTCATCCGCAGCGGTTGTAATCTAGGGGGCAAAACGGGGAGCAGCTAGTCAGTATTCCACATTTCCAAACACTACGCTGATTGCAATGTTGTGCCTGTAACAGTATATTGTTGAATAGGCCCAAATGGTGGCTATGTGGACTATGACGCAGTTAGGGAAGGGCAAGGGGCTTCAACCAGCAGGCAGGAAGGACAGTAGGACTGGTGCTGGGACTGATACTGAGCCCCCACCTCCAACCGTGGCAGTTCAGCAGTCCGAGGCTGCAGGGTATGGGCTGGAGCCTCCCCCCACTACTGCCAGCACCACCACCAGCACCACTGCCAGCAGCAGCAGCCCCAGTGGGCAGCCATCCGAGGCTACAGGGGGTAGGCTGGAACCTCCCCCCACCACTTCCAGCACTGCCACCAGCACCATTGTTAGCAGTAGCAGCCCCAGTGGGCAGCCATCTGAGGCTGCAGGGGATGGGCTGGAGCCTCCCCCCACCACTGCCAGCCCCGACACTAGCCCCACCACTGCCACCACTGAGCAGCCATCACCGCCGGCGGTCAGTGTGTAGTCCTGCCTTCTTGGGCTGTAGGGCGTCCTGGCCCCTGCAAATCCAGTGGGTATGACACCCAGGTGAGAGACTGTGACCTTGCACTCCACAAGTGCTGCATCACAGGGCACAAGTCCCCCTCCAGAACCAGTGGAAGCAGCCATCCACTCACCCCATCCTTGCCAGAATGAAGCACACTGGGCACAAGGCCCCCTCCAGAATGAGTGGAAGCAGCCATCCACTCACCCCATCCTTGCCAGGATGATGCACACTGGGCACAAGGTTCCATCCAGAACCAGTGGAAGAAGCCATCCACTCACCCCATCCTTGTCGGGATGAAGCACACTGGGCACAAGGCCCCCTCCAGAACCAGTGGAAGCAGCCATCCACTCACCCCATCCTTGCTGGGATGAAGCACACTGGGCACATGGCCCCCATCAGAACCAGTGGGCAAACCACCCACTAGAGAGACCGTGGCTTTGCACTCCCCAGGACCAAGCAGTGGGCAAACCACCCACTTGAGAGACTGCAGCTTTGCACTTCCCAGGACCAAGCAGTGGGCAAACCACCCACTTGAGAGACTGTGGCTTTGCACTCCCCAGAATATCGCACAGGGCATGTAGCCCCCTCCAGGAACAGTGGCGTTGTGCCATCTTCCGGCTGAGGTGCCCCCCCCATTCCCCCTCTCCCTGAGGTGCCTGTGTATTTTTGACCTGATGCCCCTGCAGTGTTCTCTCCATGTTGTTGCAGGAGTGAGGTGGGGCCTTGGCCTATGTGTAGTGGCCCTGGGGCCCACGGACATTGAGGACTGGGCAGTGTCCCTCCATTAGTAAATATGCATATACATTTTGAATTTGAAGCACGTCTTTATACTATTTTGTCTTATTACACTCACTTTAATCAATTCCTTTTGTCCTTGCATTATTCCTGAGGGGTACCGGGTGAATATGTAATGTTAGTGCATATAGTTGTGTGAATGGTGTTGGGGGTGGGGGTGGGGGTGTTGCGTGTTTCGTGTGTCACTCTCTTCCCCCCCCCCCTCCCTTGTGTGCTAGGCAGCAGTACTCACCTTGGTCGTCTTCACCTGTGTTGATGTTTGTAATGCAGGAAAAGGTATACAAGCATGGGGAAGATGTGCAACTCGGGCTCCATGGCTTAGTGGTTGTTCCCTGAGTCTCCAGAGGTGAGTCCTTTGACTTCTGTGTTCTGTTTCCGCCGTGCTTTTGATGTCGTTGGTACCGCCCCGGAAAAGGTGGCGGATAGGCCTGTGTTAATATGATGGGCGGAACATTGTCTTCCACCTGGCTGTTGGCGGTTCCTGCCGTAGTGCTTATTGCTACCACCCTGGCGGTCGGTGTGTTAAAGTGGCTGTCTGTGTGAGCAGTTTCCGCCGTGGTTATAATTCAATTTTTGTTACTGCCAGCCTGTTGGCGGTATTACTGTCGCTTTTATCACCGACCGCCAGGGTTGTAATGAGGGCCTCAGTGTTTATAAAGTGCAGCTACTCACCAGTTAGTGTCTCAAGGCGCTGGGGGTGGGGAGTGTAGTGAGTACCGGAAGGTGGATTAAAAAAGCCATGTCTTTAGTTCCTTCTTGAAGCTGGGGAGGGAGGTGGCTTCTGATGTGGATGGGTAGGGCGTTCCAGGGGGTGGCTGACAGGTAGGAGAAGGAACGTCCTCCTGTTCTGGTTTTCCTGATGGAGGGTACTTCTGCGAGAGAGAGCTGGGATGAGCATAGGGCCTTGTGGGGTACATGGAAGTTGAGTTGCTGATTAAGGTAGGCTGGTCCGGTGTTGTGGAGGGCTTTGTGTGAATAGGTGAGGATCTTGAAAGTGATTCTTTTCTCTATGGGGAGCCAGTGCAGTGTACGTAGGTGTTATGAGGTGTGGCAGTGTTGGGGTGGGTCGAGGATCAGTCTGGCGGCGGCGTTCTGGATGTTTTGCAATGTGTGGGTGAGTTTTTTGTTGATTCTGGCGTAGAGTGCATTGCCGTGGTCCAGTCTGCTGGTGATGAGGGCATGTGTGATGGTCCTTCTATGTTCAAGGGGGATCCATTTGAAGGTCTTACATAGGAGGCAGAGGGTGCGGAAGCAGGTGGAGACAACTGAGTTGATCTGATGGTTCATGCTGAGGTAGCGGTCCAGGATGATTCTGAGGTTGTGGGCTTAACTGGTGGGGGTGGGTGGGCTTCCGAGGGTGGGTGGCCACCAGAAGTTGCTCCATGCGTTGGGTTGAGGGCCCAGGATAAGTACTTTAGTCTTGTTTGTATTAAGTTGAAGGCAGCTGTCTCTCATTCAGTTGGCGACTGCTTTCATGCCTTCCTGGAAGTTGTGACTGGCCTTGTCTGGTTCGTTGGAGAGTGAGAGGATGAGTTGGGGGCCGTCGGCGTAGGAGATGATGTTTATTCCGTAGCTTCTGACAATGGTGGCTAGCGGGGCCATGTAGACGTTGAACAGCGTGGGGCTGAGGGAGGATCTGTGGTAGGTGTGGGCTCTGCAAGGAAGGGAGCTAGTCTCACTGATGGAGAGGAAGGATCGTATCCAGTCGTAGGCCTTGTCTCTGATGCCAGCTTTGTGGAGTATTCTTAACAGGGTGTGATGGGAGACAGTGTCGGAAGCTGCCGAGAGGTCAAGTAGCATGAGTGCTGCCGTCTCTCCCTTGTCCAGTAGGGAGCAGATGTTGTCTGTTGTGTACAGGAGGGCGGTTTCGGTGTTGTGGTTTGACCTGAATCTGGATTGGGAGATGTCAAGGATGTTGTGGTTTTCTAAAAACTTGGTGAGTTGGCTGTTGACTGCTTTTTCAATTACTTTAGCAGGAAATGGAAGTAGGGAGATGAGCTTGAAGCTTTTGTTTTGAGGTCGGTGGGGTCAGACAAGGGTTTCTTGAGGAGGGGGTTGATCTCAGCAATTTTCCAGTCGTCAGGGAAGGTGGCAGCAGCTAGTGAGCAGTTGATGGTGAGGCAGAGCTTGGGCCGATGGTGTCTGTAGCTCTTTTGAAGACGGGATGGATGCATGGGTTCGTGGGGGCCCCGGAGTGTATGGACTTCATGGTTTTCAATGTATCTTCGGTGGAGATGGGTGTCCAGGTGTAGATTGTAGGTTTGTTGGTGTTGGGGCTTGGAAGGAGGGGTACTGCGTGTGGGCTGTCCTTGTTGAAACTGTCATAGATGGTCTTGATTTTGTGGTGGAAGTAGGTGTTAAGTCTGTCGCATAGGTCCTGTGAGGGTGGGATGTCCGTTGTTTCACTGTTGGATTGGGCGAACTCCTTGATGATGTTGATAAGTTCCTTGCTGTTGTGTGCTGGTGAGTAGATCCTGTCTTGGATAGCCTTCTTTCTGTTGTTTTTGATGAGTTGGTGGTGTGCAGTGGTGGCGGCTCTGAGGATTTGGTGGCGACAGGTGTGTCCCGATTCCTGGAGTTCGTGGGTAAACCAGCTGGCTCTCTTTGCGTGGGTGTTGTTGTTATTTTTGAGGGGGGCTATGGTGTTGGCTCAGTTGGTGATCCTTAGCCATGCCCATACAACACATGACACATGGATGTCCACAATGTGAGAGCACATGTATCTTCATGACAGCATGTTGTATGTGTGAGGTGTGTGTAAAGTAAGCCATGTGTATGTTTCCACAGAGCTTCTAACCACATCTGGCCTTGATAATCTGTTGTTTTGAAGGCATATGCAGACTCACTCTGCCCTTCAGCTTGCCACATACATACCAAATGCCAAATTGCTGTTGGTTACATGATGTACTGTCTGGCATGAAATTGATGGGAATGGAATTCCATGTGGGTTCTGTCTCCTCAGCCTGCAGAGACCAGTGTCTGCAACTGTATCTCACTGTATGGGTCCAAGTTTAGGCTTGAGTTGAGTCAATTTGTCTATACAACTGTGACAATGTGCTCAATCCTATATCCCGGTACATCCTGTCACGTGGACCATTCTAGTCTCTGGGAAAGATGGAGCTTATTGAGGTACTTTCTCTGAGGTGTATGTAGATCGTATTGGATATAGAGTCAAAGCTCTGTGATCATTGCATATTAGGCATCACTGTCAATGTGTGTCGCTGAACCCTGACAGGTCACTTAATCCCACAGCCCTGTTGTCACCATCACACAGGTCAAATATATCCTGTGCAGGCTTATTGCATAAATGTCAGTCACGCAGTGCAGACATTGTGATGATTCCTGGGTATCGATGGAATGTGACTCATTTCTTGGGATACATGGCTGACAATGGACAATGCATGCCTTTATATTTTGGATGCCATCAATGTAGTATGGACACAAATGTCCAGAAGCATGTTCTGTGTCACGGATATATGCTACATTACACCACCCCTGTGGAGAAGTGTGGCTCAATGGTTAGAGCGGCAGACCCTGAAGCAGAGATCTGGCTCAAGACCAGGGTTCAAGTCCCGCTTCGGCAGGTCTTGGGCTCAATTCCCCTTGACCAGATAATTCTCGCCTCGGTGCCTAATCTAATTCATGGGTCCCACTCTGCAACTCTGGGCAATAGCTTGCTTAATCTCCACAACGGCCCCAACAGCGCTTGGATGCCTGGCTTCACCCTGGGGGTGCTCAGGAGTGGGCGCCTCACAGGGAAAAGCCAGGAGGGGTTCCATAGCGGTATGAGTACAGCGCCTTGAGACCCTAACGGGTGAGTAGTGCGCTATACAAATGCTAATTTACATTTACATTTACCCCTGGGTGGAATGAGTATACATCTGTGAACCCACATGTCCACACATGGACAGGTTAGGAACCGTCCGTCTGTATCCACCATGCCAGTCCCTTCATTGTTACCCATGTTTGATGTTGGATTTTGTGCCCTGGCAGTATAGTGTAGTAAATGTTGGCGGAGAACCATCCTCAAATAGTGTGAGTGAATTTAAACTTTGTGCCTATGGATTCTATCTTTCAGGAGCCACAGTTGTCATGTGTCCCATAGTGCTTCTGCGCTCACTAAGATTGCTTGGGCATTCCCTACAAGATGTCAGTTGCCCTACCTGGTCAGTGAAGGGCCTGAGCAGGCTGGTGGGTTGGTCTGCTGATTAGGAAGTGTTTGTAGTCATCTCCCTGTACTCAGTGGCTTGTATGTGCCACACCGGGCCAGTTTGGGCATTACATGATGTTCTAAGCTTAGTGTACAGACATGTATATGACTGTGCCATTTTGGATGGGGCATTTTTTACATGATTTCTTGCCTTGTCTTTTGCACCCATGCAGGTTAACGCTCATCAGAAGAAGGGGACTTGGAGAGCCATCGCCAAGGAGGTGCGAACTCTGGGGATCCACAGCTGGTGGGGCGCCCACTGTCGGAAGAGGTGGAAGGACCTGAGATTCTGGGGCCAGAAGATCGGGAAGACCCAACATGGACGGAGTGCCCATCGGACCTTGACCTCCCTAATGACCCGCATTCTGGTGGTGGCCAAACCAGAGCTGAATGGGCTTTTAAGGGCAGCACAGCAGCCACAAGTGGGGAGTAGACAGCAAATTCCTGCCAGTTCCATTGTCAGGTGAATTAGTGGGGTACCGACTGCTCTCAATGACAATGAGGGCTGAGATGGGAGATTGTTTGTGTTGAAATGTCAGGTGTATAAAACCGGGCTAGCTTGCTTTTTGAACCTGGTACCTGGTACAAACCTGGGGGGAATCCTCAAGCCACGTTCTCGGCAGGGACCACAAATGGCTGTGTGCACTAATCAATCACATTCTATTTGTAGTTGTGGTGGGAGTGATTTCTGACCCACAGATCACTTCCCCTGAATAGGTAAGTGGGTGAGGGATCACTGTCCTTTGCTATGTGTTCAGGCATATGTGTATGCGGATATCTGCCAACCAGAAGCAAGTGATCTTCAGTGTGTGATTGATGCTGGTGCATCACTGCAGTCTGTGATAAGTTTGTGCCCAGCATAGATGTGACATGCCTTACATGGTTAAAGGCCTGCATGTTTTACCCATGTTGATGGAATATTGTATGTATTCACACATATATATATATATATATTCCTCCAAACACCACTTAAACTGCCGAACTCTATTACGACAAGTGCCTCCTTCATGCAAGTGGTGTGCATGTAAAATATACAGAACAAATGGCTCTCCTCAAAGAAACCAAGGAGCACTCTCAGGGTTTGGTTTCATTATCTTATTCCAATCGCCAAGCATGGCACGTTTCAGACATTTCCCTTTTCAAATGCTGGCTACAATGTGATGCTCCTACAAAGTAATAACACACATCCATAAATAGTTTACTCCAATTAGTTATTTAGTCACCAAAGAGAACGGACTTCAGTCTCTCCACATTTCTGTTTGATTCGAGCGCCACCATAATAGTATGCTACTTTCATTTTAATATTGTGACTAAAGTAGCCATTATTTCAATCATAGAGAGTCTTTGCATATGCTGCGCTCATTGTTCACCAATTTTCCAATGTTCCCTTTGTTTGAGAGTGTCATGTCATAACAAAAGATTCTCTTATTTCACCTCCCTTTCATCTCCGTATACTGCAGAAAGGAAGCTCCCAGTTACCTGAGGGCACTCATCTGGTGATTTAGGCCCTTCCATTCAGTCACGTCCCAATCGGTGGCAGATAAATAGTGCTTCCCAGCCTATGGCGGTTCTGGCAGTATATGTCAGTAGTCCTCCAAACACCACTTAAACTGCCTAACTCTATTACAACGGGTGCCTCCTTTGTGTAAATGGCGTGCACATAAAATATACAGAACAAATTGCTCTCTTCAAAAAAACCAAGGAGCACTCTCCGGGTTTGGTTTCATTATTTTATTCCAATTGCCAAGCATGACGCTTTTCGGACATTTCCTTTTTCAAATGCTGTCTACAAAGTGACGCTCCTACAAACGATATATTATATATATATATATGCAGGGAAAACTGTTTATAGAATAGAACAAATTCAAAGCTGGTCCATTTTATGGTGTGCCACAGACAGAAGTGTGCCACCTTTGTTTATTGTCTGACTGATACCTTCATGCATCACAGTATGTCATTTGGCATGTAGGACTACAGTTACACTATGGGACATGGCAGGTATGCCAAGATTATGGAACAACTCTGTGTTTCCCTATACCCTTGATGTGGCGTCATGTTCAATAGTGCACTGCACCTGTGTAAGGATTGAGGATTGTGCCCTGACTGTAGGCATGCATCATGGAGTGACTTGCAGTGATGTTGATATCACATGTGTTTGGGTTTGAACATTCATTGACAGACAGATACCAGGCTTGCCATTTCTGAGATGTGGGTAGGGATGTGGCTTCACACTGGACAACATGTTAGGGTCCTTCTATTAGTCATTGCAGGTTCTCTGACTCTCCAACATGCAAGGAGTAGATGTTTACTACAGACACACTCACATGGTGGCATTGTGATGGATGTCAGACATTAGTGCTGGCTATCCCAGGGCTTGCAGAATCATTGTTGTGTGTATTATGGAGACGTCTTTTCCTGACATTTTAAACTTAACATCAATGTTGTCCCCTTCAATGCCACATGTGAGACCTATCCGGGTGACCTTGCTACTACCTCCTTGACTCAGTTGAGATAGGTGTCCCTTATTGAGGTGTGCATTGTTGGAATGGATCCATTGTGACATAGGTATTTCCAAGTCACCTACGCCAGGGTACTGCAGATTTGAATCTGTGTTAGCTGTATTTCATTGGCATCATATCTTATTGTTGATAATCATGTAAGTGCAAAATAGATGTGTGCATTAGCTTGTGTGTGACATATGGGAGAGTAGTTTACAATGGGACACCATTGTTGGCTACAAGGTCGCTGCGTTCTCTTGCATGTGGCGCAGCTTGGAGGATGGCGAGGTCACCTGGTTGTGGTATCCGTTTTGTGATTGCTAGACTTCATCTATTCAGTTGTAGTTTTCTGAGATCCTGATATTCTTGTGGGTAACTTTGGTAAGTCCAGATGGCATACATGCATATGTAGACAAATAGATATAGACATTTAGTTGAAAGCTTAGCTGGGGGCTAATTGACATGATGGTATTGTCTGTCACTCGGAGTTGTGATTGAAGGGTTTCCATGTACTTGTTATGATCCTATTTCTTTCTTTTTGCAACATCAGCACAGGCAGATGAAGGAGACGAGGCCGAGACAAGTGGGGAAGCATCTGGCCACAGGACCTCAAGTCAAGATACAACTGACACAGAGTGGACCCAGTTTCCTGGAGGGCAAGGGGAGTGCCAAGGGGGAGACCACCATAATCGGATTCCTCCTCCAGAGTCCACTCACTGGTAGTGACAGACCCATCGGGGACTTCCCCAGTACCATCTTTGTCTGTCACCCGTTCTATCACTGCACTCCCTGTTGCTCCCCACCCAGTTGGCTGTGCCGACTCACCTAAGAGGGTGAGCTGGGCGTGTCCTTTGCTGCAGACACCTCTTCCCCAGCCCCTGTTACCCCTGCTGCCCTCAGGAAGGAGGCTATTAACCTCTGAGGATGATCTCTGTGGGTCAATCAGCCACTGTGAATGCCATCCAGGGGACTGGCGACCCAACTCCAACAGACAAATGCATTTCTGGAAGGTATTCATGGTGCAATGGCTGACCCACAGAGATCTTTTCAGGCTCTGGCTTCCACACTGATGGCAGCCAGTAACCCCCACCTTCCGTCTCCCCTCCAAATCCCTTTTCAGAGTCAAAATTCCCCCCTGCCCTATCCTATACAAAGCACACAAACAGACCTTCATGCATCCACCTCAACAGCAAAGGTAGCACACACAAACAAAAGCACCACTAGACACACTGGCACTCACCCAGACATCAAACCACAAACACAGCAACGGTCACAACTTCCTTTGACACGCCCACCACCCCCAGCATCACACACACAACGTCAATCATCCCTTCAGATACACAACATCAACAGTCACTGATACAGCCTCCACACCCATCCTACCTGCAGACACCACCGCAGCAGACCCTCAGACATCCACCCCAATAACTACACCCACAGGCACCACAACTACAGACACACCTATATCCAGCACATCCACCATACATGCAGTCACCACCCCAACAGACAGCCACCCACCCACCACGGCAACCCCCAGCACCTCCTCCCCTAAGCCCAAGACACATAACCATCCTCACTCACCCATCCAACAGACACCTACCACACACAAGCATATGTCCCACAAGTATGCAACCACGACATCCACACCTACACGTCATACAACTACTCCCCCACCCTCCAAATCACATCCCCCTTCTTATGTCTATCCCAGTGTGTCCAAGAAGTTGTTCCTGTGTAACCTTGACCTTACCCCTGTCCTCTCCCCTGTACCACACCCAAAATGTATTCTGTCTTGTCCAAGACCACCCCTTCCATCTCTAAGACCTCCTCTGCCCCCTCTGCAACCACTCAAACCCCTCCCCCACCAAGAAGAAGCCCACCCATCCAAAGAAGAAGCCTCCCCTCTCAAGCCCAAACATCCTCCTCCAAAATCCAATCCCTCCACCCCCTGCCTCAGATAACCCCTGAGGTGCCTGCCTGCTCCATTGATGCCCCTTCCTGTGGCGGTTACCTGGCAGTCAGAAGACAAGTAGGTGTTCAACACTGTGCCATTTAGGCACTTATGATGGACTGGCCTATGGCCTTGAACTTTCTGCCATTATAACTTAATAAACCCAAATAGTTGTGTTTTTTGGGCACACCTTTGTCATTCAATTCCTTTTCTAGTTTTCTGTTGTTCCTGAGTGACTTTGGTTGTGTGCCTGTAGTTGTGTGTGTTTCATCCTGCTTGCTGCTCTATGTGGTGTTGTTTGCAGTATGTGAGTATGTGTAGAGTGCTGGTGTCCCCAAAGAGGCAGTTATGTGTTGTGCGTGTGTAATTGCAATGTTGGTCTTGTGGCATTGTGTGGTGTTTGTTGGGGTGTCAATTGCAGAGTTGTTTACTGGTAGTGCTGTTTGTGTTCCATGCCACAGAGATAGGGATGTGTGTTATATGTGGGGACAGTTCCTGGCCAATGGTGGTTGTGAGTGTGTGAGTTGCATTTGTATATGTGCTGTAGGTGTGTTGTTGTTGCTGTGTGTGACAATGTTGAGTGGCCTTCAGGGTTCCTGTGCCTGAGCTGTGTGGCCGTGTGTATTTGTGTTGTGTTGCAGTGTTGTGTGAGTGTGCTGGCCAAAATGTGCATATTGTGAGTGTGTAGGTGTCAATGCTGCTGTGTGTCAGTAAGTGTGTGTTGTATGAAATGTGTAGCTTCTGCACATGGCGTCCGCCCACCATGATGTGTTTCAATCAATTAGTATACTCAATCAGTATATTTGTAAAGCACGGCTAGTCACCCGCTAGGGTCTCAAGGCGCTGGGGGGGCCAGTAAGTGAGTGGTCGTCGTAGAACAGAAGGGATCAGGTGAAGAGCCAAGTTTTTAGATCTTTTCTGAATTGCGAAAGAGCGGGAGATCTTCTGAGGTAGATGGGAAGGGAGTTCCAGGTCTTGACGGCGTGGTGGGAGAAGGACTTCCTCTGGCTGGGGCGTTCTGAACGTGTGGGACAGAGGTGAGGGCGAGGTCTGCGGAGCGGAGCTGCCTGGTGGCCATGTAGAAGTGGAATCTCTGGTTGGGATATTCTGGTCCGGCGTTGTGGAGGGCTTTGGATGCATGCATGAGAAGTTTGAATGTAATTCTCTTGTCTATTGGGAGGCAGTGCAGGTCTCTCAGTAGGACAGAGGTGTGGCTCTGTTTGGGGGTGTTCTTGATGAGACGGGGGGAGCCGTTCTGGATGCGTTGCAGTCTACCCAGTGCTCCCTTTCTCTCTCTCTCCCACTTTTTTCTTCTGCCATCCTGTCCATGTGTGCATTAGCATCATCTCGTGGAGGAGCAGGGGCACCGGCGACAGAGGGAGCTGCATCCCACAGGACCCAGGAGGCAGAGCCCACTGACGCCGAGGGAACCAGTGGGACGGAGGTAGAGGGGAGAACCACGCCAAAGACAGGAGCTGACAACACAGACGCTGATTCCTCCTCAGATGGACACCTCTGGGACCACCCCAGCTACAGGTACAGCTGCCCCCCATTACCAGCACCGCCCTCCCAGGAGCCCCTCACTGAGTTGCCTGTGCCCGCTCACACAGGAGAGTGGGTATCTCCTTTGCCTCAGGCACTTCAGACCCTGCCCCAGTGAGCCCTGCTGCCCTGAGTGAGGAGGCTATTGACCTCCTGAGATCCATCTCTGTAGGACAGTCAACCATTGCGAACGCCATCCAGGGGCTGGCATCCCAGATGCAGCAATGCAATGCATTCCTGGAGGGCATCCACAGTGGATTGGTGGCCCAACAGAGATCGTTTCAGGCTCTGGCATCCTCTCTGATGGCAGCCATTGTCTCTGTTCCTACCATCCCCCCTCCAACTACCACTTCCCAGTCCCAGTCTCCTCAACCCCAACCCATTCCATGCACACATACAGACAAGCATGCACACAAAACATCACACAAGAGTGGCACAGACAAACACAGGCAGCACACATCAGGCCACAAGCACTAACACAAACACCAGACAGTTGCACACACAACCACATCCACTGCCTACAATGTCTCCCCCCTCCTCCTCCCTCACAATCACATCCGCACTCACACCTACATGCACTGCTTCAACAGCCACCACCACCATCACCACACCAAGCAGCACACACACCTCACTAGCAGACACCTCCACA
Source organism: Pleurodeles waltl (assembly GCF_031143425.1). NCBI lineage: Eukaryota > Metazoa > Chordata > Amphibia > Caudata > Salamandridae > Pleurodeles > Pleurodeles waltl. The sequence goes on along the minus strand of NC_090445.1, from coordinate 350,754,683 downwards.
ACATCCATCCATTCATCCCATGTGTCCTCTCCCACCCTGTCTGTCTCCCCTCCTAAGGGACACAAACGCACACACTCAGACACACAACAGGCATCCACCTCACATCAGCACACTGCCCGTGCGCCTGCACCCAAGTCCAGCAGATGTACTCCTCCAGCAACCACTCCCTCAACCTCCACTCCCATCCCTCCTCCCTCATCCCGCCCCACCATCCCTAAGAAGCTTTTCCTTGCCCAACTTGACCTCTTCCCACGCCCTCCATCCCCCCGTCCTGCCCGTAAGAGCGGGGTTTCAACGACTCAGCCAAGCACCTCACCAAACAGTCCACGGGGACAGTGGAGGCACCATCTAGTTGTGGAGGCAAGAAAGTGACGGATCCCACTCCACCAGCCAAGAAGGGGAAGGATCCCACTCCACCAACCAAGAAGGGGAAGGATCCCACTCCACCAGCCAGGAAAGGGAAGGTTCCCACTCAACCACAAATGAAAGGAAAGGTTCCCACTCAACCACCAATAAAAGGAAAGGTTCCCACTCAACCACTAATGCAAGGCAAGAAGCCCTCACCTCCAGCTGAGACACAGCATCCCTTACTACCAGCAGAGACAAAGCAGCCCTCACCTCCAGCAGAGGCTGCCAAGAAGACACCTCAACCCGCTGAGACAAAGCAGCCCTCACCTCCAGCAGAGGCTGCCGAGAAGAAACCTCCACCAGCAGAGGCAAAGTAGCCTTTAGCTCCAGCTGAGGCAAAGCAGCCCTCACCTCCAGCAGAGGCTGCCAAGGAGACACCTCCACCAACAGAGGCAAAGCAGCACCCACCTCCAGCTGAGACACAGCAGCCCTCACCTCCAGTTGAGACATCGCAGCCCTCACCTCCAGGGACTGTTGTACAAGGAGCACCCTCCCGAACCAGTGGGCAAGTTCCCCACTTAAGAGACTGTGACCTTGCACTGCTCTGCAATGAGAAATGGGCATGGAGCCCCCTCCAGAACCAGTGGGCAAGTCCCCCACCTCAGAGACTGTGACCTTGCACTCCCCTGCAATGTGAAATGGGCATGGAGCCCCCTCCAGAACCAGTGGGCAAGTTCCCCACCTCAGACATCAGAGACTGTGACCTTGCACTCCCCTGCAATGAGAAATGGGCATGGAGCCCCCTCCAGAACCAGTCAGCAAGTTCCCCACCTCAGAGACTGTGATCTTGCACTCCCCTGCAATGAGAAATGGGGATTGAGCCCCCTCCAGAACCAGTGGGCAAGTTCCCCACTTCAGCTGAGGTGCCCCCCCTTCCCCCAAGGTGCCTGCCCACTTCCAAAATGATGCCCATGCACAGTTTTGTGCAGGCATTGTCAGGAACAAGTTGGGGCTTGGACTGTGCCCTGTGGCCATGTGGGCCTTTTGTACTTTGGACTAGCCATTGGCCCTTTCTGGTCATCTGTTCATAAATATTTTTTATCACATTGGAACATATGGTGGCTGTTGGCATACAATTACAATATCAGTACTGCCTAACTGTTGTTCTTGCATTATTATGATGTGGGTCCTGTGACATTGTTTTTCCTCTGCAGCTGGTTGGGTGTATGGTGTGTGTGTGAATGGTGTGTGATGTGCATGTGTGTGCCACTCTCTTTTTCCTCCCTCCCTTCCATGTGTGCTAGGCATCTGTACTCACCGTTGTCGTCTTCGGCGGCGTTGGTGTTCCAGGAGGAGCATGGCGTAGATGAGCATGGGGATGACTTGCAGTTCCGGTTCCATGGCAGAGTTGATCTTCTCTGTGTCTCTGATGGTGAGTCTTCGGTCTTCTGTGTTCTGTTTCTGCCAGGCTTTTGATGGCATTGGTACTGCCTCAGGAATTGTGGCAGTTTGCTGTGTCATGATATGATGGGCGGTATCTTGACTTCCGCCTGGCTGTTGATAGCTACTGCCGTGGTGTGTGGTGTGAGCACCCTGGCGGTTGGTGTGGTACATTGGCTCTCTATGGGACATATCACCGCCATGGTCATAATTAGGCGGTAATTACCGCCAGCCTGTTGGTGGTAATACTGCCACTTTAACAGTCACCGCCAATGTCCAAATGACCACCGAAGTGTCTTGCTGTCATGTGGCAGTTACAATTTACTTGAATCCCTGTTAAAAAAGTGGCAAAAATGGTGCCAACAGATATGCCCTGATTTTTGGTATCAGTGCAGTGTTTCTGCAAAGCAGTCCGTGATGTTTCTGTCGTTTGACTTAATAGTTCTCATTTTACTCACTTTAGGAAGATGGAACGCTGACATGATCTTTCAAGGTAGAGAACTTGTTCCCTGGCGATCACTGCAGATGACATATGTGAGCACCTAACTCACTGGGCCATTTTTGAGGCCAGTACTGTGAGCGATTTGAGAGGGAGAGTACATGCACTTTTAAGCAGAGGTGCAGTACTTTTAATTGGAAAGAACCAACACTTCTCAGACGTAAGCAGATATTCGGGTATGTAAGGTACATGTACTTCTATATTTCTATTTAAAGTACTATTGGCTGCATATATAAAACATATAAAAAGATGTTGCAAAAAAAGAGGAGGTGTAAGGAAATGGCTCCCTGTTGCAGTTACCCCCCACTTTTTGCCTGATACTGATGCTGACGTGACTGAGAAGTGTGCTGGGACCCTGCTAACCAGGCCCCAGCACCAGTGTTCTTTCACCTAAAATGTACCATTGTTTCCACAATTGGCACAACCCTGGCACCTAGGTAAGTCCCTTGTAACTGGTACCCCTGGTACCAAGGGCCCTGATGCCAGGGAAGGTCTCTAAGGGCTGCAGCATGTCTTATGCCACCCTAGGGACCCCTCACTCAGCACAGACACACTGCTTGCCAGCTTGTGTGTGCTGGTGGGGAGAAAATTAATAAGTCGACATGGCACTCCCCTCAGGGTGCCATGCCAACCTCCCACTGCCTGTGGCATAGGTAAGTCACCCCTCTAGTAGGCCTTACAGCCCTAAGGCAGGGTGCACTATACCACAGGTGAGGGCATATGTGCATGAGCACTATGCCCCTACAGTGTCTAAGCAAAACCTTAGACATTGTAAGTGCAGGGTAGCCATAAGAGTATATGGGCTGGGAGTCTGTCAAAAACGAACTCCACAGCTCCATAATGGCTACACTGAATACTGGGAAGTTTAGTATCAAACTTCTCAGAATAATAAACTCACACTGATGCCAGTGTTGGATTTATTAAAAAATGCACACAGAGAGCATCTTAGAGATGCCCCCGGTAGTTTACCCAATTGTTCTGTGTGGGCTGACTAGTTCCAGCAGCCTGCCACAACCGAGACATGTTGCTGGCCCCATGGGGAGAGTGCCTTTGTCACTCTGAGGCCAGTAACAAAGCCTGCACTGGGTGGAGATGCTAACACCTCCCCCAGGCAGGAACTGTCACACCTGGCGGTGAGCCTCAAAGGCTCACCCCTTTGTGCCAGCACCGCAGGACACTCCAGCTAGTGGAGTTGCCCGCCCCCTCCGGCCACGGCCCCCACTTTTGGCGGCAAGGCCGGAGAAAATAATGAGAAAAACAAGGAGGAGTCACTGGACAGTCAGGACAGCCCCTAAGGTGTCCTGAGCTGAAGTGACTCTAACTTTTAGAAATCCTCCATCTTGCAGATGGAGGATTCCCCCAATAGGATTAGGGATGTGACCCCCTCCCCTTGGGAGGAGGCACAAAGAGGGTGTACCCACCCTCAGGGCTAGTAGCCATTGGCTACTAACCCCCCAGACCTAAACACGCCCTTAAATTTAGAATTTAAGGGCTTCCCTGAACCTAAGAATTTAGATTCCTGCAACTTACCGAAGAAGAAGACTGCTGAGCTGAAAACCCCTGCAGAAGAAGAAAGAAGACACCTACCGGCCTGTCTCCTGCCTTCTAAAGAACCCTGCTCCAGCGACGCTTTCTCCAGGACCAGCGACCTCTGAATCCTCAGAGGACTGCCCTACTTCCAAGAGACCAAGAAACTCCCGAGGACAGTGGCACTGCTCCAAAAGAACTGCCACTTTGTTTCAAGTGGCAGATTTAAAGACCCCTGCAACTCCCCGCAAGAAGCGTGAGACTTGCAACACTGCACCCGACGACCCCGACTCGACTGGTGGAGAACCAACACTTCAGGGAGGACCCTCCGGCGACTCCGAGTCCGTGAGTAACCAAAGTTGTCCCCCCTGAGCCCCCACAGCGACGCCTGCAGAGGGAATCCCGAGGCTTCCCCTGACCGCGACTGCCTGAACTCCCTTTCCCGACGGCTGGAAAAGACCCTGCACCCGCAGCCCCCAGCACCTAAAGAAACTGAACTCCTGTGCAGGAGTGACCCCCAGGAGGCCCTCTCCCTTGCCCAGGTGGTGGCTACCCCGAGGAGCCCCCCCCTTGCCTGCCTGCGACGCTGAAGTGATCCCTTGATCTCTCATTGATTTACATTGCAAACCCGACCCTTGTTTCTACACTGCACCCGGCCGCCCCAGTGCCGCTGAGGGTGTACTTTTTGTGTGAACTCGTGTCCCCCCTGGTGCCCTACAAAACCCCCCTGGTCTGCCCTCCGAAGACGCGGGTACTTACCTGCTGGCAGACCGGAACCGGGGCACCCCCTTCTCTCCATTGCAGCCTATGCGTTTTGGGCACCTCTTTGACCTCTGCACCTGACCGGCCCTGAGCTGCTGGTGTGGTAACTTTGGGGTTGCTCTGAACCCCAAACGGTGGGCTACCTTGGACCAAAAACTGAAACCTGTAAGTGACTTACTTACCTATGAAAACTAACAAAAACTTACCTCCCCCAGGAACTGTGAAAATTGCACTGTGTCCACTTTTAAAACAGCTTATTGTGTTTTATGTCAAAAGTATACATGCTAATGTAATGATTCAAAGTTCCTAAAGTACTTACCTGCAATACCTTTCAAATGAGATATTACATGTAGAATTTGAACCTGTGGTTCTTAAAATAAACTAGGAAAAGATATTTTTCTATAACAAAACCTATTGGCTGGATTTGTCTCTGAGTGTGTGTTCCTCATTTATTGCCTGTGTGTATGTACAACAAATGCTTAACACTACTCCTTTGATAAGCCTACTGCTCGACCACACTACCATAAAATAGAGCATTAGTATTATCTCTTTTTGCCACTATCTTACCTCTAAGAGGAACCCTTGGACTCTGTGCATGCTATTCCTTACTTTGAAATAGCACATACAGAGCCAACTTCCTATAGGAGGCATTTGGGGTAGCCCTCACTACTACTATTTTGCTGCTTGCTACCCCTTGTAAACTGCTTGCAAACCCCGTAGACTATTCTTTAAAACTGAGAAAGTGATCAGCTTTATCTAGCTGCCGTAACTGTCAGTGTGTGTTGTCAAAGGTTATTAGCATGTTGCTGCCTATTTTCACAAATATTTTAAAAAGTACAGTCGTCCACCATCCGCAGTTAAGTCTTCTGTTATGCAGCTTTCTGTGGTAACATCAGGGATCAAGGGAGCTACGAGGTTTCTTCTGCTCCCCCCCATTATTTTGCTAAAATTGTTTAGCTGAGTCTGGCCCTGCCCTCCCCCTTCTTATATATTGAGAGGCCCTTCCAACAAGAAGTAGATAGAGAAAGCAATGGAGCACACGCCTCACACCATACACGTCATTTTTGCTCCATTGAGTGGACAGGGAATCTGCACCGAGTTTCCTACATTACTTTTAAATATCAACAAATCCTAGTTTGCTGACACATATTGCCTCCATAAATTGTGGTGTAAAAACCTTCCTGAGACTGAAATGTCACCCACTATCAAACGGTTAAATGTAAATACATGGGAGAACAATTGTATACTACTGCAAGCCACCAGAGTCTATATTCAGTGAATGTTTTTTTTTTTGTTGCATTTGTTTATAGTGTACCGACCCGAAGGTACTGGATTGCTTTACATGAGCAGCAGTTACATTACACAAGGACGCATTCATTTTTGGTAGTCATGGGGAGATTAAGAGATTTGCCCAGTTATCACAGGATGTTAAGCCAACACTGTTGCTCGATCCTGTTTCCCCAGCTCCAACCTTGGCAGCTCTAGTTGTAAGGTGCCACTTTTTCAGGGTGAGTCTTTCCAAGCACCAAATAATCCAGCACAAGTGGACCATTAATGTGTAAACATAGAACTTCAGCGCTTGCTATGTTATGTATCATTGTTCTGTAACAAGTCTTGCAAAACTGCTAGTGGCAGCCCCGTCTTGGGTCAACTCCCCACCAAGGGGCCCTTGCTAATAACGGATGCTAAAACGTTTTGGCATCCCAATGGAGTGGGTTCACTGTTTGTCCTGAGCTTTGATTGCTTATGAAGCGAAACACTGACTCAACTAGCTGAACTTCTTAACTCCAAAATAGATTTTAAAAAAGTATTGTCAAAGCCAGTAGGTGTGAGCTTAATGTGAAATTGCATGCAAAAACGCATGCAGACATAAGGTTTCCATTTGATTTCAGATTTAAAAAGACTCATTGGCTTCGTCATTGCTTGGTGATGCTTGTGATAATGATATTCTTGGCATTCCTGCATTGGTGGTGTTATTGGTAGTGTCCAACTGTGCCGATATTGGTGACCATAGTAGCAGTGATTGTGTTAGTGATGAGGTATTAGATGTGGAAGCATTGGTATTGATAGCAGTGGTGGTATTGGTGGTCATTTTGGCGGTGTTAATTGGTGGGATCTGGTGACATTGCTGTTGGTTTGGTATTGTGATGCTTGTGTTATAGTATTTTGTTGTAAGGCTGGGCAATAGTCAAGCGCTTTGCATGACATCGACCCTGTTACATGGATAATTGTAATTTTGCCTGTTACATGGATAATTGCAATTTTGCAGGTACCATGGATAATTGCCATTTTGCCGATACGTCTCACTGCAAGCGAACTTGTGTTTCCTTTTGTGTGTCCTTTTCATGCTCATGGCAGCCGTCGGCGCACTTATGTGAAACTGTTTTACTTTTCATTTTCAGTTCATGTGGCAAGAAAATTCTGATTAGGAGTTTACAACGCTAGGAGCTGTAACTCAAGCAAACGTGAGATCCATTGCATTGCAAATGCTTGTTTCTTTTACCATGGCATGGCATCTAATAAAATCTGTGAAGGCCAGGGTGGATTCATGGCACCAAGAAGGCATCATCTGTCGCACATCTCTTGCAGTGCTGTCGCAGGCCTTCAATTAGTTGTTTGTTCAAAACATGAATGGTGTAGTCTTACATCAAATGCTTTACAATTTTAAAAAAAACATTCTGTAACTATGCTTTCAACTTACCTGTCACAACTGTTAGGCACTCTTGTAGGATGAGTCAGACAGTGCATGTGAGACTGATGCATGGACATTCACAAAAGGAACTTGAAAAGCTGTGTTGGAGCTGCAGCGCAATATTGCAACCACAATCACGGCGTTGAACAGTGCAGCCAGGTACATCCAGCAAGTGTTAGCGCGTCTGACCTTAATAAGTAAGCTTACAAGGGGACGCTGCACACACTAATTTAATTAATTCATTGTTGAAGTGACTTACCCTATCTGATTCTAAAGACATCGGAAAATCGAAATGCAGTATCAGTTCCCTAAGCAGTAGTTTCGCTACTGTTAGACCATCACTTCTTTGTTTAGGGTAAGCTTCAATCCAGTGACTAAAAATGCAAACAATCAACAACACATATCTCAAACCTCCACACACAGGCATCTCAATAAAATCCATCTGCATTCTGCTGATTTGCCCTTCTGCTCTTTCAATGTGGCTCAAATTAACCACTGTCCCTTTCCCCGTGTTCAATTGTTGCCAAATGCCACAACGATGGCAAACTGCTTCAGCAACCTGTCTAAACCTTGGGTTGAACCAATCATGTCTGAACAACCGAATCATGGCATCCGTCCCAACATGTGTTTGGGTATGATAATACCTAGACATTTGAGACAACAGACTATTTGGCAAAACCAATTGACCCTGTTCTTCAACCCACAATTCATCTTGTCTTTGCACACATTTCATTTTGTTCCATGAACGTTTTTCCCCCCGTCAGCATTATTCGGCAACATTTTCAATTCCTCAAAGGTGTCAATTATTTTTAATGCAAAACTTGGACATGTTTCATCTTCTTCAGGTAACATTTCCCAATTATCTTTGAACGATATACAGTTCAATGCGCAAAACCTTGCGACTTGTTCATCATATCCATTTTCCAATGATACAAAGTCCTGTGACTTCAGATGTGCACTGCATTTCACCACGGCAATCCTTTTCAGGCATTTAAATAGCATGTAACAGTTCTTTAATCCTTTCACCATTTCTTACTGGTGAACCAGAAGAGGTCATGAAACCTCTCTGTGACCACAACTGGCCAAAATCATGGACTATTCCAAATCCATACTGGCTATCCGTATAGATTGTAATTTTCAGCTGAGCAAAAACATGGCACACTTTAGTAAGGGCTACCAGTTCCGCTACTTGGGCAGAATACAATCCTCAAAGCCAGGAAGATTCCAAAACAACAGTAACTATGCACACAACATAATCTGCTCTCAGTGTCCCTGCATTGTCTCTCAGACAGGAACCATCAACAAAGATAATTTGGTCATTTTCCTCCAATCGCGTATCTCTAATGTCAGGTCCTGGTTTTGTGCACAAGTCAGTTACTTTAAGACAATCATGCTCAACGTCTCAACGTCTTCCAATTTCTCAATTTCAACATTTTCATTGGGCTGTAAGGTTGTGGGATTCAGCACTGTACATCTTTTCAATGACACATTTGGTGACCCTAGAATATTCGTTTCATATCTGGTCAACCTCGCACCAGTCAAATATTGGGTTTTCGTCCCCGTAGAATCTCAATAGAGTGAGGGACCATTATATTCCGGGGATGTCCCATCACAATGCCTTCACACTGTGTAAGGCTTTGACCAACCGCTGCAACTGCACACAAACAACCTGCTAAGGCTGCTGCAACTGGGTCCAAAGTAGCTGTAAAATATGCCTGTGTCAAGACAGACAAAGAACATGCATCACGCTCATGACAAGACAGTGTAAAATGTTTCGTCTAGTCGGCAAGTCATCAATGTACTGTACCAAAGTCGATCAAAAAGGCAATTCCAATGACTCCAAATTATTTTTCACGATCTGATTGAATATGGAAGGTGACTCTGAAAACACTTGAGGATTTCTTTACCAACAATAAACTCAATCCAGAAATTGGAAACAAACACATTTATCAGGGAATTACATGGGCTGCTCAATACCGCCTTCAAATCCTATTTCTTTACAAAGTCTGCAATTATTCGGGCGACCTTCATAAGGACGTCTTGTGGGATGTGGTACTGCGAAAGTTGAAAAACTGCATTCGGCTTTACCGTAACTTTAACTGGCTCAACTCCCTTTATCAGACCTACTTCTTTTCTTATCAAATCCCACACTTTCTCCTTAACCGTTCCCTGCAAATCAGGATTAATTTCCTTTACTGTGAACATCGGGAAAAATTCAATCAGAGGGTTCTACTCATTTGTAGTTTCCCCTTCTATCTCTGGGGCTTGGTCATCTTCATCATCACTATTCGTCTGAATCTCAATTCCATCATTTGAGCAAGTAATCGAATATTTTGTTTTACACAGCAAGTCGCTTCCCAGTAGGGATACCGGACTTGAATCACAGACTACGAATTTGTGCAATCCCTGAAAAGTTGCCAATTGTTAACTGAACTGGTTCCATAATTGGGTTGATTAAATACTGATTTGCTACACCTACAAGCATGTAGCTCCCGTGTCAACCAAGAATGAAACTCTGTGACCCATAACCTTTCCCTTTGCATAGGGACCTCTCTGATCTACTTCTAAGGAAGTTGCAAGCACACATGGCTCCTCATCTGAACTGTCGCTCATCCAATAATCATTTATTACATTCTCTCTGTGTAACGGGAATTGGTGCACTGTGTTATTACTTTAATTAAGCCTCTGACCTGTGACCTGTTGAGAAAGCATCATCTGTTGCTGTTCCATTGGTGCTTGAGGTATTTGAATTTGAGATCTAAGTACCATGGGAACCTGCTGTTGCATTGGCTGCAACTGTGTCATTTGTACATGTGGCATTTGCACCTGCTGCATGGGTTGAAAATTCTGCTCTTTATTCTTATTATTTTGAAAATGTGGATTAGGACCTCTCACTCTCTGCCCTCTCATGTTCTGGAACGAATTGATGTAATTACTTTGCTGAACGACACCTTCCTGCACCATCATCGGACACTCCCATTTCCAATGTCCAATGGCTCCGCAAACGTGACGTGGCAATAATTTCGTCATTTCCTGCACATCATTCTGAACCCCTACAGTACCCAAGTCTGGACCACGATTCACATTACCTCCGCGACCTCTACCTCTCATCTGGGGCTGAAACATCATGTTTCCCTACTGTTGCTGTAGTAACTGTTGTGGAAAATTCCCTTGCATTCCTGTTTGAACAGCTTTAATTTGCATCACCATCGCCTTCTCTTTCAGCTTTCTCTGCTTCAACTCAATCTCATCACTGCAGTACTTTGCATACTGTAACACTTCATCAATTAGCTTTGCTTGCTAACAAATCAAATGATTCTTAATCATTTGGCTAATTTCAGGTCTCAACCCTTCCACAAATCTGAACACGAAATGAATTGTGTCTTTCGCCTCAATTGTCTCTGTACCACTGTAATGCTTGAGTGCCATTAACAATCTCTCATAATATGCATGTATCGACTCCTTTGCTTCCTGAGGTGTCCTGTCAATCCTCTGCCAATCAATATTCTTGGGCGAGATTCTAATTTTCAAAAACTCACCTTATAGTAATATTTCATCACCTCAGGAGCTGGTGCACTTGTATTCTTGTCTCTCTCTGGTTCGCTTGTTGGCCAATCTACACTCCTTTTACACTCTATCTACAGATCAGCTGAAACCACTATCTCTAGTAACGTGTTCAAGTCCTCCCACAGGCACTTTGTAAGTTTCACAAACCTGTCTGCTGATACCACTCTACTGGCTTCTCTCCTAATTGTGGATAATCATTTGTAAATGATAAAATGTCACTTCTGCTCCAAGGGACATTAATAAAATTCACCCCTGGAATCTCTCTCACTGGTAAAATTTTGACTGGATCTTGGCTTTGCTGCACATTTGCAGTCAGTTCCAAAGAATCCCTTTTTCTTTTGCCTCTTTTCTCTACCCATCTGCCTTCCTACTTATCTAATGCTCCCCAAGTCTGGGCACTTTGAAGCAATTCTTTAAGGTGTGCCTTTATTCTGGCAGATCTCATGTGTTAAAAATCTTTAGCCTCAAAATCTAATCTGTAACTTCGTTTCAAATGCTTCATTTTCTCTAGTTCTACGCCATTCTTCTCTGCAAGGTCTGCTGGTTTCTGATGCACTTTTCTCACTTTCCTTGTAATCTTCGAGCACAAATATCTCAACTCTGCCTTTGTGTAGGATTTTAACCTGTTCACACCGATAGTTCCCTCGATGAGTTTACCCGCTTCCATGCTTAGCCTAGCATAATTCAAACACTTCTCTCCTTTAGGGGGCACCTTGTGGGGTATTCAACTTATCTAACAATTCAGTCAACTGCTAGCCGTCAAACCTTGTAACAAATTGTTACTGGCTTGGACTGGTGGCACCTGCTGTGCAACTGCATTCGGGGTCTGCGGTGTCAACAATTTCAAACTCTGGCTAACGTTTGACCCTACCATAGTATGTGTAAGTGCTACAAATGAACTGAGGTCTAACAATGATCTTGTAAGCAAAAAGGTGGCTGTGTAAAGAAGAGAGCGCACTTTCCAAATATAAGCTACTGTTTGTTTACAGAGTCCATGATGACGTAGAACGATGGGGGGAGTGCTCGAAGTGGTATGCACCCAGCCACAGAGTGCGAAAACTGTCACCCCAAAAAAGGGATACAGTTATGATATGCAAAGAAGGAAAACCACGGCACATCCCAAGAGGTTATAATGTTCCAGTTTATTTCTCGTAATGTCTTTAGATGAAACAATGGCCTGTGGCCCAAGGTGACATCTTGGAGCCAGATTCAAAAGATGACAACAAAGATCCTTTTCAAATGAACAGCAGCCCAAATAGACAACAGCCGACACGTGTTTCGTCTGGGTAGACTTTATCAAGGCTGTGGATGTACACAAAGAAATAGAGTATCAGCTACTGGAAAACAATTTAAATGAGAAAAGATGTGTTTGTTACCGAAGGAAAAAGCAATTAATTAAATTAAGAGAAGGGAAGCCCGATTGTTAGCCACAAAAGTGTGGCCCGAATAGAGAGATGGCGTTACTACTCTCCATATTCATTTGGTTTGGAGGTCACCAAAAGAGTGTGAGAAAATAAAAGTGATCTGAAATAGATGTGTCATAGATGAAGTGAAGAAGGAAAAACCAGAGCCAGGAAATGAAAAATGTTTTTTGGGGGAAACAATCAAGAAAAGTGAAGAGGGAACAACAATGGCACACACACCCATAGTATTCTGGTGATGCTAAAAAGTAGAAAAAGAACCATGTGTTAAAATAGACGTGTGTCCTAGATGTTGAACCACCAAAGGGAAGACATGCACCGTTGGAAACATCGGTGTTATGTGCAGGAAAAGAGAGATATGGTGGATTGACTGATCCAATAATCGAAAAACATACCTATAATGAAGATAAGTAGCTCAATGTTCCAAAGTACCAGAGACAAGTTGATGTCTTATGTTTAGAGAAAGAGGTCGAGTAAGAGAAGGCTTGAGGACCGTGGTAAGCCTGTGTAGTGAGAAAGAGGGCAAAGGAACCTGGTAAGGGCGGTTCGTGACATATATGTTGACTCTCTCATATTAGTTATTTCAAAATAGCATGGACTAGTAGGAACATCGTTATTTAAAGTGTGCTATTATGAAAAGAATGACGTGGTGATCGTAACCGGTAAGGTTTATGTATAGATCACCAGAGTAAAAATTATATATATATATATGGTTGATGCAGAGATAATGCGAGACCGAAATGCGGTAAACAAGATAAGTGGAGTACCCATTGTAGAGTAGAGTGGCGTTTGCGTACAACCCAATGTATCGTAGACTATATGTAATGTTTAGGACAATTTTGCAGGCGATGTATAGCATCCGTGAAACTCCCTTGGAGTCGCCGGGCTAGATCGTTAATGGAAGTAAATGCTTAAGGCCATCGCCGGTGATGTGAAGAATCCACAGAAACCCCATAAAAAACCCGGACTAGCGCACTGCACTTTCAGTTTATATGTGCTTATACCTCAAATGACTCAAAGCGTTTCCCTCCGCGTTGTGTTGACGGCGCTGCAAATGGTAATTGCGCGCCGGTGGTGGACTCCCTCTATTTGAGGCCGAATTCTGAGTGAAAATAAAGAAGGGACTAATAAGCTAGAGCTGTAGCCAAATTGAGATGGAAAACGGGTGCCATATTGGAATGTTAGTGAAGGCGGTAAAGCACAAGAAGAGAAAAGTATATGTGAGACACCCACTAAATAGTAGAAAAGAAGAAGAATATGGAGAGTTGTTATGAAGTATAATGTCATGTGGGATCTGTTATTAATAAAGGAGGAAGCACAGAGACCAAAATTAACGAGCATGTGACAATGAGGTTGTCTATAGGTAAGTGTGTTTGTAAGTTAACGGACGCTAGTACATGGTGAAATAAACCAGTAGTGTGGAGAAGTGCATCCATATAAAATGCAGGAATTATGCTAGAAGACAAAGTGGTTACAGTACATCAGAGGCCAATAAACAATATAGAAATGGCCAAGAAACAACATTGCATGCTAAATCAAGAAATCGAGAGGGATGGAATGGGCAATCCCATATTATTGCATGTAACAAGTGTTTTCAAATTATCATAAGTGCTGTACATGAAAGGGTGATGCAGAAATTAACAAACTCTAGAACATAATGTAATTGACCACCATGTACATGCTGGGATGATACATGAAGAAAAAATATTATATTTGCAATACATCAGAGATCAATGAACATATAGAAGTTGCCAAAACACATATGTGCACTGCGTCATGAAATCGAGAGGGATGGAGGGGATAATCCGATGTCATTGCATATAACATATGTTTTGGAATATCATGAGTACTGTACATGGAAGGGTGATGCAGATAGTAAGGGCAGATTTGGAGATGCCGAAAATACTAAAGAAAGACATGTAAGTCTTTGTCCGAGTTTAAACCCATCTCCACTGCTCGCAATTTTATAATCCATCTACTCTCTAATTGCCTTAGCTGAAGAGTTTTATTGCCACCCCTAGGGCAGCCGCCCAGGGTGGCGATTCCAAAAGTCTGCACATTTAGGCCCATATTTATACTTTTTGACGCTAAACTGCGCTAACGCAGTTTAGCGTCAAAAAATTTACCGCCGTCTAACGCCATTCTGAAGCGCCATGCGGGCGCCGTATTTATGGAATGGCGTTAGCCGGCGCTAGCAGACCGGCGCTGCCTGGTGTGCGTGGAAAAAAACCACGTAGACCAGGCAGCGCCGGCGTAGGGGGAAAATGGCGTTAGGGCGTCTTAAAATGGGGCAAGTCAGGTTGAGGCAAAAAAATCGCCTCAACCCGATTTGCGCCATTTTTTTCGACGCCCAGACGCCATTTAAATGACTCCTGTCTTAGTAAAGACAGGAGTCATGCCCCCTTGCCCAATGGCCATGCCCAGGGGACTTATGTCCCCTGGGCATGGTCATTGGGCATAGTGGCATGTAGGGGGGCACAAATAAGGCCCCCCTATGCCACCAAAAAAAATAAAAAAATATAAAAAATTATACTTACCTGAACTTACCTGAATGTCCCTGGGGTGGGTCCCTCCATCCTTGGGTGTCCTCCTGGGGTGGGCAGGGGTGGCAGGGGGGGTCCCTGGGGGCAGGGGAGGGCACCTGTGGGCTCATTTTGAGCCTACAGGCCCCTTAACGCCTACCCTGACCCAGGCGTTAAATAGTGGCGCAAATGCGGGGTTTTTTGACCCACCAACTCCCGGGCGTGATTTTTGCCCGGGAGTATAAATACGACGCATTTGCGTCGCCGTCATTTTTTTAGACGGGAACGCCTTCCTTGCATCTCATTAACGCAAGGAAGGCGTTCACGCAAAAAAATGAAGCTATTTGCCCATACTTTGGCGCTAGACGCGTCTAACGCCAAAGTATAAATATGGCGTTAGTTTTGCGCCGAATTTGCGTCGAAAAAAACGACGCTAATTCGGCGCAAACAGAGTATAAATACGGGCCTTAGCCTCTCTTGTAATGGGTGTTTCTTGTTGAAATGAGCTGCAAGGGGGTAATCAGTGTTGTTGTTTCTGATTGCCCTGATGTGCTCCTGTAATCTTTCCTTGAATGGTCTAATGGTGCTCCCAACGTATATCTTCTTGCATGTGCAGATGATACAATATACAATGTATTTAGTGTTACAGTTCATGAACTGTTTGATAGTATATGTAACATCCGTGTTATGCATGAACTGTTTAGTTTTGTCCTGTACATAGTCACAGATATTGCAGTGTCCGCATCTATAAAAGCCTAGGGGTGGTGGGGGAAGCCAATTGCCTTTAGTGATCGTGGGCAGGAAGCTATGGCAAAGGTGGTCCCTCAAAGTGCGTCCTCTGCGGTAAGTCATGTCCGGTTGTGTCCGGAGACTCTTCTCCAGTGTCGTATTTTACAAATCTTAAGAAAGCATTGGAAGATCCTAACATCTGATACGACACTGGTCCCACCTAGCCTCTGTTAAAGTCTTTTCTGCCTTTCTCATCCTCCTCTCGAATTTCTGTTGCTGTTGCTGTCTGGCTACTAGCTCCCAAATTGCCAATGCCTCAAACTGTGCTGGTCTCAGAAGGGGCTGCGATTCATATAGCACCATCCTTAAATGCTCTAGAACCCTCAAATCGAACGTCCCATTTGTAGGAAATGCTAAGTTCCCATCCTTCTCTGTCACTTTGCACCATTGCTTTAGCCAAAGACATGGCGCAACACCCTTCATCTCTATTACAATGTAAGCTGGTGTGCCTTCTGGCGGTGTAGCCTCTCCTATACTCATTGTAATATACAAATCTCCCCTTAAAGCACTCTTTAAAGCTTTGAAAAATGTCATCTTTTTGATCTTTTTGTTATTTAAAATCAAATCAGTAAGTGACTTTTAATCCCAGAATTCCCTTCATCTACTTTCTCAACCAATTGCCTCTCACGGACTGCTGCCAATCAGTGCACGACCCTGCTCACTAACCAACCTATCCCAGCTCAGCTCCAAAGACGTCACACTCACACGTACTGCGGTTGACAAAGTCTTGCGGCTTGCCCTCCAAAACTTCAATTCAAACAAAAATAATGCAAAAAGTGCGAGCACTAATCAAAAAACAAAAACAAATCTGCTGGTTTACTACAGGAAAGATAACACAATCGCTTCTGAAACTTTACAGATTTTTCACTGACGGCTCTTCCTGCACTTACAGCTATTTCTTCTTTCTCGGTCTCCCAGATTCGCAAGCAAAATTTGATCTGCAAATTTTACTCTCAACTGATCAGTGGGTCTGTCCTGGTGCACATAGGACTTGCCAGATCTCAGTCGAAATTTTCTTTCACTCACTTTGACTCACACTTGTCAACCATGCCAGATCGACCTATTAAACCAGACAAATTACAACATAAAACCCAAGTGTCTCATACACTTTTCAATAGACACCGGAGTCTTAGACCAAGCAGGGTCCATACATCAACAACCACGTGGACAATTTTTTGAGCGCAAAGTGCACCACACGTGAAGTTTGACGACTTCCCTACTCTCACACCGCAGGGTATGCACACTCCTTCTACAACTTCATTTGGAGTACACAAACTCCCTAAACCCTCACAAACCTCACAATTCACCTAAGATTTGCAGAAGCTGTGCAAGCGCAACCTACTTCATTCACACTGACACTAGAATGCAGAGAACATCCTCAAACAACCATTAGCAAGTTCCGAGATTCTGGGAAAATCATTTCTGGACTTAGGGAAACATTTTCTCACCAGTTGGCATCATTGAAAAATAAAAGCCAAATCTCAGTAATAATTAACTCTCAGAGGACCAAATCATCAGGCTACCACCATCTCTGGAAACACCTACAAAAAGCTCTTAGGGAGACGAACCATCAGTCTCTGCTATCGTCTCTGTACCGGACGTCAATGGTGAGCTCTTTTGGGAGACAAACCTTTACCTCTGTTACAATCTCTGGACATCTATGATGGGCTCTTAAGGAGACTAAACATCACCTCTGCTACCATCGCTGTTAGTGCATCTGACCTTAATAAGTAAACTTACAAGAGGGACGCGAATAGGTTGATTAACCTTTTGACTCGCAAGTAAGATGATCCCACCATAATTCCAGTTCAGGAAAATCAATAATCAATAACCAATACACAATATCAATAATCAACAATAATCAATAACATTAATAATCAATAGAGTCAGTAATTGTCACGCACCATGACCCTTACGCTATGAATAACCACACCTTCAGTAAAAGTTAGGATATTTTTTCCCTATATTAACAATGCTAAAGTCATGTAAGTTAATCTCAAAATCAAATGATATACATACAGAAACAACACTGGCTGTCCAAAGCGATGGAAAAACATAATCTAATCAAAGCTTGAACTATTACACATTCTAAGGTTACAGTGCAAATTAATAACAAGAACAGTTTCGTTACGAGATCACATACAAGTAGATTCAGCAAAGAAATCTATCAAACATCATTCCTTATTAGAAGATTTTCCTTAGTGAAGATCCTTAACCAACACCAGATTAGCATGAGAATGTTGGGTTTCATGCAAAACAATTTAGTAACACGAATTTGGAAAAACATCTAACTACTACTCTCGCGAAACAGTGCGGTTGGTACCTAGAAAGAAAAAGCAAATATGCATAACAAACACATGGGTACAAGTAATACCTCTCCTCAGTTGGATCGGCAAGACAAGATAGTCTTCATCATCAGGACATCAGTCGATCAGCAAGGCATTAGGATTCAGCATCAAAGTTCAGAAAATGCTTTAAGTCTTTAAGCAATAAAGTTAAGCATGTCTCTTGTGAAGACAGGCAAGAAAATATTGACCTTTCAGCCAGCAAGACACTGGGCAATGGGTTAATGGCAAATACTGATTTCTTCTCAGTGCAGTCCCGTTAAGTTCAATTCACTTAAAAACTACTTCCCGAATCCCTATTTGTCAAAGGATTGCATGTTCACACTTTGCTTTGCTGATTGTTTTTGCCTGAAATGTTCTCATCATCCTGTTTGTCAGGTAAAAATATTGTTGCAACTTCCACTCCAGTCAGTGTCTCCATTGTTCTCCTCCTGAGAAAGTCAGTCTTACACACATTACACACATAGGGGGTCATTACGACCTTGGCGAGCGGCTACCGCCGCCCGCCAGGCGGTAACCGCGTGCAGCCGCCAATGCGGGCGCACTCACGCGGCCCTCATTATGACATTCCCTCTGGGCCGACGGGCGCAAACCAAGTTTGCGCCCGCCGGCCCAGCGGGAATGAGGCCGCAACATAGGAGCCGGCTCCTAATGGAGCCGGCGGTGTTGCGGCCGTGCGACGGGTGCAGTTGCACCGTCGCGCTTTTCACTGTCTGCTATGCAGACAGTGAAAAGCTGGCCGGGGCCCTGTTAGGGGGCCCCAGGACGACCCTTACCGCCAGCCTCTTCCTGGGGGTGCAAACCGCCAGAAACAGGCTGACGGTAGGGGGGGTCATAATCCCCAGGGCAGCGCTGCTTGCAGCGCTGCCCTGGCGGATTATCACGGCCGGGGCTAAAACGGCGGTAAACCGCCGGCCCCGGCGGTGCGACCGTGGCGCTAACGCCACGGTCGTAATAAAGGCCTCCATACCGCCAGCCTGTTGGCTGTACGGACACCACATTACCCCTGGCGGTCTCTGACCGCCAGGGTCGTAATGACCACCATAATGTTACATTTAGCAAGCACAGCATCTTCTAACAGTTGGTTCTTATGAGAAAAGATTCTCAGCTATGAGCACATTTACACTATACAATGGAAAATCACAGTTTGACTCTCTAGGACAGCCATTTATTATACGTTAAGAAATACAGCTTGACATGAGGCCTGGCAAGTAGGCCAAGACCTTCTCTAAGTTAAGGCCTACAACTAATAAAGCTAATACATAATGCATAAGCTTTAATATGACATATTACTACATTAGTCAAACACATGCTCCACATTTCACAGCATAAGACTATTAATAAGTACACTACGTGAACAGTGAGGGCCACTCATCGTAATCACATTTTCACATGTATGCATTATTTTCTACATTATTATATTTTCTACACAAATCCATTACTCAGAATACATGAACACTCATTAATATTTTTTATCAAAACACCTGCGCTAGCACAAGCAGGAAACAGTTTTGAGGTAGAACAGTGCAACCCAGGCTGTGTCTCCGACCCTTGGTAAATGAATCAGCCAATAGAAGCGGGTATTCATTGAGTATAACACAGTGCCTGAAAAGTACAGTGGTGAGGAGCTCTCTGATTGGCTGTTTGCATAGCAGTTTCTGCAGCCTGAATCTGCTGCAATCAGTCAATCAAAATAACTGTTCTATGCTTGCTTTGAGGCATGGCCATTTCCTTTTGAAGGTCAGCAGGACAGCTATTTTAAGTGCGATTTAGGTGGTCTGCGCACATTTTGCATAGTTATCAGGTAAAGAGATATTTTGAGGCATGGCTGCACCGGTTCTGCCACCTCAGAGTGTAGGGATCACAAAAGCAGTCCCAGGGGTCTGAAAGGACAAGCCAGGGATCGCAGCTGCAAGCCTTGATGATCCCAAAATGAAATCCATGAAACTCCCGCCGGGGGATCTGCTGGATGCCAGCGGCCCTCAAGAGCTCTGCTGTGCGTCTTCACTCCTTCCGATGGACATGCCCTGTGGTTGCGAGTGTAAAAGGGGTCGAGAGACAAGGAAGTAGTGAGTGCAGCGCCTCACCGATAGCCATCCATCGTGGTTATGGCCAGATTCTGCCCTGAGCAATGACATTGTGATTTGAAAGGTACATTTGCACATAAAAGTTCTCCATACTTTTTATTCCCTGTTTGGGTTCTAATAAAGTCTTAATGATCTTGCCATGGGGTACAAATTATCTTAAAATGCAGAACAAAAAGGCCAATGTAAACCCAAACAGTTACAAATTCTGCCAATGACAAAGATAGGCAGTACACAACACATTGATGGTAAAAAAAGCCACACATCTATAATTAATTACTGCAAATCTATTATTTGTGACTCGTAAGTACATGTAATCAGGCCTAAATATTCATGTATCTTCCAGTAGCATGCTTAAAAAGCTAACACAAATTAGGATAGACAGGGCACATCTGTTAATTGCAATAAACACTCCTGAACATCCCACAGATTACAGCGGATGCATCAACCTCAGGATCTCCACTCCTGGGAAGCAGACACAATTTTGATAAAGCATACACTCTTACCTCTATGACATTATCCTTCTTATTGTGACATCAGACCGATGGAGCAGTGCACTACACCACAGTGCAACATGAGGGGAAAGACAGAAATGAGGCCCCATATACACACTCATTCATTCCACTGGAGCACTTCAGGAATAGTTTGGTACCTTTCCAGTGCAGATGCATATCTGCTAAACCTGACATTCTTGGTGTGGTTTGCCCTCAAACATTTTGCCTTCATCCCTCTTGTTTTTGGAATTTGTTTTGTTGGCATTAGGGCTCTATGCCTATTATGACTCTTAATCAGTGCTAAAGTGTGTGTGCTTTTTCTCTCACACATGGTAAAATGGCCTACCCCTGATTGGCACATTTAATTTACTTATAGGTTCCCATCATATGGTAGTATATGGTTCTATATGTACCCATGGCCTGTAACTTAAATGCTACTAGTAGGTCTGCAACACTCATTTTGCCACTCACTAAATTGGCCCTTTAAAATGTGTCCGAAGCCTACTATTCCAGCCTGTAGGGCAGTTTTCAAGCACCATTTGATCCTCAGAAAATAAACCTTACTTTTTAATACATATAAATCATCCCTAAGGTAGGCCCTACAAGCCTGTAGGGCAGAGTGCATTGTATTTAAAAAGTAGGACATGCGTTCTTAAGTTTTACATGTTCTAAAAAAATAATAATTTTGTTTTTCACTTTGAGGTAGAGGGGAGGGATACACTGACAGCCTTAGGGGATGCTCAGAATCTCACCTACTTTAGCATGAAGGTTGCCTTGCTTACAAGGTATGGTCTTACCCCTGAGCAGTACAAGGATAAGTTTAGATCCTACAAGAAGAAGGAATCCCAAACATGGTTGGAATGTGTTGATTCTTATTGCAGGTCACTGGATGGTTGGGTTAAGGGCAGTAAGGTAACTACGTATGAGGGGCTTTACAATCTGATTGCTTGGGAGCACTTGTACAGTTTATGTTTTCCAGAGCAGCGCCAGCACCTGATTGATAGCAAGCTGACTGACCCCAGGAAGCCTGTGCAGGAAGCGGACTGCTGGGAGAGCACCAGGGTCCAGAAGAGGTATGGGGGAAACCACGCAAAGGGTGGGCAAGGTCCCTCTCAGAAGAAAGGGTGGGGTAAGGGTAAACAGGGGGAGTTCTCTAAAGGGCTCCAAACTGATTCCCAGGGTAAGGATTCCCAACCCCCCAGTGAGAAGAAGCTATGGTTCTCCAAAGGGAAGCTAGTGGCAGGTGGTCCCCCACGTAAGTGCTATGCATGTGACCAGGTGGGTCATGTGAGGGGGGGCCCCAAATGCCCCAAAAGTACACCTGCACCCACTGGTGCGCCATCCCAGGGTTTGGCCAGTGTGGCGCTGGGGGTGGAGTTGGTTTCAGGTGGGTGGGAACCAGCTGAGATGACCCTTGTCTCACTAGGGGTTAGTGAGATGGTCCAGAGAACCCTAGTGCCTGAAAACACTAAGAAGTGCAGGCAGTGGGTGACCATTAATGGACAGAGGGTGGAGGCTCTGAGAGACACAGGAGCCAGCATGACTACAGTGAGGAGTCAGCTGGTGTCTAAAGAGCAGATTGATCCCCGGGTACTTCACCTAGTAGTTGCAGTGGACAACTCAGAGCGACTGTGCTGAGTGGCGCAGGTTCCCTTTGAATGGTGGGGGCGGGTCTCAGGTTCCTTGAAGGTAGCTGTGAGTCCAACCATGCCTGTTGATTGCTTGCTAGGCAATGACCTAGAGGATTCCTCTTGGAAGGAGGTGAAACACATGTCTCACTTGGAGATGTTGGGTCTGCCTGGGTGGGTATGCGTATCCATCCGGTCAATGGCAGCCTGTCAAGGTAATCAAGAGCCCCTGGAGCCTGAAACAGTGGCCCAGAGGACCCCCAAGAAGAGGAAGGGCAGGGTGCGGGGGAAACCGGCCCCAGAAGTTCCCACGGTCTGGGAGGAGGCGGAGCCTGAGAGTGATGCCCCGGAGCCTACAGGGGAACAGGTGGCTGAAGTGGGGGAGGTCCTTGAGCTGTCACAGTGGCAGCAGGAAGGAGGGCCCACCAGGGAAGCATTCTGTGCAGCACAGAAGGCATGCCCTACTTTGGAGGGTTTGCGCCAGCAGGCTGCGGACCAGGGGGCTGGCAAGGAGCCAGGATCACACCTGATTTATGGCGAGGATGACCTCCTGTATAGCGAGCCTAAGGTTCCTGAGCCTGGGTCAGCCTCTGTGCTGGTGGTACCCCACTGCTTCAGGGCCTTCCTACTGGGGTTGGCTCATGATGTGCCTTTAGCTGGACATTTGGGGCAGGACAAGAACTTTGAGAGGATTGTCACCCACTTTTACTGGCCCTTAATGCGCAGGCACTCAGATGCACATTGCAGGTCTTGTCAGACTTGTCAGGGGAGTGGCAAGAGTGGGAGGAAATATAAGGCTCCCCTCCATCCTTTGCCTGTTGTCAGTACTCCCTTTGAGAGGGTAGGTATTGACATTGTGGGGCCTCTGGATCCCAAGACAGCTACGGGCAACAGGTTTATCCTGGTCTTGGTGGACCATGCCACCCGGTACCCAGAAGCCATTCCTTTGAGATCAATCACTTCCCCTGTGGTGGGTTGTGCTTTGATGTGGGTTTTTACCCGCATGGGGTTCCCCAAGGAAGTGGTATCTGATAGGGGCACCAAGTTCATATCCACATATATGAAGTGGCTGTGGAAGGAATGTGGGGTAACCTACAAGTTCACCACCCCTTACTACCCCCAAAGTAATGGTCTGGTTGAGAGATTCAACCGCACCTTAAAAGGCATGATCATGGGCCTGTCAGAGCCCTTGAGGCGAAAGTGGGACATCCTTTTGCCATGCCTTCTGTTCGCCTACAGGGAGGTGCCTCAAAAGGGACTTGGGTTTAGTCCCTTTGAACTGATTTATGGCCACCCTGTGAGGGGACCTTTGAGTCTGGTTAAGGAAGCTTTGGAGAAAGCTCCTAGTAAACCCCCCCAGGATGTATTCAGTTACATGATGGTTTTGAGAAACCAGACTGCCCGCTTCAGGAGTCTCACTCAGGAGAACCTGGAAGCAAACCAGGAGGACATGAAACGCTGGTATGACCAGAATGCCACTCTGGTCGAGTTTCAACCTGGACAAAAAGTGTAGGTGATGGCACCAGTGGAGCCTATGGCACTCCAGGATATGTGGACTGGGCCATTTGAGGTGTTGGAGCGCAAGAGCAAAGTCACCTACCTGGTGGACTTGCGGACTCCTTGGAACCCTTTAAGGGTCCTGCATGTCAACTGCCTCAAACCTCACTTTGAGTGGACTGAACTGTCCATGCTCCTTGAGACAGATGATAGGGTAGAAGAGGAGAGTGAGCCTCTTCCTGACCTCCTGTCTGCAGGAGAAAAAGATGGATCAGTGGAGGGAGTGATCCTCTCCTCCTCCCTGAATGAGGAGCAGCAAGGTGACTATCGCCATGTGTTGGGGCAGTTTTCCTCACTGTTTTCCCTGATCTCAGGAGTCACACACTTGTGCACACATGATGTGGACACTGTGGACAGTACACCCATTAAACAGAAGATTTAAAGGGTGACTGACAGAGTCAGGGAATGCATTAAGGATGAGGAATCCAAAATGCTTACCCTAGGGGTTATTGAGCACTACAGCAGTCCTTGGGCCAGCCCAGTGGCATTGGTCCCAAAGGCTCCTGCACCTGGTGCCTCTCCAGAACTCAGGTTCTGTGTAGACTACCGGGGACTCAATGCAGTCAGCAAGACTGACGCACACCCCATTCCCCGAGCTGATGAGCTCATTGACCGTTTGGGGGATGCCAAGTACCTCAGTACATTTGATTTAACATCTGGATACTGGCAGATTGCCTTAACTGAGGGGGCCAAGGACAGGTCAGCATTCTCTACACCAGATGGCCACTTTCAATTTAAGGTGATGCCATTTGGGATGAAGAGTTCCCCTGCCACCTTTCAGAGGTTGGTCAACCAGGTGTTGGCTGGGCTGGATGAGTTCAGTGCCACCTACCTGGATGACATTGCTGTGTTTAGTTCCACAGGGGAGGAACACCTGCAACACCTCTGGAGAGTGTTAGAGGCCCTGCAGAAGGCAGGCCTCAGTATTAAGGCGAGCAAGTGCCAAATAGGGCAGAGTTCTGTGGTGTACTTAGGACACCAGGTGGGGAGTGGCCAGGTGGCACCCCTACAGCCTAAGATTGACACAGTTCTGGCTTGGGAACCTCCCAAGACCCAGACAGAAGTGAGAGCCTTTTTAGGTCTCACAGGATACTACAGGAGGTTTGTTAAGGGATACGGTACCATTGTTACCCCCTTAACTGAGTTGACTTCTAAGAAGCAACCCAGGAAAGTGATCTGGACAGAGGCTTGCCAGAATGCTTTTGATGCCCTGAAGGCTGCCATGTGCACAGCACCTGTGCTGAAGTCACCTGACTACTCCAAGGAGTTTGTTGTGCAAACAGACGCCTCAGAGCATGGTATTGGAGCAGTACTCTCACAGCTTAATGAAGAGGGCCTAAATAAACCCGTAGACTTCATTAGCAGGAGGTTACTACGCAGGGAACGTAGGTGGAGTGCCATAGAACTTGAAGCGTTTGCTGTGGTCTGGGCACTGAAGAAGCTAAGACCCTACTTGTTTGGGACTCACTTCCGAGTTCAGACCGACCACAGGCCCCTCAGATGGTTAATGCAAATAAGGGGTGAGAATCCAAAACTGTTGCAGTGGTCCATTTCCCTACAGGGGATGGACTTTATGGTGGAACACCGTCCTGGTACAGAACACGCCAATGCTGATGGTCTGTCCAGGTTCTTCCGCCTTAGTGATGAAAACTCCCATGAGGTTGGGAAGTTGCTCCCCACTTTCAGCTGGGGGGGACACGTGTTAGACTTTTCATTCTTGGCGTGGTCTCCCTTAACTTTTTACATCTGTTCCCCAGGTTGTTGATGTGTGCTGGACATCGATTTTTCTGTTTTTGTTACTCTGGGCACTTTACCACTGCTAACCAGTGCCTAAGTGCAAGTGCTCCTTCACAAAATGTGTATATAATTGGCTTATCCATGATTGGCATATTTGATTTATTAGTAAGTCCCTAGTACAGTGCACTAGAGGTGCCCAGGGCCTGTAAATCAAATGCTACTAGTGGGCCTGCAGCACTAGTTGTGCCACCCACATAAGTAGCTATGTAATCATGGCTCAAACCTGCCACTGCTGTTTCAGTGTGTGCAGTTTTAACTGTAAATTCGACTTGGAAAGTGTACCCACTCGCCAGGCCTAAACGTTCCCTTTTCTTACATGTCAGAAACCCCTAAGGTAGGCCCTGATAACCCCAAGGGCAGGGTGCAGTGTATGGTTAAGGTGGGACATATAGAAATGTGTTTTATATGTCCCGACAGTGAAATATTGCTAAATTCGTTTTTCACTGTTGCAAGGCCTGTCCCTCTCACAGGTTAACATGTGGGCTACCTTTAAATCTGATTAAAGTGTAGATTCCCTTTGGGAGTGGATGGACGTGGAGTTTGGGGTCTCTGAGCTCACAATTTAAAAATACATTCTGGAAACAAGAGAAACCTCTGCCTGGAGAAGAGCTGAAGAGCTGAGGAAAAAGCGCTGCCCTGCCTGTGACTGTGCTTTGTGGAGCTATCCTGCAGTTGCTGCTTCTGCCAGAGTAAGAGGGCAAAGACTTCCATCTTGAGAAGAAATCTCCAAGGGCTTGGTTTTGAGCTTGCCTTCTGTTGTTTGAAGTCTCAGGGACAGCAAAGACTTCTCTCTGCCAACACCTGGAGTCTCTGGAGAGACTCCTACTCTGCCCTGTGGTGCCCATCCAGTTCCTGGGACCCTGAAAGGAGAAGCTGGTAGCCTAAATACAAGGAAATCCTCAGACAGAGCGTTGTGCGGGGAAAAGATCAACGCAACTCTGATCTGCAGCTGAAGAAACAACGCGCCGACGGCTCCACAGCTGAGAAACGACGCTCGCAGGCAGTGCGACCGAAGAATCGATGCACAGAGCAGGAGAAACGACGTGCAGCATCGCTGACGGAGGCTGGGAGATCACAACCTGCGATGCGGGGTTTTCGGATCATCGTGCGGCTGGATTTCCAACTCAAGTACCGCTGTGCGTGGAAAAACAACGCAAGGCCTACCCGGACCCGAGAGTGCTGACTGGATCGACGCATCGGTCTCCTGCGGAGAGAAGAAACAATGCGCCCCGACCCAGAGAAAGGAGAAACAACGCACGGTCCTGCTCGTGAGTGGAATCAACCCCTCGCAAGCCCTTTTTGACGCGCACTCACCTGTGTGGGGTTATTTTTGACGCTGACAGTGTTAGTGTGTGTTTAAAACTACTTAAAGACTCTTTTTGATTTTTAATTGATAACTTGACTTGTGTATTGTGGATTTTTGTCGTTTTGGTCTTGTTTTGTTTAGATAAATATTTCCCATTTTTCTAAACCTGTGTTGTGTCATTTTGTAGTCTTTGCACTGAGTTACTGTGTGTGTTGGTACAAATACTTTACACCTAGTACTCTGAAGTTAAGCCTACTCCTCTGCCAAGCTACCAAGGGGGTAAGCAGGGTTTATCTGAGGGTGATTCTCTTTTACCCTGACTAGAGTGAGGGCCCTTGCTTGTACAAGGGGTAACCTGACTGTCAGCCAAAGACCCCATTTCTAACATTGGCCTTAAGACTCTGTACACTTTATCACTGCTAACCAGTGCAAACCTGTTTGTGCTCACTTCCCTAAACCTGCTTTAATTGGTTTAAATATGATTGGCATATTTAATTTACTTATAAGTCCCTTGTAAAACTGTATACCATATACCCATGGTCTGTAAAGTAAATGATACTAGTGGACCTCCAACAGTTATTGTGCCTCCCGCTTAAGTCGCTTAAACATTTCTCAAGCCTGCCACTGTAGCCTGAATGCAGTTTTAAACTGCTGATTCGACTTGGTAATCTAACCTTGTCCCAAACTTTAAACTCCCCTTTTATTGCTTTTATTGCAGATAGGTCACCCTCTAAGGTGTACTCTAGGATGGCCATAGGCCAGAGTGTATTTTAATTAAACAATTGGGCATGTACATTTAAGTTTTTACATGTCCTGGTAGTGAAAACCTCCTAAATTCATTTTTCACTACTGGTAGATCTATCTGTCCCAAAGGAAAATATTGGATTGCCTTTTTACATTCCATAAGTACTAACTTTTGACTGGGACCAAGTATCCACTTCATGTTTGTTAGCTATGCAATTGTAATGAAAAATCCTCTTTGATGGCAAAATCAGAATTTTGGGGATAGTTCACAGTTATACTTTATGAATTCCTCCCAGACAATCAAACAAGGTGTGTCTGGATGGGCTTCATGCTGGAAGGGTAGGGAGGTGGAGCACCGACCCATGTGCAAGTGAATAGGTTGTGAAGGGTGTGTCTTTTCTTCACACAAAGGACTTATCACCTCCACATTGTTTTTGCAGTCAGCTTGGAGTCAGACCACTTCAAAGAACCTGTTGTATTTAGTGATTCTTTAATTGTGCCCAGTGTTTCTTGTATAGTGTGTGTATTCCTTATATTGTTCCCAGTGTTTCTTGTATTGTGTGTTTCATCTATGATTTCCTCCCTGTGGGCCCGTGCTCACTGTCTTTCCTTGAAAACCCAAACCTTTTTTACTTTTGTAATGGTTCTATGGTAGATCCTTGAGGTTTGATCTTGGCTGTCAGATTGGAGCTGTGAGTGTCTTACTGTGAGGCCCAATAAACACTCTTTCTCGTTTCACTGCTTGTGAATTAATTTGCTTTTACATTTTAGTGATGGTCCATTGGGTCGCCAGGTGTTTCAATCTACAGCCCCCTACCTGTCCAACACCACAGTTGGCGCCTCTTCCTGTCTCTGTGGCTTTCAGGTCATGTAAGGATGCCTTCTGCTTGAATTTCTCAGTCAGCAGTGCACTGCCAGCACTTATTACTAGAGCCTCATTCCTGGTGAGCGTTCTGTCCTATAAATAAAGATATATATCTATATAACGAACAGCAGGCCAGCACCGTCAGACTGCCAATCAAATAATTAAGGAGCTGGAAAAAGCCCACATCTCACAAAAGTGGTTGGAGATGACTTCACTCACCAAATATGTTGAGTTTGGAAGAGTGCCAGGCAGTTTAAGCATTCTAGTTTTACCAACGTTTGGAGATATGAATCCTGAATGTTTTGAAAAGCAGCAGTCACATACAGACGGATGTTCCTTCAAAAAATGGGAACTCTCATTACACACACCAAATGTTGCATGGAACAGCAGACAACAAAAAATAAAGAATTACAAAAAGATTTAAGGATTGAAAGATTGAAAGATCAGGAAGAGATGAAAATGTTACTGTGTAAAATGGAGAAACACATTTCAAAACATGAGGAAGAGACCAGAATGTGTAAAAACCATAAGTTTAGTCATGACAAAATAGATTATCAAAATGGCAGGATCACACCTTAGCCAAAAAAAAGTGAGCCCCTGAGAGCATAGGAGAAGTTAAATGCAACTGGACTCTGAGAGTATCTATTGAAACAGAAGTGAGCTCTGACCCAGGATCCTCAGCAGAGGAAAGCTCAAAGGAGAAGTTGGATTTTCATGAGTAAATGAGGCTGCTCAGGATGGCCATGCCACAACGTGGCAGAGGAAGTGGCAGAGGACGAGGTGGCACAAACAGGGGAGAGGCAAGAGGAAGAAATGTAAACACTTAAGAAGTACTGACGGTGGCTCTACACAATCCAGTATGAACCCTAGAGGCATCAATATTTCAAGTATATCTCTTACTAAAATGCAAGAGAAGATTTTGAATCACAGATGTAGGCCCTCATTACGAACATGGCGGTAAACACCGCACCGGTGGCAGTGGCAGTAACAACCGCCAACAGTTGTGCGGTCTGGACCGTCAAATAATGAACCACCTTATACACAGGCAGCCTGAAAACCACTCACCGCCAGCAGAGGAGTGCCGATAACTACGGCAGAGCCCGCCGACAGTCCGACGGAAAGGCCCTACCTGCCCATCAAATAATGAAGCACTAGACCGACGTCAGTTCTGGGGCGTGAACCACTGCCACGCAAAGCCAGGCAGAAACAAACCAAAAAAAAGGAAACAGTCACCGGAGGCACACACAACACGCCGAAGCAGACATGGGTAGAGAGTTGCAGATCATGCCAGCCCTGCTCCTTGCCATATACCTCCATGACCGAGACCGCCGATGAAGACGACGACAGTAAGTACCGCAACCTACTAAACAAGGGAAGAAAGGGCACAGTTACATACCCACCCACTCCGCCCATCCCACAACGCACCCACAACCCATCACAACACACAAGCCATACACATTACAGCAAGAGGTACTTACCCGACCCAAGGCAAATCCATCCTGCCCAAAGTACACACATATGCCCAACACCCCCAACCAAAGAAGCGATGAACCACGGATCCAGAGTGTGCCATAAACAACACTGGCCACACATGAATTTTCATTCAGCTCAATGAGCAATATAAGTGCAACATAAGGCCAATGGCTAGTCCAGTGTACGTAGTGTGATGGGCCAAGTTGGCCCCAACTTGACTCCCACAAGTGCAAAGGTACGCCACCTCATAGGGGCAATAATGGGGCATCCAGGCACCTCAGGGAATGGGGCAGGGTATGGTGGGTGTGGGGACTTACGACTGGGAAGGGTGGCTTGCCCTAACATTTGGATGGTGGAGGGGGCTTGGATCTAGACCTTGAAGCAGGTGGAGCGGACTTGGCCTGGGGTGCGGCAGATGTTCCAGGGCCAGCACGGGGTCTCTTGCTCACAGGGGAGGTAGCACGGGAATGGGAAGGGCAGACAGGGGCAGGCTGTGACATGGGAGGAGTGGACAGGGCAAGGAGGTGGGCACGTTTAGGGACGAGACGTGGTCGGCCAGTGGGTTTGAATATGTATACACGGGATAGGAAAAGTTTTTTAGGGGCAATTGGGGTGGACCTGGAGGAAGGCGTGGGAGTGGAGGTAGAGGGAATGGTCGTGACAGGTGTAGGTGTGGGTGACGTGGGTGCAGGTGACTGGAGAGTATGCTGAGGTGTGGTGGATGTGTGATGGGTGGGTGTTTTGGTGCGTTTCAGTGTCTTGGGAGGAGGGGGCGTGGGCACAGTGGGACAAGACAGGCTGGCAGTGTAAATGTATGTTGTCTGGGTGTCTGCAAGTCTGGTGAGTGTGCTGCATGTGTCAACTAAAGTCGTTGTGGTGCGTGCAGGTGTGGTGTCTGTGGTGCATGAATGGATGTCTGATATTGTGGTGACTGCAAGAATAGGGTCAACAACACTGAATGAGGGTGCAGTGCCTGTGGGTGTGCATGTAGAGGGGACAGACAGGGAGGAGGAAGATGCAGACACACTGGGGGAAGTGAATGTTGGTGTGTGTGCCTGTGTATGTTGGCTGTGTGTATGCCTGTGGTGGGAGGTGTGGTGCTTGTGTTTTGAAGTGTGCTTCTTGTGTGCTGAGGTGTGTGCCTGTGTGTCAGAATGTGTGCTTTGGACGGGTGAAGGGAGTGGGGTGCTGGAAGGGGTAGAGGTGGTTGGAGTGGGGACGGAATTACCAGGGACACTGGCTGCCGTCAAAGGGGAGGTCAGAGCCTGAAAAGATCTCTTTAGGCCAGACACAGCACTGTGAATGCCATCCAGATAGGCATTGGTCTGCTGCACATCTGATGGCATTGACAATGGTTGTCTGCCCTACAGAAATGGTTCTCAGGAGGTCAATAGTTTCCTCCGTGAGGGCAGCAGGACTGACTGGGGTAGGGGATGAGGTGCCTGGGGCAAAGGAGACACCCAGCCTTCTGGGTGAGCGGGCACGGGCAACTCGGTGGGGAGCAAATGGGAGGGCGGTGATGGTATGGGGGATGGTGGGAGATGACACAGAATGGGTGGGCCCACTAGGGTCCGCCACCGCCAGGGAGCTCCCATCGGAGGAGGTATCAGAGTCACTACCTCCATTGGTAGTTGCCTCCCCTGTGGTACTCCCCTTGCCCTCCAACCCGCTGGTTCCCTTGGCGTCGGACAACTCTGCTTCCATGGAACCGTGGGACGCTGCATCCCTACTCACCAGTGCCTCAGCTCCCTCACCAGATGATGCTGATGTACACAGACAACACAAGAGAATACTAGGCGTTTGTGTCATTGACAATCATGCCAGCAGTGCTTAATAGGAAACATTGTGGGCAGATGTATGTGTGTTCCTCACATGTGTTCTACACTCCTCCTAGGTACAGACCCTTGTGGCAAGGAAGGGCCCCATCGGTGTACAGACCACTTGTTGATTTGCAGACTATGGTGGAGCGTCACATCATTATCAATTACAGACTCACTCGTGCTACTATTCATGAACTTTGTGCATTACTGGATCCAGAACTGAGATCAGCTAATCGGAATCAGCATGCCATCCCTACTGAAGTGCAGGTGCTCTCTGCGCTCCATTTCCTGGCCACAGGCCCATTTCAAGTGACAGTGGGCATGGGTGCAGGTTTTTCACAGCCAATGTTTAGCATTATACTGTCCAGATTCCTGAATGCATTTGTACAACACCTGCAGTCCTTTGTGAGGTTTCCCCAAAGTGCTGACCTCCCTGCCATCAAGTCGGACTTCTATGCCTTTGCCAACATACCCCATGTGGTAGGTGCCATCGATGGATCCCACATTGCTCTCATCCCCCCAAGAGTCAGTGAACAGGTATACAGAAACAGGAAGAACTTTCATTCCATGAAAATTCAATTTGTGTGTACTGCAGACCAGTACATCTCACATGTGAATGCCATGTTCCCTGGATCATTCCATGATTCCTTTGTGCTAAGGAACAGTAGTGTGCCACACAAGATGGAACAACTACAAGGGGACAGAGGATGGATCATAGGTAGGTGTGTCTGACACTTATTGACACATAGCAGACAGCCAGGCTGTCTGCCACTGAGGTTGTCATTGACAGTCCTGTTTTGCCCCCTTTTTTAGGTGATTCTGGCTACCCCAACATGCGTTGGCTCTTGACACCAGTGAGGAATCCTAGGACAGATGCAGAGAGGAATTACAATGAGGCCCATGGACGTACTAGGAGGGTGATAGAGCGCACAGTATGTCTCCTGAAGGCTAGATTTCATTGCCTACATATCTCTGGTGGATCACTGGCCTATGAGCCTGAAAAGGTGTGTAGAATAGTGGTGGCCTTCTGCATGCTGCACAACGTGGCTGTGAGGAATTCCATCCCCCTCTTGGAGGAGGAGGGTGCTGTATATTCAGACCTGCTTCCTCACAGAGGGGATGAGAGTGATGGTGATGATGAGGAGGCAGAAGATGTACATTCCAGGAACCGACTCTACTTCCAGTAACTATGTGGGACTAATCGATGAGATTGCTGTCTGTGCAGCATACTGTTAGTGTGCCTTTTCATCTAGGGGGTGTTGGGTCAATAGACATTGCCACTGTGACCAGGTCTGCATAGGACATGTAACATTATGGTAAAATTGTTTGACAATTCTGTTGGCACAACCACATGTTATGCGTGGGGTGCAATTCCTGCTACTCAGCTAAGAATAAATTATTTATAAGACAATTGCATCTATACTTCAATTTGTTTTGTCATAATGACAGGGGACATTTTAATTGGTGAACTGGTGTTTTATTTGGTGCAGGGATTACATCGTGCAGTTTACAGTGATGGGAGTCGGCTATTGGTGGTTGTACAATATGGCAACATGGTTGCAGCATTTGTTGGCAGTAGTGGTATGTCCATCTATCATTTCCAGTGGTTGGTGTTGTTTTTACACGGTTTGGTAGTTGGTTCAGTGGGACACTTGGAGGACGGTTCTTGCCAGAGTCACTTCTTTGAGGGGGTCTTGGTCTTGGCAGTTGTTCTTGTCCCATATCTTGGCCTGAGGGACCATTTGGGGGCCTGGTGTTGGCCTGCACGGGTTAAGATGCAAGTCTCCTGTGTGTCCTGAGATGGTGGCAGAAGTCCAGTTGCTGCTGTTGATGTTGTTGCCCAGTCTGTATCCTGGCCTGTAGTAGGGGCTTCCTGGTCTGTGGGGGCCTCAGGCTGTGTTGGTAGAAGGTGCAGCAGCGCACCTGCTATGGTGGCCATTGTGGCATTGTGCAGTTTCCACTGCTCCATGGCCTCTTGCTGGTGTGCTACCTGCATCCTTTGACTCTGCTCCAGGGTGGACACTATCTGGGCCAATCTGTCCTGGGTATGGTGGTATGTTCTGAGGACCTCAGAGATCATGTCCTGGGCTGCAGCATCCATCCTGTGGCCTCCCCCTGGGCCACTGATACCCTCCCACTGGGCCTAGCCCCCTGTGCCTGTGTCCTCTGCACAGGTCTGGCAGTACTACTTGTTCTGGGGCCATTGTCTTCCTGCCTGTTGGTAGGGGGTGACTGTGGCCTCTGTCCATGTGTTCCATCAATCTGTGGCCTGGATACACAGGTGTGGGGACAGTTGCCCTGGGCTGATGTTGTTGGCTGGGTGGTAGGGGTGTCAGTGGTGTCCTGGGCGGGGCTGCTGGATGGTGACAGTCCAGGACTGTGTGAGGGGCCAGGGAGTTCGGCAATGTCCAGGGTTCCATCCCCAATGTCCTGGATGGTGCCTCTGTCTCCATGTGGGGCACTGCCACTCATTGTCCTGTCTGTCAGTGTGGCATGGGTGGTGGTGCCTGTTGGGGGAATGGACATGTCTGTTACAATTGCATGATTGGATGGGGTGCACAGTTATGGGCTGTTTTGTGCAGGTATTTACACTTTGGGGCCATGCAGGGTGTCTTTGTGAGATTTGCATTGCATTTTGCTTAGGATGTAGAAGTGCATTGTGGGTGGTGTAGTACCTTTGTAATTCCTTGCAGGGGTAGGTTGCTATGCACAGGGGGAGGGATGTGTGCCTGTTAGTGGGTTTGTGGCCATGCAGGGTGACTGGGTGTTGTGAATGTGGGCTGGGTGGGGTAGAGGCCCTGGTGGTTGTTGAAGGGGTAGGGTGGCGCATGCATTACAGGTGTGATAGATATGGGGTTATTGTAGAAGACTTACCCAGGACCATTCCTCCAGTGAGTCCAGTGAGTCCCTCAGGGTGCAGGATGGCCAATACATTTTCCTCCCAATCAGTGTAGTCGGGTGGTGTTAGTGGAGGTCCTCCCCCAGTCTTCTGGACTGCAATGATGTGCCAGGATGCCATGGACCTCACCTTCCCATGCAGGCCGTTCCATCTCTTGCGGATGTTGTCCCTCGTGCGTGGATGGTGTCCCACTGCATTGATCTTATTCGCTATTGTCTGCCATAGCTCCATCTTGCTGGTGATGGGTGTGTGCTGGACCTTTGCCCCGAATAATTGTGGCTTGACCTTCAGTATCTCGTCCACCATGGTCCTTACCTCCCTTTCTGTGAAGCGTGGGAGTTTGGGGGGTGCCATGGTCTGTGTTGTGAATGGTGTCTTGTGTGGATCTAGGTGAGGGTGCTCTTGTGTGGTTGGCTGTATGTATCATGTATTGTGGCGTTCGGTGTCTGCTTCTGGGATTCTCTGTATTAGTTGTCCTAATTTCATTGCAAAGGATTGTGGGGTGTGTCTGTGTGTGTTTTATAGTGTTGTGAATGTGTGTCAGGTGTGCGGGTTTCAAATGTGGCAATGTGTGCATTTGTGCATCATTATTTGGAGGGCGGGGAGTTTGTGTGCTCAGCGGTGGTGGGGTGGGAGGTCCAGCATTTCTGCCGACAAGGTCCTGGCGGTGACTGGTAGCAGGGAGATTTTTGCTGGTTTATCATTTTTGCGTCATTATATGGTGGGTTTCTGTTCACCGCCAATGGCGGTCTTCTGTTCACCGTCGCCACGGTTGTCGACAGTGTTTACCACCTTGTTCATAATGACCCCCTTAGTTTTTGCCCATATTTGGTCCTGATTTTGTCAACCTTCACACTGAAACATACACGTTTATTAGAAAATTTAAGTTATGTAAATATCATGCCATGAAGCCACACAGATATAACACAAACCACAGGGAATCCAGCATAGCTGAGTCCAGATTCACCATACATGACATTCCTGACCTTCTGGCCCTTGAAGAGTTAGAGATGGAGAATATGGGTTCATTGCCATCAGATCCAAGAAAGGAAATAGATTGTGCACAGTTGGAGCAAATTGGGTTCTCCGCAGATTATGCCAATGAAAGTGGCATGTAGACCCGCAATAAGTACACTCCCCAATTACTGAGTGGAAGTCTCATTGATGTGTTTCACAAGCGTGTTGTAGATGACACTACCAAATTATGAAAAATGCCCAGATGTAGAAGCCATAGTAAGATAGCAGCTAAGGGATGGTAAGAACTCAACTCTCTAAAGGCCAATTACTTCATCATTATTAAACCCTCAGGTAAGGGTGGGAGCATCATTATAATGAATAAAATTCATTAATGAAGTCAATAGGTAATTGAATGTCAAAGAACATTACTTGGCATTGAAACATCATCCAATCAGTGAGTAGCAAAATTCATATTATGGACTACTTAATACATGGCTAGGTAAGGTCTTTTATCATTTGATGAATTTGCTTTTTTTAAGGTTGACCATCCCAGAAATCCTGTCATTTATTCCTTCCCAAAATACATAAGGATAGAAAACACCCTCCAGGGAGATCGATAGTAATAATGGTGGGCTCATTGCTTGAAAACACTTCCAGATTTTTGGATCTTTTGCTGTGCAAATATATGACCAGTCTACCGTCATATATCCAACACACAAATTACTTTTTTATGTAAAATCAACAACATTCTGTGGCGCAGTACATATATTACGGCGACATGGCCATTTGTTCATTGTACACTTCTATCAAACATGAATATAGCATTGAGAATTCTGAGTATTTTTTAGAGCACGCCCCTTGAACTATGTACAACAATTTACAATGCTCATGGTCATGTTCAGACATTGTCTCATTCATAACATCTTCCCATTTGACAAGAAAATCTTTCTTCAAAAGCAAGGAATGGCTATGGGTGCCTCCTTTACCTCTACATATGCAAATCTACATATGGGGTAGTGGGAGAAGGAGGTGGCCTGGTCAGAGACAAACATGCAGTACAGTCATGGACTAAATTGTGCTCTGGGTGCATTTCATTGAAAACCTGTATCATATACGGGATGGTGAAGGAAACATCTTGTGTGAGTACATTGAGATCTTAAACAATAATATCTTCAACATTCAATTAACAGCTAAATAGAGCCATAGCCTAGTTGAGTTTTTGGATGAACAACTGGATGTACATGATGAAACTATCCATGTGAGCATATTTAGCAAAGAAACAGCATGCAACTCCATTTTATATAGAAACAGTGGGCACCCCAAGGCACTTAGGTGGAGTATTCCATATAGTCAGTTATTAAAAGCTTGGAGGATTTGCTCCACTGACACTTTACACCAAACTTAAGCTAAGGCAATGATTGAACATTTTTTTGGAAAGAGGACATACCAAAGATGTTTCATATGAGGCACATCTAGGATTGATTTTGAAAACTAGAGAGGAACTACTGCTTGGTGACAGATGACACAACAGAACTGGCCAGTTCACTGCAACACAAAATTAGGGATCTGAAGACATTGCAATTAGATTCTTTTTGGAATACAACGATGGTCATCAACAAATCAGAACCATATTGGCGCACAACCTATGTTACAAATTGATGAACATTTAAAGGGTGTTATTGGTCACCATCCTCAGATTACATATAGAATAGTGCAATAATTGGACAGCATCCTGACTAGAAGTATGCTTGTTGAACATGAGGGATAAGAGTGGTTGACCAAGAAAAGTTTGGTATTCAAGAAATACAATAGATGTAAAGCATGTAACTATGGTATGAACAAAATCTCATATGACATTCAGAAGTACAGAGTTTTCCATCAAGGAGGAAATAACGTGCACAATTGATTCTGTTGTATATGTTCTGGAATGTGGCTGCCACGTGCCACATGCAATATGTGGACAGCACAATTAATAAGGGGGAGAGCCGCATTAAACATTAGGACAGGAACTACCCCATGGCAAACACTTTTGGGAGGTGCACCAGGGGAATCCCAGCAGTTTATGCTATTATGGCATAAGACATATTAAGGCACTCCCACGTAGAGGTGACAGAAAATTGGAGTTGCACAGATGTGAATCTAGAATGATTCTTCTTTTGGGAACTGAAAAACTCTAGGGCCACAATCTGGACACGAAATTGCTTGTACATCTTTAAGATAGTCTTGTTCCCACATAACCAGTTATTCCTTGGTTTGCTATCTTCAAGGAAATTACTACAGTTCATGCAATTGATGCTCTGAGAGCTAGAATCATCCACGCACATTGATGAAGGGTATTAATGCTGGAGGTGGAGATAGCATTTCTGGTTTGTTTATTAGGAGTTTCATGTTTACAATTGGGAGTTGCATAGGTTTTTATGACATCATTTTTCTGTCCCAAGGCTTTTAGACCGCCTCTCTGGAGTCATCTGCACACTTTGGGGTCATGTAGTACTTTGTGATGTACAGATATACCAATGACGCTATATTTTATTTTATGGTGACCCTGCAAAGCTCTGGGAGGCTGAGATCCGAGAACTTGCACTTTGGGGTGTGTAGATCTCTATTTGCTGCTATAATTCATTAATTTCTTAAACCGATATGCCTTGTCACTTTTTAGGTCGAGCCTAGACAGCGCATGCGCTGTCTCTCTGAGACATTTAGTAATTGGTATGTGGGTTGGCAGTCCGCCCATCAGCTTTTCATTGGTTTATTTGACTGTGTTGTAAAAATTCTTCCTTTGTAGTGGTTAATTTGGCTTTAGTTCCTCCTTTTATAGTTGTTTGGTAACACCTACACAGCACCGCCTAACTACTGTAAACTTTCCCCCAATGTGCTGAAGTATTTGGTTTGGAACTATATTTTCTTTTTCTTTGCTTTTGTTGAACGTGCATGCAGCTTTTGTTTTGGTTGGGTTTGTAATTGAAAATGTGTTTGTGAGTTTCCGATTTTTTGGGGTTGGAAGCAACGTGTTTATTTTTTTTGCACTGGTGCATAATGAATGGCATTTTTTTTGTAAATACTACGGAGTGTGATGGGAAAGTAGTACATTAAAGGGAACTTTAAAAGAAAGTGCTCTTATATTGTTGCATATTTTTTATTTCTTTAAAAATGTGTATGTATTTTATTTGCAGTTTATACGTTTAAATCTTAATATATATCAGAGGACCTTATTGTTAAGGAGCTGTCATAAGAGCAGTAAGATTTTTACTCCGTCTTTCGTTATCCTAAAGCACCAAAAGCGTTCATGTTGGTAAAAATTAATTCTTATTATTAAAGCGAGCCCCATAAAACTCTTGGCAGCTTAATATATCTATTTTATAAGTGAGGCAACATGAAACGAAAGCGCTGCTACATTGTAGCACACAGAATATAGCTATTAAAACCACTGGGTAATATGCACTAATTTAAATATATATTCCTTTTTCTGGAGCAAACTAGTTTGAAGACGCCTTCAAGGAAATAACAAAAGGCATAGCAGGTATGCTGCACACTCTCATCTTTGTAATTTGCCTCTGCTGGGCACTTTTTGCAAACTTCTCGTTAAAGTAACTATCTAGTTGCACTCTGTCCTTTGCAGTTTATCTTCTAGCAGTGGCTTCAAAATGCCAGTATGCAGTACATTACTAAGTTTCATAAAGGTGACCTGCTCCCGATATCTATATATATCATCACGCTTTTACGCACACAGCCGCCCCCCAATCCCAAGCACTAGAGGCACCTCACCCTCACATCATGGTATTCTCAACTGTGACTTGCGGTTGGTAGATCACCCCCCTCTCTCTTACTCACATACTGTGCAGCAGGCACATTACCCCCGTGAGTTATTTTGCTGGTCAGTTGTAATCTTCAGGTTGAACCATGGGCGTAGGAAGTGTGGGGGACGCGGGGGACGTATCCCCCCCAGATTTTGGAGGATGGGGGACACGGGGGACGAAGGTGGGGGGGACAAGGGGACAAAATAATTTCCCCTTTTACATCTATTATTCAGATGGCCATTAGCACACAAAAGTGCTACTTTTAATAGCCCTGTAGGGACCATCCTCCAATCTGACGGTAACAGAATGAAGGTGAGTCAGGAGGCCCGCTGCCGTTTTGTTTGGCCTGTTCACAGCTGTGGGCATTAAGGGTGCTCATAAGAACAAAGGGCACGAGGAGGAGAAGAGTTTTGGATGATTACTGTCTGCATCACCTGCTGCTGCCTTGAAGAGGAGCACTGCAGGAGGCCTTTAAGAGGAGCTGCAGAACAATGAGGAAGATCTATAGAGGAAACAGAGTCCCACTCAGCCTGGTGCCTGCAGGCTAGAAAGGAGACTGTGAAACATAGTATTTGTATTTGCCTAAGATCACACCAGTTGGTGAAACAGTGAAGGCGAAATTGGACCCAGATTTTACCCTTTCCCACAACAATTTAGGTATTAGAAGGGTATATTTTTCTAAGATTTATGCTTAATGCTTTTTTATCTAGGTAATGAAGGGCTTATAACGTGGCTAACAGGGAGAAGCCATATTTCATTCTTTATGTTGTTGTTATCGTTACATACTTAAGCACATTGAGTATATTATCTTTTCTTTATCTTTTCTTCACTCTAATCTGAAACAAACTACCCTATGCCACTGCACCCAACACCACTTTTCTCCACTCTGTGCTACTCTACGCCACTGCAATCTATGCTGTACCACTCCACTCTACATCACTCTACTCTGCAGCACTCTACACTACGCCACTGCATTCTATGCTATTCTACTCTAACCATTGTACACTACACCCCTGCACTCTGCCAGTGCACTCTTCACCACTTTACTCAAAACCAATGCACTCTATGCCACTGCACTCTATGCCAATCTACTCTGCACCACAGCACTCTATTCCACTGCTTTCAATGCCACTGTACTCTGCGCCACAGCACTCTAGGCGACTGCACTCTATGCCACTCTACAATACAACACTGTACTCTGCGACCCTCTAATCTGCAACATTACACTCTGCCACTGAACTCCACGCCACTCTACTCTGCACCACTGCATTCAATGCCACTGTGCTCTGTCCCAATGCACTCTTTTCTGCACCACAGCACTCTAATCTACTCTACTCTACACCACTCCACTGTAGGCAGTTTACTCTACTTTGAAATCATCTTCTCTATGCCATTGCAATCTACGCAATTCCACTCTTTGCTATGCCAGTCTAATCTACCCTGCACCAATCCAATGCACCCTGTGCCACTACAATCTGCTCTGCACTGCTCTATGCTACTGCACTCTACATCACTATGCTCCACTCTGCAACAATCTACTCTTCACCACTATACTGTACTCTGCAGCAATCTACTCTATGCCACAGCACTCTATGCAACTCTATTCTACTCTGCACCACTGTACTCTAAGCCGCTCTTCTCTACTCTGCATTTCTCTACATCACTGCACTCTACACCAATGCATTCTATGCCACTCTACTCTACACCACTGCCCTTTATGGCACTCTGCTCTGCAACACTGCACTCTGCCACTGAACTATACTCCTCTCTACTCGGCACCACAGCACTCTACTTTGCACCGCTCAACTATATGCCACTCTACTGCACTCTACACCAATGTACTATATGCCACTACACTCTATGCCACTCTACTCTGCATCACTGCACTCTACACCAGTCTACTCTACCTTGCACCACTCCACTCTACCATGCACCGCATCACTCTATGACACATCACTCTGAACCACTGCACCCTATGCTGTGCCACTCCACTCTGCTCCCCTCTACTCTTCACCACTCTACGCTCCTGCACTGTACGCTAAACCAGTGCAGTCTTCGTCAATGCACTCTACACCACCTTACTCAAAACCAACGCACTCTATACCACCACACTCTACACCAATCTACTTTGGACCATTGTACTCTATGCCACTTCACTCTAGACCACCCAACTCCACTCTATGACACTTCACTCTGACATTACACTCCATGATACTAGACTCTGACACTCTATTCCATTAAACTCTAACACTTTCTCCACTCTGTAACTCCCTACACAACTCCCTATACGCCACTCAATGTCACTTTACTCCACTCTATGCCACTCCACACCACTCTATGCCACTTCAATCTACGATACTCTACTCAATGCCACTGCACAACCCTCTATGCCACTCCACTATACAACAATGTACTATGCTCAACAGCACTCTACCCAACTTTCTCTATGCAAGTTCACGTTACTTTACTTCACTCTACTCCAGTTCACTCATATTTATGCCTTTCCACTCTACGACACTCTGCCACTCCACTCTATGACACTCTTTTACACTGTGACACTACTCCACTCTACTACTACTTTATGGCATTGGCGCTTGATTAGAGATTCAGATCTCCATTGATTGCCTTGTCACTCATATGAGACGTGAGTCCGATTTATCTTGGCCGTTTTGGTTACAAGCACTCTGTAACCCTTTTAACTCAAGCTTAACAAAGGCTTAGGATGATCCTGATACTTGTCCAGGGGATCGAAATATCAGCGGCCAAAGTACCTTGACTTGAATTTGTGATATTGTACATAAGTTGGCATAAGCATAGGTACTATGAGCTAATGACTTCTTGATTCACTATTTGAGTCATTCATGTAAAAGTGGGTGTATAAAAGCTTGTAAATCATTATTGTGGATGCTTACCTTGTAGGAAAGTAGCCTCTTTCTAGCTGGGTTACCCCCACATTTGGCCTGTTTGCCAGTGTGTTTGAGTGTGTCTACTGGTATCCTGCTAATCAGGAACCCATCAGTTATGCTCTCTCCCTTAAATTATGGTTGTTGCATACCAGGAACTCAGTATTTCGCCCAAGATTGGCATACTGGTGCCCCCTTATAAGTCCCTATTATATGGTACTTGGGTACCCAGAGCATTGGGGTTCCAGGAGATCCCTATGAGCTGCAGCATTTCTTTTGCCACCCATAGGGTGCCCATGCAAAGACTTCTGCAGCACTGCCATTGTAGCCTGCGTGAAAAGGTGCATGCACCCTTTCACTGCCAGTTACACTGCACCAGGTCACTTATAAGTCACCCCTATGGCAGGCCCTCCAGCCCTGAGGGCAGGGTACAGAGTACCTGTGTGTGAGGGCACCCCTGCACTAGCAGAGGTGCCCCCACGACTTCCAGGACCATTATCCCAGACTTCAGGAGTGCGCGGATGTCATTTTACACGTGTACTGGAAATAGGTCACTCCCTATTCCCAGCTACATAATGGTAACTCCGAACATAGGTATGTTTGGTATCAAACATGTTGGAATCATACCCCAAGGCTTTTGCAAGCATTGGTTGTATGATTTCATGCACTCTGGGGGCTCCTTAGAGGACCCCCAGTATTGCCATTCCAGCCTTCTGAGGTTTTCCAGGCAGCCCCAGCTGCTGCCACCTCTCAGACAGGTTTCTGCCCTACTGTTGCTTTAGAAGCTCAAGCCCAGGAAGGTAGAACAAAGGATTTCCTTTGGGGGAGGGTTGTTACACCCTCTCCCTTTGGAAATAGGTTTGGAAGGGGTAGCTTCCTTCCCCAGGCCACTGGAAATGCTTTGAAGGGCACATTTGGTGCCCTCCTTACATAATCCAGTCTACACCAGTTCAGGTACCCCCAGCCCCTGCTCTGGCACAAAACTGGACAAAGGAAAGGGGAGTGACCACTCCCCTGTCCATCACCACCCCAGGTGTGGTGCTCAGAGCTCCTCCAGAGGGTTCCTGGGTTTTGCCATCTTGGATTCCAAGTTGGCAGCGAACTCTGGGAGCATCTGAGTGGCCAGTGCCAGCAGGTGGTGTCAGAGCCGTCCCCTGATAGGTGCTTACCTGTTTAGCTGACCAAGGGCTATTTAGGGTCTCTCCTTTGGGAGGATCTTCAAATTCAGATTGCAAGACTCCAGCAGGAATCCTCTGCATCCTTTACTTCACCTTCTCACCGAAGAAACTGCATCTGGACCCCCCAGGAACTCCACAAACTGCAACAACGAAGCAAAGACGACTTTTGCAACATTGTAACTTCAGCTCCTGCCAGGAACTGCAGCTGTTTCCCGGTCGTGCATCCTCAGAGGACAGCCTGTCTTCAGTCTGCACCAGAAGAATGAACGAATCTCCCTTGGAGTGAAGGAGTCACTCCCCTGCTTCAGCAGGCACCTCTCTGCAATGATGACCATCTGCATGGGTCCCCTCTCCTGATGAGTTGCATAGATCCTGCATCACTGGTGGTAGACTGAAGTGGTCCCGATGGTCCTGACGTCCTACTGTCCACGTTTGGTGGAGGTAAGAGCTTGCCTTCTCACGCAAGACAGTACCCCGTGCACCACGTGTGTTTCAGTTGCCAAGGCGTGTGGCATCCTTCTATGAAATTCTTTCTGCACAATGTAGCTCCGGCCCCCCGCACTCCTTCCTGAGATGCACAGCTTCCTGAGTGGTTCTCTGGCGGCGTGGGATCCTTTGTTTTTGTGCTGCGGGGACCTCCTTTTGCAACTCCTTTGTCCCCATGCTGGGGGACTCCTGTGTGTGCTGGCTGGTATTCTGTCGGCTCTCTGAATTGCTGAGAGCTCCCTCTGACTACTCCTCCTGGGTAGAGTCCACCAGGTCCCTCCTGGTCCCACGCAGTGCCATTTTCCACTAACCATGAGCTTTGCCTGTGCCAAGGCATGTTGGTGGAATCCAACGATGCAAACCAGACTGCAATCATCCATCCGGTGTGGGATATCATCTGCACCAACCCGCATCCATCTTCTTGGGTGCCGTACTGACTGTTGTTCTTCACCAGTGGTTCTTCTTTTACACCTTGATTCGGGTAAGCGGGGGCTCCTGTCCTCCCTGGACTCT
The DNA here is from genome assembly GCF_031143425.1 of Pleurodeles waltl. NCBI lineage: Eukaryota > Metazoa > Chordata > Amphibia > Caudata > Salamandridae > Pleurodeles > Pleurodeles waltl. The sequence goes on along the minus strand of NC_090445.1, from coordinate 350,710,270 downwards.
TCTGTGCTTCTTGGACTTAGTCCCATTCTTCCACAGGTCTTTAGATCCAGTAATCCACCCTTTGTGTCTAGAAGTATCTTCTGGTTCTTGCATTATCTTCTTTCTCGTGTTCTTTTGTGTTCTGGGAAAGTTACTGTGATTTACTCCTGCTTTCCTAGGCTCTGAGGTGGGATCTATTACTTACCTTTGGTATTTTCTAATATTCCCAGTGCCCCTCTACACACCACAGTTGCCTAGGTGGGAAACCGACATTCGCATTCCACTTTCTTAGTACATAGTTTGTGTTTCCCCTAGGCCCATTTCTAACCATTGTGATTTTCACTAATTGCACTGTTTTCCGTTTTTATTGCTATTGCTGCATACTAGTGTATATAATTGGTGTATTACTTACCTCCTAAGGGAGTATAGTCTCTATAGTATTTTTGGCATTTGTGTCACTAAAATAAAGTACCTTTATTTTTGTAACACTGAGTATTTTCTTTCATGTGTGTGAGTACTGTGTGACTACAGTGGTATTGCATGAGCTTCGCATGTCTCCTAGATAAGCCTTGGCTACAGCCACCCCTAGAAAGCCTGGCGTCTAGTCACTGCCTACATTTCACTAATAAGGGGTAACTGGATGTGGTATAAGGTGTAAGTACCATAGGTACCCACTACAAACCAGGCCAGCCTCCTCCAAACCACTGTACCATATAGGTTATTTTTTAAAGTTTTCTTGTAATTGGCGACATTGGGTCATCCAGATATCTTGTGTAATGCCCGAATACCAGTCTTTCTCGATTTCCCCTGTTGATGTTTTCCCACTACATTTGATCTTTTATATTTTGATTGAATAAATGCAGAAAACATTCCATTTGCATACTACTTTATTATCATTGTTTATGGGAGTGGTGTTGCATTTTTTTCCAGGGACCCCTGTTCCTTCAAAGTTAAGTTTACTGCTCCATTCTAGGACACTCTACTTACTCCATGATACTATGTCACACCAGTCGATGACACATCAATCTCCTTTATGCCATTAACTTTGAGCCATGCTGAATAGTAGTCTCACTAGTGTACAGCATGGCTAAAACACATTGGCAAAGGCAATAGAACTTACATAGGCGAGACCTATTAGCTTTGCCACTGATTGTTTATAAGGTATGAACTTTAAGGTGACTTGCAGTATCCTTATGTACACAGGGGGTATTTTACCCCATATAATACATGGTCACACCACCAACTTTCCCACAAACCACTTAAAACCTTAGTGCAGAGGTTCTGTCATTCCAAGCTATTAAAGTAGAGCAGAAGAAAGAAAAGCAACATTCAATTTTTTGCTTTAAACAGCTTTATTAATTATGCTCCTTGACCTGATCTGCCTTTTACCTTGGCTGCTAACTCTGGCAGAAGGCATTGTAATGTCAGAACTCGACTGTAATAACCCTATCATAGTCATTTTCTGATGTCTTTTATTTATAATCAGTGAATGTCTTTTCTTTACACGCTGTGACTTGGTGCATCACAAACAGCTGTTTCTAAAGAAATTAGTGACTGCAGTTTATACAGAGATTAGAGAATGCATGTTTATATAGACTGTAACTCCAAGAGTTTCATCAGTTGAAATGCTTCTAGTTATGACTGATGTGGAGCTGAGCTTCCCAAGATCACACACAGGAGTAGAAGTGTTATTAGAACTATGGTTTCTGAGCACAGTTTACAACTATTGTACCTAATCACTTTTGATCTCTCCAGTGCGGTTCCAATTGACATGAGGCGAAGGGCATGATGGGTGTGGGGCGCAAAGGGTATGTTCTTCCTTTCTACCCTCCTACCTTGATTTGCTTGGTGCATGAAGATGCAAGGTTAATCAACATGTAAACATGCCTTTCTTTCTCCCTATTTCACTTCCATTATATATGATTGTGTATATTTATCGGAGCCTGCAGTTCGTAAACAACGAGCGATTTGTATAGGGTTGATTGAAAGTCCCCAAGGCAGTCCCTGTCCCCCCCAGAAATGTATTGTCTCCTACGCCCCTCGGTTGAACAACAACAGAACTAACCTAGCAGCTTGCAAAAACACACATAAGTCCTTACTGGAGTTTGTTTCACGGTTATGTAATTGGGCATTAGTTCATGCATTGCAGGAATGTGTTCAGAATACATGCTGGCTCCCTCTCAAAGAGTTGGTGTGCGCCCCTCTTTCTATGTGATGTTATTAAGGACCAAGATTACAATACGTCTGTTTCATGTGGTTCAACTGCACTTACAAAACACAGAAGATCTAATGCTTTAAAATTTTACTTGCTGAAAGCTTCACATAATACGAGCAAATGAAGGACCTGTGAAGAAAACTTCGATCACATATGGAACAGTATGTCAGTGGCATACATTTAATCCGCTCCCAACAACTGCCTTTAGAGGGTACAGTGTTTGTTTCTGCAACTGATCGCCACTAACGTTTCTGATAGCAAGTTAGTTAAAATGAAAGTGTACACATTGGAAATACTAACATAAAAACGCTTTTCACTACTTTTGTGTTATTTTCTTTAGGTTTTGGATTTTTGTAATTGTTTTCATTTTAGCTATATTACTATTTTTCACTTAACTTAATTACGTGCACTGTTCATTTCAAACGCTCTCCCATCTTAATCATCAATGCCACTGACGCACTGTCTAGCAAATCATTTCACTAAACAGAAAATACTGTAATAGCCATTTAACCCACTTCTGTGCAATTTCCAACAAGTTGTACTTTTGAAAAACCTTGCGTTTAGATTCCCTTATTATTTCTTACTTCACTATATTAAATATGCTCTTCTCTCTACATGGTTGGCTTCAGCAGTGACTTGCAGTGTGTGTGTGGGTGGGAAGTTGGACATCCTGCTGTTTCTACCAACTCAGTTAATGTGTATTCCACATATGCCGCAGACACAAAGATACCGATCTTTACAACAAGCATCATTTGCGCTTGATCCCTGTTTCCTTTCACATGTCTCGAAAAAAAATTGAATGTTTCACACTACTCCAGACTTTACGGAGCACTCTTCCCTTTTTTTTTTTTACCTAGTGTGAATCCCTAACCAAGTAGTTTATATTGTAAAAGCAGCCTACAGGACACATTATATATTTTTTCTCATCAAGCGCTTCTTACGACAAACTGGCATTGCTTTCGTTTTGGTGAGGGAATTTGCGATCATGCATACAATTTCTTAAACATACAAAAAAGTCCTTTTAACATCTATAACATTCTCTCACATTCTTTCTCTCTTGCTCTCACACTATTACTGCTCCTCTTTCTCAATATAAATAACAACTATATCTTAAAGCTGACTATCCCTTTTATACGTCCTTTCAATCTATTCTCTACTACTATCACCACTATCTATTCACCAAAACACATAATTCTATTAAACAAATGTACTAAACAACACACAATTCTACAAAAACACAAATAAACAACTAACTATTACAATAGTACACACATGACTATATTTACACACCATATATATAAAATACAAAACAAAACACATAACTAAAAAACATTAACATTTACAATGCCAATAACTAACAAATGCGAGACCTATTACATTGCAAATGCTTGTTTTGTTCTTGCTACATTGAGTGTCAATTTGCTAAAGCATACACCCACGTAATTTTAAACTGTCTCCTTGGTGCCTATGAACCTAAAACAATAGTACATTTTGTAGGTTCCACTTTGATTACTGTTATGCCCGTTTTATACCTGTTTTGCTATGCCCTTGAGCATCACATGTAGGTTTTCTGCTAATACGTCATTTGAATCGTTGCACCTTAGATTTCTACTTGCTGATATAATCCATCCATTTGAATAACTGATATGCAGTCACTCTGTCAATCTTGAATGGTGGCCAACAGTCTAGGATAAAAGTTCATATGTCATTTTAGCCTGTTCAGGCATGCACCTCAGCACTTTATATATGGAGACTTACTGTTAACTTGTTGTGCCCATCTTAAGCTGTTTAGACACGCACCTTAGCATTTTACATTTGGAGAATTGTTTTTTTGCAATATTCATTTTATTGACTGATAGTAACGGTCGATCCTCTATGGGCTATGACAGTTTTCCACAAATGCACTCTCAGCAACTTTCATATGTATATATATATGTGCCCATTTTGGTCAGGCAACCACGTCCACAGCACAGGCGGCTACACTTTAAATTGAAAACTCTTGCATATAAGGTCGCATACAGGGGACGGTCAGGTTTGGGTGGTACGGATGAAAACACTTGGAGATATGGGGGCATATTTATAGTCTGTTTGCACCGAATTAGCGTAATTAGTTTTTTACTCTAATTCAGTGCAAAACTAACTCCATATTTATACTTTGGACCCGTCTAGCGCCAAATTTATGGAGTTAAAGTCATTTTTTGGAAGTGGAAACCTACCTTGCCTTAATGAGATGCAAGGTAGGCGTTCCTGTGCAGAAAATAACTGCATGGCCTTAACGCCATATTTATACTTCCATGCAAAAATGGTGCACGGGAGGAAAGAGGGGTCAAAAAATGGTGCAAAGCTTGCTTTGCCCCATTTTTTAACGCCTGAGTCAGGCTTTAGGGGACCTGTGGGCCTATTTCCATGGTGGCCCCAGGGACACCCCCCCACACCAGAGGGACTGCGGAGGATGGGGGACCCCATCCCAGGTAAGTACAGGTAAGTATTGCATTTTATTTTTTAAAGTGCCATAGGGGGCCATTAAATGGGCACTGGGTGCAGTGGCCATGCCCAGGGGACCCTGGTCACCTGTGCTGGCCATTGGGGTGGTGGGCATGACTCCTGTCTCTTCTAAGACAAGAGTCATGTGGTATGGATGGTTTTGCATCAGAGAATGACTCTAGGCAGGTTGAAGTCATTTTTTTTTACTCTAACATGCCTAACGTCATTTTTTGGTGCAAAACCCCTTCTTCCATAACGCCAGCACCACCAGACTAACATCATTTTTTTTTTTTACGCTAGCCCACCCTTTTGCACCGGCTTGCACCATTCCATAAATATAGTGCCTGGCTGGTGCACAGAATTGTTGCAAGCAGGTGATAACTTTTTGGTGCAAAACTGCGTTAGTGCAGTTTTGCACCAAAGGTATAAATTAGGGCATTATTACGTAGCAATATTAGACTTGTGAGCTTTACGTTTAGGTAATTGAGGGGTGCACACTGTGTGGTGATGTAGTATCACATATGGGAATATCCTTACAGTATAAAATATGTATTTCAGAGTTGATTATTCCAAGCCCACCCAGAATACGAGGTCTTTAATGTCACATATGAACACGCAATTCGAGGAGCATCAAGGATCCAAACAAATGTCTAAACTTATGTTCGGTCACAAATTTGGAGTCTTGTACGACATGTGCAACCTTGAAACGGTCTACTGCAGAGTTGTGCAATTGAACTTTCAAGTTGTTTTGGTGTCTCAATAGCCAGTGTTCTCGACTGAATATGTTTACAATACACCAAATTATTTAATAACTTGTATATTTGCTTTATGAATGTGACACTGGTTCTAATTAGGTGAACCTTTCCCTGGACATGAAGGACATGAGTGAGTTGGTTCAGAGGTCTAGCCTTTTGAGTAAAAGATCAGGGCACTGAAGGTAGGACTATTCTTACATCACATCAGTGTCCATTACAAGTGGCCGGACTGCCACCGTCGTAACCGGGCCCTTTAAGTGGGGAATACGGATTTCTCAGTCGACAGGGTGGCCGCCACTCTAAACAGAAAGAGGTGTGCCTGGACCCCACAGTTGCACCTAAAGCAGCTAACCCACCTCTCAGTCGAAGGCGTAATACAAAGCACGTTGGCATCTTGTTCTGTGTTGGTGCCAATTCAGAATAAAGAGGAACGTTGCGTTCTGCTGTGCTTGTCCTGTTTTGTGGATACGGTGTGACTTTGGTGCGGCTGGCTCAGTGATTATAAATGCTGTGAAGTGGATATATATATATCTATATATATATCTTATCAAATAAAAATATACCTTATGTATATTCACTTTAAAAAAAAACAAAGGTTACAGGGACGTTATACTAAGGCTCACATTTTAAATGTACAAAATTCAGCAGTTATGGTTAGAATTATTTCAAGTAACTATAACTTGTGCCCTAACGCAACTATAACTCGCACTACCAGCATGCAGTTTTCTCCCTTATATTTTTACCACAAATATTTCATTGAGATTATTAATTATGTTATCAAATATGTCATCAGTGTTGCAATTTATGGGGTAATTAGCAGTGCATGGCACAAACACGAGTTATAGCTACCTTATGGCATGAGAAACAGGAACATTACAATCCCATGATATCCTAAAGAGATTGTAATTAGGTGGACAAGAGATATCCGTCACATTTGTGATGGAGTTTTCCCTCTGCCAAGATCTAAATCAGAATTACAAAAACGACAAAGACCCCGGGAGCAAAAACAATTCTTTCTTACATCACTTCAACCACCTCATTCCTCATATATACACATGCAACATTGCCTTTTTCTTACTCCAAAAACATAATTTATTACAAATATCAAATATATATCAACTTCATATACATACAGTTTATAAAGTCCCCCATCATATCGCAGCAAAAGAAAAGATATAGAATAGGACCAAGTGCAATCGAAATAGAGTGCTCCTGTTATTGCAAAGAATTAGAAATAATAGATTTCCCATAAAACCATTCCAGAAAAAATTCTCTTAAAAAGTAAACAACAGAAAAACGCCTGTTGGTTAATCGTTCAATCACATTGAATCACAGTATTATTTCATGTGGTTCATGTAAGGTCTGTGCACAATGTTTAGAAACAAGATTTTTAAGTATAAACACCTGTCAGTGCCATTGAAGGAACACACAAATTGCAGTAGCAATAATGTGATTTATGTGATTAAATATCCTTGTGATTTATTATATGTTGGTCAAACAAAACAAAAAGTGAAGGTGCGGATTATGCAACATTGTAGTTGAATTCTATGTAAAACCCAAGGGGCACCTTTGGTTGATCACTTCAACACATTGAATCATTCAGTTGAATCATTGAGATGGTTTGTGCTAGAGAAAATTAAGATTAATAGACGAGGGGGTAATCTATCTAATAACCTTAACCTTTGGGAAAGTAAATGGATCCATGTTTTGGATTCGGTTCTTCATGGCTTGAATGAATATGAGGAGATAGCAAGACAGACAGCTAGTCTATCAAATGGTTGAGCTACATATATATGGCCTGTTTTTAATTCTGATAAGTAGACCCTGGGAGGATGCGCCGGGACATACCTTCTTAAAAATCTTTATTGATATATGGGTTGTGTCGATAACTTGATGACGAAGATGGTCTAACGTTTTGGGATTAGGAGAGGGTGTCCCATGGCAGTATGGGTATATGGATTATACATGTAGTTTGATCAATCATGATGTTTTCAATACATCACTTATATTGAGTTTTTCTGTAAGATATATGTACATTAATAAAGGATGATATTGGTGTTAACTTCGGATCACCTGTTTTAAGGGGGTGATTGACATTGGGAGTAGAAAAGTCCCCATTGAATATCTATGTATATGAGTAGTTTGCTTTTTAAATTGACATAGGGTTTGTTGAAATTGGAGATTAAAATTGAGTCATCAGGGAATGTGGGTTATATAATGTAGAGATTTCTGCATCCCCGGTGATTGCTTGATCTTTTGATGCTATTAGATAACATAACATGATGCTGATAAGATGCCATATTGGAGGTACATGGTTTTATCCGGTTGAATGCGGTAAAAATAATGTATAGTTTTCCGCACTCTCAGAGAGTTTCTAATTCTGTGAGGCGCACACACGCTGAGTGATAAGAAGTTGTACTTGATGTAAAATGTGGCGTGATGCGTTATTAAAATGCAGAGATTTCTGCATTCCAATTTTTTGGTGTTTACTAGGCACGGAGGCATTTCCGCATTCCAAACAAGACTTTGCTTTTTGGTAGGCACGCATGCGCTGATTGAGAAGACGAATACTTCTGTAGTCCTTTTGGAATTGAACTTGCGGACGCATACAAATGTGCACACGTAGGGTTTTTAAACATGGAATTTTCCTGCGGCGGTCTTGTAGATGAAGGATATGAGCCGGAGGGAATGCTGCCGAGGTAAAAGGTAGGTAGGGCTTTTGATCTAACGAGTAATATATTTTGGTGGAGAAAGGTTTATTTAACTGTTTAACCCTGACCGGAGGGTCTATGGTTATATGGAATTAGAGGGGCCCTATTTAGGTTTAGGGCTGTTTGAAATCAATATTGATGAGTGGAGCGAGCCCCATGGCATTTTGGTATAAAGCAGAAGGAATATTGCACTGAAGGTCAGATGATATTACTGATGTTTAAAAATGTATTGGACCCATCATTATTAATTAGATAGTAAACATTTTTGGACTATGATGAGGCTGATGTATTTTTGAATAATATATAAATGGGATGTATTTGGTCTTGTTTTAAGGTCATGAAATTGAAATATTAAAGACACACTGGAAAGGTTTTGAATTGGAATCATAATTAAAAGAATTTTCGTCATATAAGTTAAGGTAAGAAAGGTTTTGTAGGGTTGTTTTAGGTATGTTTGGAATTGTAGATGTGATGGGATATTATCTGAGTGGGTCTGTTCTTTTGTGTTTTAGATTAATGGATTTAAGAAAGGCTATTGATGAAGATGGATACTTAATTTAGTGTGGATGTGTATGGGTGAGTAATGAGAAGATGTAGGATGTGCGACATTACTTATGAGAAGCAGTGGATAATATGTAGGTTGATTTATTTATTTGGATAATTGTAGGTTCCCCTGTCTATCAGTCCTGAGGAAGACCTGTGTGGAGCCGATATTTGGCCCAAGAGCGCGAGGGGGTCGAAACTTTGACGGTGTTGTTCTAGCCTGGATTTGGATTATTATTAAAGAGGACCGAATTGGGGATATAATTCTGCCTGATGAAATAATACTGTGATTCAATGTGATTGAAGGATTAACCAACAGGCGTTTTTCATGTTGTTTACTTTTTAAGAGAATTTTTTCTGGAATGGTTTTATGGGAAATCTATTATTTCTAATTCTTTCTAATAACACAAGCACTCTATTTTGATTGCACTTGGTCCTAGTCTATATCTTTTCTTTTGCTGCGATATGATGGGGGACTTTATATATTGTATGTATAACAAGTTGATATATGTTTGATATTTGTAATAAATTATGTTTTTGGAATAAGAGAAAGGCAATGTTGCATGTGTATATGGGGAATGAGGTGGTTGAAGTGATGTAAGAAAGGATTGTTTTTGTTCCCGGGGGTCTTTGTAGTTTTTGTAATTTAGTTCTACCCAGACCCTGTCAAGTTTTTTCTGGGACACCCTCTGTGGTTGGTAATAAAGATCTAAATCAGGCCCTAAGTCTGAGAGTAGAAATCTTCACCACTGTTTTGATCCAAGGTTCCCAGAAGATGATTCTCCTCCTCTGAAACTACCTGGAGCCTTGTCCCATTGAACTTTACCTCCTTAGGAATTTTTTATCAGTACTTCTTCTTAGTCAGAAGGTAAGAGCTGGCCAGGCCCAATCTACTTCTTGTATCAGAACCATACTTCTTCGTGGTCAGCCATATTTTGCAACTTTGAACCAGTCTTGCATGACTAAATGTCCACGGTTGTCACTTTGATTTCTTAGGTGTTTGTTTTTACTAAAGAATCTATAATCTCAGTTCTAATGATTGGATTTTTGTCATTGTGTTGTCAAATTTGTTAAAATGTACTCTTTTTCTAAATTGGTGTGTGATTTTGCTTCTGTTGTGTTTTCACTTTACTACTGTCTGTGCTTACACAAGCTTACATTGGCAAATAAAAGAAATACTTTCATGGCTAAAGAAGGAAAAGCACCCACTGGGTGTGTTTAAGGTGCGTTAGTTTTGCAATGGTAGCCGGTAATCACCAAACACAGGAAATAAGGGGACTGCCGTGGCTAAAATACTGCTGCTCTGTTGACACATGCAGCGACCTCAACACTGAGTTTATGGATGCTTGGTGGTGATCTGCTCCTTTGTCAGCCCCCTTGCATGTGCCTCAATCTGACTGTGCACCCCATTACCCTCAGTCCCTCTCTCCCCTGCCCCTGCTTGCATATCACTGATCACCCTGCCTTTGTGCAGTCTGGTCTCTACCCTGCAGCAAGCTCTGTGGTGTGTCTGCCACCAACAGTGCCTCAGCTATGACTGTTTCCTGTGGGTGTTCCCTGCTGGCAGCCCTCTGTCTCACACTTCTGAGCATAAATTGCCTGCACAGGCCAAAGTTCCTTCTTGTGAGTGCAGTGTTGTAGAGCTGACTACACACTCTCCCCTTGTCGCTTTCTTTTTGTCCCCTAACCTTTGCCTGGACCATCTCCATGTTACAAGAATTATATGAGAGAAAAAGAGAGAGCAACACATAAGTAAGATAGCAACACTGAGCAAGAGGAGTGGGTATTTGTCAGTTAAAAGAGCTAGAAAAGACATGCATTCTCATGGGGTATTTAACAGTGAGCAGTAAGAGGATGCAAGTCAGTCAGTAACAAGCATTGGCAAAACTAGTGGGTCTCACCAATGCCAGGCCTATTGGCTGTGTCAATTACCTTTAGAAATGTTGTACAACAGGATGGCTGCTGTTGAGCATGGCTACATGTTAGTGCCATGGCATAGAGTGACATAAAGTAGATTGGCATAGGGGAAGGTGGAGTAGAATGGAATGGCGTAGAGTAGTGTAGAGGAGAGGGGAATAACAAAGAATAGAGTGGGGCAGAGTGGAGTTGTGTTGAGTAAACTGGCACAGAGTAGATTGGAGAAGAGTAGAGTTGCATAGAGTAGAGCGAAGTTGCACAGTGCAGAGTGAAGTGGAAAAGAGTGACTTAGAGTGGTGTGATGTTGAATGGCATGTTGTGGAGAGGAGTGCCGCAGAGTTTCTTAAAGTGCCATTATGTGAAGTAGCATAGAGTGGTGTTGAGTGAAGTTATATAGAGTAGTGTTACATAGAGTAGAGTGGTGCAGAGTGGAGAGGAGTGGCATAGAGTGCAGTGGTGCAGAGTACATTGGAGTGGTGTAGAGTACAGTGGCATTGTGTGGATTGGTGTATAGGGGCATAGAGTGTTGTGGCATAGAGTGGCATGGAGTGGCATAGGGCGGCATGGAGTTGCATGAAGTGGGGTCGATTTACATGGAATTTCATAGAGTGGAATGGTGTAGAGTGACATGGAGTGGAGTTCTGTAGGGTGGAGTAGTATAGAGTAGCATGACATAGAGTAGTACAGTTGTGGGTGTAAGTAACTTAAACGAGGAACCCAACTTAAAATCAGTGTAAAAGTATAAGGCATAAAGGGGATTAATAGCTGAAATGCAATGAATGCAATGAAAATAGGCATGCTGCGGCAAGCATCATGAAGGTGTAAATGTGATGTTAGTGTGACATTCATACATTATAACTGCTTAATCCAGCTCACATAAAATGTCATTTTATTTTGTTGTACGAGTAAGCCAAAAGATGCAGGTATGGACAAACAATGTCAAAAATGTTTTTAGAAACAGAATAAATGGAGAAAGCAGCATAAGGACTGAAAAGAGAGGTACTGTCTTGAAACGCACACTTCAATCACAGTACGATCACCAAAGGTACAGTAATTAGGTTGAATCAATCTGTGCTTGAGCCATGCTCTACAGAAAAAAAGTGAAGTGACGCCAGTATGTGTTGGGAATTTTTTTTTTTTTGCATTCTCCTTGTCGGATTGCCTATCTCTCTGAATATGGAATTATTATTTAGACAGCTGTACTGAAACTACTTAGGAGAGACAAGGGAACAGGAATTATTCTTATAATAATATATCTGTTTTGCGGTTTATGCTATGGTCAAATTGCATATATATATATATATATATATATATATATATATATATGCGTCTTCTTGATGTAAAGTATGATGGCACTTTAACAAATTCATTGATTGGAATAACTTCATCCCGGTGAAAAAACTCATCCTGAGAAAAAGCCTATGAGGGTCACTTTGAGTTTGGCGGATAGAAAAGTCTGTCCGCTAAACTCCCAACAGGGTGGCCGCCACTCTAAACAGAAAGAGGGGTGCCAGGACCCCACAGTTGCACCTATAGCAGCTAACTCACCTGTCAGTGGAGAGCTTAGGGTGTGGTTCTGGGTTCTGGCAGCTGTCGGTAGCCAATGCTGGGTGCTGGCCTTCCTGGCAGCACTGCACTTGGCCTGGGAGTCAGAACCCAAAAGCAAAGTAGGCCCCCTTACCCTGTTGGTCATGGTGGGGTTGCTCAAGTTTTGGATGACCTCTGTGAATAATATAGGTGTTTCCCTAGAAAAGTTAGGGATAGGGGAGGTGGGCACCTCACTACCCAAGTTGGCAGAGAGAAAGGAGGAAGACCCCCCTAGAGCTAAGTTTCAGTTTAAAATGGGTCCTTTTACTGTATGGATGGGTTCACTATCCAGAGAGATTGACCATGACAGGAGGATATAAGGCAGAGTAGGCCTGCAAAAGGACGGCCAGTTTTCCTCACTGTCTTCCTCCCCTGACAAGCCAGGAAGACTCTCCCGGGGTTGGGCTGAATCTCCTATGTGTGTTGGCTGAAGGGGGGGTTGCTGTGAGGGACAAATTGGGCTGATTGCAGAAGCCCCCTAACTTTTTGCCCCCATTTTTCATTTATGCTGGTGTTTTCCTTACTCTGATGGTGCCCTGGGCACTGCTAACCAGGGACTGTGCTCTGATTAAAATTATTATGCAAATCAGGCTAATTATAATTGGCTGTGTCCCTAGTATATGGTAGGGCATGTATGGCATGTAGGTTTAAGGACCCCAGCATAGGTAGTCCACCCAAAGGTGCACCGCTATGGTTCCCAGTGTGCCATGCGTTGAACTTCAATGTACTGTGGGAGGTGCAAGTAACGTTTGGCGCATACGGAGAGGCGGTGGGCATGGGCGAACAGCAGATACTCTTTGCAGGTTCCTTTTCTTCACTGGTTGGTAAATTTTATTTTCATTTAACTGTTCTTGTGGAGACCACATCTTTGCCCCTATGATAGATGGGACTGGCCAATTTGTAAAACAACAGCCCCCAGCGGGAAGCAGAAAAACAGTTTCCCCATTTTTATGGGGGAAGGAGGAAAGGCCATGCCTATGCTGTGCAACTCCCACCCCTATAATAAAAAAAGCAATTGCTGGTGTCTAGTGGGATTTCTGCCTCCCCCCGGGTGGCACAAAGAAGAATGTTTCCCCATTTTTGAGGGGATGGAGGCACGCCCATGCCCATGCTGTGCAGCCCCCACATCCACAATTAAAAAAAAAAAAATCCTCATTATCTAGTGGGCTTTCTGCCCCCCCCACTCCTGGAGGCAGATGGGGTAATTGCCCCATCTGCCCCTAAGGGGCAATAAGACTGTGTGCCCCTTTTTATGGGGGGGCATGGCCAAGCCCAGGCTGGGAAGCCCCAACCCCTACAATTGGTATCAAGTGGGCTGTCTGGCCCCCTGGGGTGGGGGGGCAGATGACGTAAAGGTCCCCATCTAAATGGTTGTCATTTTGTTTGGGATAGGGACATGGTCCCCTTTGGTATCTAGTGGGTTTTCTGCCTTGGGGGGACTGAATGATTTTTTCTCTTTTTTGGGGGTTGGGGCATGCCCATGCCCATTCTGTGCAGCCCCTCCCCATATAATTAAAAACTGGACTCTGGTAAGGCAAATCTTAACTACTTTATCCCCCACCCTACCTGCATTCCATCACTAACTCCTACCCTCACCCCATCACCCCACCACCTCACATATCCCCCACTATCACAACCCACACATCCCAATACCAAGCCCTGCATGCTACACCAATGCATGGACCCCCAACACAGACCAGCATGGACACCCAACATCACAGCATGCCCCGTAGAGAGACTCACCCAGCCCACACAATCAGCAATCACACAAGGCCAAGGCGACAGGGAAAGCACAATTCTATAAGGGAAACACAGCCATTGTACAAGATGGCACACACAGATACAATAACAATTCATTTGCATCCCAACAGGACCCCTACCCAACGCCACCGGACAGGAAGTGCCAGCTACATCCAGTCCCTCCCCTAGAAGAGGCCCACAGTGATGACAGCAGCTCTGCACACCTGGATCACGATGACCAAGCTGGCCCATCAGGGACCTCTGGAAAGTCGGTTACCCTGACACAGTCCCAAACCACCACAGAGCGTCCCCCTCAGGAAACACCAGCACAGCACCCACCCAGTGGGCCCATGCCACTGTCCCCAGGACACGTCAATCAGTAATGTGTCCACCACTACAGGGACCCCAGGCAACCCCACTAACCCAGGATGATCAGGGACCTGGGGTCAGTGGCAGTGAGCACACAGTTGAGGGGACAGAGGCACAGGACAACAGGGAAGCTGGGAGGACTGCTGTGCGTCAGGGGGATGACAGACCCAGGAAAATGACCCTCCACGAGACACTATCAAACATCATGGGTGCTTACCACCATTTCCAGGAGACCATGGGCACAGTACTGGCCAAGTTTCAGGAGACCCAGCGGCTGCAGGAGGGACAGTACATGGGGATCAGGGATGACCTCACAAAAATCTACACCATCCTGGTCACCATAGCAGGGGTGCTGGCTGATATGGGCAAGGCCATGAGGGAGGCAGTGGCTCAACAAAGGGCCCCTGACATTAGCCAAACTGAGGAACAGCCTTTAACCTCCGCCGGCGCTAGTGGACAGGAGGCCCCGCTACACGAACATCAGACCACCAGCACCCCACTGTAGGAGGCTGGCCTGGCTTAAAGTGGGTACCTTGTGGTACTTTCACCTTGTGCCAGGTCCAGTTATCCCTTATTAGTAGATTAGTAGTGTTCTAGCAGCTTAGGCTGATAGAGGTAGCTATTACAGAGCAGTTTAGGCTGAACTATGAGACAGGCAAAGCTCCTACTATACCACTTATATCACTTAGCACTATATCATAAGAAAAACAATACTCAGTGTTACTAAAAATAAAGGTACTTTATTTTAGTGACAATATGCCAAAAGTATCTCAGAGGATATACTCCCTTAGGAGGTAAGTAAAATACACAAAATATACACACAAACCAAAATCAGGTAAGTAAACAGTTAGAAAAGTAATGCAAACACTGTAGAACACAATACAATGCAATAGGAGACAATAGGCCTAGGGGCAATACAAATCATATACTCCAAAAGTGGAATGCGAACCACGAATGGACCCCAGGCCTAGTGTAGTGTGTACAGGGTCACTGGGAGTGTAAGAAAACACTACGGCTGCCCAAGATACCCCACCCCAGGACCCTGAAAAGTAGGAGTAAAGTTACCCTACTACCCCAGAAAGACTGTAAAGTCAAGATAGGGAATTCTGCAAAGACAACAACTGACTCCAAAGCACTGAAGATGGATTCCTGGACCTGAGGACCTGCAAGGGAAGGGAATCAAGTCCAAAAGTAAAGCAAGTGTCCGGGAGGGGGGACAGGAGCCCACTAAACCCTGGATGAAGGTGCAAAAGGGCTACCTCCAGGTGGAAGAAGCCAAAGATTCTGCAACAACGGGAGGTGTCAGGAACTTCTCCTTTGGTCAGAAGATGTCTAACGGCGTGTTGGAGGACGCAGAGTTGTTTCCATGCAGAAAGACAGCAAACAAGCCTTGCTAGCTGCAAGAGTCACGGTTGAAGGTTTTGGGTGCTACCAGGGCCCAGGAAGGACCAGGAGGTCGCCCCTTGGAGGAGGATACAGAGGGGTGTAGGAAAGTACCATCTTGCCTGGCATGTTACCCCCATATTTCACTGTATATATGTTGTTTTAGTTGTATGTGTCACTGGGACCCTGCCAGCCAGGGCCCCAGTGCTCATAAGTGTGCCCTGTATGTGTTCCCTGTGTGATGACTAACTGTCTCACTGAGGCTCTGCTAACCAGAACCTCAGTGGTTATGCTCTCTCTTATTTCTCTCCAAATTGTCACTAACAGGCTAGTGACCAATTTCACCCATTTACATTGGCATACTGGAACGCCCTTATAATTCCCTAGTATATGGTACTGAGGTACCCAGGGTATTGGGGTTCCAGGAGATCCCTATGGGCTGCAGCATTTCTTTTGCCACCCATAGGGAGCTCTGACAATTCTTACACAGGCCTGCCACTGCAGCCTGAGTGAAATAACGTCCACGTTATTTCACAGCCATTTACCACTGCACTTAAGTAACTTATAAGTCACCTATATGTCTAACCTTTACCTGATAAAGGTTGGGTGCTAAGTTACTTAGTGTGTGGGCACCCTGGCACTAGCCAAGGTGCCCCCACATTGTTCAGGGCAAATTCCCCAGACTTTGTGAGTGCGGGGACACCATTACACGCGTGCACTATACATATGTCACGACATATGTATAGCGTCACAATGGTAACTCCGAACATGGCCATGTAACATGTCTAAGATTATGGAATTGTCTCCCCAATGCCATTCTGGCATTGGGGAGACAATTCCATGATCCCCTGAGTCTCTAGCTCAGACCCGGGTACTGCCAAACTACCTTTCCCGGGGTTTCACGGCAGCTGCTGCTGCTGCCAACCCCTCAGACAGGTTTTTGCCCTCCTGGGGTCCAGCCAGGCTTGGCCCAGGAAGGCAGAACAAAGGACTTCCTCAGAGAGAGGGTGTTACACCCTCTCCCTTTGGAAAAAGGTGTTAGGGCTGGGGAGGAGTAGCCTAACCCAGCCTCTGGAAATGCTTTCATGGGCACAGATGGTGCCCATTTCTGCATAAGCCAGTCTACACCGGTTCAGGGATCCCCCAGCCCTGCTCTGGCGCGAAACTGGACAAAGGAAAGGGGAGTGACCACTCCCCTGACCTGCACCTCCCCTGGGAGGTGCCCAGAGCTCCTCCAGTGTGCTCCAGACCTCTGCCATCTTGGAAACAGAGGTGCTGCTGGCACACTGGACTGCTCTGAGTGGCCAGTGCCAGCAGGTGACGTCAGAGACTCCTTCTGATAGGCTCCTCCAGGTGTTGCTAGCCTATCCTCTCTCCTAAGTAGCCAAACCTCCTTTTCTGGCTATTTAGGGTCTCTGTTGTGGGGAATTCTTTAGATAACGAATGCAAGAGCTCATCAGAGTTCCTCTACATTTCTCTCTTCACCTTCTGCCAAGGAATCGACCGCTGACTGCTCTGGAAGCCTGCAAAACTGCAACAAAGTAGCAAAGACAACTACTGCGACCTTGTAACGCTGATCCGGCCGCTTTCTCGACTGTTTTCCTGGTGGTGCATGCTGTGGGGGTAGTCTGCCTCCTCTCTGCACTAGAAGCTCAGCAGAAATCTCCCGTGGGTCAACTGAATCTTCCCCATGCAACCGCAGGCATCAAAAGACTGCATCACCGCTCCTCTGGGTCTCCTCTCAGCACGACGAGCGAGGTCCTTTGAACTCAGCAACTCTGTCCACGTGACTCCCACAGTCCAGTGACTCTTCAGTCCAAGTTTGGTGGAGGTAAGTCCTTGCCCCCCCAAGCTAGACTGCATTGCTGGGTACCACCTGATTTGCAGCTGCTCCAGCTCCTGTGCACTCTTCCAGGATTTCCTTTGTGCACAGCCAAGCCTGGGTTCCTGACACTCTAACTTGCAGTGCACGACCTCCTGAGTTGTCCTCCGGCGTCGTGGGACCTTCTTTTGTGACTTCGGGTGAGCTCCAGTTCACTCCACTTTGAAGTGCCTGTTCTGGCACTTCTGCGGGTGCTGCTTGCTTCTAAGTGGGCTCTTTGTCTTGCTGGATGACCCCTCTGTCTCCTCACGCAATTGGCGACATCCTGGTCCCTCCTGGCCCACAGCAGCATCCAAAAACCCTAACCGCAACCCTTGCCGCTAGCAAGGCTTGTTTGCGGTCTTTTTGCACGGAAACACCTGTGCAAGCTTCTTCACGACGTGGGACATCTGTCCTCCAAAGGGGAAGTTTCTAGCCCTTGTCGTTCTTGCAGAATCCACAGCTTCTACCATCCGGTGGCAGCTCCTTTGCGCCAACAGCTGGCATTTCCTGGGCATCTGCCCACTCCCGACTTGATCGTGACTCTTGGACTTGGTCACCTTGTTCCACAGGTACTCTCGTCTGGAAATCCATCATTGTTGCATTGCTGGTGTTTTTCTTCCTGGCAGAATTCCCCTATCACAACTTCTGTGCTCTCTGGGGAACTTAGGTGCACTTTGCACCCACTTTTCAGGGTCTTGGGGTGGGCTATTTTTCTAACCCTCACTGTTTTCTTACAGTCCCAGTGACCCTCTACAAGGTCACATAGGTTTGGGGTCCATTCGTGGTTCGCATTCCACTTCTAGAGTATATGGTTTGTGTTGCCCCTGTACCTATGTGTTCCCATTGCATTTGATTGTGACTATACATTGTTTGCACTGTTTTCTATTGCTATTACTGCATATTTTGGTATTGTGTACATATATCTTGTGTATATTTGCTATCCTCATACTGAGGGTACTCACTGAGATACTTTGGCATATTGTCATAAAAATAAAGTAGCTTTATTTTTAGTATATCCGTGTATTGTGTTTTCTTATGATATTGTGCATATGACACCAGTGGTACAGTAGGAGGTTCACACGTCTCCTAGTTCAGCCTAAGCTGCTCTGCTAAGCTACCTTTTCTATCAGCCTAAGCTGCTAGACACCCCTCTACACTAATAAGGGATACCTGGACCTGGTGCAAGGTGTAAGAACCCCTTGGTACCCACTAAAAAACCAGGCCAGCCTCCTACATTGGTTGTGCAGCGGTAGGATAAGTACTTGCAACTACTTACCACTTTTGTCATTTTGTACTTTTCATAAGAGAAAAATATACAAAACAAGTTCAATGTATGTACACCTAACCAAAAAATGTTGCTTTTCTTCTCTTACTCTTTTGCTAAGTGCTGAAAAGTACCTCTAAAACTTTCAAAAAGTTCTTAAAAAGTTTTAAAAGTTTTTTTTTCTGTTCTTTAAAAAGTTCTGAAACTTTTTCTTTCTTTTTCTGTCCCTTAAACCTTTTCTATAATGTCTGGTACAGGTCAAACTGTTGATCTGACTAAACTTGCTTATGACCACCTTAGCTGGAAAGGAGCAAGGAGTCTCTGCATTGAAAGAGGTTTAGGGGAAGGGAAGAATCCCTCAAGAGAACTGTTAGTTAATATGTTCATTGAACAGGATAAGACCTTAGTTGGCACTTCTGGTGAGAGATTAGCTGATGGTTCCCACTCTGATTCTGGGGCACACCCAGTGAAAGGGTTAGAAGGGGACCTTCCCAACCTGCCCCTTAGCAGGCTACCTAGCAGGGCTGGTACTGATGTGAGTTCTCATCATAGAATAGAGAAAGCTCCTTTAGGCCAGGTTGTTAGAGTGCCATCTGTTAGGGACAGGTCCCCCTCTGTTCATTCACACCATTCTTCTATGTCAAGGCATGCCCAACCCACCCTCCCTGAAGACAGAGTGTTAGAAAGGGAACTCAATAGATTGAGAGTGGAAGAATCCAGGCTGAAGCTCAAGAAGCAACAGCTGGATTTAGATAGGCAAGCATTTGACTTAGAAAAAGAAGGACAGAGGTTGGGGTTTGGACCCCATGGTGGCAGCAGCAATATTACAGATAGTAATCCTGTAAAAGAGCATGATTCTAGGAATGTGCACAAGATGGTCCCCCCTTACAAGGAGGGGGGTGACGTTAACAAGTGGTTTGCTGCACTTGAGAGGGCCTGTAATGTACAGGGGGTCCCTCAAAGGCAGTGGGCTGCTATCCTATGGCTATCTTTCAGTGGAAAGGGTAGGGATAAGCTCCTTACTGTTAAGGAAAGTGATGCCAATGATTTTACAGTTCTTAAGAATGCACTCCTTGATGGTTATGGCTTAACCACTGAACAGTACAGGATCAAGTTCAGAGAAACCAAAAAGGAGTCTTCACAAGACTGAGTAGACTTTGTTGACCATTCAGTGAAGGCCTTGGAGGGGTGGTTACATGGCAGTAAAGTTTCTGACTATGAAAGCCTGTATAACTTAATCCTGAGAGAGCATATTCTTAATAATTGTGTGTCTGATGTGTTGCACCAGTACCTGGTAGACTCTGATCTGACCTCTCCCCAAGAATTGGGAAAGAAGGCAGACAAATGGACCAGAACAAGGGTGAACAGAAAAGTTCATACAGGGGGTGACAAGGATGGCAAGAAGAAGGATGGTAAGTCTTCTGACAAGGGTGGGGACAAATCTAAAAATGAGTCTTCATCAGGCCGACAAAAACACTCTGGTGGGGGTGGTGGGCCCAAATCCTCTTCAAATCAAAATCAAGTAAAGAAACCATGGTGCTATTTATGTAAAATAAAAGGCCATTGGACAACTGATCCCAGTTGTCTAAAGAAAAGCACCAAGCCTCATACCACTACAACCCCTACTGTCACACCTAGTGCCCCTAGTAATAGCAGTGGTGGTGGGAGCAAACCTACTAATAGCCAATCCAAGGGAGTAGCTGGGCTCACTTTTGGTAATTTAGTTGGGGTTGGTCTTGTTAGGGAGACCACAGAGGCTGTGTTAGTCTCTGAGGGGGGCATTGATTTGGCCACCTTGGTTGCTTGTCCCCTTAACATGGATAAGTACAAGCAACTACCCCTAATAAATGGTGTTGAGGTTCAGGCCTACAGGGACACAGGTGCCAGTGTTACAATGGTAATAGAGAAACTGGTCCACCCTGAACAACACCTACTTGGTCACCAGTACCAAGTGACTGATGCTCATAACAACACTCTTAGCCACCCCATGGCTGTTGTGAATCTCAACTGGGGGAGGGGGGTTACTGGTCCAAAGAAAGTTGTGGTTGCCTCAGATTACCTGTAGACTGTCTACTAGGGAACGATTTAGAGACATCAGCTTGGGCAGAAGTGGAGTTTGAGGCTCATGCAGCAATGCTGGGCATTCCAGGGCATATTTTTGCTTTGACAAGAGCTCAGGCCAAAAAGCAAAAAGGACAGGGTGTCTTGGATCCTGGAAGAATGGACCAAGTGCTCCCTAAAGCTAGGGTTAGTAAAGGTAAAACACTACCTACTATCCCTCCCTCTACAGTGGATTCAACTTCTGAGGAAGAAGAATGTCCAACCTGTACAGAACCTACACCAGAGGAGCTGGAAGCAGACACTGCTGAGCTTTTGGGTGGAGGGGGGCCTGCCAGGGAGGAGCTGAGTGTGGCACACCAGACCTGTCCCACACTAGAGGGTCTAAGACAGCAAGCTGTCACACAAGCAAATGGGGGGGATGCCAGTGACTCTCACAGAGTTTACTGGGAGGACAACCTCTTGTATACTGAAGCAAGGGATCCAAAACCTGGAGCAGCCAGGAGATTGGTGATTCCTCAGCAATACAGATAGTTCCTCCTAACTCTAGCCCACGACATTCCCTTGGCTGGACATTTAGGGCAAATCAAAACTTGGGACAGGCTTGTCCCCTTGTTTCATTGGCCTAGAATGTCAGAGGACACAAAGGAATTTTGTAAGTCCTGTGAAACCGGTCAAGCCAGTACCAAAACAGGTGGCACCCCAAAGGCACCCCTTATTCCACTACCTGTGGTTGGGGTTCCCTTTGAAAGGGTAGGGGTTGACATAGTTGGCCCCCTTGACCCTCCTACTGCTTCAGGCAATAGGTTTATCTTGGTGGTAGCGGACCATGCCACCAGATATCCTGAAGCAATTCCTTTAAGGACCACTACAGCTCCTGCAGTGGCAAAGACCCTTTTGGGAATCTTTTCCAGGGTAGGCGTCGCAAAAGAGGTGGTATCAGACAGGGGAAGCAATTTCATGTCTGCTTACTTAAAGGCCATGTGGAAGAAATGTGGTGTGACATACAAGTTCACCACACCCTATCACCCACAAACAAATAGACTGGTTGAGAGGTTTAATAAAACTCTCAAAGGAATGATAATGGGACTCCCTGAAAAACTCCAGAGGAGATGGGATGTCCTGTTACCTTGCCTCCTTTTTGCTTACAGGGAGGTACCCCAGAAAGGAGTGGGCTCAGCCCCTTGAACTCCTATTTGGACACCCTGTAAGAGGTCCTCTAACACTTGTGAAGGAGGGTTGGGAACAACCTTTAAAAGCTCCTAAGCAAAACATAGTGGACTATGTACTTGGCCTAAGATCTAGGATGGCTGAGTACATGAAAAGGCCAGTAAAAACCTTCAGGCCAGCCAAGAGCTCCAAAAGCAATGGCATGACCAGAAGGCTGTTCTGATTCAGTACCAACCAGGGCAGAAAGTGTGGGTCTTGGAGCCTGTGGCCCCAAGAGCACTCCAAGACAAATGGAGTGGTCCCCACATTATTGTTGAGAAAAAGGGAGAAGTCACCTACTTGGTTGACTTAGGCACTGCCAGGAGTCCCCTTAGGGTGATCCATGTCAATCGCCTAAAACCCTACTATAACAGGGCTGATCTCACCCTGCTCATGGCAAAAGATGAAGGACAGGAAGAAGATAGTGACCCTCTCCCTGATCTCTTCTCTTCCACAGAACAAGATGCTCTAGTGGAAGGTGTAGTTTTGGCAGATTGCCTTACTGCTGAGCAGAAAGACCACTGCATAAATCTCCTGGGTCAGTTTTCTGAACTCTTTTCTACTGTGTCAGGCACCACTTCTTGGTGTGAGCACACTGTAGATACTGGAGACAGCTTGCCTGTCAAAAGTAAGATCTATAGGCAGCCTGACCATGTCAGAGACTGCATAAAACAAGAGGTGCAGAAAATGCTTGAACTGGGAGTGGTTGAGCACTCTGAAAGTCCATGGGCCTCTCCTGTGGTACTTGTACCAAAGCCTCATTCCAAAGATGGGAAAAGGGAAATGAGATTTTGTGTTGACTACAGAGGTCTCAACCAGGTAACTAAAACTGATGCTCACCCTATACCCAGGGCAGATGAGCTAATAGATACACTGGCATCTGCCAAGTATCTAAGCACCTTTGATTTGACTGCAGGGTATTGGCAGATCAAGTTATCAGAGGATGCTAAAGCAAAAACTGCATTTTCAACCATCGGAGGGCACTACCAATTCACAGTAATGCCTTTTGGATTGAAAAATGCACCTGCCACTTTTCAGAGGTTGGTGAATACAGTCCTGCAAGGGCTGGAAGCTTTTAGTGCAGCATATCTAGATGATATAGCTGTCATTAGCTCCAGCTGGGACGATCACCTGGTCCACCTATGGAAAGTTTTGGAGGCCCTGCAAAAGGCAGGCCTCACTATCAAGGCTTCAAAGTGCCAGATAGGGCAGGGGAAAGTGGTTTATCTGGGACACCTGGTAGGTGGAGAACAGATTGCACCACTTCAGGGGAAAATCCAAACTGTTATAGATTGGGTTCCCCCTGTAACTCAGACTCAGGTGAGAGCCTTTTTAGGCCTCACTGGGTACTACAGGAGGTTCATAAAGAACTATGGCTCCATTGCAGCCCCTCTTAATGACCTCACATCTAAGAAAATGCCTAAAAAGGTATTATGGACAGCAAACTGTCAGAAAGCTTTTGAGGAGCTGAAGCAGGCCATGTGCTCTGCACCTGTCCTGAAAAGCCCCTGTTACTCCAAAAAATTCATAGTCCAAACTGATGCATCTGAATTAGGGGTAGGGGCAGTCTTATCACAACTTAATTCTGAGGGCCAGGATCAACCTGTTGCTTTTATCAGCAGGAGGTTGACCCCTAGAGAAAAGCGTTGGTCTGCCATAGAGAGGGAGGCCTTTGCTGTGGTCTGGGCACTGAAGAAGTTGAGGCCATACCTGTTTGGCACTCACTTCATTGTTCAGACAGACCACAAACCTCTACTCTGGCTAAAACAAATGAAAGGTGATAAAGCTAAATTGTTGAGGTGGTCCATATCTCTACAGGGAATGGACTATACAGTGGAACATAGACCTGGGAGTACCCACTCCAATGCAGATGGACTCTCCAGATATTTCCACTTAGACAATGAAGACTCATCAGGTCATGGCTAGTCTTATTGTCCTTCGTTTGTGGGGGGGTTGTGTAGGAAAGTACCATCTTGCCTGGCATGTTAGCCCCATATTTCACTGTATATATGTTGTTTTAGTTGTATGTGTCACTGGGACCCTGCCAGCCAGGGCCCCAGTGCTCATAAGTGTGCCCTGTATGTGTTACCTGTGTTATGACTAACTGTCTCACTGAGGCTCTGCTATCTAGAACCTCAGTGGTTATGCTCTCTCATTTCTTTCCAAATTGTCACTAACAGGATAGTGACCAATTTCAGCAATTTACATTGGCATACTGGAACACCCTTATAATTCCCTAGTATATGGTACTGAGGTACCCAGGGTATTGGGGTTCCAGGAGATCCCTATGGGCTGCAGCATTTCTTTTGCCACACATAGGGACCTCTGACAATTCTTACACAGGCCTGCCCTTGCAGCCTGAGTGAAATAACATCCACGTTATTTCACAGCTATTTACCACTGCACTTAAGTAACTTATAAGTCACCTATATGTCTAACCTTTACCTGGTAAAGGTTGGGTGCTAAGTTACTTAGTGTGTGGGCACCCTGGCAGTAGCCAAGGTGCCCCCACATTGTTCAGGGCAAATTCCCCAGACTTTGTGAGTGCGGGGACACCATTACACGCGTGCACTATACATATGTCACGACATATGTATAGCGTCACAATGGTAACTCGGAACATGGCCATGTAACATGTCTAAGATCATGCAATTGTCACCCCAATGCCATTCTGGCATTGGGGAGACAATTCCATGATCCCCCGAGTCTCTAGCACAGACCCGGGTACTGCCAAACTACCTTTCCCGGGGTTTCACGGCAGCTGCTGCTGCTGCCAACTCCTCAGACAGTTCTGCCAGGCTTGGCCCAGGAAGGCAGAACAAAGGACTTCCTCAGAGAGAGGTTGTTACACCTTCTCCCTTTGGAAAAAGGTGTTAGGGCTGGGGAGGAGTAGCCTCCCCCAGCCTCTGGAAATGCTTTCATGGGCACAGATGGTGCCCATTTCTGCATAAGCCAGTCTACACCGGTTCAGGGATCCCCCAGCCCTGCTCTGGCACGAAACTGGACAAAGGAAAGGGGAGTGACCACTCCCCTGACCTGCACCTCCCCTGGGAGGTGCCCAGAGCTCCTCCAGTGTGCTCCAGACCTCTGCCATCTTGGAAACAGAGGTGCTGCTGGCACACTGGACTGCTCTGAGTGGCCAGTGCCAGCAGGTGACGTCAGAGACTCCTTCTGATAGGCTCCTCCAGGTGTTGCTAGTCTATCCTCTCTCCTAAGTCGCCAAACCTCCTTTTCTGGCTATTTAGGGTCTCTGTTGTGGGGAATTCTTTAGATAACGAATGCAAGAGCTCATCAGAGTTCCTCTACATTTCTCTCTTCACCTTCTGCCAAGGAATCGACCGCTGACTGCTCTGGAAGCCTGCAAAACTGCAACAAAGTAGCAAAGACAACTACTGCGACCTTGTAACGCTGATCCGGCCGCTTTCTCGACTGTTTTCCTGGTGGTGCATGCTGTGGGGGTAGTCTGCCTCCTCTCTGCACTAGAAGCTCAGCAGAAATCTCCCGTGGGTCAACTGAATCTTCCCCATGCAACCGCAGGCATCAAAAGACTGCATCACCGCTCCTCTGGGTCTCCTCTCAGCACGACGAGCGAGGTCCTTTGAACTCAGCAACTCTGTCCACGTGACTCCCACAGTCCAGTGACTCTTCAGTCCAAGTTTGGTGGAGGTAAGTCCTTGCCCCCCCAAGCTAGACTGCATTGCTGGGTACCACCTGATTTGCAGCTGCTCCAGCTCCTGTGCACTCTTCCAGGATTTCCTTTGTGCACAGCCAAGCCTGGGTTCCTGACACTCTAACTTGCAGTGCACGACCTCCTGAGTTGTCCTCCGGCATCGTGGGACCTTCTTTTGTGACTTTGGGTGAGCTCCGGTTCACTCCAATTCGTAATGCCTGTTCCGGCACTTCTGCGGGTGCTGCTTGCTTCTGAGTGGGCTCTTTGTCTTGCTGGACGCCCCCTCTGTCTCCTCACGCAATTGGCAACATCCTGGTCCCTCCTGGGCCACAGCAGCATCCAAAAACCCTAACCGCGACCCTTGCAGCTAGCAAGGCTTGTTTGCGGTATTTCTGCACGGAAACACCTCTGCAAGGCTCTTCACTACGTGGGACATCCATCCTCCAAAGGGGACGTTTCTAGCCCATGTCGTTCTTTCAGAATCCACAGCTTCTACTATCCTGTGGCAGCTTCTTTGCACCCACAGCTGGCATTTCCTGGGCATCTGCCCACTCCCGACTTGATCATGACTCTTGGACTTGGTCCCCTTGTTCCACAGGTACTCTCGCCAGGAAATCCATCGTTGTTGCATTGCTGGTGTTGGTCTTCCTTGCAGAATTCCCCTATCACGACTTCTGTGCTCTCTGGGGAACTTTGGTGCACTTTGCACCCACTTTTCAGGGTCTTTAGGTGGGCTATTTTTCTAACCCTCACTGTTTTCTTACAGTCCCAGCGACCCTCTACAAGGTCACATAGGTTTGGGGTCCATTCGTGGTTCGCATTCCACTTCTAGAGTATATGGTTTGTGTTGCCCCTATCCCTATGTGCCCCCATTGCATTCTATTGTGACTATACATTGTTTGCACTTTTTTCTATTGCTGTTACTGCATATTTTGGTATTGTGTACATATATCTTGTGTATATTTGCTATCCTCATACTGAGGGTACTCACTGAGATACTTTGGCATATTGTCATAAAAATAAAGTACCTTTATTTTTAGCATATCTGTGTATTGTGTTTTCTTATGATATTGTGCATATGACACTAGTGGTACTGTAGGAGCTTCACTCGTCTCCTAGTTCAGCCTAAGCTGCTCTGCAAAGCTACCTTTTCTATCAGCCTAAGCTGCTAGACACCCCTCTACACTAATAAGGGATACCTGGGCCTGGTGCAAAGTGTAAGTACCCCTTGGTACCCACTACAAGCCAGTCCAGCCTCCTACAAGTTGGCCAATGGTTGAAGTGCACTGATCACAGAGACCCATACACTGTTCTGGTTGTAAGAAAAATGTAAATGGTACAACAGCAGGTCAGTGGATGAAGTAAACGTATTCTCGGTATAATTTTACTGAAATCAAAAGGTATTTATTAATGCCAGACCTTAAAAGAATGTGGTTGAAAGGCTCAGCAGTGTAAGGGTTTATCTGTAGCACCCAGTTGCCGACCTTATGGCTGAAAATGTGTCTGCTGCTAATGAGTGTGGTGGTGTCATTCTATTTTTTCACACTTGAAGTTTGGTTCGATGGAAAGATGTTCCCTGTAGAAAGCTGAGCTTGGCAGAACTGCAGAATGTGCTTTGAGGCATAATGGAAAATGATAGGAACCCTCTTCCTGAGTCTCCCAGATCTCACAGATATGCAATCGCCTTTGGCCTGAAGGAAAGGTTCTTGAAGGGTTCCCTCCCCATCCCCTCCCCGTCCCCTACGGTACAGTGGCTGCAGGGGCCTGTATTATGCCTTTGTGTTTTGTTCCGTAAACCTGCTATGCATACAGTTCATTATATTTTGAGACAGGCCTACAGGCTTCATGGAGCAAAAACCAGACCAAATGAATGGGCGCTGATAAAGCAAAACGTGCCTCTATTTTGTATCAAATTGTATAAAAACTGCAATATAAAAAACATTAACATGATGATACAGTTCAAGCGTTTACAATACACAAACTTACAAGATCCTAGAAAAATAATCATACTGAAACTTGCGTGCTTGAGGCTTATAACAAAAAATATTTAAATGGTGGGAGTATGAGCAAAGCTTTTACTGTGCTTTTCCGCATTTAATATCTTGATAACCTGCATCATAGACTGGTGGCACGCAGGTACCATATAGAGGCAGAGCCTGTGGAAGGAAGGCGTAGGGTGGATTTGGGGTACGTATACTTGCACTGTTTTCTGAAGAAAAATCAGCATTTGGCTCATCAAGTTCGATGTATTTCAGTGTAAAGTATTTTTAGATGTACCCCTTACTACTACGCAGGTCGTAAAGCTACAATTTGCGACTCAGTGTGACTGTGTTGAGTTATTTTGGATCACTGGACAAGATGCCCATAGAGGGGATAAGACCAGGAGGTTCTTATTCCTTGCTTTCTGCAGTGTTCGCGTCCAGCTGGTGAGGGAAGCAGGTTCTGTTTATTATAGTCTGGCGACAGCGAAGCTGTCACCAGACAATTATGTGAGCATCACTATAAAGGGGCTTTGGCTTAGCTCACATGTTGGAAGCCAGGGTACATGCTTTGATTGGGCAGAAGTTGTGTTTTTTCACAAAAAAGTCAATTCCATCCACACAGCTGTGATCATTTTGTTAATTTATGCAGCTGCCTGAGGTTGAGCTTTCATAAACATGTTATTATAATGCTATTAAACTGTCTTAAGATAACTAGATAAGTGATGGTGTTTGCTTTTCTCTGGTAGCAGCACAGATGGGAGGAGGGCAGTAATTAACCTTTATGGATTTTTAGGTCTGGCTTGACAGTGAAACTGTCACTGACCTTTTAACCTACACCAATATTATTCTACATGTTTTGTTCCACACAAATACATTTTAAATTCCATGTTATTTACATGTAATGCTCCAAATTATCACACAACATTCCTTTAAAGCCAGCCCTGCTGACTTTGTCAATGCTTGTTTCTGTTCCAGTTAGCATTCCCTTTAAGCGTTCGTCCGAACAATGCTGCACGTGCATTTTAACTTGCATAACTGCATGTTTCAATAGTGCTTCTGCTGTAAATTACCAAATCTAATGAGAGTTTGGAAGTTTTAGGAATTGTAGCTAATGGGGGGCTGCTTTCAAACTTCTCACATGATGGTATATGGGTCAGAGTACAATTAAAGACAGCGCTGGCTGGGTCATAGTGTTTTTTGTTGCTGGTGGGGGAGGTGAGATGACAGGGAGGGGCACCTTGGGAACAGGGAAGGCGTTTTAGTGGCGCCAGGACAACAGAGAGGTGGGGAAAAGTGATATGAGGTTGCCAGTACTGGCCATATCATTGCCTTTTTCTTGTTTAATTACTGAGAGAGGGTAGACCAATAGGCAACACAGAGGCAGGGTGAGTGGGGAGGGCAACATGAAACAAAAGGGGGTGGGAGTAAGCACAAGAACAAATGGAGGGTAGGAGGGAGGAGCTGAGACAAGCAACTACATAGACATCTAAGAAGGGTGGGGGGAGATGGTCAAGCAACAAGAAGAGGGATGGAGGAGGGGGAAGTAGTACAGAAGGGAGCTTGCTGAGAAAGCTGCGCTGTTCTAACATGCTGAGGCTCAAAGAAAAATGTAGTACAAGTAATGCAGCCATGCTCCATGGGATGGACAAACACAGGAAGAGGAAGGGAGCTTATGTCAGCTGACCATTAAGAAACGAGTAAATGAGTGACAGTGCAGCCAATCAATGATATTTAACATGTGGACTACAATTCAATTGATAAAGAATCAAAATGCCTCAAACAGACAGCACATGCTCTGTCTAGGAGAGGCCTATAAAGGATGGTAAAGAAGTCATGCCCCAGGGGAAGGATAGCTACATGATGGGCGAAGCAAGATATAGAATAAAAAGCAAGGAAATGAGAGTGACAACAAAGCCTACTAACACTAAGCAAAAGGCAGGACTTTAAGCCCGCTACAAGTTGCTGATAAGCCCACAAAAGGTCGTTCACAAGTGAGCAGATTGCACTGAGTGGTAGTTGACATCTAAAATGAACATCACAGATAATTATTAACTTTTTTGCTTCTTCAGTGAAGCCAGGGTCTGTTTATCCTGATGTGCGCAATCAATTAAGCTTCCTGTCTGACGGAGGTGCCTGGCCACATAATATTCAGTGTTGGACTTTTGCTTATGCAGGGACATCCCCAGTGTTTTTGCCTCCTGCCTCCTATTTTTTTCTGACCTGTTGCTGTTGTTTTTTTTTAACTCTGAGCACTTTACCACTGCTAACCAGTGCTAAAGTGCATAGACTCTCCGTGTAAATCGTACATAATTGGTTCATCCATGATTGGCAAATTTGATTTACTAGTAAGTCCCTAGTAAGGTGCACTAGAGGTGCCAGGGCCTGTAAATCAAATGCTACTAGTGGGCCTGCAGCACTGGTTGTGCCACCCATATAAGTAGCTCTGTAATCATGTCTCAGACCTGCCACTGCAGTGTCTGTGTGTGTATTTTTACACTGTAAATTCGACTTAGCAAGTGTACCCACTTGCCAGGCCTAAACCTTCCCTTTTCATACATGTAAGGCACCCCTAAGGTAGGCCCGAGGTCGCCCCAAGGGCAGGGTGCAGTGTATGGATAAGGTAGGACATATAGTAATGTGGTTTATATGTCCTGACAGTGAAATACTGCCAATTTCGTTGTTCACTGTTGCAAGGCCTGTCTCTCTCATAGGATAATATGGGGGCTACCTTTAAATATGATTAAAGTGTAGATTCCCCTAGAGAGTAGATGGACATGTGGAGTTTGGGGTCTCTGAACTCACAATTAAAAAATACATCTTTTAGTAAAGTTGATTTTAAGATTGTGCGTTTGAAAATGCCACTTTTAGAAAGTGAGCATTTTCTTGCTTAAACCATTATGTGACTCTGCCTTGTTTGTGGATTCCCTGTCTGGGTCAGTTTGACAGTTGGGTTGTTTTTCACCTCGCACTAGACAGTGACACAAAGGGGGCTTGGGTGTAACCTGCATTTCCTGATTAGCCATCTCTGCTAGGAGGGAGGGGAAGAGTGGTCACTCTCATCTGAAAGGACTGTGCCTGCCTCTGACAATGCCGGCTCCAACCCCCTGCTGTGTGTCTGATGCCTTGCCTGGGCAAGGCAGGATTTCACAAGTAGGTGTGAAGAAAGGTGACTTCAAAGACTAAAATGGGTATAAGAAGGGCACCCAAATCTACAGACTTTAGAAACACTTCTGGAACCAAGAGGAACCTCTGCCTGGAGAAGAGCTGATAGCTGAGGAAGAAGTGCTGCCCTGCCTGTGACTGTGCTTTGTGGGGCTTTCCTGCAGTGCTGCTTCTGCCAGAGTAAGAGGGCAAAGACTGGACTTTGTGTGCCTTCCATCTTGTGAAGAAATCTCCAAGGGCTTGAGTTAGAGCTTGCCTCCTGTTGTTTGAAGTCTCAGGGACAGCAAAGACTTCTCTCTGCCAGCACCTGGAGTCTCTGGAGAGACTCCTGCCCCGACAAGTGGTGCCCTATCCAGTCCCTGGGCCCTTGAAAGGAAAGCTGGTGGAACCCAAGGAAATCGACTTCGGACGACTTTGGACGGACGCCGCTGCTGAATCCGGTAACGCCGCCTGCACCTGACGCCGTGACCTACGCTGGAACGCGACGCTCTTCACAGGCCCAACGCCGCAGCAGCCCCGCTGAAGTCCGCGACTCCGTGGAAGTCGCCGCACCACGTCGTGACCGACGCCGCTTGAAGTGCACGGATTCAACATTTCGCACAGACGCCGCAATTCCTGACTTCGCGCCTCGGCTTGTTTTCACTTTTCACCAAAGGTACTGTACTTGGGGGTCTACACGACTCCGTGTCCGGCGCGCCGCTGGTGTCGGCTTGTTGGGAACGACTCCGTCACGACCCCGTGTTAACATCTCATTGAAGCATTTTTATTTCTAAGCGCTATTTTTGAGTTTAATCTCTAAAAATTCATAACTTGACTGGTGTATGTCAGATTTTTGTCGTTTTGGTCTTGTTTTGTTTAGATAAATATTTCCTATTTTTCTAAACCGGTGTTGTGTCATTTTGTAGTGTTTTCATTAAGTTACTGTGTGTGTTGGTACAAATACTTTACACCTAGCACTCTGAGGTTAAGCCTACTTGTCTGCCAAGCTACCAAGGGGGTAAGCAGGGGTTAGCTGAGGGTGATTCTCTTTTACCCTGACTAGAGTGAGGGTCCTTGCTTGAACAGGGGGTAACCTGACTGTCAACCAAAGACCCTATTACTACTTGTTTGGTGATCAGCGGTTGGGATTTGGACTTGTATTTGTACTTGACATACAGTGATTAAGTGTACACTACTGTTTGAGTTCAGACCACTACGTGACCACATACTGCTTGTCTTGTGATTCTGCTTTTTGTTTTCTGATGTCCTCCTGGAAGTATTGCTAATATTTTTGGACTTTGTTTTTTTTTTGTGAAGCCTTTGCAGAATGGAAGTCAATTTCTGGCACCTATTTATGTATAAAAAGTGGCAGCTTAAAGCATTCTGCATGGAAAGGGGACTGGCTGTGAACAAGAAATCCAGAAGGGAGGATCTTTGAGTCAGCCCTGTTTCAGTATGAATTGAAACATTGTCAGGCAACATCACCAAATGAGTCTGAGGAGGATAACTACTCTGAGGAGGAGGACTACTCTGAGGAGGAGGGCAGTGGCCCTGAGGAGGGAACAGAAAGAGATGATTGGCTCCTAGCTCGAATCCGGAGTCTGGAAGAGCTAGATGCAGAGCTTGAGAGGGCTGAGGAGAAGAGAGCCTTAGTCCTGGAAAAAGAAAGGATTACAGCCCAAGAGCTGAGCTGTGAAGAGCTGAAGCTGGAGGCCATGAGGGCTGAGTCCAGTTCAGATGGTGGCAGCAAAAATCTTGTATCCAGTACTGCTGAAGAAGTGCACATGCCCAGAGATGTGGTGCCCTACTTGAAGGAGGGAGTTAACACACGCCAGGAGGTTCAGGGGTATGAGGTAGCTCCAGTGATGCACAGGGTCCTTGAGGTGGATTGGGGAACTGGCATGGGGGGTCATATTCCTACTGGTGGGAGGGACACTCTACTGACTCTAGGTGAGAGTGACAGGGAGAGGGGTTCCCCCCAGGTAGAAGTCCTGGTTATGGAGTGTGAAGACATCCCAGAAGAGTGTGGGTTGAGTGTCAGGGACAGTCAGGTACTGTCTCACCAGTCTCAGGAGGGTGATGTGGGGTGCTTTTTCAAAGCAGAGTCACTGGATGGTTGGGTGAAGGGTACTTTGGTTAATTCATGTAAGGGGCTGAGTGATGTAATTGCTGGAGAGCATATGTCTAGTCCTTATTTTCCAGAGCTACGCCAACACCAGGTGGAGTGTGAGTTCTCTGACCCCAGGGAGCTTACAATGGAGGCAGACCTCTTGGTGAGTACCAGAGAGTCTGAAGAGGCATTTGGGGGGGCTCCTGCGAGGAGTGGTCTAGGTATTTCCCAACCAGGTGAGGTAGGGAAGGATTGTAGTGTCCCAGGTAGGTCCCAGTGTAGTGGGATGGGTGAGGGACCCCATGTCCAGTCTCTGAGGAGAGGGAATGGGGATGGGCTGAGGTCCAAGGTGCCCGAGATCCGGTCCCAGGTCCTGGAGGGTTCCATGAGGGAACATCAGGAGGGGAGCCTAGCCTGTACCATAGGGCCATCTGTTGAGGGAGATCCCACAGTGTCAGGAGAACTTGGGGGGGCAGCTGTAGCCAGCGTCCCACCAGTTCTGGTGTCTGGCAGTACCACTCCTAGTGAGGGGGTGCAGAAGTCCAGACAGAGGGTTGAGAGGGGGTTGCGGACCCCAGTGGAGAACCTGGAGAGTCAGGGGTCAGCTCTGAGAGCAGAGCCCCCCAGGAATGACCTTGGTGAGACCATTTCTGGGTTGGGGGGAATCCAGACTCTGTCAGATGGGCAGAGGTCAGGAGACCTGCGCCAGCCAGACTCTTGTGTGGCCCTTGGGGACAGGGTGTCCCTTGAGGGGGGTAAGTGTGCCCCCCTGGAAGTCCTGGTGTGCCAGGCAGTGGTTCAACCACAGGGTGGTGACTCTGGGTTGAATGATCAGGTTCAGGAGGTAAACTCTGACCTGGTGGGGGATAAGTGTGCTCCCAAGGAAGTCCTGGTGCGCCAGGCAGTGGTTCAACCGCAGGGTGGCGACCCTGGGTTGGATGACCAGGTTCAGAGGGTAAACTCTGACCTGGTGGGGGGTAGGTATGCCCCCCAGGAATTCCTGGGTTGCCAGGCAGTGGTCCAGTCTGTGGGTACAGACCCTGGACTGGAGGATTAGGTGCAGGGGATAAACCCTGACCTGAAGGGGGGGGGGGTGGTTTGCCCAATCACCCCCCTGGTGTGATTTCAAGGAGTACTCTCCCTGAGGGGTGGGTGCAGAACCCTGAGAGTAGGGGAAGGGGAGAGAAAGACTCACCCCTGACCCCAGAGCAATCTAAGGGTACAGACCCTGGATTGGAAGGCCAGGTTCAGGGTGTCGCCCCTGACATGGAGGAAGGGGCTACTGCTAACAGTGCCCATCCCATGTTGTCTTCTGAGGGGGCCACTCCTAGTTGGGGGGTGCAGGACCCCAAAAGGGAGGGCAGGGGGAGGGAAGCCTCACCCCTGGCCCTGGTCCAACCTGAAGGTACAGACCCCAGGTTGGCAGACCAGTTGCAGGTTACCAGCCCTGCACTGGTGGAAGAAGTGTGCAGGACTGCTTCTACAAGCACCCTGACAGTTTTTGACTCTGGGGGTGCCGCTTCTGCAGGGAGGGGACAGAGCCCCAGAGGGGAGGACCAGGGTCAGGTTATCTTCTCTGACTGGGTGGAAGGGAGAGTGGTCAAAGGGTGTCAGGCACCTGGGGCTACCGCCCCCCACTCTCCACAGTCACAGTGGGTGGAGAGGCCTGAGGTCAGGCTTTCATCCCTGACAGTCATCAGGGGTCACTGTGGCTTGCTGTCCTGGTGGACAGAGTTGCCCCTGGGTGTGGGACGAGAGTCACACCCCAGGGGTGGAGTGGGCAACACCACTGTGCTGGCCCTGGTGGTACTATCTGCCCATTGCAATACATCTGTGAGCAAAGTAAAGTTAGGTGCTGCACAGATGTTGTCTGCAGATGTGGAGAAGGGTTCCCCATGGGTTAGCTTAGTGGGCCCTGAGAGTATAGACAGAGGGATCCAACTGGAGTCAGGAAGGCCAAGAACTGGAACATGTCCCTGCTGTTGTGGGCCGGGGTCCTTGTTCTATCGCCCCAATCAGGGAAGTACTTCAAGGTATTGATTGTTCTCCCCTGGCTTTAGGCTGCTAGGGGGTCGTTTTGGACTTTTGCTTATGCAGGGACATCCCCAGTCTTTTTGCCTCCTGCCTCCTATTTTTTCCTGACCTGTTGCTGTTGGTTTTTTAACTCTGAGCACTTTACCACTGCTAACCAGTGCTAAAGTGCATATGCTCTCCGTGTAAATTGTATATAATTGGTTTATCCATGATTGGCATATTTGATTTACTAGTAAGTCCCTAGTAAGGTGCACTAGAGGTGCCAGGGCCTGTAAATCAAATGCTACTAGTGGGCCTGCAGCACTGGTTGTGCCACCCACATAAGTAGCTCTGTAATCATGTCTCAGACCTGCCACTGCAGTGTCTGTGTGTGTATTTTTACACTGTAAATTCGACTTGGCAAGTGTACCCACTTGCCAGGCCTAAACCTTCACTTTTCTTACACGTAAGGCACCCCTAAGGTAGGCCATAGGTAGCCCCAAGGGCAGGGTGCAGTGTATGGATAAGGTAGGACATATAGTAATGTGGTTTATATGTCCTGACAGTGAAATACTGCCAATTTCGTTTTTCACTGTTGCAAGGCCTGTCCCTCTCATAGGATAATATGGGGGCTACCTTTAAATATGATTAAAGTGTAGATTCCCCTAGAGAGTAGATGGACATGTGGAGTTTGGGGTCCCTGAACTCACAATTAAAAAATACATCTTTTAGTAAAGTTGATTTTTCGATTGTGCGTTTGAAAATGCCACTTTTAGAAAGTGAACATTTTCCTACTTAAACCATTCTGTGACTCTGCCTTGTTTGTGGATTCCCTGTCTGGGTCAGTTTGACAGTTGGGTTGTTTTTCACCTCGCACTAGACAGTGACACAAAGGGGGCTGGGGTGTAACCTGCATTTCCTGATTAGCCATCTCTGCTAGGAGGGAGGGGTGGAGTGGTCACTCTCCTCTGAAAGGACTGTGCTGCCTCTGACAATGCCGGCTCCAACCCCCTGCTGTGTGTCTGATGCCTTGCCTGGGCAAGGCAGGATTTCACAAGTAGGTGTGAGTCCCCTTTGAAGAAAGGTGACTTCAAAGACTAAAATGGGTATAAGAAGGGCACCCAAATCTACAGACTTTAGAAACACTTCTGGAACCAAGAGGAACCTCTGCCTGGAGAAGAGCTGATAGCTGAGGAAGAAGTGCTGCCCTGCCTGTGACTGTGCTTTGTGGAGCTTTCCTGCAGTGCTGCTTCTGCAAGAGTAAGAGGGCAAAGACTGGACTTTGTGTGCCTTCCATCTTGTGAAGAAATCTCCAAGGGCTTGAGTTAGAGCTTGCCTCCTGTTGTTTGAAGTCTCAGGGACAGCAAAGACTTCTCTCTGCCAGCACCTGGAGTCTCTGGAGAGACTCCTGCCCCGACAAGTGGTGCCCTATCCAGTCCCTGGGCCCTTGAAAGGAAAGCTGGTGGAATCCAAGGAAATCGACTTTGGACGACTTTGGACGGACGCCGCTGCTGAATCCGGTAACGCCGCCTGCACCTGATGCCGTGACCTACGCTGGAACGCGACGCTCTTCGCAGGCCCGACGCCGCAGCAGCCCCACTAAAGTCCGCGACCCCGTGGAAGTCGCCGCACCACGTCGTGACCGACGCCGCTTGAAGTGCACAGATTCAACGTTTCGCACAGACGCCGCGATTCCTGACTTCGCGCCTCGGCTTGTTTTCGCTCTTCACCAAAGGTACTGTACTTGGGGGTCTACACGACTCCGTGTCCGGCGCCACTGGTGTCAGCTTGTTGGGAACGACTCCGTCACGACGCCGTGTTAACATCTCATTGAAGCATTTTTGTTTCTAAGCGCTATTTTCGAGTTTAATCTCTAAAAATTCATAACTTGACTTGTGTATGTCGGATTTTTGTCGTTTTGGTCTTGTTTTGTTTAGATAAATATTTCCTATTTTTCTAAACCGGTGTTGTGTCATTTTGTAGTGTTTTCATTAAGTTACTGTGTGTGTTGGTACAAATACTTTACACCTAGCACTCTGAGGTTAAGCCTACTGCTCTGCCAAGCTACCAAGGGGGTAAGCAGGGGTTAGCTGAGGGTGATTCTCTTTTACCCTGACTAGAGTGAGGGTCCTTGCTTGAACAGGGGGTAACCTGACTGTCAACCAAAGACCCCATTTCTAACATTCAGCAAAGAAATGATCCCATCTCCCATCATACTTTCTGCGGACATTGTTTCGGAAAAAGGCAAAGAACAAGGATTCCAGTCAAAGTGCAGAAAAAACTGCATGAAAACTGTGATCATGAGTACAATGGATATGGAATCAGTGAGTGTGGGGTCAGACAGATAGCTAAAAAGAACGAAAAATATCTGTTACTGTTTTGGTGACATTTCACCTACAAGGAATGGCATATAAAAAATAATACACATGCCTGACATGAAAAATTAATGTATGCCTATCTGATCAGTGAAAATGCATCATTCTGGTAGAAACGCACAGTTGATCTATGTGTAGAACCAAATAGTCACAAGTATGGATCCTGGTTGATGTATCTGAGAATAGTGACGTGTATTTATATTGCTATAAGGTTTCAGTCAGTATGTCAATTATTAGTTCAAAAATGTCTTTTGCAGAGCATAAGATATGTATCCAATAGTATAAAATAAGTTGCAAAATTTGCAAAAGGATGCAGGGCCTAATTCACAAAGGTAAGTTTACAATTTGAAGTAAATTAGCGATTTTCGTTTTTTTACAAACTGCAAGTGTAAAGTGTAATCTACACGTCCCCACCCCCCAGAGTAATACAACTTGCTACTACTGAGTGTGTGGGTGATGCCTCTCCCTACACTTCTCCCTGATCCTTCCTAAACCTCTCTTACTCCTCTTTAAACCCATCCACATTAGTAATAAGTCTGCCCATTTTCTCACCCACTCCGCTGTGTCCCTCCCACATTTACTTCTAAAATCTATGCTTACATGTGCGATGACTCCATAGTCAGGGCAGAGAATGCCACACATATAAATGCAAGAAAAACACAAGTTTTGCAGTACATTTTGTAGTATGATTTGGGGACTAAAACATGTACTACAAAGTGAAGTTTGAGAATCATGCCCTCTGAGTTTAAGTGCTATGAGGAGTTATATTTTTTTTAACATTCAGTCAGGCTATCACCAGTGGAAACTTATTTTCTTATAGGTTTCTACTAATAGGGCACATTCCAGAACTGATGACAACCTTATAGTACCTCTCAAAAATAATAATTCTTTGTAAATGTGACATTTCAATTGATGTATCAAAGAAAGCCTATCACAACCCCTTTCAGAGGGCCATGAGGCAAGCAGGAGCTACTGGGCCCAACAGGCCTCAGGGCAAGCAGGAGCTACGGGGTCCAACTATCGTGGTTGAAGCATTTTACTCCACCTGTCCCTGGGCCCGGCCTACTATGGGTTCTGAGCAACTGGGTCAAATACTCTTTCAACAATTGTCTCTCAGTGGCATCGCTGGTTGAGCAATCCAAGTCTTCTCTGAGAGGAGGAAGGTTTAAGGTGACAGGCTCACAACTCAAAATACTCAGAGTAACCCCAATAAATGATTGTCCAGTCAATACATGCTTTTTATTTAAAAAGGAGTATTTATCTACTAACTCAAAGTACAATACAACACTGAGCTAGTGATTTACATAGTCTTCTTATGGCAGGCCTGCTAGCATTACCCAGGTCAGCTCTTGTCCCACAGGATAATGGCTACACCCTATTCATGTGTAGCGACCTTCAAGCTGGGCGCAGATAGTGAATTTAAGTATCAAATGTTTTATGAGGGCTTTTAGGAAAGTCCATATTTCCTCGTGAATGGGCACATCTGTCAGAGCATGTTCCCTTGAGGCTGACGGCCTGATATCAGTGTTACCTGCACTTTCGGGGTTGGCAGTCAGGAATACCCAGGCATGTGTTCGTGGCTTGGATGTGGGCAGGACTTCAGAGTCTGCTGCTCGGTGGCAGACACTCGCGGCACTCCTCAGATCCAGCAGTGAGTACTGGTTACTCCCAAACTCATATATGGGAAGCGTGAATCCAATTCTGTAGGTCATGACTTCACTGGTGATCACTACTTCATGCTGTCCTTGGGTGATGGCCCTCATACACGTGTACACACTGTCCAGTGTACTGTAGCCTCACATGGGCATCCATACATCTCAGCGTGCTCACACAACACTGTGTACTAACTCCAAAATGTGGCCCCAAACACAGGCTGTGGGAGTGACTAGAAGGTCATACTTGGATGTCATCCTCAGTGATATGTGCTTCAATCGGTTACCCCGCACTATTCTTTAGGATTCTTTTTTAAACTACATCTTATTCTTCAGATGTGCTCAGCCCCTTTGAACAGTGACATCATTTCAGAAACAAAGAGCCCATATTGATATGAACCAAAGAGCCTGGCTTTTTCTTCCTCCAATGTCTGTCCCACTCAGCTCTCAGGAATGCAGCAATTCACAAATATGTCTAGGGGAAACTCTAAGGCTCCCTGCTCCTGCAACAAGCCCTGAACCCCCCAAAATAAAATCCATTCCCTTCCATGAGTTGTGTCCATTGCAATCATGCACACACACCTCTGCTCACGCACATACACATGTGCACAGCCTCATTTGGATTGTAGTCTCACATGGGGATCCATACATCCTAGTGTGCTCATACAACACTGTGTGTTAACCCCTCAATGTGGTACTAGCTCATAGACCCACTTATAGCCCTGCACATTTACGTAACCAAACACGCCATTTCCTGATGCACTGTATTTTTTGAGAGGTGCACCTGTATCCAAACACATGCATGCAGTCATACGTGATATTCCTTGATGCAGTGTACCTTTTTGCAGGCACACATATCACATCATGCACATACAACCATGCATGCTATCTTCTGATGCACTGTACCTTCCCACAGGCACACATACAACCCAGCACTGCACACAATCCAAAGCAGACCAAGAGTGAGATAAGAACACAGCATCGGAACTTTACCAGAGTAGGCCAGGAGGAGCCCTTCCCATGACACATATAAAAAGCTTGTTCACTTAACTGATCACTAAAAATTAAAAACACTGCATGTTGCCACTGTTGCGATTGTGCCTTTTAACTTCCCATAAAGGCAGTAGCATTCCACTACTTGAGGGTAGCACTTTGGTTGCTCCTCCGGGTCTAAACAGACCTCAGTCCGTAAGGAAGGCCTATATTATAGTGTAATTGCATGATCATGTTCACTCATGACACAAAAACATAACCATGGATGCAGCTATCAGTGTAACTGGGGCACTCAGGGCAGGGGTACATGTTTGTTGCCTTGAAATTGACTTTTGATATCCCAGCAAAGCTTATAATGGCTTCCAAGCAGCCTTTAAATTTCCTGATTAACCAATTGTACACGTTTATATTTTTTTCAGGTACAAGGCAGTCTGGAGAGAATGCTTGTTTTTCTCTAGTTTTCTGTCAGACTTACCAACTGTGTACAGATTTTACATTGTGCAAGATGTGGTGGGGTCTAAAAGTAGGAATGGATTTGAAATGCCTTAAGAGTTGTTTATGGATACTAAAGGGGACTGACCCTATGAAAAGGTGGTTGAGCTTTGTGCCCTGCTAGCACAGGAATTCACTTTTACCCTCCCTAAAATCTCAGATGCCTTTGAGGTTTTTTTGCCAGCTTAAACAGGTGACTTGGAAAACTTGGGCCTGATTCACATAGTGCAGTTTGAAGACTGCAGTACTACAGTAGTGCTACAAATCTTACTACAAATTGATATTCACAAACCAAATTTTGCAGTAACTTACAGTTTTGAGTAAGTTTACTACTTTTCGGTATTAACAAAACTGCACTTCTGTAGTAACTCACACTCTACCACCGTTATTTTCTATGAGAGAGTTTTGCAATACCAGTGGACCACTATGTGTAGTGCTGTACTTATAAAAAAGTGTAAGTTACTACAAAATTGCAGTTTGTGAATACTGAATCGTACTAAGTTTACTCAAAAGTGCAAACCTGCTCAAAAGTGTGAGTTGCCTTTGTGACTCTGACTCTGTGCCTGTGCACAAGGGTTTCGGGTTACCTCATGCTCAACATATGATATGTGCAGCTTCACCAGGTGACCGTGTAAAGAGTACTGATATATTGTGGCACATAGTGCCACCATGTGAGTTGACAGTCCTTGTCTGTTGCTCCTCTCGGTTCACCATGCGAGGAGACCCACTCCTTCCCTCCCTGGGGCAACTCACATTCTAACATTAACCATTCAGGAACAGATGTTCATTTAATAAAAAGTATGAGAACTGGGTTGGTAACATTAACAAAGTCTGGAATCTTCATTCTCAGTAAAGCCTGCCTTTTCTGTTCACTGTATTTGTGCAGTATATCACTATGACTCACTGATGTAAGGTAGACGAATATAACACAACCAATCATAAAATGTTATGCTCTAAACGCACATTTATATTTTGCCCTATAAACTTCATATCCAAAGAAATACATTTGTATTGATCTACTTTTGTGATGTATGTTTTATGGCCATTTGAACAAGTTCCAATAAGGTACACAGATTATTCTTTTCTATTTTCTGTCAATTGCATAAAGATATGAGTGAGTGCCTCTACCGATGTTTGAGATTCATGTTCTGTGATGCACGAGGGGTGTATTGGTTTTGATGGCAGATTCTTTAGCTTGTGAGATTAAAAAATGTACTTTTATATGATTTAAGGCCCAATACAAACATGCTTCATGTTCTAAATGATGTACCCTATCTGTACAATTAGCTAAGCTGCCAAGGAATCCAGACTGCAAATCCAAGAATGAATGATGTTGTTAAAGTAAAAAGGCTAATACTGGACATGGTGCAGCTGATGACAAGCAGTGATAGTAACAGAAGGCAAGGAAATAAAAGCAAAATGAACTACATACATGTGTTATAAAGAAGCAACTTGAGACCTCCTCTGGTGGAAGCCTGCACTAGTAAATGTTTTAATTAAAACCCCTTTTACAGTGACTGTAAACACATAAGAGAATTTTTAAAAATGCCATCCAGAAAAAATTGGCCGGATTAGCAATGTCTACCTAAGCAAAATTACTTCTCTAATAATCCAAAAACACAAATCAAAAATGAAAATCTCTAGACAGCAATTTTTTTATAGAGGTATATCAAGGAGCCAGAACTAAATATGGAATCATGTTTTGGGGGCTTTGCAGGGAGCTGCGCTGGCTGACAGTGGTCAAGGTGCTTTTCCCTGCTGCTTTCTTAAAGAAGGCACTGAGAATTCACTCCTACAGAGTTTATTTTGGACACCTTGCCTATTGCTACAAACACAATATAATATCTCAAGCACAGCTCGAGGCACTATGAGGCTCTCTCTAGAATCTTACATGCTAAAATGCACAAATAATAGTGTAACATTTAAGTAGCAGTTGAATGTCATTCAAAATGTCATATGTATGATGTATAAATATCACACGTAAACACCCAGCAAATACAGAAATATCACACATAGGCCAGGGAGTAGCCAGAAAATTAAAATAATTCCCACTGTGAACCAAAGCTTTTATGGCACCAAGCAAGCAAAGTACGTCCTCACTACCCTCCACAGAAGAGCTCTCTTGTCTCTTCCATCCAAAGATCTAGCCATTCATCTTTCCATCCATTCAAAGATTTCAGCCATTTCACATTTACATTCTGTCATCCGTTCATTCTTTCATTATTTCATCCATCATTCAGTATTTCACCATTCAGTCCATCCTTCCATCCATGTGCCCATCCATA
This sequence comes from Pleurodeles waltl, assembly GCF_031143425.1. Taxonomy (NCBI): domain Eukaryota; kingdom Metazoa; phylum Chordata; class Amphibia; order Caudata; family Salamandridae; genus Pleurodeles; species Pleurodeles waltl. The sequence goes on along the minus strand of NC_090445.1, from coordinate 350,667,479 downwards.
TCCAAACCTATCCATCCATCTCCAAACCTATCAACATTCTTTCTTCTATCCATTTTTTCGTTCCTCTGTTCCTCCATCTGCTCTTTCACTCACCCACTCATCCATCCACTCACCTATTCATCCATTCACCCTTTTACCCACCAGGCCATCCTTTCACTTACTCATCTGTCCATTCACCCATTCACTCATGCGTCCATCCATTCACCCTTTTACTCATCCATCCTTTCTTCCATCTCTCCACCCTGCTTTTCACACATTTATCCATTCTTTCACTCATCCATCCATACATCTTTTAATTCATCCATCCACCCATCCATTTATCCATCCAACCTGTCAATCATCCATCTATCTATACATTTGCTCATTCATCCATCTTCCCTTTTACTCTCCACCCCCTTTTTACTTATCCATCCACCCTTTCAACCATCCACCCCATCCATCTTCTCATCCCCTCATTAATCCATCCATTGACTCTTTCACTTATCCAGCCATTTACTCATCATCCATTCTTTCTCTCATCCAAATATCCACCCTTTTGTTCTTTCACTCATCATCCATCCTTTCGTCCTCTACCCTTGCTTTTACTCATCCACCCATTTTTCCACTCATCCATCCTTACATCCACCCTTTCACTCATCCGTCTATCCATTTACCCTTTCACATATCCATTTATCCATTCATCCATCCAACATTTTACTCATCCATCAACCCTTTCACTCATCCATCATCCACCTTTCACTCAGCTGTCCATCTTTTATTCATCAATCCACCCTTCCACCCATCCATCCACCATCCATCTGCCCATCCATCCATCAATGTATCCTTTACCTCATCCATTCTTCCACTCACTCACCCATACATCCATCCTTTCTCTCATACATTCATCAATTCAACCTTTCACTCATCCATCGGGCCATCCATCCCTTCACTTAGTCACTCACCGACTCTTTCACATTAATTATGATTTCAGTATTTTCCTGCAGCTTTGCAGACAGAAGAGGCCCATCAAGAGCTCTACCCCCACTGTAGTTCCTAAAGCAAGGGATGTGTGGAGGGGGGCCCAATGCCCCTGCAACTAGGCAATCTGAAAACTTGGAAGTCATGAGTCATGCACTATGCAACAGTGCAGGGACTCCGGATCACTTTACACGATTACCGGTTACATTACAAAATGACCGATTTTTTCTTCTCTTTTTAGACATGGGGAGATTGATGGGATTTACCCAGAACCACAGCATTTAGAACCAACCCTAGCCCTTGTACTTAGTTAAACTACTCCCTGTGTTGTGAGGCCCAGGGGAGGGAGTTTCATCACCTGGGCTTCACAGCCATAGAGTACTCCAGGAAGATCAAGAAGCGAGGGCACTCTGTCCTGGACCTCGCAGCACTGAATAATGACAGCAAGGCTCAGGGAAGGGTGCCCCACATTCGGACCTTGCAGCCTGATCCAGCACTGTTCACTGCATTGCCCTGCAGGGGGTGAGAAAAATCATGTTTACTTAGTTAAAGCAGGTGAATGCATCACAGAAAAGAAACAACCATCGACAAAATACACATTTAAACTATGATATTGCGCTAATGTTTTAATCTTTGCGAATGCACACAACACGCGTTGGTTCTCATGGGCAGAAGCAGGGCACACTTGCTAGAGCACAAATATTCTTTTGGAAGTGTCCTTTGTATACAGAACAGATACAGCTCTGGTAGCACATATGTAAACTCCTGTTACATATAGATAACTTTAAGCATGAGTACAGCGCCTTGATTTTTTAAAAACAGAAACCAAGCGTGGCACAAACATCAAAGCAGGTCTTAAGTTTCAAGGGCCTTTTGGTACACAATGACTCCATGGTAGGTTAGTAAATATTTATTGCATGATTAATAAAACCCTTTGCAATATAATACATAATTAAAACCCAAGCAAGGCACATAAAATAAAACCATAATAATTCATGAAGTAAAGCCACTTCAAACCCAATGAAGTTAAAGATACTTAAATAGAATCAAAATAAATAAAATCCGAACTGCAGTCCAACCATTAAAACCAGTTTAAGTTGAGAGCACAAATCTCATTTGAGCTCTGTGTAACAGCGCAATGAGAACCATTAGAGTGCATTTCAACAATATGTAAAAACTCATGTTGTATGATGAAAATACCAAGTGAATGCTTATCCTAAAATCTGGACCAAAATAATTGCTGAAGGCCTGAGGTTATGCGATTCAAATTAAAAGTGCAATTCAAAATTAGATTACAAATTCTTTCCTCTGTTAAAAATTGGAGCCTAATCATGACTGTGAATAATTGCTGAGACTACAAAGGATTTAAAGATGAAAATGCACACAGAGAAGCCAAAGCAATATATGTAATCAAAGAGTTCTCGCCTCCCCGACATCAGCTAAATCCTTGGTCACAGATTTCTTATCAAATCACTGTACGAATTTGACCATTGCACAATTCAGACCAATGTCAATAGGATCAAAACAGGCCAAAACCGCCTCCCTACATGTCCTTATGCTTCGGTCTTTCCACTTCCTTTAGAGGAGCTCTCGGCGATCCCTCATGCCCGAGAGACACAGGCATAAGACATGAACAATAGTCTCTTGCGGCCTCCTTTTCAAAGGCAGAAGATGTTTCAATAAAGGTAATAGACTTAGCCTGTACTTCAAAAAGTGCACATTAGTCTGTTTGTCATAAGTTTCATTAAGGTAGCCATGTGGCTTCAACCTAGTGTAATTCTGAAGAGTCGGCCACCCACGACTATGCTTAGACAATTTGTCTTTGTCCTCAATCATAGATAGCAACTGAGCATTCGATTTGGTTAGACTCTTGAACTCCATGTGGCTTAAAAATAAGTCCCAGGCATTTGTTAGATCAAGAGAGTTCAAGACTTTGTTTAGAAAAAAACCCAAGCCAGAGAGCTCGGCCTGAGTATCAGGTCATGTCAAAGGTGATTACCCAGGGAGCCCTCCTGTGCCATCCTAAACCTGTGACAACAGGAAGCAAAGGCCGACTTCTGATCCAAGGACTGTTTGGCAATACCGAACTCCAGCCTGATTTGAGCAGGTGATGTGTTTGAAGGTAATTGGAAAATAGACCTATATAATTTGAGAACCATTTAGTCTAGGGTGCCACAATCCCTACCCATGGGTGCCTCACTCCCATAGGTCAAGGTGAGGAGGATCTTGGCTTGCACCACCTGCCAGATTGGCGTGAGACCATTTAATTTGTTGTAAATAGACCTCAGGCCAAAAGCCAACGGTTTGCCCTTCTTCTTCATTTTATCTAGTTAGTCGCTGAATCCTCCATTTCCATTTAAATAAACTCTGAGGTACTTGGAGCTTTTTACTACTTTAATTCTGTCATCCTCAATAAACCAAGTGTGCTTCTATGTCTTTTTTCCTTGCACTATTAATATATATATATATTTTCCTATTAATAGACCATTTCTTACAGAGTGAGCAAGTGTTGCATCAAACAAACGCTGTAAACCTAGTTCCTTTTGCAAGGACTAGATCACTTGTGTACATTTGATAACTGGAAGCCCCCGAGTTTGGGCGGATGCAAGCTTAGGGGGGAGGTGAGTGAGAAACAGGGTGAATAAGGGTGGGGCCAAAATGCATCCCTGATTCAGCCCTTGCATTGTTTTAATTTTTGTGAATAAATGGATCCATCCTCAACCTTTATACGGAATGACTCACTTAACCACTTGGCTGTTAAGAATCACTCGAACGCCCAGGAGGGGAGCCCTAAACTGGGCCTCACAGCACTGGATAATGGCTGCAAGATCAGGGAAGGGGGCCCCATTCCTGGACCTTGCAGCCTGATCCAATGCTATAAGGCCTAGGAGAGTGTGCTTTACTAAACAGTGCTGCCATACCTGTCTGATATGGCTGCACCCTCCTCCCAAATCCACTTTTCCTTAACTAATAATGTTCAGCAGGTCCCTGGAAGAAAAGGGGTCTATTGTTGACTGGCAACCCAAAATAGAAACGGCAGACAAGGCTTCAGGGCAGGTTTTTAGGAAAGGCACCCTGGCCCTGGCTTTGTGCACCAACACAATTGTTGGCTTTGCTGATCCCACCTCCACACACTCTGTTCCCTTTTCCCACACCTGCACTCCAGGCAAGGCCACCACACCATAGTACCAACGAGTTTAAGACTGCAGCAAAAAGAGGTGCTCTGAATTCAATGGAAAAAGTAAAGGACATATTTACAGGCGCCGTGGCGCAGGGCAGCGCAGCAAGTGTCTTGTTGCTTCACTGGGGAAGGGCAGAAATGTGCTGAATCTACCAAATAATGTGAACTTCTGTCCTCCTTCCTCCGCTGGCGCACAAATTGCTGCCTAGAACCAACGCAGGCAGTCTTGCACAAGGCTGCCTGCGTTTTGGAGATGATTGTTTTTGTGCAGTAAGAGACACTTCCTTACGTAAAAACAATCAAAAGAGGTGTTTTGCTGTTTCTATGAGCTCTGAAGGACGCAGCACACATAGAAAGAGGAAGAAACAGGGAGAAATAAAGATATTTCTCCCTGTTGTGTCACTTCTACGCCACCTCCGAGGTGGCGTAGGAATCTGATGCATTTCTAGATTTGTAAATCTTGGAAAGCGTCAGATTCCTTAGCGTTTCATGGATGTTGCATGGGAACACCCACAGTAACAGCTATGGAATGCCCCTTTGATGCACTTTTTTAAGCAAAAAGGGGGCCCAGCTTTACAAGACCAGGAAAAGCCACGCAAGATGGCTTTGTGTAGCCTTATAAATATGGGATGGCGCACTGCACCACTGGAACGTAAAAAAAAAAAAAAAAAATGATCCGGTGGTGCAGTGTGCTGCGAGGGGCTTGTAAATATGCCTCTGAGTTATTTCTTAATCAAAGAGCAGACAATGATGGCCGCCAACTCTGAAGAAATTACCTTCCTCTAAACATTCCAACCATCCACATTCCACTCCCAGTGTCCTAGAACAAATGTTCCCAACCTGTGGTCCTCAGACCCCCAGGGGTCTGTGAAACATGTCCAGAGGGTCCGCAGGCCTGGGCAGGCTGGAAGGCACTTCTCCAGCTAGAGCCTCTGACAAACATGTGCATGTTTTATATTTCTTATTATCTTTGTTCAACAGTTTGAAAAGTGCTGTAACATTCCTTGAACACCCAGCAGCTTCCAGGCAAATATAAAAGCATCAAGATAACTCTAGTGGTTAATGTACCTGATGGAGAGAGATATGTGTTTTGTGCAGTGACAGTTTTGACTCAAAGATAGTGCTGATGGTTAATATGCCTGCTGCAAAGAACAGTATTTTATATGCATAGCTCAGTAGGATACTGCTTTTGTCACAGAGATTTTTTTGTTACTGTGCAGTTCATAAGTTACAATCATAGTCTAGCACAGTGAGCTATAAATTACCATTATAGGGCTGCATGCAAACTGCATGGCACAAATTATAAAGTGTTTTTTTCCCAGTCTTTCATTTTCCTTATGCTGCTAAAAAGGTTTACTTGCATAGAAATACATTCTTATTATTAAAGTCAACTTTAACCACTGCCTTGTGTTCTGAATCCTGACCTACACCTTGTAGTCTCCTGTAAAGTGCTCTGAAATCTTACACTGGTAGGAGAGGTGCTATAAAACAAATGAATTACATGTGACACAGAGGCAAGGGAGAGAAGAGAGGCCCTAATGGTTTTACTTCCTTTCCCCTCCACCTATTTATGTGAAAAAGCTTTCTCAGATTCTATGTACCTAAAACAAAAAACAGAAATCACTTGGGAAATGCAGAAACTGACCTCAGGATTCAACTTTCCTACATAAAACCAAACACTAAAAAGTTAGTCACTGAGATGCAGAACCAACCTTCCCATTAACAATTTTCAATTTTTGCATACTTTTTCAATATAACATAATTATATCTTTAGAAATTTGAGTATTTAGTGTGTACTTTGTTGTGAATTTTTTGTGAATTGCTGTTTTAATGTTTGAAAGTCAAATCAGACAAATTGCTTAGGGCTTCCCCGGCTTCCAGTAATGATTCAGTGTGGGTCCTCAGGAGTCACAAGGTTGGGAACCACTGTCCTATAATATAGAATACAACAGACACTTGACTAAAAAAATACAAATGCGACGTGATCGGGTCGCAGGAGGGGCTGCTGGAGGAGTAGGGAGCTAACTGATATTGTGGCCTATCACGAGGAAGCGTGAACTTACGTTGTCGACCTGAAAGCAGAGCCCTGGGCAGCGGCCCCCTCTGTCCATGCCCAGCGCAGGTCCTGGTAGTAATCACATAAATATAGTCGTTTCTAATGACCACAGGAATCAAATCAAATCAAATCATTAACATTTATAAAGCGCGCTACTCACCCGTGCGGGTCTCAAGGCGCTAGGGGAATGGGGGGGTTACTGCTGCTCGAAAAGCCAGGTTTTTAGGAGTCTCCGGAATGCGAAGTGGTCCTGGGTGGTCCTGAGGCTGGTGGGGAGGGAGTTCCAGGTCTTGGCCGCCAGGAAGGAGAAAGATCTCCCACCCGCCGTGGAGCGGCGGATGTGAGGGACGGCAGCGAGCGCGAGGCCAGAGGAACGGAGAAGGCAGTGGGGACGTAGAAGCTGAGGCGTCGGTTGAGGTATTCCGGTCCCTTGTTGTGGAGGGCTTTGTGGAAGACTCTGCCTTACGTAAGTCGGTTCAAAGCAAGAATTGATCAATGTGCAATATTTTCAGGCCAATCCATGTTCACTGGTGACATTTTTTTCTAAAACAAATGGCCTGGGTCTTCGGAGCAAACTTTCTAGATTCCAATGAAATATGCACCTACACTAAATTTATTCGGTTCTTCAAATGATCCTCTTCGTCCATGTTGCTTCCTGTGGTGCATTTCTAACAAGTGCATGTGGCTCAGCTGCGACGTGTATTAGTGATTGAGTCTGCTCATTTCAGAGGCTTTTGGCCCGTCCCCTCTCGCTTCCATAGTCTCCATGTAGCATGGTCGAGATCCTGGCACTCCAGGACTCCTAACTGCTTTGCCACTACTAAACGTAAATGGTAAGACTGAAGTATGCAAAAAAGAAATGACAGTCAATAAAATAACATGACGAATATGACCCAAAAAACGCGAATATTTGCCTCAATAGTTTCCATTTTGGTGCTGCAAAATGTACTAACTGAGCCATATTATGATTTAGCAAATTTGCAATTGTATGTGCTCACCAAGATCAGAGTATGTTCCGGACATAAATGGTGCTCTGTGGCACACGTTATCAGATAAAGCTAGAGTAAGTGATTATTTTACGTGCACAGTTCACCTGCAATCACTGACAACATATATGTTTTTAATTTTGGTCCGCAATATTTCCACTAAATAAATGATTTCCTATAGAAACGTAGTCTGAGCAACACCCTTTGGGGTGCACTGGGATTTTGACTCCTGATGACGCAGAAATGAAGGTTTTACATTTATTAGCGCATAAACGTAGTGCTGCAATAATCAAGTGTGACTTTAACCGAACTAATAAAGATTGTACGGGGACAAATGTGCCCTCAGAGTAGTTTGCCAACATTTATTAGCGTGCTTTATATAACGTGATGTATTAGAATTGTACTAATCTGACATATTCGTAAACGTGTGCTATGATTTGCTTGTTTGAAATGTTCTAGCTTAGCATAACTTTAGTGGAGGCTTTGGCCTAGTTGCCTTGTCTCACGGTTTAGATGCTAGTATTTTTCCAATGTGCTAATAAACGTGTATTCTTGCTTGAAGCTGTACTTTTCCAGTGAGATCGGTTCACATGCTTATCTTTAAGGTTTTGTGCCAGCCTGGCATCTTCTTCTCTGCTCCAAGGTCAATCTGCAGGTGCGGACAATGGAAGCTCTGAAAGTGAGTTAATTGGTAAAATATGTTGCAACTTGCGTTCCCGACTCCAAGGATAATGTATGCCTAGGTAGAAGCTTGTGAACTGTTGGTTTTGATTGGACAATTTGAAGCCAACCTATGAACCCTCCAATGGAAGACCCTACTGGATTTGAACTGTTGTTTATTTAAACCAGGTGCACAAGAAGAAAGCAGCCATTACAGCCATTACAGACATTCAGCCATTTTGCAGCAGATATTATGGTCCATCTTGCCACGACGCCATTTTGAATGAGACTTCGATGCTTTCTCTAATCGAGAGAAAGAGACTTTGAGTAATTCTCGCCCTAGAGACTTTAACTTTGATTCGTCCCTTTGCATGAAGTAGTAGTTTATCTTGCCGCTGTGAGGCAATTGCCCCGTCCACCCTGCCCCTTTGCCCCGTCCCATGCTGATCGAATCCGGTACCTGTGAGACGAAGACTTCCTTGAATGCTGGTCGAATTTGGTAAATATGAAAGATAAAAATGTACAATTGCATTGTTTTTCTTTTTAGGTAACCAACTGCTGATTTTTGATAAGAGCCCTAGTTAGGAGTTTTCCAAATTAATGTTGCTAAATTGTTTTGCATGAAGTCCCACATGCTGATGCTAATTCGAGGTTAGATGAGGATTCATTTGTCGCACGATGCAATTTGAGACCTTGTTATGCTGACCAATGTATACAATTAGCCCATTACAGATTGTAGTTTTAGTAGTTTGTGTTGCCATTATCGAAGGCATTGTTATTCAAATGCTGCATAGATTGCATCTTTTCCGCCGATATGGACAGCTATTAATGTTAATTTACATATATCATTTGGTGCTGAGACACATTTACATTGTGCTAGCTTTGTTAATATAGGGAAATAAATTCATTAACTTTGCATAAACTGGTGTGGTTATTCATGACCGAAAGGTCATGGTTTCGTCGAAATGTATTCTGGATTAATTGTGAAGTGTTATGTTGATCAGGGTATTGCTTATGTTCGTTATTGATTATTGATTTTAAATAAATTGATTACTCTCGGGTGAAGTGAGTCCCACTTGGTCAAAAGATTCATCGACCCAAGAGCGTCCAAATACAGGTAAATTTATATGGTCGGAACGCTCTATCAGTAGATGGTAGCAGAGGACGGTTACGCCCTTTGGGACCCCACTCTAGAGGTACATGGTGTTCGATTAACGGTTTCGCCCTTTGAGACCCCACTCGAGAGGCAACCCAACATTGGCACAAGCTGAATCAACCCAGCTTTTGATGCCTCAAAAGCAGATGCAGGGGGGAACCGCACATGCTCAGATGACGGGGAGTCAGACGGGCATGCCGGCAATGATGACCCATAGTGTGGGAATGAACATGCCTCAGAACCTGGGGAACGGACAGAACGCAGATGCGATATCCCTACCCATTACTGTAGGTCCACCGGTAGCTTTGTACATTCAGCCTAACTCAGGTATGAGCGGACAAGGATCAGTGGTGCAGAGTGGGACGGAAAGGAGGTGCATAGAAAACACTCCAGAGACAACTCCGATAGCGGCTCTGCCAACTGGATCTGGGTCCTTGATGGAGTTTAGTCCCATATGTGCTCAGTCAACAGTGGTGAGGTCGAGTCCCCCACTGATGATACCGCTATCATCGAACACTGAAAAGTTGCCGCAACCATCAATGGCAGTCGATGTGAATGCTACACTGATGGGGTTGAATGCGCAACAGCTGACACAGTGGTTCAACAGTTTGAATTCCACACAAAGCTCAGCCAGTGGGAAGGGAGAAGACTATTTGAATAGGGTCAGGTTGAACATGGAAGCAGAAGAATTGGTGGAAGGGACTATGGGTTTGAATAGGTTAGAGTCCTACTCGGAAGAAGAGCTGAGGTATCTATGTCCCAGGATTACGAGAGAAGTGAACAAGGTACATAGAAGGTTGCAAGAAATAGCTGACAAAAACGGGGTTGAGATAGACAAGACAAAACACTTGAGCAGGAGTTATAGATTGGATTTCGGGACCACAGACTTTGAACACATGAGGTCAGCAGGCATGAAAACGCACCTTAGAGAATTGCTCCAGAGTGCACAAGTGTGGAGGTGCTTAGACAAATGGGAGAGCAGATGGGCAAGGAAAAAGGAAAAGAAGAAGGACAGTGTCCCAGAGCACAAGGAGAAAAGACCACAGAGTAGTGATGCAATAACTATGTTACCAATGAGGGAGACAGCAGGGGGAAAATTAATAGATGTACCGTGGCATAGGAGCGACATTCAGTCTTTTACGGATGATTTTCCCAAACTGAGAGAGAAAGCGATTGAATGGTATCAACAGACTGATAGGTTTGTGAAGCTTGCAAAATGTCTTTGGGAAGACCTGAACACCCTCTTTGAGATTGTGGTTCCGGCAGACTTGTGGGAAGACTGCAAAAGGGCTGTAGGTTGGCCGACAAGTGAACCAGAGAGAGACAGGGATACGGGTGCACCATCACCTATGGTGATGAGCTTGTACTATAAGGTGATTGAGCACTTGAAGACGAAGGTTGCCGCGAAAAATGTGGACTGGCAGAAGATTGATCGAACTGCCCAAGAGGCTAAAGATTTGATTCATGGTTACTATGAGAGGTTGTTGAAGGCGTTCAAGAACTACAGTGGCACGGAAACAATAGAGGCGAAGGACATGCTCCATTTTGTGTTTAGATTTGTGGAAGGGCTGAGACCAGAGATAAGTCAGATGATAAAGACGCATTTGATTTGTTGGCAGTCGAAACCGATTGATGAGGTGTTGAATTATGCGAAATACTGTAGCGACGAAATTGAAGTGAAACAGAAAAGGTTGAAAGAGAAGGTGATGATGATGCAACTTAAAGCAGCTCAGACAGGTTTGCAAGGGTTGCAAGGGTTCCAACAGCAGATACCACAGCCGCAGCCGCAGGGAAATATGGTGTTTCAGCCACAGGCAAGAGGCAGAGACAGAGGAGGTTTTGGGAGTAATGGTCCGGATTTGAACACTGTTGTGACTCCGAATGGTGTGCAGACAATGAAAAGGGTGATGCCGTGTCACGTGGGCGGAATTGTCGGACATTGGAAACGCGAGTGTCCGATGGTGGTGCAGGAAGGTGCAGGTGTTGGTCAGCAGAGCAATGATGTCAATGCATTCCAGACAATGAGGGGACCGAAAATGAGAGGTCCAAACCCAAATTTTCAGACCATAAATCAGCTGCAAGGATTACAGCCCATGCAGCCGCAGCAGATGCAGATGCCCCGTATGCAGATGACGCAAATGCAGCCAATGCAACAGCAGTTTCCCATGGTACCTAATCAGCAAATGCAAATACCTTTGGCACCAATGAATCAGCAGCAAGTGATGGTCCCTCCACAGGTCTCGGGTCAGGTGATGAATACAAATGGCACAGTACAACAGTTCCCATTACACAGTGAGAATGGAATAAACAATGTATGGGAGAGTGAAAGTTCAGAAGAGGAGGGAGATTGTGTGCTTGCAGCATCCTTGGAAGTTGATCAAAAGGGTCCGTATGTGGAAGGAACAGTTATGGGTCAGGGTGTTTCATTCTTAGTTGACACGGGAGCCACACGTTCAACTGTTAGGAGCATTGAAGTACCAAATTTGCCCCTCTCAGGGAGAACAGTTCAAGTAGTGGGAGTAGCAAACAGGCACCTGACGAACCCAATCACAGATCCAGTACCAGTCAGAATTGGTAACTATCAAGGGTTACACAGTTTTGTGGTATGTGACACAAGCCCGATAGCACTGCTAGGGAGAGACCTATTGTGCAAATTGGGATGTTCGATTATGTGTTCGAACGATGGAATTAAAATTCAGACGAGCAGTGATGGGGAAGAAGAGGACAGAGTAGAAGGGGATGAGATGGAAACTGTCAATGAAGAATATCCTCTGATTAACCTTTTTCCGATGATAACTGAAGAGGATATTCCAGCTGAATTACGGGAAACAGTCGGAAAAGAAGTGTGGGATATGACAGGAAAGGAGGTGGGATTGGTGAAAGGAGTGGAACCAGTGAAAGTGACCGTAAAACCCAATGTAACCTTTCCCCAGACCCCACAATACCATATGGCACAAGACACCCTCATGAAAGTGGCCCAACTCATTGACGAGTTTGTAAAACAGGGAGTACTGAAAGAAGTGTTAAGCAGTCCATGTAATTCACCAATCATGGGACTAATAAAGCCGAGTGGAAAGGTCCGAATTGTGCAGGACTTGAGGAAAATAAATGACATCATAATTAAATGCTGCCCTGTAGTACCGAATCCAGCTGTGATAATGTTTCAAGTCCCTTGCGATGCCGAGTGGTTCTCAGTCATCGACTTGTCACAAGCATTCTTTTCGGTGCCTCTTCATGAGGACAGCCAATTTCTCTTTTGTTTCAAATTCTTAGACAGAGTTTACAGTTGGTGTCGAATTCCTCAAGGGTTTTCGGAGTCACCGTCAATTTTCAATCAGATTCTAAAGAAAGACTTGGAAGCGTTAGAATTGCCATTCGAGTCAACCCTAGTACAGTACATTGATGACTTACTGATTGCATCTAAGACAGAAAGTGGCTGCACAGCCGACACCATTGCTCTACTGAACCATTTGGGAAGGAATGGACACAAAGTGTCTCCTTCAAAGTTGCAGTTCTGTCAGAAGAAAGTGAAATACTTGGGTCATCAAATAGAGAAAGGGTCACGGAGAATAATGAAGGAAAGGATAACAAGTGTACTTCAAATGAGTCCACCAAAGACGAGGAGGGAGGTGAGGAAGTTTTTGGGGATGGTGAGCTACTGTCGCCAGTGGATTCCCAACTTCTCAGCTCTAGCAAAGTCTTTACTGAAACTGACCCAGAAGGATGCATTGGATGAGATTGAGTTGAAAGGAGATGAGATGGATGCTTTTATTGAATTGAAAGAATGCATGTGCAGGGCTCCAGCTTTAGGTATGCCTGATTACACAAAGCCTTTCACATTGTTTTGTCATGAACGTGATGCATGTTCTTTGTCTGTCTTGACCCAAGCCCATGGTGGCATGAACAGACCAGTAGCGTATTTTTCAGCTACTTTGGATCCGGTCGCAGCAGCACTGCCAGGGTGTTTGCGCGCCGTAGCAGCAGTTGGTATCAGCCTCACTCAGAGTGAAGGAATAGTGATGGGACATCCAGTAACAGTCATGGTCCCTCACTCAGTTGAGATACTTTTGACCCGCTCCCGAACGCAACACATGACTGGAGCAAGACTCACAAGGTATGAAACAATAATTTTGGGCTCACCGAATGTGCAGCTGAAAAGGTGCACTACGTTGAATCCAGCAACCTTGCTTCCTGGTGAAAATGCTGAAATTGAGAACGCTGAAGACGTCGAGCATGACTGCCTTCAGGTGACTGAATTTTGCACAAAACCCCGACCTGACATTAAGGATACTAAGCTTGATGAAAATGACCAAATTGTTTTTGTTGATGGGTCATGTTTAAGAGATGCAATGGGAATATTGAAAGCAGGATATGCTGTATGTACTGTAACAGGTGTCTTGGAAGCATCCTGGCTTCAAGGAGTCTATTCCGCACAAGTAGCAGAGCTTGTAGCCCTTACAAGAGCATGCCAACTGTCTACATTGATGAAGGTTACCATTTACACTGATAGTCAATACGGGTTTGGAATAGTGCACGACTTTGGGCAACTATGGTCACAGAGAGGTTTCCTGACCTCTTCAGGGTCACCAGTGAAAAACGGGGAGAGAATAAGGGAATTGTTACACGCCATTCAAATGCCAGCCGAAATTGCAGTGGTAAAGTGTAGTGCTCATACAAAAGGACAGGACTATGTTTCCCTGGGAAATGCATATGCGGATCAAGTCGCAAGATTTTGTGCCTTGAACTGTATATTGCTCAGGGATGAATGGAATTCGATCAGTGAACCAGAGCTCGAACCAGCTGAAGCATTTGCCTTGAAGGTTGTCGATACAATGGATGAACTAAAAGCATTACAGAATAGCGTCAGGGAGGATGAAAGAGTTTCCTGGATTAAGTCACAATGTACAAAAAGACCAGATGAGCTATGGGTTTCAAATGAGGGAAAATTTGTTTTACCAAATAGTCTCTTATCGCAGCTAGCGCGGTTCTATCATGGGCAGGCTCACCTAGGGAGAGATGCCATGATAAGATTGTTCAAAACTGATTGGTTTAACCCCAGATTCCGTCAAGTTGCAGAAGCAGTTTGCCATCGTTGTGTCATTTGTCAGCAGATGAACCCAGGAAAGGGAACGGTTGTGAACATGAGCCACATTGGCAGGGCGGGTGGCCCGTTCAGCAGAATGCAGATGGACTTTATTGAGATGCCTGTGCATGGGGGTCTGAAGTATGTGTTGGTGATTGTGTGCATTTTTAGTCACTGGATTGAAGCATACCCCACACGTAGAAATGACAGCCTTACAGTTGCAAAGCTATTGTTGAGGGAGTCGATACCACGTTTCGGATTCCCGATCTCTTTAGAATCAGATAGGGGAAGTCACTTCAATAACGAGGTGATAAAGTTACTTTGCGCAGCGCTGAACATTGAGCAAAAACTGCATTGTAGCTACCGCCCAGAAGCCTCAGGACTGGTGGAACAAATGAATGGTACACTGAAATCAAGAATGGCGAAAATATGTGCATCGACAAATTTGAAATGGCCTGACGCATTGCCTTTGGTGCTAATGTCAATGAGAAACACCCCTGACAGAAAGACTGGATTGTCCCTGCACGAAATTCTCATGGGCAGGGCTATGAGACTTCCTGCAGTTCCCGCAAACGCGCTTTTGAATATTACAGATGATATGGTGTTAGACTACTGCAAAGGTCTGGCTGACGTGGTTCGCTCTTTCTCTCACCAGGTGGAAGCAACCACCTTGCCACCGATCCCAGGTCCAGGACACACACTGAAAGCAGGTGACTGGGTCGTGATAAAGAAGCACGTGAGGAAGTCGTGTCTGGAACCCCGTTGGAAAGGCCCTTTCCAAGTGATCCTGACGACCACTACCGCTGTGAAGTGTGCGGGAGTTCCCAACTGGATTCACGCCAGTCACACAAAGAAAGTGTTGTGTCCCACAGATGAGGAAGTTGAAGCGCTGAAACTGCCAGTACCTGATAACAAAGTGCCGAGCGCTGAGGCAGAGCAAAACAGAACTAGAAGCGAACAGGCAGAAATAGAGGAGAGAGAAATATTCTCTGAGGACGAAGCAACCGATTCACTTGGGGAAGACCAAGGAGAAACCTCAGACAGCGACGAAGTAGCTGAAGGTGACAAAGAGCCTGAAGCAGCTGAGGGTGACAAAGAGCCTGAAGCAGCTGAAAGTGACACAGAGCCTGAAGAAAGAAACGGTGACAAAGGGCTCGAAAGAGGTGAAGAAGCAGGAGAGCCTGATCAGAGGAGGGCTTTCCCAGAAGCAGACGGTACAGAAAAAGAAAAGGAAAACTTGATTGACTCCTCAGAAGGAGGGGACAAGGCAGAACAGAACGAAACTGTTCAAACTTCTTCAGAAGAGATCGCAGGTCCATCAAGTGGACACAGTGCAAAGAAAAGACCAAGTATATCACCAGCAAAAGTAAAGACTAGAGAAACGTTGAACGACAGTGAAGGGCCAAGAGTGAAAGAGAAAAGAAAGGAAGTGTCTGTCGTGGTACAAACATCAAGTGAAGAAAAAGACTTGGCCAAAGAGGAAAGTACCAGTGAGGCAGAATCAAAGAGAGATGCAAAATTGAAAAGGAAAAGGATACCAAACAGGAGGTATTCCGGTCCAGAATGGGCATATGTAGTCAATGACGATTGGACCGACGAATTTCTATCTCTTAGCCTTGAGAACGAAGAAGAAGAGATACCAATAGAAAAGAAAAGTTTTATGGACACTATTGACTGAAAAACTGATAAATGACATTGCTTGCTATAATCTAACGTGATACAACCAGCTGAGACATTGCTAAAACCGGATGAGACATTTGCTAACTTGATAAGATTTTGATAACCTGATTGACTTTTAAACCCGATTTGAGACAACGTTGCTAACTGATAAAAGACTGAGTTATTGCCGAATTGAGACAAATGCTGCTAACCGATAAGTGACTGGCCTCCTGAAGAAAACTGTGTGAACATTGCGCTCGTTCAGCTTTGTAACTGATTGCTACATCGTTTCTTTTATAGGTGTTTTCAGCTCTCTGATTCTATACAGATCATGACTAGGTACGCTACACAAAAGAGTAGAATGAAATATTGTAAATATGCGTGTATAGGCTTGATAATTGCATGTATATTGATAATAATGGCAATAGTACTTGGAATGCATGGTAAGGGTGAGAATGAGAAAATTGATGCTTCTACTTCTGCTCCTGTTACTGTCACTGAACTAACCGCATTGAAAAGACTAGAATTAGATGAGAGACACTTGCATGAGAAGAAGGAACTTTCATAGAATGTTTTCTATCGGCTACTAACAGAATATGTTGAGACTATGGATGCGAAAGATTGTTATGTGTGTACTCAGATACCGACATCGGTAACGGAAGGGGTGACTTATCATCACATGCCTCTTACATACGGGATTACATGTAGTATAGTAACTTCTAGATTTTATGGTCAAACCAACATACAGTATTTTTATTCCAATTATGATGTTACCTTTGCATATGTTCCTATAATAGCGCAGCTAAGTCAGATTGCTAAAGATTGGGATGCTAAAATAATGAGGGAATTTTTCGAGCCAATGCAACCTTTTGAAACAGCTCACGCTCATAGGGAAAATCTTACCTGCTCGCTCACTGCAGTAGAAATAAGCTTTTTAGATCGCACAGATGATAGAAGGGCACAAATGAATGCGAAATTAGAAAAGGAGCTAAGTAAGAGGACTTCAGTAGATCATTATGCTTTTGCCGCAATAAAAACACAAGGAAAAATAGCTTTAGACGCTTGGCATGTAGGGAAATTTTGTATATATCGTGGTGAGTCTTATTATGATAACATTTTCGTGGGTGCGAGTGAATGTAAACATACGTTTATCTTTAAGGCCAAATGGACATTCATGCTGAACGGACTTGACCCTGTCATACCTGGTGTATATTACATTTGTGGCTATAATGCCTATTATCGTCTTCCAAAGGGATGGTGGGGGAGATGTTATTTGGGTATAGTGTTCCCAAAGGTTTATCAACTGGATGACCTATCGGTGATTCCAAAGACGTCTGGATCCCATCGTATCCAGAAAAGAGAGACCGCAGCTGCTGTGGTAGGAGATATATTTGGAGCCATGATTCCTTCATTGGGAGTTGTGTTGAATTCCATCAAAATAAGAAAGTTGTCTACTATAGTGGATAACATGTTGACAAAGTTTTCAGGTGCTATAATCCTGATGGATGCTGAACTTGCAGCGGAAAGAGCTATGACTCTTCAAAACAGGCTTGCCCTAGACATTCTTTTAGCAAAGGATGGCGGCGTTTGCAAAATGCTTGGTGCGCGTCACTGTTGCACGTATATTCCAGACAACAGTGTGAAGATTAAAACAATGCTTGCAAATCTAACAAAAGAGAGTGCAGACTTGAAGGAATTGAAAGAACCAGGAGTTTGGGAGAAGGTTGGAAAGGGAGTTGCTTCAGTGGGAAATTGGCTTGGTGGAATTTGGAATGGAATATTACTAAAAATAATACAGGGAATAATAATAGTACTAATTTGCATCTTTGGGATTTGGGGAATAAAGAGGGGAATATTAATGATAATGGAAAGAATTAAGAGAAGGAAGGAAGAGAAAATGATGAAAAGAATGGCAGAAGAATACAAGGCAAGAACAAGGGGAACTAAAAGGCAAAGAGAACTGACAGAATTTTAATGGAATAAAATTTGTGGGAATGGTTTTGTGTGATGACAAATAGTCATCAGAGGAGGGATTGATGACGCAGAAATGAAGGTTTTACATTTATTAGCGCATAAACGTAGTGCTGCAATAATCAAGTGTGACTTTAACCAAACTAATAAAGATTGTACGGGGACAAATGTGCCCTCAGAGTAGTTTGCCAACATTTATTAGCATGCTTTATATAGCGTGATGTATTAGAATTGTACTAATCTGACATATTCGTAAACGTGTGCTATGATTTGCTTGTTTGAAATGTTCTAGCTTAGCATAACTTTAGTGGAGGCTTTGGCCTAGTTGCCTTGTCTCACGGTTTAGATGCTAGTATTTTTCCAATGTGCTAATAAACGTGTATTCTTGCTTGAAGCTGTACTTTTCCAGTGAGATCGGTTCACATGCTTATCTTTAAGGTTTTGTGCCAGCCTGGCATCTTCTTCTCTGCTCCAAGGTCAATCTGCAGGTGCGGACAATGGAAGCTCTGAAAGTGAGTTAATTGGTAAAATATGTTGCAACTTGCGTTCCCGACTCCAAGGATAATGTATGCCTAGGTAGAAGCTTGTGAACTGTTGGTTTTGATTGGACAATTTGAAGCCAACCTATGAACCCTCCAATGGAAGACCCTACTGGATTTGAACTGTTGTTTATTTAAACCAGGTGCACAAGAAGAAAGCAGCCATTACAGCCATTACAGACATTCAGCCATTTTGCAGCAGATATTATGGTCCATCTTGCCACAACGCCATTTTGAATGAGACTTCGATGCTTTCTCTAATCGAGAGAAAGAGACTTTGAGTAATTCTCGCCCTAGAGACTTTAACTTTGATTCGTCCCTTTGCATGAAGTAGTAGTTTATCTTGCCGCTGTGAGGCAATTGCCCCGTCCACCCTGCCCCTTTGCCCCGTCCCATGCTGATCGAATCCGGTACCTGTGAGACGAAGACTTCCTTGAATGCTGGTCGAATTTGGTAAATATGAAAGATAAAAATGTACAATTGCATTGTGTTTCTTTTTAGGTAACCAACTGCTGATTTTTGATAAGAGCCCTAGTTAGGAGTTTTCCAAATTAATGTTGCTAAATTGTTTTGCATGAAGTCCCACATGCTGATGCTAATTCGAGGTTAGATGAGGATTCATTTGTCGCACGATGCAATTTGAGACCTTGTTATGCTGACCAATGTATGCAATTAGCCCATTACAGATTGTAGTTTTAGTAGTTTGTGTTGCCATTATCGAAGGCATTGTTATTCAAATGCTGCATAGATTGCATCTTTTCCGCCGATAAGGACAGCTATTAATGTTCATTTACATATATCATTTGGTGCTGAGACACATTTACATTGTGCTAGCTTTGTTAATATAGGGAAATAAATTCATTAACTTTGCATAAACTGGTGTGGTTATTCATGACCGAAAGGTCATGGTTTCGTCGAAATGTATTCTGGATTAATTGTGAAGTGTTATGTTGATCAGGGTATTGCTTATGTTCGTTATTGATTATTGATTTTGGATAAATTGATTACTCTCGGGTGAAGTGAGTCCCACTTTGTCAAAAGATTCATCGACCCAAGAGCGTCCAAATACAGGTAAATTTATATGGTCGGAACGCTCTATCACTCCATATATCAGCAATTATTTCAAATGGACAAAATCATTCTACCAATGAGAGGCATTGCTCTCGGGCACATTTACATGAATCAGACTTCCCTCCAGTCCTCGTGTAAATCCGGATTCTATGCAAAATCTGTGCTGAGAATGTATTTAACTGGTGCCTGCTTTGTGACAGGCAGCGTTTTATACTGCAACCGCTATAATTAAAGCATAACCTTAAGTTACCTCTCATTATTATGTGGATATCGATAATCATTTTCAGTTTGGCAAACAGTAAGTTTTTTTTATGTTTATTTTTTTTTTTAAAAAGCCTCTGCGCGTTTTGTACAATGAACGTGACTTTCCTTGAATATATTTTGTTTTATTTCTCCAGGCGTCGGTGCCGATGTGGTCCTGACCCAGTCTGGTGAAGGTGTCAAGAAGCCCGGAGAGTCTCATAAACTGTCCTGCCAGGGGTCCGGGTTCAGCTTTGGGAGTTACCATATGAGCTGGGTCCGGCAGCCCCCTGGGAAAGGGCTCGAGTGGATCGCTTATATCAGCACAGATTCTAGTGCCATATATACTACGCAGATTCTGTGAAGGGCCGGTTCACCATTTCCCGAGATGATTCCAGCAGCAAAGTCTTTTTACAGATGAACAGCTTGAGAACAGAAGACACTGGCACTTACTACTGTGCGAGAGACACAGCTGGAGAAAACAGCCCCTCTCTGTACAGAAAACACAACCACAGGGGCTTCCTGTTGCTGTTTAGATTGCTGCCTGTATGCCGACCGCTCGTGTTCCTCCGTCCTTTTGAAGATATTCCTTGTCGAAAAAAAAACCTGAAAATTTCATACGGGAAAAATTACAGAAATTTCACACTTTTTGGCAATCAAGTAAACAATAAGTTAATAATAGAAAAAAAACGAATCCTTGTGATCTATACATAACACATTAGCCTTTTCATCCGTCAGTCAAAGTCATAAACCTGCTCTTTTTTCATGTCCAGTCCATCACACTCCTGCTAAAACCAGGAAAGCCGTGCCCTTTGCCGAGAATGCCACAAATAAAATCCCTGTCCCTTTATCGGCCTTCTTTCGGATGTTTAAATAAAGCCTAAATCGGACCCAGAGAACAAGGCAGAGACGAGAGATAAAATCAGTCAAAGCCTCGTCGGTGGTCGTAAGCGCTATATTAATACAATAAATACATGTAGGTAGCATGGGAAGGAGGAACAGACTCCTGCGTATCACAGTAGCCAATGGCGATGGAGGCTCTTGTTAATTCATTGTTGATTGTTGCTTCCTTAGAGGCTCGTTAAAGAATTATGGGGGTCATTACAACCCTGGCGGACGGTGTTAAAGCTGCGGTAATACCGCAAACAGGCTGGTGGAACAAAAAAGGGAATTATGGCCGCGGCGGAAAACGCCAACATAGACAGCCACTTTAACACTCCGACCGCCACGGCGGTACAGACAAGCAGCGCAGCGGTCACCGCCAACAGACAGGCTGAAGACAATGTACCGCCCACAGTATTACAACAGGCCAATCCGCCACCTTTTCCGGGGCGGATTCACCGTGGATAAAAACATGGCGGAAACAGCTTTTGCATTGGGAAAACGCTCACCTTAACACACTCCACGAGGAAGGAGGGCACCATGGAGCCGGAACTAAAAATACTCCCTGCGCTTGTCTTCCTGCTCCTCTATGAACATCAGCAACGGCGGCGCCGAAGACAACGGTGAGTACTGCACCTATGACATAGGGGAGGGGGGAGGCAAAAGTCAGGGGGACACACACGCAACACCCCACCCCCACCACGACCCTCGCACACTACAACACACACACCAATGCATTTCCAGACATCACAGTAACAACCAACAACCCCCCCGGAAGAATGCAAAGACAAAAGGGAATCAGTACAACCATTGTAATGTATCAAAATACAGTAAGCTCATATATACAGAAATATATAAACATTCCAAATATATACATCACGAGTAGTAGTGCAGGTATGCACAATTCAATGTCCGTGGACCACTGGGCCCACAATGCATGGGCGAGGCTCACACACGATACCTGTCCAGAAACAGAGAGAACACTGCAGGGGCATCAGATAGAAATACAACAGGCACCTCAGGGGGAAGGTGGGGGGGCACCTCAGCCGGATGAGTGCACAACGCCAGATCCACGACGGGGCTCCATGCCCATTGATGTATCCTGGGGAGTGCAAAGCCACAGTCTCTCAAGTCTCTACAGTGGGTGGGTTGCCCACTGATCAGCTCTGGGGAGTGCAAAGCCACAGTCTCTCAAGTCTCTACAGTGGGTGGGTTGCTCACTGTACCATCCTGGGGAGTGCAAAGCCACAGTCTCTCAAGTCTCTACAGTGGGTGGGTTGCCCACTGATTGTTCCTGGGGAGTGCAAAGCCACAGACTCTCAAGTGGATAACAGTCTCCACTGGTTCTGGAGGGGGACTGGTACCCAGAGTGCTTCATCCTGTGAAGGATTCAGGTAGTGGATGTAGTTCTCCACTGGTTCTGGAGGGGGACTGGTGCCCAGAGTGTATCACGCTCTCCGTGACGGTCCCAGTTCCGTCACTGTCCCAGCCGCACATCGGCTAACGATGCTTGAGTTGGCGGTGCTTGCCCTGTTCAACGGTGCTTGCCATTGCGGTCTTTGCCCTGTTCAACGGTGCTTGCCCTGTTCAGCGGTGCTTGCCATGGCGGTCTTTGCCCTGTTCAGCGGTGCTTGCCCTGTTCAGCGGTGCTTGCCATGACGATCTTTGCCCTGTTCAGTGGTGCTTGCCCTGTTCAGCGGTGCTTGCCATGGCGATCTTTGCCCTGTTCAGCGGTGCTTGCCCTGTTCAGCGGTGCTTGCCATGGCAGTCTTTGCCCTGTTCAGCGGTGCTTGCCATGTTCAGCGGTGCTTGACTTTGCTGTCTCTGACCTGTGCAGCGGTGTGTGGCATGACGGTCCCTCAGTGCCCAGTGGGGCTGTGTCTGCCGGGGGCCTCCAGGGCGCTGACGCTGGCGGTGGTCTCCGGACCAGTGACAATAGTGCTGCCCTCCAGGGCACTGACTCTGGCGGTGGTCTCCGGACCAGTGACGACAGTGCTGCCCTCCAGGGCACTGACTCTGGCGGTGGTCTCCGGACCAGTGACGATAGTGCTGCCCTCCAGGGCACTGACTCTGGCGGTGAGTGACGATGGGGCTGGCGGTGGCATCCTGGCCAGCAGGGAGGATTGCGGCCTTCTCCGCCATGCTGCTCTTACCAGACTTTGGAGACTTCTTCTGCCCCTTCACCACCTTGGGAGGAGTCACAGCTGACTCGATACTCCCCCCGGGACCCTTGTGAGCGGCTTTGCCGGCAGGAGTCTTCCCCCTCTCCCGTCGGGCACTGTCCAACTTCTGGTGCTTTACGGGGGTGGACTGGCAGTGCTTTGGCTCCGTGTCACACTGGCTGCCCTGGTGGCCGGTGCACTCCACATACCTCTAACACGCACCACTGGTACCGGACTTTTTTTTGGCTGAGGTGCTAGTACGGGACCTATGAATTGGAGGTGGGGCTGGTGGGACAGAGGTCAAGGTTGCTGAGTAAAAGTTTCTTAGGAACACTGGGACGGGTAGCTGGAGGGGGTCTAGGAGTGGAGGAAGAGGAGGTGGTTGTAGGAGGTGTAACTTTAGATGATTTGGGTGCAGGTGCAGGTTCTGGAGGCTGTCGTGAGGTGGATGGATGTTGGGTGCCCGTGTTTGTGTACTTTGGGAGGGGGCATCACAGACACACTGGGAGAGGACACAGGGGACGTGTAAATGGTAGTGGGGTGGTGAGTGCAGGTGAGCGGGGTGTGGTGCTGGGTGTTCTGGTGCGAGTCCTAGTGGCTGTAGTGGTAGTGCATGCAGGTGAGAGTGTAGACGACACTGGGAGGGAGGAGGGAGACGACGAGGAGGGGGACACAGTGGAGGCAGTGGATGTTGCTGTGTCTGTATGTGGGTGATGTTTGTATGAGTGCCTGTGGGATGTGTGGTGCCTATGTTTGCCTGAGCTGCCCTTGTGTGTTGAGGTGTGTGCAGGCTGGTCTGATGGTGTGCTTGGTATAGGCTGGGGTACAGGGGATTGGGTCTGGGTGGAGGAAGTTGGAGTGGGGAGGCTAGACGCAGGGACAATGGCTGCCATCAGTGCTGAGGCCAGAGATTGCAGGGTTCGATGATGGGCAGCCTGACCAGAATGAATGCCCTCCAGGAATGCATTAGTGTGTTGCAACTCCCTTTCTACACCCTGGATGGCATTCACAATGGTAGACTGCCCAACAGTGAGTGACCCGAGGAGGTCAATGGCCTCCTCACTGCGGGCAGCAGGGGTGACAGGGGCAGGGGCTGAGGTGCCTGGGGCAAAGGTGATGCCCACCCTCCTGGATGAGCGGGCACGGAGCAAAGGCTGAGGGGCTGCTGGGAGGGCGGTGTTGGTAGGGAGGGGTGGCAGCTGTACCTGTAGAAGTGGGGGGCACAGATGGTGCCGCCACCACAAGGGAGCTCCCATCGGAGGACGAGTCCGTGACGCTGTTTGCTGATCCGGTGACCAACATGAAGCTCCCCTCGACTTCCGTCCCACTGGTGTATTCTGTGTCCGTGGTGTGGCCCTCATTGGCCATGTGGAATGCAGCCCCCTCGTGCTCCGGTGCCACTGTACCTCCGCCTGATGATGCTGATGCACAAAAGAACAGGGAGAGCACAAAAAGGGGTGGGGAAACAGAAGAAAGACAGGTTGAGTGCATGGCTTACCGCTACCGTTGGCGGACAATACAGACACAGCAGCCCACTGCACTACGCCGTGCTCTTGGCCTCTACAGATGCAGTTCCTGGGATATGGCCTACATGGCTATGAGTGTCATCTACCCACATAGATGACACAGGGGCATGTATACCTGTACTCTACAGAGGTGGGGTGGAGTGGCACATGGCCTGCATTCCGGAGGGGCCTAGCCTACGGAACTCGTCCTGGCCTAGGGAAACCCACAGCCCTCCTCCCCCACCCAGACCCCTCCACTCTGCGCAAAGTCATGAGAATGTGAGTGTACTCACCCCCTTGTGTCTGCTGTGATGCCCTCATGCGCCCATCCAACTCAGGGTAGGCCACCGCCAGGATCCTGAACATCAGGAGGGTCATGGTGCGAAGGGCACCCCTCCAACGTTGGGAGGCCATCCCCAGCTGAGCCTCCGCCGTCTTCTTGCTCCAGCGGCGAATGTCCTCCCATCTTTTATGGCAGTGGGTGCTCCGTCTCTGGTGGACCCCCAGGGTCCAGACGTCCTTGGCGATGGCATGCCAAATATCCTTCTTCTGGTGGGCGCTGACCTACATGACATGTACAGGGGAAGAAGAGAAGTCATTAGCAACAGCACCGTCGAAGTGAGTGGCCCACATCCCTGCCCTTGCCATGTGGCACATGCAATCACACTTCTTCATGCTCGCAGAACTCTGCCCCCTTCCTACTGACATCCAGCCCTCTCCACCCAGGCATAGCCCATACAACGTGCTTCCTGTGTACTTACCTGTTGTTCTGGAGGACCGTAGAGTAGCGTGTACTGGGGGAGGACCCCGTCCACGAGCTTCTCCAACTCCTCTGCAGTGAAGGCAGGGGCCCTTTCCCCAGACGCACCAGCCATTGTCTCTTCCAGACCGAGGTCACAGCAGCACTTGCAGTGTAGGTCCTCTCCTGTCGAAGATCAGGTATCGAGTGATTGAACAGATAGAAAATGGCGGTCATGTCCCCGGCGGTGACTTCCACGGCGGTGCGTATCATCACCGCTGGCGCACTTCGTCATTGGCTCCTGGGACCCATAGGGTCCAATGTTAACCAATGCAGCAATGCATCGCGGTCTTTGACCGCCTACCGCGACGGCATACTACGCCAGCGCAGTTACCTCACATCCCATTGTCCCACTTTAGAGGTCAGGCAGCCGCCATTTCAGGGGCCCACATGGCTTAGTTTTTAACTGCGTCACACATACCTAGGCCTTGCCTCAACACTCATACAGGCCAAATTTCGGATTATGATTAGTGTTCTGTGTAAGCTGTGGGTACGTACCTCTGATTTGCTTGACTCTGTGCTCGCTGTTGTCCTTCATAGGCACCATCCGCTGGGACATGTGAGAAGATGGCAGCACCCTTCGGTGTACAGACCGCTGGTGGACCTGTCAACAATGGAGGAAAGACATGTGCTACATCGTTTTCCCTCAGGTGGAGGATTTGGCTACAGTTAAAGGTGACTTCTATGCCCTGGGACATATCCCTAACATCATAGGTGCCATTGATGGGACCCATGTGGCTTTGGTACCCCCCGCAGGAGTGAACAGGTGTACAGGAAACGGAAGAGTTATCATTCCATGAATGTACAGATGGTATGTTTGGCAGACCAGTACATCTCGCAGGTAAATGCTATGTTCCCTGGCTCAGTGCATGACGCCTACATCCTGCGGAATAGCAGCATCCCGTATGTGATGGGTCAACTCCAGAGGCACTGTGAGTGGCTATTAGGGGACTCTGGTTACCCCCAACCTGTCATGGCTATTGACCCCAGTGAGGAATCCCAGGACCAGGGCAGAGGAACGCTACAATGAGGCCCATGGGCGGAATAGGAGGGTGATCGAACGCACCTTCGGCCTCCTGAAGGCCAGATTCAGGTGGTTCCCTATTCTACTCACCAAGGAAGGTGTGCCAGATCATCATCGCCTGCTCGATGCTTCACAATCTTGCTTTGCGACGCCAGGTGCCTTTTCTGCAAGAGGATGGTCCAGATGATGGTCCAGATGATGGTGTTGTGGCAGCTGTGGAGCCTGTGGACAGTGATGAGGAGGAAGCAGAGGAAGGAGACATTGACAACAGGGACTCTGTCATACAGCAATATTTCCAGTGACACACAGGTATGAACAATTTATTTACTATTACATTTACTTTCACACTTCTACCTCTATCCTGTCTGTCAATTTGAAGTATTATTTGCTAACTGAGTGATACATTTCCGTTACGCTTTCACAGGTGTGGTTACTGTAGGAGGCTGGACTGGCTTGTAGTGAGTACCAAGGGGTACTTACACCTTGCACCAGGCCCAGGTATCCCTTATTAGTGTATAGGGGTGTCTAGCAGCTTAGGCTGATAGATAATGGTAGCTTAGCAGAGCAGCTTAGGCTGAACTAGGAGACAAGTGAAGCTCCTACAGTACCACTAGTGTCACTTGCACAATGTCATAAGAAAACACAATACACAGATATACTAAAAATAAAGGTACTTTATTTTTATGACAATATGCCAAAGTATCTCAGTGAGTACCCTAGTATGAGGATAGCAAATATACACAAGATATATGTACACAATACCAAAAATATGCAGTATAGTACTAGAAAACAGTGCAAACAATGTATAGTTACAATAGGATGCAATGGGGGCACATAGGGATAGGGGCAACACAAACCATATACTCCAAAAGTGGAATGCGAACCACGAATGGACCCCAAACCTATGTGACCTTGTAGAGGGTCGCTGGGACTGTAAGGAAACAGTGAGGGTTAGAAAAATAGCCCACCCCAAGACCCTGAAAAGTGAGTGCAAAGTGCACTAAAGTTCCCCAAAGAGCACAGAAGTCGTGATAGGGGAATTCTGCAGGAAAGACCAAAACCAGCAATGCAACAACGATGGATTTCCAGACGAGGGTACCTGTGGAACAAGGGGACCAAGTCCAAAGGTCACGATCAAGTCGAGAGTGGGCAGATGCCCAGGAAATGCCAGCTGTGGGTGCAAAGAAGCTGCTACTGGACAGTAGAAGCTAAGGATTCTGCAAGAACGACAAGGGCTAGAAACTTCCTCTTTGTAGGATGGATGTCCCACGTCGTGAAGAGTCGTGCAGAAGTATTTTCCTGAAGAAAGACCGCAAACAAGCCTTGCTAGCTGCAAAGCTCGCTGTTAGGGTTTTTGGATGCTGCTGTAGCCCAGGAGGGACCAGGATGTCACCAATTGCGTGAGGGGACAGAGGGGGCGTCCAGCAAGACAAAGAGCCATCTCAGAAGCAGGCAGCACCCGCAGAAGTGCCAGAACAGGCACTATGAAGTGGAGTGAAATGGTGCTCACCTGAAGTTGCACAAGAGAGTACCACGCCGCCGGAGGACAACTCAGGAGGTCGTGCAATGCAGGTTAGAGTGCCGTGGACCCAGGCTTGGCTGTGCACAAAGGAAATCCTGGAAAAGTGGACAGGAGCCGGAGTAGCTGCAAAAGACGCGGTTTTCAGCAATGCAGTCTGGCGTGGGGAGGCAAGGACTTACCTCCACCAAACTTGGACTGAAGAGTCACTGGACTGTGGGAGTCACTTGGACAGAGTTGCTGAGTTCAAGGGACCTCGCTCGTCGTGCTGAGAGGAGACCCAGAGGACCGGTGATGCAGTTCTTTGGTGCCTGCGGTTGCAGGGGGACGATTCCGTCGACCCACAGGAGATTTCTTCGGAGCTTCTAGTGCAGAGAGGAGGCAGACTACCCCCACAGCATGCACCACCAGGAAAACAGTCGAGAAGGCGGCAGGATCAGCATTACAGTGTCGCAGTAGTCGTCTTTGCTACTTTGTTGCAGTTTTGCAGGCTTCCAGCGCGGTCAGCAGTCGATTCCTTGGCAGAAGGTGAAGAGAGAGATGCAGAGGAACTCTGATGAGCTCTTGCATTCATTATCTAAGGAATTCCCCAAAGCAGAGACCCTAAATAGCCAGAAAAGAGGGTTTGACTACTTAGGAGAGAGGATAGGCTAGCAACACCTGAAGGAGCCTATCAGAAGGAGTGTCTGACGTCACCTGCTGGCCCTGGCCACTCAGAGCAGTCCAGTGTGCCAGCAGCACCTCTGTTTCCAAGATGGCAGAGGTCTGGAGCACACTGGAGGAGCTCTGGGCACCTCCCAGGGGAGGTGCAGGTCAGGGGAGTGGTCACTCCCCTTTCCTTTGTCCAGTTTCGCGCCAGAGCAGGGCTGAGGGGTCCCTGAACCGGTGTAGACTGGCTTATGCAGAAATGGGCACCATCTGTGCCCATGAAAGCATTTCCAGAGGCTGGGGGAGGCTACTCCTCCCCTGCATTAACACCTTTTTCCAAAGGGAGAGGGTGTAACACCCTCTCTCTGAGGAAGTCCTGGGCCAAGCCTGGCTGGACCCCAGGAGGGCAGAAACCTGTCTGAGGGGTTGGCAGCAGCAGCAGCTGCAGTGAAACCCCTGTAAAGGCAGTTTGGCAGTACCCGGGTCTGTGCTAGAGACCCGTGGGATCATGGGATTGTGCCAACAATGACTGGCTGGCAGGGTCCCAGTGACACATACAACTAAAACAACATATATACAGTGAAAAATGGGGGTAACATGCCAGGCAAGATGGTACTTTCCTACAGTTACCAACGTGTGTCATCTGCTTGCATCCTTCATGGGCTTGTGACGTCTAACATAGGTATGTTGACATTACATTTTTGAACGTTTTTTGTCATTGTCATAGATAATACACATTTTAAAAATCACAGACTGACTCCAGATTGTTTTGTGGTTTAAGGGTGTTTATTGAAGTGCTAAATATTGGAGGGGGTGGCAAAATGGTGATGGGTGATGTTGGAGGAATGTCCATGGCAGAGTCCAGTCTATTAGTCTCACAGGTGCATTGCCCATATGGGCATAGGAAGTGGAGCTGGGGCAGTTCCAATCTGGACAGGGTAACAAAGTGGGACAGTGGGAGGACAATCAGGGGGGGGTCTTGCCTTCTTGCTCTGTCCTGTTTCTGGATCTCAGGGACCGCTTGCGGGGTGGTTCTCCGTCTGCAGGGGGTGGGGTGCTGGTGTGGTGGTCCTGTGGCGGGCGTCCTGTCCACTAGCGCCGGCGGAGGTGGTGGGCAGTTCATCGTCCAGGCTAGTGTCAGGGGCCCCTTGGAGTGCCACGGTGTCCCTCATGGTCTTTTGTATGTCCTTCAGCACCCCTACGATGGTGCCCAGGGCGGAGCTGATGGTTCTGAGCTCCTCCCTGAAGCCCAAATACTGGTCCTCCTGCATGCACTGGGTCTCCTGAAACTTGGCCAGGACCGTAGCCATCGTCTCCTGGGAGTGGTGGTATGCTCCCATGATGGAGGAGAGGGCCTCGTGGAGAGTGGGTTCCCTTGGCCTGTCCGCCACCTGTTGCACGGCAACCCTCCCAGTTCCCCTGTGTTTCTGTGCCTCCGTCCCCTGGACCGTGTGCCCACTACCACTGCCCCCGGGTCCCTGTTGTTGTTGGGGTGGTGGGTTATCCTGGGTTCCCTGTAGTGGTGGACACACAGCTGATTGACGTGTCCTGGGGACGGAGGGATGGGCCCGCTGGGTGGGTGCTGTGCTGGTGTTACCAGAGGGTGGAAGGTCAGTGTTGGGCTGTGCCTGTGTGAGGGGAACCGACTGTCCCGAGGCCCACGATGGTCTGGGCTGGTCATCTGGATCCAGTTGGCCAGAGCTGCTGTCATCACTGTGGGCCTCTTCTGTGGGTGGGGTAGAGATGTCTGGACCCTCCTGTCTGGTGACGTTACGTAGTAGTCCTGCAGGGGTATAAAAGCATGATTATTGCATCTGTGTGTGTCATGGTGTGCAATGAGTGGGTGTGCATGTACCCCAGTGCAAGCATTCCTGTGTGGGGGCTTGTGTGATGATGGTTCAGGGGTGTTATGGGTATGTGCAGTGGGCATGCTTTAGTGATGGGTGTCCATGCTTAGTTGTGTCATGCAGGGCTTGGTGTTGGGATGGGTGGTTTGTGTTATTAGTACATTAGTGAGGAGTTGGAGTGATAGGGGAGGGGGTGAGGGTGGGAGTGTGTGAAAGCATGCAGGTAGGGTGGGGGATATGATAGTTGAGATTTGACTTACCAGTGTCCATTCCTGCACCAACTCCTCTGAGGCCCTCTGGATGCATAATGGTCAAGACCTGCTCCTCCCATGTTGTTAGTTGTGGGGGAGGAGGTGGGGGTCCGCCGCCAGTCCGCTGAATCGCGATGTTGTGCCTGTAGACCACTGAACGCACCTTCACCCGTAGGTCGTTCCACCTCTTCCTGATGTCCTTCCGATTTCTTGGGTGCTGTCACACTGCATTTACCCTGTCCACGATTCTTTGCCATAGCTCCATCTTCCTGGCTATAGAGGTGTGCTGCACCTGTAATCCAAATAGCTGTGGCTCTACCCGTACGATTTCCTCCAACATAACCCTGAGCTTCTCCTCCGAAAACCTGGGGTGTCTTTGGCGTGCCATGGGGTGGTGTAGGTGATGTGTGGGTGGTGTATGTGGTGATGAGTGTGGTGATGTGTAGTGGTGTGGGGTGTTTTGTGCGTGGATGTTGTGTGGGTGATGGTGTTTTGTGCCTCTGTGTGATGGGGTTCTCTATTGCTGTGCTCTCTCTCTGTCGCCTTCGTCTCTAATTTTGGGTCGTAGGGGTTTGTGGGTGATGTGGGTGTGTGTTTTATATTGTGTTGGGTGTGTGGGAGTGGTGTTTGTATGTGTATCAGGTGTGTGTATTTTGAATTGTCCAATGTGGCAGTGTTTTGGAGATGTGTGTGTATTTTGAGCGCAACGGTGTGTACCGCCAATGGAATACCGTGGTTGAAAGACCGCCGCGTGGATTTGTGAGTCGTGATAGCATGGGCGTGTTTCTGTTGGCGTGACGGTGGAGGATTTGTTATCGCCGGTTTATCACTGACCTTTGGGGTGGCGGACTTGTGTGGGTGTCTGAATTTAGGTGGATTCCGAGCAGTGGGTCATAATAGCTGTATCGGAATTCCGCGGCCGCGACGGTGTATTGGCAGTCTTCTGCACGGCGGTAAGCGGCTTTTACCGCCAATGTTGTAATGAGGGCCTATGACTTCATATCTTTTCCTTAACTTCAGGAGCATGGAGGCGTCTGTAGTGTTGTAGATCAGTAGACAGGCTATGACCAGAGGTCATGATTTTTTTAAATGTTTTGCATCTCATTTGATGGACATGTCCGGGACACAAGTTCTGCAGCATTTGATTCACGGTGGAAGGTGTATCTCCAGATGGGAGGTTATTATGAAGGTTTGGGCTACATTGGAGAAGGAGGGGCCTTGAAGAACGTTTTGTAGGGTTAGTGTCACAATGGTGGCTGTAAAATCTACAAAGAGAGATTCTTCAATACTACTTTTTGAGAACTAAAAGATACAGTACGAAATTTGTCTGAGGGATACATTGAACAGGCAACCTTTCCAAGATGAAAGACATGAGAATCAAAATTTGCCAATGCTGCACCCACAAAGATAGGAATACTTACACGTGCAAACAAAGTTTAAAACATACCTGGAGTGAAAATAATTATTTTTAAAGTGGGTTGTGAGTTTGCCACCCTACATATTTTGATATTCTAATAGCCAATAGTGTATTTTTTAAGAATTTGGAACATTTTGTCAGGGCGTTTGTTACATATGGTTAGACATCAAAGGCAAACTAGAAAATTGTGGGGGCTATAACCTGAAGAAACTCTTTAAACTTTTACTTGAACTCAGCTTCACATGAAAGCATCTTGATCTAAATTTCTTTGAGTTCCATGGTTCTGCATTTGGTGAAGGAGTATAAGGGCACCTCAATAAAAAAAACTTTTAAAATACTACCTGTAAATTATGTATTTTAAAACGTGTCCCCATATTGGTGCTTTAGCTCCAAATCATACTGAAAATAGGCTAAGCTACAACTCCAAGATGAGCAATGTTCAAATATCATATTACAACACTTTGTATGCGAGCAAGAGACTACTCATCCAGAATAGCTTCAGAATGTATTAAAAATAAAACGTACCACAACTATTTTATCATATAAAGGGACTGATTTAGAGTTTGGCAGATGGGGTTACTCCTTTAAAAATGTGATGGATATCTCATCCATCATATTACAATTGCATTATATCCTATGGGAATCGTAATACGGTGGACAGAATATCCATCACATTAGTGATGGAGTAACCCAACCACCAAACTCTAAATTTGGCCTAAAGTCTATATTGTTTTATTCTAATAACAACAGGCGCATTGTCTCAAAGAAGTAGTACAAGGTCCCACAGGAGAAGAAGCTACACCTCTGGATGTGGTAGATGGCACAGACGAGCAGAACACAACAGTGCAAGGTTTGTATGGGGTCCTTGGATTTTGGGTAGCACTGGACTGGCTCAGCAGAGAGTCAAATGACACTTGAAGAGGCATCAGCAAGCAAGATATAAAAAGGGGCACATTTTGATGAGGATTGTGTGACACAGAGGGCATGTAGACAGAGTTCCATAATGAAAAACAAGTGCTTCACATCAACTGGGAGCATTGTGCAATTAAAGGTAACATACAGACAGTGGCTGCTTTGCTGGGGAGAGTTCAGCCCAACTAACCCACATTTCAAGAAACACATTCAACAAACTGTAACAATATTTAGGGCTCTATACTACTAATGGGCAGTAGATATAAATGTATCAAGGACTTTCAAGTGTTAACAAAATACAACAATGATTATGTGCTGCTGTTTTGTGAAATCAGTCAAGTGCACACATCCACATAAATTGAGAAATTGATGGTTATAGATACCCAAAACTCTAAGGTAGCATTGTGATGCTGGAAAAATTGCTGAGTCACAATAAATCCACCACACTTCTAATAGTGCTGTAAATCCTGCCAGCAAGAAAGAGGCATATTGTAAGAAATGGAGATATTAATTGAGGGTGTGGAAGTCTTACTCAAGCAACAACCACAATCCTTGTCACAGGGAATGTTAGAAATGGGGTCTTTGGTTGGCAGCCAGGACCCCTCCCTGTTCAAGCAAGAATCCTCACTCTAGTCAGGGTGAAGGAGAATCATCCTCAGATAACCCCTACTCACCCCCTTAGTAGCTTGGCACGAGCAGGTAGGCTTAACTTCAGAAGCAATGTGTAAAGTATTTGTACCAACAGACATAGTAATACAGTGAACCACTACAAAATGACACAATAAAGGTTTAGAAAAATAGGTAATATTTATCTTAACAAAACAAGACCAAAATGACAAAAATCCAACATACACAAGTCAAGATATGAATTTTCAAATGAATAAGAGTCTTGATCCTTGGAAAACAGTGAGAAAGCTGTTATTACACAAAGTACCTGCTTAGCTTAAAAAATAAAACCGCAAGGGTGAGCGTACGTCGGAAAAGTCAGCAATGCATTGATTCCTTACTCACAAGTGAGACCGTGCTTCGTTTCCTTCTCCGGTTGGGTTGGTGATGCATAATTTTTTTCCCTCGTAAGAGAGGGATGTGTCGATTTCCAAATGGGCACCTCGGTTCCGCGCAGAGTCGGGTTGACTTGTACACCCAGGGATGATGCG
Source organism: Pleurodeles waltl (assembly GCF_031143425.1). Taxonomy (NCBI): domain Eukaryota; kingdom Metazoa; phylum Chordata; class Amphibia; order Caudata; family Salamandridae; genus Pleurodeles; species Pleurodeles waltl. Next base: position 350,633,797 of record NC_090445.1, on the reverse strand, counting down.
TGGAAAATCTGGTCGCATGGTATGAGAAAACCGCACTGCGTGGGGTTTGCACCATTATCAGGCTCCGTAAGCGGTTATTGCACATAATTTTTCCAGCTGCAATGCATCGATCTTTCAGCCGCGATACTGGCGAAGCGTCGATTTCAGCCACGAAGCCGGCAGCACGTCGTGTATCAGCCGTGTTGCGGAAGGGCACCACTTGGCAGGGCAGAAGTCTCACCAGGGAGTCCAGGTGCTGGCAGGGGAAGTCTTTGATGGCCCTGAGACTTCAACAACAGGAGGCAAGCTCAGTTCAAGCCCTTGGAGATTCTTCTCAAGCAGGAATGCACAACAAAGTCCAGTCTTTGTCCCCTTTCACAGGCAGAAGCAGCAACTGCAGGATGGCCCAACAAAGCACAGTCATCGGCAGAGGCAGCACTTCTACTCATCTCCTCAGCTTTTCTCCTTGGCAGAAGTTCCTCTTGAATCCAGAAGTGATCTAACTTTCAGGGGGTTTTGGTTCCACTACTTATACTCTTTTCTGCCTTTGAAGCAGGCAAACCTCAAAGAAAAGTCTCTCTTGTTTTTAAGATCCTGCCTTGACCAGGCCACACTCCAGACACACACCAGGGGGTTGGAGACCGCATTTTGTGAGCGCAGGCACAGCCCTTTCAGGTGCAAGTGACCACTCCTCCCCTCCCTCCCAGCACAGATGGCTCATCAGGATATGCAGGCTACACCCCAGCTCCCTTTTTGTCACTGTCTAGAGGATCGGTGCAAATAACCCAACTGTCAAAATTACCCAGACAGGGAATCCACAAACAGGTAGAGTCACAGAATGGTTTAAGCAAGAAAATGCCTACTTTCTAAAAGTGGCATTTTCAAACACACAATCTAAAAACAAGCTTTACCAAAAGATGTATTTTTAAACTGTAAGTACAGAGACCCTAAACTCCACCTTGCCATCTGCTCCCAAAGGGAATCTGCACTTTAGTAATATTTAAAGGCAGCCCCGTGTTAACCTATGAGAGAGAGATGCCTTGCACAGTGAAAACCGAATTTGGCAGTATTTCACTGTCAGGACATATAAAACAAATTAGTATATGTCCTACCTTAAACATACACTGCACCCTGCCATTGGTGCTACCTAGGGCCTACCTTAGGGGTGCAGTACATGTAAGAAAAGGGAAGGTTTAGGCCTGGCAAGTGGGTACACTTTCCAAGTCGAATTGGCAGACCAAAACTGCACACACAGACACTGCAGTGGCAGGTCTGAGCCATGTTTACAGGGCTACTCATGTGGGAGGCACAACAAATGCTGCAGGCCCACTAGTAGCATTTGATTTACAGGCCCTGGGCGCCTCTAGTGCACTTTACTAGGGAGTTACTAGTAAAACAATTATGCCAATCATGGAAAAGTCAATTACACATACAATTTCCACAGAGAGCATATGTACTTTAGCACTGGTTAGCAGTGGTAAAGTGCCCAGAGTCCTAAAGCCAACAAAAACAAGTCAGAACAAATTGGAGGAAGGAGGCAAAAAGATTGGGGATGACCCTGCAAAACAGGCCAGGTCCAACACAACCCCCCACCAGCCTAAATCTAGGGGAGACCAATCAATACCTTGATGGACTTCCCTGAGGCATGTTCCAGTTCTATGCCTTCCTGACTCCAGTTGGATCCCTTTGTCCATATTCTCAGGGCCCATTGAGCCAACCTATAGGGAACCCTTCTCCTCTCCTGCGGATTTAAACACACATTTATATTTTGCCTAATAAACTTCATATTGAAAGAAATACACTTGTATTGTTCTACTTTTGTGATGTGTGTTTTTTGGTCATGTAAATAAGTTCCAATAAAGTATAGAGATTCTTATTTTCTATTTTCTGCTTAGTTCAAAAAAGATAGGAATGAGTGCCTCTACTGATGTGTGAGATTCATGTTCTGTGATGCATGATGGGGGTATTGGTTTTGATGCAAGGTTCTTTAGCTTGTGAGATTAAAAAATGTACTTTAATATGATTTAAGACCCAATAAAAACATGGTTCATGTTCGAAACGATGTACCCTATCTGTACACTTACCTACACTTCCATGAATTGAGACTGCAAATCCCAGAATAAATTAGGTTGTTAAAGTGAAAGGCTGATACTGGAAATGGTGCGCCTGATGACAAGTAGTGATATAACAGAAGGCAAGGAAATAAAAGCAAAATTAACTATGTACATGTGTTATAAAGAAGCAACTTGAGACCTCCTCTGGTGGAACCCTGTGCGAGTAAAAGTTTTAATTAAAACCCCTTTTACAGTAACTGTACCATCACTGCAACACCTGCCATTTTTAAAAATGTCATCCAGAAAAAATCGGCTCAGATTAGCAATGTCTACTCAAGCTAAATTACTTCTCTGTTAATCCAAAAATACAAATCAAAAATGAAAATCTCTGGACAACAATTTTTTCACACAGTTATATCATAGGGGCAGGACTAAACATGGAAACATACATTGTTTTGGGGGCTTTGCAGGGAGCTGTGCTGGCTGATAGTGGTCACCTAGTCAATCTTACAACTTGGAAGTCATGCACTATGCAACAGTGTCAGGACTTTAGAACACTATACACGAGTAGCAATTGCATTACAAAAGGTGAGATTTTTTTTTAGGCATAGGGAGATGTAAGGATTTGTCCAGAACCACAGCATTTAGAACAAACCCTAGACATTCTATTTAGTTAAACTACTCCCTGTTCTGTGAGGCCCAGTGGGGAGGGGGTTTCATCCCCTGGGCTTCACAGCCATAGTGTAGCCCTGGACCTTGCAGCCTGATCCAGAGCTGTTCACTGCATTGCCCTGCAGGGGGTGACAAAAATCATGTTTACGTAGTTAAAGCAGGTGAATGCATCACAACAAAGAGACAACCATTGACAAAATACACATTTTAACTGTGGTAGCGTAAAAATTTTGTTACAATCTTTGTGAACGCACACAACACAGGTTGGTTCCATATGACCACCATTGTTGCAAAGAGGAATAAACATGAGCAGAAGCAGTCCACACTTGCTAGAGCACAAATATTCTCATGCAATTGTCCTTTGCATACAGAACAGGTACAGCTCTGGTAGCACATGTAAAAACTCCTGTTACAAACAGAAAACTTGAGACATGAGTAGAGCGCCTTGATTTCTGAAAAACCCAAACCAGACATGGCACAAACATCAAAGCAGGTCTTAATTTTCAAGGGCCTTCTGGTACAGAATGACTCCATGGAAGGTAAGCAGATCTTTATTGCATGATTAATAAAAACCTTTGCAATATAATATATAATGAAAAATCATGCAAGGCACATAAAATAAAACCAGAATAATTCATGAAGTAAAGCCACTTAAAACCCATTTGAAGTTACTGATACTTAAATAGAATCAAAATTGAGAGCACAAATCTTATTTGAGCACTGAATAAGTGCAATGAGAACCATTAGAGTGTATTTAAACAATATGTAAAAAACCTTTTCTTATGATAAAAATACCAAGTGAATGCTTATACTAAAATCTGTACCGAAATAATTGCTGAAGGTCTAAAGTTATATGATTCAAAGTAAAAGTGCAATTCAAAAGTAAAGTACAAATGCTTTCCTCTGTTAAAAATTGGAACCTAATCATGACTGTGAATAATTACGAAGACTAGAAATGATTTAAAGACAAAAATGCACACAGAAAAGCCAGAGCAATACATATATATTCAAACACTTCCCGCCTCCCACACATCAGCTGAATCTTTGGTCACAGATTTCCTATCAAATCCCTGTATGTATTTGATCATTGCACAGTTCAGACCAATGTCAGTAGGATCACAACAGTCCAAAACCACCTCCCTACATGTCCTTATGCCCTGGTCTTTCTACTTCATGTGAAGGAGCACTCAGCAATCCCTTATGCCTGAGTGACACAGGTATAAGGCATGAACAATAGTCTCTGGCTCTTGCTTACATAACCAACAGATGCGTGCGCCGGTCTTCTTTTCCAAGCAGAAGATGTTTCAATAAAGGTAATAGACCCATCCTGTACTACAAAAAGTGCGCATTGGTCCGGTTGCCATAAGTTCCATTAAGCTAGCCCTGTGGCTTTAACTTAATGTAATTCTGAAGAGTTAGCCACCCATGACTACACTTAGACAATTTTTCTTTGTCCTCAAGCATAAATAGCAATTGAGCATTCGATTTGGTTAGTCTATTGAACTCCATGTGGCTTAAAATAAGTCCCAGGCATTTGTTAGATCCAGGGTGTGCAAAACTTGGTTTAGAAAAACCTGAGCCGGAGACCTCGGCCTGAGGTCCAGGTCATGCCAAAGGTGATTAACAAGGGAGCCCGACAGTGCCATCCTAAACCTGAGACAACAAGAAGCGAAGGCCGCCTTTCAACTCAAGGACTGTTTGGCAATACTGAACTCCAGCCTGATTTGAGCAGGTGATGTGTTTTAAAAGTAATTGGAAAATAGACCTATATATTTTGAGAATCATTCGGTCCAGGGTGGCACAATCCCTACCCCTGGGTGCCTCACTCCCATAGGTCGGAGCGGGGAGGATCTTGGCTTGCACTACCTGCAAGATTGGCATGAGTGTGAGACCATTTAATTTGTTGTAAATAGACCTCAGGCTAAAAGCCAACAAGTTGTCCTTCTTCCTAATTTCACCTAATTGGTTGCTGAATCCTCAATTTCCATTGAAATAAACTCTGAGGTACTTGAAGGTTTTTACTACTTCAATTCTGTCATCTTCAAGGAACCAAGTGTGCTTTTGTGCCTTTTTTTCATGCACTATTAATATTTTTTTTCTTTTCCTATTAACAGACCATTTTTCACAAAATGAGCAAACGCTGCATAAAACAAATGCTGTAAACCTACCCTAAATCTGCTTGCAAGGACAAGAATACCTGTGTACAATAAATGTGATAACTGCAAGCCCCCCAGTTTGGGCGGATGAGAATTTACTTCATGAAGTAGAGGGGTGAGGTGAGCGAGAAACATGTTGAATGAGGTTGGGGCCAAAACGCATTCCTGCTTCAACCCTTGCGTTGTTTTTATTTTCCTGGATAAATGGGATCGATCCCCAACCTTAGTACAGAATGACTCACTTAACCATGGCTGCAAGACCCAAGGAAGGGGGTCCCATTCCTGCACCTTGCTGCCTGATCCAGCGCTACAAGGCCTAGGGGAGTGCGCTTTGCTAACCACTGCTGCCATACCAGTCTGATATGGCTGCTCCCTCGTCCCAAAACCACTTTTCCTCACCTGATAATGTTCGGCAGCTCCTTGGAAAAAAAGAGGTCTTCTGTTGCCTGGCAACCCAAAACAGGAAGGGCAGACAAGGCTTCAGGGCAGGTTTTTAGGAAAGGTGCCCTGTCCCTGACTTTGTACACCAACACAATTATTGGCTTTGCTGCTGCCCACTTCCACACCCTCTGTTTCCCTTCTGCCACCCCTGCACCCCAGGCAGTGCCACCACACTGTATGACCAATGAGTTTAAGACTGCAGGAAAAACGGGTGCTCTGAATTTAATGAAGAAAGTTTAGGACATAATTACAAGCCCCTTGGTGCAGGTAGCGCAGCCCTGCACCACCGGGAAAGGGCATAAATGCACCACATCTAGCAGATATGGTGCATTTCTGTCCCCCCCTGCACTGGTGCACAAATTGCTGCCTAGCCCCAACACAGGCACCCTTGCACCATGGTGCAAGGATGTCTTGGTTTTGTGGATGATTGTTTCTGAGCAGGAAGGGGCACTTCAAAAGAGGTGTTTTCCTCTTTCTATGAACGCTGAAGAATGCAGCTCACATAGAAAGGGGAAGAAATGGGTATTTCTCCCTGTTGCATCACTTTTACACCACTTCTGAGGTGGAGTAGCAATCTGACGCATTCCCAGACTTGTAAAATTGGGAATGCATCAGATTCCTTAGCGTTCCATGGATGTTGCATGGGAACACCCACAGCAACACCCATGGAACGCCCCTTTCACGCAGTTTTATGCATGAAAGAGGCCCATATTTTCAAGGCCATCAAAAAGCCACGCAAGGTGGCTTTGCGTAGCTTTGTAAATATGGGATGGCACATTGCGCCACCGGAGCGTAAACAATGACGCAGGGTCTTGTAAATATGCCCCCGAGTTTATTTCTTTATCAAAGAGCAGACAATGATCACCGCCAACTCCGAAATTCCCTTTTAGAATTTCCCCGACATTCTGTACATACCATTCCACACACGTTCTACTCACAGTATCCTAGAGTATAGAATACAACAGACATTTGACTCAAAAAATACATATGTGATCGGGTTTGGGAGGCGCCCCTGGAGGAGAAGGGAGCTAACTGATATTGTGACCTATCACAGAGAATCGTGAGCCCACGTTTTCAACCTAAACATGGAGCCCTGGGCAGCTGCCCACTCTGCCCATGCCTAGCGCAGGTCCTGGTAGTAATCTCATAAATATGGACGTTTCTAATGATCACAGCAAAATACTCTGCCTTACGCAAGACGGTAGAAAGTAAGTCTTGATCAATGTGCAACATTTCCAAGCCAATCCATGTTCACTGGTGAAAGTATTTCTATAACAACTGGTCTGGGTCTTCGGAGCAAACTTTCTAGATTCCGTTGAAATATGCACCTACACTAAAATTACTTAGGTTCTTCAAATGATCCTCTTCGTCCAGGTTGCTTTCTGTGACACATTTCTAACAAGTGCATGTCGCTCAGCTGCGACGTGTATTCGTAATTGAGCCTGCTAATTTCAGAGGCTATTGGCCCGTCCCCTCTATCCTCCATAGTCTCCATGTAGCATGGTCGAGAATCTAACACTCCAGGACTCCTAATTTTTTTACCACTACTAAACGTAAATTGTAAGACTGAACTATGCAAAAAAGAACTGAAAGTCAAAAAGATAACATGCTGAACATGACACAAAAAACGCGAATACTTGCCTTGATAGTACCCATTTTGGTGCTGCTAAATATACTAACTGAGCCATATTCTGATTTAGAAAATTTGCAATCGTATGTGCTCACCAAGATCAGAGTATGTTCCGGACATAAATGGTGCTCTGTGGCACACGTTATCAGATAAAGCTAGACTAACTGGTTATTTTACGTGCACAGTTCACCTGCAATCACTGACAAAAGATATGTTTTTTTTAATTTTGGTCCGCAATATTTCCACTAAAAACATGATTTCCTATAGAAACGTAGTCTGTGTGCAGCACGCTTTGGGGTGCACTGGGATTTTGACTCCACATAACACCAGTTATTTCAAATGGACCAAATCATTCTACCAATGAGAGGCGTTGCTCTCGGGCACATTTACATGAATCAGACTTCTGTCCAGTCCTCGTGTAAATCCGGATTCCATGCAAAATCTGTGCTGAGAATGTATTTAACTGGTGCCTGCTTTGTGACGGGCAGCGTTTTATACTGCAGCCGCTATAATTAAAGCATAACCTAAAGTCACCTCTCATCATTATGTGGCTATCAATAATCATTTTTAGTTTGGCAAACAGTAAGTTGTTTTCTGTTCATTTTTGTAAAAAAAAAAAACTCTGTGTGTTTTGTACAATGAACGTGACTTTCCTTGAATATATTTTGTTTTATTTCTCCAGGCGTCGGTGCCGATGTGGTCCTGACCCAGACTGGCGAAGGTGTCAAGAAGCCCGGAGAGTCTCATAAACTGACCTGCCAGGGGTCCGGGTTCAGCTTTGGGGGTTATGCTATGAGCTGGGTCCGGCAGCCCCCTGGGAAAGGGCTGGAGTGGATCGCCTTCATTAACACAAATTCTAACCCCATATACTACGCAGATTCTGTGAAGGGCCGGTTCACCATTTCCCGAGATGATTCCAGCAGCAAAGTCTTTTTACAGATGAACAGCTTGAGAACAGAAGACACTGGCACTTACTACTGTGCGAGAGACACAGCTGGAGAAAACAGACCCTCTCTGTACAGAAAACACAACCACAGGGGCTTCCTGTTGCTGTTTAGATTGCTGCCTGTATGCCGACCGCTCGTGTTCCCCCGTCCTTTTGAAGATATTCCTTGTCGAAAAAAAAAACCTGAACATTTCATACGTGAAAACTTACAAAAATGTCGCACTTTTTGGCAATCAAGTAAACAATAAATTAATAACAGAAAGAAAACGAATCCTTGTGATCTATACATAGCACCATTAGCCTTTTCATCCGTCAGTCAAAATCATAAACCTGCTCTTTGTTCATGTCTAGTCCATCACACTCCTGCTAAAACAGGGAAAGCAGTGCCCTTTGCCGAGAATGCCACAAATAAAATACCAGTCCCTTTATCGGCCTATCGGACCCAGAGAACAAGGCAGAGACACGACATAAAACCAGTCTGCACTTCGTCGGGGGTCGTGAGCGCTATATAAATACAATACATGTAGGTAGCCTGGGAAGAAGGAACAGACTTCTGAGTAAAACGGTAGCCAATGGCGATGGAGGCTCTTGTTAATTCATTGTTGATTGTTGCTTCTTATCTTTTCCTTAACTTCAGGAGCATGGAGGCGTCTGTAATGTTGTAGATCACTAGACAGGACATGACCAGAGGTCATGTTTTTTTATTATTTTGCATCTCATTTAATGGACATGTCCGGTACAAAAGTTCCTGCAGTATTTGATTCACAGTGGAAGGTGTATCTCCGGATAGGAGGTTATTATGAAGGTTTGGGCTACATTGGAAAGGGAAGTTTTTGTAGGGTTGCCCAGGGCCTGTAAATCAAATGCTACTAGTGGGCCTGCAGCATTTGCTGTGCCTCCCACATGAGTAGCCCTGTAAACATGTCTCAGACCTGCCAATGCAGTGTCTGTGTGTGCAGTTTTGATCTGTCAATTCGACTTGGCAACTTGCCAGGCCTAAACCTTCCCTTTTCTTACATGTAAAGCCCCCTAAGGTAGGCCCTAGGTAGCCTCAATGGCAGGGTGCAGTGTATGTTAAAGGTAGGACATATACTAATTTGTTTTATATGTCTTGACAGTGAAATACTGCCAAATTCTGTTTTCACTGTGCAAGGCCTATCTCTCTCATAGAATAACACTGGGCTGCCTTTAAATATTATTAAAGTGCAGATTCCATTTGGGAGCAGATGGCAATTTGGAGTTTAGGGTCTCTGAACCCACAGTTTAAAAATACATCTTTTAGTAAAGCTTGCTTTTAGATTGTGTGTTTGATAATGCCACTTTTAGAAAGTAGGCATGCTTAAACCATTCTGTGACTCTGCCTGTTCGTGGATTCCCTGTCTGGGTCAGTTTGACAGTTGGGCTGTTTGCAACGATCCTCTAGACAGTGACAAAAAGGGAGCTGGGGTGTAGCCTTCATATCCTGATGAGCCATCTGTTCTGGGAGGGAGGGAAGGAGTGGTCACTTGCACCTGAAAGGGCTGTGCCTACCCTCACACAATGCGGTCTCCAACCCCCTGGTGTGTCTCTGGGGCCTGGCCTGGTCAAGGCAGGATCTTACAAACAAGAGAGACTTTCCTTTGAGGTTTGCCTACTTCAAAGGCAGAAAGGAGTATAAGTAGTGGACCCAAAACCCCTGAAAATTAGATCACTTCTGGATTCAAGAGGAACTTCTGCCAAGGAGAAGAGCTAAAGAGCTTAGTAGAAGTGCTGCCTCTGCCGATGACTGTGCTTTATTGGGCTATCCTGCAGTTGCTGCTTCTTCATTGAATTCAGAGCACCTGTTTTTCCTGCAGTCTTAAACTCATTGGTCATACAGTGTGGTGGCACTGCCTGGGGCGCAGGGGTGGGAGAAGGGAAACAAAGGGTGTGGAAGTGGGCAGCAGCAAAGCCAATAATTGTGTTGGTGTACAAAGTAAGGGACAGGGCACCTTTCCTAAGAACCTGCCCTGAAGTCATGTCTGCCCTTCCTGTTTTGGGTTGCCAGGCAACAGAAGACCCCTTTTCTTCCAAGAAGCAGCCGAACATTATCAGGTGAGGAAAAGTGGATTTTGGGAGGAGAGCCATATCAGACTGGTATGGCAGCAGTGTTTAGCAAAGCTCACTTCCCTAGGCCTTGAAGCGGAGGATCAGGCTGAAAGGCCTAGGAATGCGGGCCCCCTTCCTTGGGTCTTGCAACCATTATCCAGTGCTGTGAGACCCAGTGTAGGCCTTCCCCTCGTGGGCCTCAGATTGATTCTTAGCAGCCAAGTGGTTAAGTGAGTCATTCTGTACCAAGGTTGGGGATGGATCCCATTTATCCAGGAAAATAAAAACAACGCAAGGGCCGAAGCAGGAATGCGTTTTGGCCCCAACCTTATTCAACCTGTTTCTTGCTCACCTCACCCCTCTACTTAATGAAGTAAATTCTCAACCGCCCAAACTGGGGAGCTTCCAGCCATCAAATTTACTGTATGCAGGTGTCCTAGTCCTTGCAAGCAGAATTAGGGTAGGTGTACAGCATTTGTTTGATGCAACGCTTGCTCACTTTGTAAGAAATGGTCTGTTAATAGGAAAAAAACAAAAATATTAATAGTGCATGGAAAAAAGGCACAGAAGTACATTTGGTTCCTTGAAAATGACAGAATTGAAGTAGTAAAAACCTTCTACTTCTCAGAGTTTATTTCAATGGAAATTGAGGATTCAGCAACCAACTAGGTGAAATTAGGAAGAAGGGCAATGTGTTGGCTTTTGGCCTGAGGTCTATTTACAGCAAATTAAATGGTCTCACATTCACGCCAATCTTGCAGGTGGTGCAAGCCAAGATCCTCCCAGCTCTGACCTATGAGAGTGATGTACCCAGGGGTAGGGATTGTGCTACCTTGGACCGAATGATTCTCAAAATATATAGGTCTATTTTTCTATTACTTTCGAACACATCACCTGCTCAAATCAGGCTGGAGTTCTGTATCCATCCATCCTTTCGTTCTTTCACTCATCATCCTTCCTTTCGTCCTCTACCCTTGCTTTCACTCATCCATCCATTTTTCCACTCAACCATCCTTACATCCACCCTTTCAGTCATGCATCTATCCATCCACCCTTTCACATATACATTTATCCATCCATCATTTCACTCATCCATCCAAGCTTTCACTCATCCATCATCCACCTTTCACTCACCTGTCCATCCATTCACCCACCCTTCCACTCATCCATCCACCATCCATTCATTTGCCCTTCCATCCATAAATTTATAATTTAACGTATCCATTCTTCCACTCACCCATACATCCATCCTTTCTCTCATCATCCATCCATCACCCTTTCACTCATCCATTCATCCAATCAACCTTTCACTCATCCATCGGGCCATCCATCCCTTCACTTAGTCACTCACCCACATTTATTATGAGTTGAGCCTTGGCCTGCAGATTTGCAGATAGAAGAGGCCCATCAAGAACTCCTACTCCACTTTAGTTCCTAAGCAATGGGTGTGTGGAGGGGGTCCCAATGCCCCTGCACCTAGGCAATCTGAAACCTTGGACGTCCTGAGTCATGTACTATGCAACAGTGCCAGGACTTTGGATCACTTTTTACGAGTACCAATTACATTACAAAAGATCAGAATTTTTGATTTTTTTTAGGATTGGGGAGATTTAACGGATGTGTCCAGAACCACAGCATTTAGAACAAACCCTAGACCTTGTACTTAGTTAAACTACTCGCTGTGCTGTGTGGCCTAGGGGGAAGGAGGTTTCATCCCCTGGGCTTCACAGACATAGTGTAGCCCTGGAAGGCAAAGGAGAGAAGGCACTCTGCCCTGGACCTCGCAGCACTGAATAATGACAGCAAGGCCCAGGGAAGGGTGCCCCAAATCTGGACCTTGCAGCCTGATCCAGCGCTATTCACAGCATTGCCCTGCAGGGGGTGACAAAAATCATGTTTACTTAGTTAAAGCAGGTGAATGCATCACAGCAAAGAGACAACCATCGACAAAATACACATTTTAACTGTGGTAGGGTAAAAATGTTGTTGCAATCTTTGCGAGCGCACACAACACAGGTTGGTTCCATATGACCACCATTATTGCAAAGAGGAATAAACATGAGCAGAAGCAGAGCACACTTGCTAGAGCACAAATATTCTCATGCAATTGTCCTTTGCATACAGAGCAGGTACAGCTCTCGTACCACATATGTAAACTCCTGTTACATACAGATAACTTGCAGCATGAGTAGAGCACCTTGATTTTTAAAAAAGCCAAACCAGACATGGCACAAACATTAAAGCAGGTCTTAAGTTTCAAGAGCCTTTTGGTACAGAATGACTCCATGGTAGGTAAGCAGATCTTTATTGCCTGATTAATAAAAACCTTTGCAATATAATACATAATGAAAAACCATGCAAGGCACATAAAATAAAACCATCTTAATTCATGAAGTAAAGCCACTTAAAACCCATTTGAAGTTACGGATACATAAATAGAATCAAAATTGAGAGCACAAATCTCATTTGAGCGCTGTATACCAGTACAATGAGAACCATGAGAGTGCATTTAAACAATATGAAAAGAAACCTTTTTTTATGATAAAAATACCCAGTGAACGCTTATACTAAAATCTGGACCAAAATAATTGCTGAGGGTCTGAAGTTATAAGATTCAAAGTAAAAGTGCAATTCAAAAGTAGAGTACAAATGCTTTCCTCTGTTAGAAAGTGGAACCTTATCATGACTGAATAATTACGAAGACTACAAAGGATTTAAAGATGAAAATACACACAGAGAAGTCAGAGCAATGCATAAATAATCAAACAGTTCCCACCTCCCACACAACAGCTAAATCCTTGGTCACAGATTTCTTATCAAATCCCTGAAGGTATTTTATCATTGCACAGTTCAGAGCAATGTCAGTAGGATCACAACAGTCCAAAACCACCTCCCTACATGTACTTATGCCCTGGTCTTTCTACTTCATGTGAAGGAGCTCTCGGCAATCCCTAATGCCCGAGCGACACAGGCAGAAGACATGAACAATAGTCTCTGGCTCTTGCTTACATAACCAACAGACGCCGTGCTCCAGCCTCCTTTACCAAGCAGAAGATGTTTCAATAATGGTAATAGACCCAGCCTCTACTTCAAAAAGTGCGCATTGGTCCGGTTGCCATAAGTTCCATTAAGCTAGCCCTGTGGCTTCAACTTAATGTAATTCTGAAGAGTTAGCCACCCATGACTACACTTAGACAATTTTTCTTTGTCCTCAAGCATTGATAGCAATTGAGCATTCGATTTGGTTAGTCTATTGAATTCCATGTGGCTTAAAATAAGTCCCAGGCATTTGTTAGATCCAGGGTGTGCAAGACTTGGTTTAGAAAAACCTGAGCCGGAGACCTCGGCCTGAGGTCCAGGTCATGCCAAAGGTGATTAACAAGGGAGCCCGACAGTGCCATCCTAAACCTGAGACAACAAGAAGCGAAGGCCGCCTTTCAACTCAAGGACTGTTTGGCAATACTGAACTCCAGCCTGATTTGAGCAGGTGATGTGTTTTAAAAGTAATTGGAAAATAGACCTGTATATTTTGAGAATCATTCGGTCCAGGGTGGCACAATCCCTACCCCTGGGTGCCTCACTCCCATAGGTCGGAGCGGGGAGGATCTTGGCTTGCACTACCTGCAAGATTGGCATGAGTGTGAGACCATTTAATTTGTTGTAAATAGACCTCAGGCTAAAAGCCAACAAGTTGTCCTTCTTCCTAATTTCACCTAATTGGTTGCTGAATCCTCAATTTCCATTGAAATAAACTCTGAGGTACTTGAAGGTTTTTACTACTTCAATTCGGTCATCTTCAAGGAACCAAGTGTGCTTCTGTGCCTTTTTTCCATGCACTATTAAAATTTTTGTTTTTTTTCTCCTATTAACAGACCATTTCTTACAAAGTGAGCAAGCGTTGCATAAAACTAATGCTGTAAACCTACCCTAAATCTGCTTGCAAGGACAAGAATACCTGCGTACAATAAATGTGATAACTGCAAGCCCCCCAGTTTGGGCGGATTAGAATTTACTTCATGAAGTAGAGGGGTGAGGTGAGCGAGAAACATGTTGAATGAGGTTGGGGCCAAAACGCATTCCTGCTTCAACCCTTGCATTGTTTTTATTTTCCTGGATAAATGGGATCCATCTCCAACCTTAGTACAGAATGACTCACTTAACCACTTGGCTGCTAAGAATCACTCTGAGGCCCAGGAGGAGGAGGCCTAAACTGGGCCTCACAGCACTGGATCATGGCTGCAAGACCCAAGGAAGGGCGTCCCATTCCTGCACCTTGCTGCCTGATCCAGCGCTACAAGGCCTAGGGGAGTGCGCTTTGCTAAACACTGCTGCCATACCAGTCTGATATGGCTGCTCCCTCGTCCCAAAACCACTTTTCCTCGCCTGATAATGTTCGGCAGCTCCTTGGAAAAAAAGGAGTCTTCTGTTGCCTGGCAACCCAAACCAGGAAGGGCAGACAAGGCTTCAGGGCAGGTTTTTAGGAAAGGTGCCCTGTCCCTGACTTTGTACACCAACACAATTATTGGCTTTGCTGCTGCCCACTTCCACACCCTCTGTTTCCCTTCTGCCACCCCTGCACCCCAGGCAGTGCCACCACACTGTATGACCAATGAGTTTAAGACTGCAGGAAAAACAGGTGCTCTGAATTCAATGAAGAAAGTTTAGGACATAATTACAAGCCCCTTGGTGCAGGTAGCGCAGCAAGTGTCTTGCTGCGCTGCCCTGCGCCACCGGGAAAGGGCAGAAATGCACCACATCTACCAGATATGGTGCGATTCTGTCCCCCCCCTGCGCTGGTGCACAAATTGCTGCCTAGTCCCAACACAGGCACCCTTGCACCATAGTGCAAGGATGTGTTGGTTTTGTGGATAATTGTTTCTCAGCAGGAAGGGGCACTTCAAAAGAGGTGTTTTCCTCTTTCTATGAACGCTGAAGAATGCAGCACACATAGAAAGCGGAAGAAATGGCTATTTCTCCCTGTTGCATCACTTTTACGCCACGTCTGAGGTGGCGTAGCAATCTGACGCATTCCCAGACTTGTAAAATTGGGAATGCATCAGATTCCTTAGCATTCCATGGATGTTGCGTGGGAACACCCACAGCAACACCCATGGAACGCCCCTTTCAAGCAGTTTTATGCATGAAAGAGGCCCATATTTTCCAGGCCATGAAAAAGCCACACAAGGTGGCTTTGCGTAGCTTTGTAAATATGGGATGGCACATTGCTCCACCGGTGCGTAAAAAATGACACAGGGGCTTGTAAATATGCCCCTGAGTTTATTTCTTTATCAAAGAGCAGACAATGATCACTGCCAACTCCGAAATTCCCTTTTAGAATCTCCCCAACATTCTGTACATATCATTCCACACACGTTCTACTCACAGTATCCTAGAGTATAGAATACAACAGACATTTAACTCAAAAAATACATATGTGATCGGGTTTGGGAGGCGCCCCTGGAGGAGAAGGGAGCTAACTGATATTGTGACCTATCACAGAGAATTGTGAGCCCACGTTTTCAACCTGAACATGGAGCCCTGGGCAGCTGCCCACTCTGCCCATGCCTAGCGCAGGTCCTGGTAGTAATCTCATAAATATGGACGTTTCTAATGATCACAGCAAAATACGTGCCTTACGCAAGACGGTTCAAAGCAAGTCTTGATCAATGTGCAACATTTCCAAGCCAATCCATGTTCACTGGTGAAAGTATTTCTATGACAACTGGTCTGGGTCTTCGGAGCAAACTTTCCAGATTCCGTTGAAATATGCACCTACACTAAAATTACTTAGGTTCTTCAAATGATCCTCTTCGTCCATGTTGCTTTCTGTGACGCATTTCTAACAAGTGCATGTCGCTCAGCTGCGACGTGTATTCGTAATTGAGCCTGCTAATTTCAGAGGCTATTGGCCCGTCCCCTCTATCCTCCATAGTCTCCATGTAGAATGGTCGAAAATCTAACACTCCAGGACTCCTAATTTTTTTACCACTACTAAACGTAAATTGTAAGACTGAACTATGCAAAAAGAACTGAAAGTCAAAAAGATAACATGCTGAACATGACACAAAAACGCGAATACTTGCCTTGATAGTATCCATTTTGGTGCTGCAAAATATACTAACTGAGCCATATTCTGATTTAGAAAATTTGCAATTGTATGTGCTCACCAAGATCAGAGTATGTTCCGGACATAAATGGTGCTCTGTGGCACACGTTATCAGATAAAGCTAGACAAACTGGTTATTTTACGTGCACAGTTCACCTGCAATCACTGACAAAAGATATGTTTTTTTAATTTTGGTCCGCAATATTTCCACTAAAAACATGATTTCCCTTTAGAAACGTAGTCTGTGTGCAGCACCCTTTGGGGTGCACTGGGATTTTGACTCCACATAACACCAGTTATTTCAAATGGACAAATCTTTCTACCAATGAGAGGCATTGCTCTCGGGCACATTTACATGAATCAGACTTCCCTCCAGTCCTTGTGTAAATCCGGATTCTATGCAAAATCTGTGCTGAGAATGTATTTAACTGGTGCCTGCTTTGTGACGGGCAGCGTTTTATACTGCAGCCGCTATAATTAAAGCATAACCTAAAGTCACCTCTCATCATTATGTGGCTATCAATAATCATTTTTAGTTTGGCAAACAGTAAGTTGTTTTCTGTTCATTTTTGTAAAAAAAACAAACTCTGTGTGTTTTGTACAATGAACGTGATTTTACTTGAATCTATTTTTTTGATTTCTCCAGGCGTCGGTTCTGATGTGGTCCTGACCCAGTCTGGCGAAGGTGTCAAGAAGCCCGGAGAGTCTCATAAACTGACCTGCCAGGGGTCCAGGTTCAGCTTTGGGGGTTATGCTATGAACTGGGTCCGAGAGTCCCCTGAGAAAGGGCTGGAGTGGATCGCTTATATCGGCACAAGTTCTAGTCCCATACGCTACGCAGATTCTGTGAAGGGCTGGTTCACCATTTCCCGAGATGATTCCAGCAGCAAAGTATTTTTACAGATGAACAGCTTGAGAAGAGAAGACACTGGCACTTACTATTGGGCGAGAGTGACCCGACCAACATGCGTTCTTTATGTGTGTAAAAGGCCGCTTTATTGGAACAGGTGCCCTTAGACCTACCCCACCTGGCCTTTGCCTTTCAAAACTAAAGCCTCACTAGACATCGATTCACCTGTCCTCACAGATCCCCCTCCCCTACCCCGATCCCTCCCCCCCTTCTTCTCGTCCTGTCTCCTCCTTCCTCTTGTCTCCATCCTTTTCCCCGCTCCATCCGCTTCTTTGAACCTGTCCGCTAATGAGCAGTCCCCTGCCTGTCCCTGTCTAATTAATACTCCTTCCCGTCCTAATACCTGAAATGCCCTGCCAACGCCGTCCTCAACCCGAGTTTTAACTAGCTGCCCTGCAGCTGTCCCCGTCGCGGCCGCACCTGTCCAAAGCGCCAACCTACCCAAAAAAAGGACACCCGCTCCAACAAACCAACCTAATGAAGTGGGAGGGAGGGCGGGAAAAGAAAACCAAACGGAGCCCAGACTTAACGTCCCAGCCACCAGGTCACCTTTTACAAAATGGTGGCTGGGACTACAAAATGTCCGGTTAAATAACACCCAACCCCTCCCCTGACTGGCACCCCGGACGCCCAACCGCGTCGCGGGTCGTGCCACCTCGCCCAAAAACCCCGGGGGGAACTCCTCGTTCCTCTTCCTCCCCCCGAGGCCCCATTGGGCGAGAGTGACCAGACCAACACGCGTTCTTTATGTGTGTAAAAGGCCGCTTTATTGAAACAGGTGCCCTTAGACCTACCCCACCTGGCCTTTGCCTTACAAAACTAAAGCCTCACTAGACATCGATTCACCTGTCCCCAACCCTCCCCCTCCCCTACCCCGATCTCTCCCCCCCTTCTTCTCGTCCCGTCTCCTCCTTCTTCTTGTCTCCTTCCTTTTCCCCGTTCCATCCGCTTCTTTGAACCTGTCCGCTAATGAGCAGTCCCCTGCCTGTCCCTGTCTAATTAATACTCCTTCCCGTCCTAATACCTGAAATGCCCTGCCAACTCCGTCCTCAACCCGAGTTTTAACTAGCTGCCCTGCAGCTGTCCCCGCCACCAGAAAAGGCCCTGACTTTTCTGCCCCCCCCCAAGGCTCCTTGAACAACTTCGTCAACTGCTCCTTAACCTGCAATAAGTATAACTCCATCCCCATGAACGATAAGTGTTCCCCATCATCCCTAAAAATGTTGACGTCCTCGAATTTTAAATCCAGATGCTCTAAAAAGGTGACTCCTCGGCCTGCGCAAAAACCTTTCATTTCTTTGTTCACCTTACGCCTGGCCCTCTCGATCACTCCAGGCTTCCTCGCCCCTCTCCATACCGACGCGGAACAAATGCTGTAAAAACTATGTGACAACCTTTCCACTGCTCTAAAACAATCTGCAAGTCTCTTTTCATCCTTTTCAACAGGTTTAAACCCGTTGTTCGCACTAAATCATTTTCCCCTAAATGAATAATTAGTACGTCCGGACAGTGTGCCCTGCCCTTTGTAGCTTGAAGTCGCGGCAACAACTCTTCCCATAACATACCCCCTTTTCCTATCCACCTAAGCCGGTAGCGTGCCGAATCTAAACCCAAGCTGTCTCCAATGGCCGTCCTCCGAGCCTGCTGTTGCGCCTACTTTATAAAAAATGTCCAATGACCCAGATTTCCAGGTAATCCGCCTCCGGCCCCAGCACAACACCTGAAAAAGAAAAACAAGTATGAATCCATTCACTGCACACGTTCAAGCTTTAACCGTCCCATCCCGCACGTAACATCTAAAACAATCTGATTTCCACCTCCCCAGGGCCATCGATTCTTCTCTATTCCACCCCTTGTTCCCTGCCTCGGTGGCCACCCCAATCCTAAAGGAGTGCGTGCCAAACTCTATTGGATCCAGGCCAATACTGGCCAAACCTTTCCGCAAAACTGCCAAAAGCTGTGCTGCGGACACCCTCCTACCGTCCGCATGGCAAAAAACCTGCCCGTCCAAAGAGGTAGCCCGGTCCCGCAAGCGGGCCCCCCAAAAAACTGGACAAACATACCTTACCGGATAAGGCCTAATGTATACCGTAACCCCCAAACCTTTTTGATCCGTCTTCGAATGCCGTACGCGCCATGCCCAACTCTCCTTCCCTCTCTGCACATCATTCCATCTGATCCCCGATCTCCCCTGCAACCCCAGCAAATCAGACACCCGAAACGCCCCAAAAAACAGCCAAGCCATCAATGTTCGGAAAATTAACGTCTCATAATCATCATAACAGATCTCCCCCAACACCGGTAGCAATAATTTCAAAATTGCTATAGATATTGGTTGCTGCACACGTCCCGATGCCCCCAACGATTTTTCCCAACCCTGGAGGATCCTCAAACCAAGTTCCTCTGCCGAGGGGGGGTAACCCCAGATCAACTTCCCCATAAACCCGAGCGCCGACAACTTACCCGAAATCATAACTCTGGACTGCCCTTTCCCAAGTAAATCCATAATAAATTGCACCACATCCTCGACGACCTCCTCCTGCCTTACCCGTCGACGAGCCCCCGATTCTCTGAACTCTCTCAATGCTTTCGCATACGCTCGCCGTGTAGACGGAGCCAAGGAGTTCATAACCAGCTGTAGCATCCGTGCTTGCCTAGTGTCCAAAGCACTTCCGGCATGCGTATTCTTCTCAGCACGACGCCCGTGGTTAATCCATGGAAACGCTGCCACTGCGAACGAGACAAAGCATCCGCTATGTCACTATTCGCCCCCGGCACATGTCGCGCTCTAAAATGTGTGTCATGCCTCAGACACTGAAGAACAAATACGCGCATCAACTGCAAAACCCCCGCTTCACGCGCCGACTGCTGATTAACCATCTTTACCACCGCCATATTATCCACCCGGAAAAGCACCCGCGAATGCCGAAGCTCCGTACCCCATAGACAAACCGCCACTATCAGCGGGAAAAGCTCCAAAAACGCAATGCTGCGACCCCCGTTCTTCTATTCGCTCGGCCATTCCTCCGCACACCACCGTCCCTCCCAGTACAAACCAAAACCATAGGCTACCGCCGCGACTGAAAACAGCTGGACATCCCAATCGCACTCCTGCCACACTTTCAAAGGAATGCCGTTAAAAGATTCCAAGAACTTTGCCCACATGCGCAAATCCTCACGCACCCCCACCTTCAACCGCACATGATGATGCGGAAGTGCGTGCCCTGATAGTGCCAATGAAAGTCGTCTGCAAAATGTCCTTCCCGCACGCACAACTCTGCACGCAAAATTCAGGTGGCCCAACAGCACTTGAACCTCCTTCACTGTGACCTTGTTCTTGCCCAGCATTCCATGAATCCGCTCAATCATGTCTGCTTTCTTGTCGGCTGGCAATCTGGCCATCCCTTCAACCGTGTCCAGCTCTATCCCCAAAAAGGACAGCGCCGTACTTGGCTCCACTGTCTTTTCGGGAGCCAGGGGCACTCCCAGGTCTCCCATTGTTTCCACAAAGCCACTCAGCACCGCCGCACAAAGCGTGCTGTCCGCCGGCGCTGCAAAGAAAAAGTAATCCAAATAGTGTGTAACCCATTGGTGACCCGTAATCCTCTGGAAAATCCACTGTAGAGCCGTACTGAAACACTCAAACAGCGCACAAGAGCTGGAGCATCCCATGGGCAAGGCCTTATCCACATACCAATTTCCTCGCAACTGGATGCCCAACAACTCAAAATCATCTGGATGAACCGGGAGTAACCGAAATGCCGACTTCACATCAGTTTTCGGCATCAGAGCCCCCGAGCCCAACTGCTCAATCATCTCAACCGCCACATCCACCGACGCATAAGACACTCTAGTGACCTCCTCCGGTATGAAATCATTAACTGACGTTCCTTCGGGCCACGACAAATGATGAATCAGCCGAAACTGCCCTTTTTCTTTTTTGGGCATTATCCCAATGGGGGACACAATAAGATTCTCCAACGGCCAATCCGAGAAGGGGCCCGCCATGCGACCCTCCCGCACTTCCGTGTCCAGCTTGTCTTGAACCAGATCCTCCTTACCGCGCACCGATCTCAAATTTTCCGCACAGCGCTGCTCCCGCGGACCTAGATACCCCAACCGAAAACCGACTCGAAAGCCCCTCACCAACAACTGCGCTTCGCCCGGCCTGTCATATCCCGCCAAATACCTCTCCAAGAAATCCACATTAAACGGCGTACGAGCCCTTACTTGCCACTCCTTGTCGCAGACGCTGACCGTCTCGCGCACCATAGCTAGTGCTCGGGCCCCCACTCTGGGATCCCCCTGAGACAGTTGCATTTTGCTGGCCGCCACATAAAGTGACCGGATGTCTCCCCGCGCACTTGGAGCACTCGTGCCGGAACTTGCAGTACTCTCTGGTACAAAGTCCCTTATTATAATCCCAGCAAGCTCCCGTTCGACCGGACCCGACGTTGTTGGACCTGCTTGGGCTGGAGCCCCCGGACCCCACCCCTTGGGTGGGGTGCTCTTGAAAGGGCCGATATATTATAGGCAAGACGCTGGCCGTAAAAACGGTCTTACCAAACTTTGCTGGACCCATGGTATGCTACCACAGATCAACGTCAATTTCTCCCCACTCCACCTCTGAGTCCGCCGACAATCGCGCCCTAAATTCTTCATCATACTGCCTCCAGGCATAACCACCGTAGTTCAGATGCGCCTTTCGTATGATATCCATATATTTAAACAACGCGACTGACCTCTCTGGAAACCGCTCGCAATAAACACTAGCGAAAATCAGAAAGGCTGCGCTGCGTCCAATTCTCTATAGTTACCGGCACTTTTGGTCGCTTGGAAAGTTCCCACTCTTCTTCCTTCGAACCTTCCTTCGCCCTGACCTCCCTGTGCAACAATGTAAGTATATCAATATATTCTCCTTTCCAGATCTTCTCTTTTGTGACCGACGTTAAATGCGCCCCAAGCGGTTTTGCCGTTCCCATGTAGGGCAGCTTGACCCTTTTCGATACTGGCTCCTTCTCCTTTTCGTCTTTTGCCTTCCCCGCTTTCTCCTCTGCACCTCCCTCTCCCCCATTACCGACATCCACCTTCCGATCCACCGCGCCGTCCGTAGACACCCCCATGTCCTGCACATATACCCCTTTCACCAAGCGCACGGACTCCTCCCTCGCTTCCGACGCTACAGACACCGTTGCGACTGACGAAACCTTACCTGGAGACAAAAGCGGGGGCCGCTCCTGTACCTTCCGGTGGCTGGGACTACAAAATGTCCGGTTAAATAACCCCCAACCCCTCCCCTTCCTGGCACCCCGGACGCCCAACTGCGTTGCGGGTCGTGCCACCTCGCCCAAAAACCCCGGGGGGGAACTCCTCATTCCTCTTCCTCCCCCCGAGGCCCCACTGTGCGAGACGCACAGCTGGAGAAAACAGCCCATCTCTGTACAAAAAACACAGCCACAGGAGCTTCCTGTTGCTGTTTAGATTGCTGCCTGTATGCCAATCTCTCGTGTTCCCCCGTCCTTTTGAAGATATTCCTTGTAGAAAAAAAAACCTGAAAATTTCATACGTGAAAACTTACAAAAATGTCGCACTTTTTGGCAATCAAGTAAACAATAAATTAATAATCGAAAGAAAACGAATCCTTGTGATCTATACATAGCACCATTAGCCTTTTCATCCGTCAGTCAAGTCATAAACCTGCTCTTTTTTCATGTCCAGTCCATCACACTCCTGCTAAAACAGGGAAAGCCGTGCCCTTTGCCGAGAATGCCACAAATAAAATACCAGTCCCTTTATCGGCCTTCTTTCGGATGTTTAAATCAAACAAGCCTAAATCGGACCCAGAGAACAAGGCAGAGACACAACATAAAACCAGTCTGCGCTTCGTCGGGGGTCGTGAGCGCTATATAAATACAATCAATGTAGGTAGCCTGGGAAGAAGGAACAGACTTCTGAGTAAAACGGTAGCCAATGGCGATGGAGGGTCTTGTTAATTCATTGTTGATTGTTGCTTCCTTAGAGACTCCTTAAAGAATTATGACTTCTTATCTTTTCCTTAACTTCAGAAGCATGGAGGCGTCTGTAATGTTGTAGATCACTAAACAGGACATGACCAGAGGTCATGTTTTTTAAATTATTTTGCATCTCATTTAATGGACATGTCCGGGACAAAAGTTCCTGCAGTATTTGATTCACAGTGGAAGGTGTATCTCCGGATAGGAGGTTATTATGAAGGTTTGGGCTACATTGGAAAGGGAAGGGCCAGGAAGAAAGTTTTTGTAGGGTTGGTGTCACAATGGTGGCTGTAAAACCTACAAAGAGAGATTCTCCAATACTACTTTTTGAGGACTAAAAGATACATTATGAAATTTGTCTAAGGGATAAATTGGACAGGTAACCCTTCCAAGATGAAAGACATGAGAATCAAAATTTGGCAATGCTGCACCCACAAAGATAGGAATACTTATATGTGCAAACAAAGTTTAAAACATACCTGGAGTGAAAATAATTATTGTTAAAGTGGGTTGTGAGTTTGCCACCCAACATATTTTGATATTCTAATAGCCAATAGTATATTTTTTAAGAATTTGGAACATTTTGCCAGGGCGTATGTTACATATGGTTAGACATCAAAGGCAAACTAGAAAAATGTGGGGGCCACAACCTGAAGAAACTCTTTAAACTTTTACTTGAACTCAGCCTCAAAATAAAGCATCTTGATCTAAATTTCTTTACTTTCCATGGTTCTGCAATTGGTGAAGAACCATAAGGGCATCTCAATAAAAACATTTAAAATGCTACCTGTAAATTATGGATTTAAAACGTGTCCCCTTATTGGTGCATTAGCTCCAAATCATACTGAAAACAGGCTAAACTACAACTCCAAGATGAGCATTGTTTAAATAACATGTTACAACACTTTGCATGCGAGCAAGAGACTACTCATCAGGAATAGCTTTGGAATGTATTAAAAATAAAACATACCACAACAATTTTATCACATAAAGGAACTGATTTAGAGTTTGGCAGATGGGGTTACTCCTTTACAAATGTGATTGATATCTCATCCACCATATTACAATTGGATTATATCCTATGGTAATCGTAATGCGGACAGAATATCCATCACATAAGTGACGGATTAACCCATCCTTCAAACTCTAAATTTGGCCCAAAATCTATTGTGTTTTATTCTAATAACAACAGGTGCATTGTCTCAAAGAAGTAGCACAAAGTCCCACAGGAGGGGAAGCTACACCTCTGGATGTGGTAGGTGGCACAGGCGAGCGGAATACAACAGTGCAAGGTTTGTATGGGGTCATTGGAATTTGGGTAGCACTGGACTGGCTCAGCAGAGAGTCAAATGATGCATGAAGAGGCAGCAGCAAGCAAGATATTGGAAGGGGCACATTCTGATGAGGATTGTGTGACACAGATGGCAGGTAGACAGAGTTCCATAATGAAACACAAGTGCTTCACATTAAATGGGAGGTAAAGCATTAAGGTTTGCATTGTGCAATTAAAGGTAACATACAGACTGTGGCTGCTTTCCTGGGGAGAATCCAGCCCATCTAACCCACATTTCAAGAAACACATTCAACAAACTGTAACAATATTTAGGACTCTATACTACTAATGGGCAGTAGACGTAAATGTATCAAGGACTTTCAAGTGTTAACAAGATTCAACAATGATTATGTGCTGCTGTTTCGTGAAATAAGTCAAGTGCACACAGCCACATAATTTGAGAAATTAATGGTTATAGATACCCACAACTATCTAAGGTAGTATTGTGATGCCTGGAAAATTGCTGAGTCACAATAAATCAACCACACTTCTAATAGTGCTGTAAATCCTGGCAGTAAGAAAGAGGCCTATTGTAAGAAATGGAGATATTAATTGAGGGGGTGGAAGCCTTACTCAAGAAACAACCACAATCCTTGTCAGGGTGAATGTTAGAAATGGGGTCTTTGGTTGTCAGTCAGGTTCCCCCCTGTTCAAGCAAGATACCTCACTCTAGTAAGGGTAAAGGAGAATCACTCTCAGTTAACCCCCACTCACCCCCTTAGTAGCTTGGCACGAGCAGGTAGGCTTACCTTCAGAAGCAATGTGTAAAGTATTTGTACCAAGAGACATAGTAATACAGTGAACCACTACAAAATGACACAACACAGGTTTAGAAAAATAGGTAATATTTATCTAAACAAAACAAGATAAAAACGACAAAAATCCAACATGCACAAGTCAAGATATGAATTTTCAAGAGAATAAGAGTCTTAATCCTTGGAAAACAGTGAGAATGCTGTTATTACACAAAGTACCTGCTTAGCTTAAAAAATAAAACCACGCGGGTGAGCGTGCGTTGGAAAAGTCAGAAATGCGTTGATTCCTTACTCGCAAGTGAGGATGTGCGTCATTTTCGTCTCAGTTGGGTCGGCGATGCATTGATTTTCTCCCTCGCAAGAGAGGGATGCATCGATTTCCAGACGGGCACCTCGGTTCCGCGCAGAATTGGGTTGACTTGGACACCCAGGGATGATGCGTGGAAAATCTGGTCGCATGGTATGAGAAAACCGCAATGCGTGGGGTTTGTGCCGTTATCAGGCTCCATAAGTTGGTGTTGCCATCATTTTTCCAGCCGCGATGCATCGATCTCTCAGCTGCGATGCAGGCGAAGCGTTGATTTCAGCCGCGAAGCCAGTGGCACGTCGTTTATCAGCCGTGTTGCGGAAGGTGCTTCAGAAATTTCACAGCACAGTTCTTTGTGTGGATTTTCAGTTCTTGTCTGTCAGCCTCACCTCTCAAGGGACCAGGGATTGGATATGGCACCACTTGGCAGGACAGGAGTCTCACCAGAGAGTCCAGGGGCTGGCAGGGGAAGTCTTTGATGGCACTGAGACTTCAACAACAGGAGGCAAGCTCAGTTCAAGCACTTGGAGATTCTTCTCAAGCAGGAATGCACAACAAAGTCCAGTCTTTGTCCCCTTTCACAGGCAGAAGCAGCAACTGCAGGATTGTCCAACAAAGCAGTCATCGGCAGGGGCAGCACTTCTCCTCAGCTCTTCTCCTTGACAGAGGTCCCTCTTGGATCCAGAAGTGATCTAATCTTCAGGTTTTGTGGGTCCACTACTTATACTCCCTTCTGCCTTTGAAGTAGGCAAACCTCAAAGGAAAGTCTCTCTTGTTTGTAAGATCCTGCCTTGACCAGGCCAGGCCATAGACCCCCCGAAGCACAGATGGCTCATCAGGATATACAAGCTATACCCCAGCTCCCATTGTGTCACTGTCTAGAGGAGTGGTGCAAATAGCCCAACTGTCAAACTGACCCAGACAGGGAATCCACAAACAGGCAGAGTCACAGAATGGTTTAAGCAAGAAAATGCCTAATTTCTAAAAGTGGCATTTTCAAACACACAATCTAAAAACAAGCTTTACTAAAAGATGTATTTTTAAATTGTGAGTTCAGAGACCCTAAACTCCATATTTCTATCTGCCCCCAAAGGGAATCCGCACTTTAATAATATTTAAAGGCAGCCCTGTGTTAACATATGAGAGGGATAGGCCTTGCACAGTGAAAAACTTATTTGGCAGTATTTCACTGTCAGGACGTTTAAAACCCATTAGTATATGTCCTACCTTAAACATACACTGCACCCTGCCATTGGGGCTGTCTAGGGCCTACCTCAGGTGTGCCTTACATGTAAGAAATGGTAAGGTTTAGGCCTGGCAAGTGGGTGCACTTGCCAAGTCGAATTGGCAGTTTAAAACTGCACACACAGATACTGCAGTGGCAGGTCTGAGCCATGTTTACAGGGCTACTCATGTGGGTGGCACAACAAATGCTGCAGGCACACTAGTAGCAATTGATTTACAGGGCCTGGGCACCTCTAGTGCACTTTACTAGGGACTTACTAGTAAATCGAATATGCCAATCATGAAAAAGTCAATTACAAATACAATTTCCACAGAGAGCATTTGCACTTTAGCACTGGTTAGCAGTGGTAAATTGCCCAGAGTCCTAAAGCCAACAAAAACAAGTCAGAAAAAATAGGAGGAAGGAGGAAAAAGATTGGGGATGACCCTGCAAAACGGGCCAGGTCCAACACAAACCCTCACCAGCCTAAAGTCAAGGAGACCAATCAATACCTTGATGGACTTCCCTGATCGAGGCGATAGAACAGGGACCCTGGCCCACAACAGGAGGGGCATGTTCCAGTTCTACACCTTCCTGACTCCAGTTGGATCCCTCTGTCCATACTCTCAGGGCCCACTAAGCCAACCTATGGGGAACCCTTCTCCTCTCCTGCAGATTTAAACACACATTTATATTTTGCCTTATAAACTTCATATCCAAAGTAATACACTTGTATTTCTCTACTTTTCTGAGGTATGTTTTCTGGTCATGTGAATAAGTTCCAATAAAGTATAGAGATTCTTGTTTTCTATTTTCTGTCTAGTGCATAAAGATAGGAATGAGTGCCTCTACCAATGTGTGAGATTCATGTTCTGTGATGCAAGATGGGGGTATTGGTTTTGATGCCAGGTTCTTTAGCTTGTGAGATTAAAAAATGCACTTTAATATGATTTAAGGCCCAATAAAAACATGGTTCATGTTCGAAACGATGTACCCTATCTGTACACTTACCTACACTTCCATGAATCGAGACTGCAAATCCCAGAATGAATTAGGTTGTTAAAGTGAAAGGCTAATATCGGAAATTGTGTGCCTTATGACAAGTAGTGATAGTAACAGAAGGCAAGGAAATAAAAGCAAAATGAACTACGTTCATGTTTTATAAAGAAGCAACATGAGACCTCCTCTGGTGGAAGCCTGTGCTAGTAAAAGTTTTAATTAAACCCCATTTTACAGTAACTGTACCATCACTGCAACACCTGCCATTTCTAAAAATTGCATCCAGAAAAAATCGGCCCAGATTAGCAATGTCTACCCAAGGTAAATTACTTCTCTAAAAATCCAAAAACACAAATCAAAAATGAAAATCTCTGGACAACATTTTTTTCACAGAGGTATGTCCTCGGTGCAGGACTAAATATGGAATCAGACATTGTTTTGGGGGCTTTGAAGGGATCTGCGCCTGCTGACTGTGGTCAGGGTTCTTTTCTCTGCAGTTTCTTAAAGAAGACACTGAGAATTCACTAATACACAGTTTATTTTGGACACCTTGCCTATAGCTACAAACACAATATATATCTCAAGCACAGCTTATGGCACTATGAGGCGCTCGCTAGGATCTTACATGCTAAAATCTACACATAATTGTGTAACATTTAAGTAGCAGTTGAGTGTTATTCAAAATGTCATATGTAAGATGTATAATTACCACACGTAAACACCCAGCAAATACAGAAATATCACACTTAGGCCAGGGAGTAGCCAGAAAATAAAAATAATTACCACTGTGAACCAAAGCTCTTATGGCATCAAGTAAGCAAAGTAAGTCATCACAACTCTCCCCAGAAGAGCTGTTTTGTCTCTTCTATCCAAAGATGTAGCCATTCATCTTCTCATCCATTCAAAGATTTTCACCATTTCACATTTACATTCTGTCATCCATCCATTTTTTGATTCATCATTCAGTACTTCACCATTCAGTCCATCCTTCCATCCATGTGCCCATCCATATCTAAACCTATCCACCCATCTCCAAACATATAAATCATTCTTTCTTCCATCCATAATTTTATTCCTCCATCCACTTTTTCACTCATCCACTCATCCATCCACTCATCCATTAATCCATTCACCCTTTTACCCACCAGGCCATCCTTTCACTTACTCATCTGCCCATCCACCCATTCACTCATGCGTCCATCCATTCACTCTTTTACTCATCCATCCTTTCTTCCATCTCTCCACCCTGCCTTTCACTCATTTATCCATTCTTTCACTCATTCACCCATCTTTTAATTCATCCATCCATCCACCCATCCTGTCAATCATCCATCCATCTAAACATTTGCTTGTCCATCCATCTTGTCTTTTGCTTTCCATCCCCTTTTTACTTAGCCATCCATCCTTTCACTAATCCATCCACTGTTTCAACCATCCACCCCACCCATCTGCTCATCCCCTCAATAATCCATCCATTGACCCTTTTACTCATCCAGCCATTTACTAATTATCTATTCTTTCTCTCATCCAACCATCCATCCTTTCGTTCTTTCACTCATCATCCTTCCTTTCGTCCTCTACCCTTGCTTTCACTCATCCATCCATTTTTCCACTCATCCATCCTTACATCCACCCTTTCAGTCATGCATCTATCCATCCACCCTTTCACATATACATTTATCCATCCATCATTTCACTCATCCATCCATCCTTTCACTCATCCATCATCCACCTTTCACTCACCTGTCCATCCATTCACCCACCCTTCCACTCATCCATCCACCATCCATTCATCTGCCCTTCCATCCATCAATTTATAATTTAACGTATCCATTCTTCCACTCACCCATACATCCATCCTTTCTCTCATCATCCATCCATCACCCTTTCACTCATCCATTCATCCAATCAACCTTTCACTCATCCATCGGGCCATCCATCCCTTCACTTAGTCACTCACCCACTCTTTCACATTTATTATGAGTTGAGCCTTGGCCTGCAGATTTGCAGATAGAAGAGGCCCATCAAGAACTCCAACTCCACTTTAGTTCCTAAGCAATGGGTGTGTGGAGGAGGTCCCAATGCCCCTGCACCTAGGCAATCTGAAAACTTGGACGTCCTGAGTCATGTACTATGCAACAGTGCCAGGACTTTGGATCACTTTTTACGAGTACCAATTACATTACAAAAGATCAGAATTTTTTATTTTTTTTAGGATTGGGGAGATTTAACGGATTTGTCCAGAACCACAGCATTTAGAACAAACCCTAGACCTTGTACTTAGTTAAACTACTCGCTGTGCTGTGTGGCCTAGGGGGAAGGGGGTTTCATCCCCTGGGCTTCACAGACATAGGCCCTCATTCTGACCCTGGCGGTCGGTGATAAAGCGGCGGCCAAGCCGCCAACAGGCCGGCGGTCTAAAATATGCAATTCTGACCCTGGCGGGAACCGCCAACACAGCCCGCCGTATTAACACTCCGCCCGCCACGGCGGTACAAACAAACAGCGCGGCGGTTCCCGCCAACAGCCAGGCGGCAGACAATGTACCGCCCACCCTATTACGACCCACCAATCCGCCACCTTTTCCGGGGCGGGAGCACCGCCGATAAGAACACGGCGGAAACAGACTACGAACGGGAAAACGCTCACCTCTACGCACTCCACGCGAGATTCCGGCAGTATGGAACCAGAGTTGCAGGTCATCCCCGCACTCCTATACCTGCTCATATACCAGGAGCACGCCCGGCGGCGCGGAAGACATCGGTGAGTACTGCACCTACGACACAGGGGAGGGAAAAGATTACCGGCACACACCCACCCACCCACACCCACTACAACACACACATCAATGCATTCCCACAGATCACTGTCACAACCCACAAACCACCCCCCTCCGAAATAATGCAAAGACCAAAAGAAGAGATCATAAACGGGCAGATATATTGAAATATGTACACCAGTAATCCCAATAAATAAATAAACTATGTACAAAATATATACAGCTACTAAATGTAGTCCAACCACTGTCCGTGGATCACAGGGGTCCTGTGCAAAGGGGCAAGGCCCAGTCCCACGACAAGAACTCCACGGAGAGAACACTGCAGGGGCATCAGAAAGAAAATAGGACAGGCACCTCAGGGGGAAGGGAAGGGGGGGCACCTCAGCCACTTGAGTACACGACGCCAGATCCACGAGGGGACTCCATGACCACTGGCCCATCCTGGGGAGAGCAAAGCCACAGTCCAAACAGTCCATACAGTGGGTGGCCTGCCCACTGGGCCATCCTGGGGAGAGCAAAGCCACAGTCCAAACAGTCCATACAGTGGGTGGCCTGCACACTGGGCCATCCTGGGGAGAGCAAAGCCACAGTCCAAACAGTCCATACAGTGGGTGGCCTGCCCACTGGCCCATCCTGGGGAGAGCAAAGCCACAGTCCATACAGTCCATACAGTGGGTGGCCTGCCCACTGGGCCATCCTGGGGAGAGCAAAGCCACAGTCCAAACAGTCCATACAGTGGGTGGCCTGCCCACTGGGCCATCCTGGGGAGAGCAAAGCCACAGTCCAAACAGTCCATACAGTGGGTGGCCTGCCCACTGGGCCATCCTGGGGAGAGCAAAGCCACAGTCCATACAGTTCATACAGTGGGTGGCCTGCCCACTGGGCCATCCTGGGGAGAGCAAAGCCACAGTTCAAACAGTCCATACAGTGGGTGGCCTGCCCACTGGCCCATCCTGGGGAGAGCAAAGCCACAGTCCATACAGTCCATACAGTGGGTGGCCTGCCCACTGGGCCATCCTGGGGAGAGCAAAGCCACAGTCCAAACAGTCCATACAGTGGGTGGCCTGCCCACTGGGCCATCCTGGGGAGAGCAAAGCCACAGTCCAAACAGTCCATACAGTGGGTGGCCTGCCCACTGGGCCATCCTGGGGAGAGCAAAGCCACAGTCCATACAGTCCATACAGTGGGTGGCCTGCCCACTGGGCCATCCTGGGGAGAGCAAAGCCACAGTCCATACAGTCCATAACAGACCCCACTGCCACTGGAGGAGGCAAGTTGGCCAGAGGACATCCTGCAGCCCTGCCCGAGATAGATCCTGCCCTGCCACGTCTGCCAAAGGGCCAGCGGTTCTTGCCTTGAAGGGCCCAGTTCAGCGCTCCTTGCCTTGAAGGGCCCAGTTCAGCGGTTCTTGAGACGGCGGGGCCCAGTTCAGCGGTTCTGGAGACGGCGGGGCCCAGTTCAGCGGTTCTTGAGACGGCGGGGCCCAGCGGAGCGGTTCTTGAGACGGCGGGGCCCAGTTCAGCGGTTCTTGAGACGGCGGGGCCCAGCGGAGCGGTTCTTGAGACGGCGGGGCCCAGTTCAGCGGTTCTGGAGACGGCGGGGCCCAGTTCAGCGCTCCTTGCCTTGAAGGGCCCAGTTCAGCGGTTCTTGAGACGGCGGGGCCCAGCGGAGCGGTTCTTGAGACGGCGGGGCCCAGCGGAGCGGTTCTTGAGACGGCGGGCCCAGTTCAGCGGTTCTTGAGACGGCGGGGCCCAGCGGAGCGGTTCTTGAGACGGCGGGGCCCAGTTCAGCGGTTCTTGAGACGGCGGGGCCCAGTTCAGCGGTTCTTGAGACGGCGGGCCCAGCGGAGCGGTTCTTGAGACGGCGGGGCCCAGTTCAGCGGTTCTTGAGACGGCGGGGCCCAGTTCAGCGGTTCTGGAGACGGCGGGGCCCAGTTCAGCGCTCCTTGCCTTGAAGGGCCCAGTTCAGCGCTCCTTGCCTTGAAGGGCCCAGTTCAGCGGTTCTTGAGACGGCGGGGCCCAGCGGAGCGGTTCTTGAGACGGCGGGGCCCAGTTCAGCGGTTCTTGAGACGGCGGGGCCCAGCGGAGCGGTTCTTGAGACGGCGGGGCCCAGTTCAGCGGTTCTTGAGACGGCGGGGCCCAGTTCAGCGGTTCTTGAGACGGCGGGGCCCAGCGGAGCGGTTCATGAGACGGCGGGGCCCAGTTCAGCGGTTCTTGAGACGGCGGGGCCCAGTTCAGCGGTTCTTGAGACGGCGGGGCCCAGCGGAGCGGTTCTTGAGATGGCGGGGCCCAGTTCAGCGGTTCTTGAGACGGCGGGCCCAGCGGAGCGGTTCTTGAGACGGCGGGGCCCAGTTCAGCGGTTCTGGAGACGGCGGCCGGTCTATGGCCAACTGCTAATTGCCTGGTGGTGCCCTCCTGGGCAGCGGGGATGGTGCTCCTTCAATGCCCACCTGGGCTGTGGGTGGTGGGGCCCTCCTGGCCAGCTGGGCTGGGTCCTCCCTGGGCAGCGGCTATGGGGGTGGTGGGCTCTCCCGGGGCAGCTGTTCCGGTTCCTCCCGGGGCAGCGGCTATGGGGGTTGTGGGCTCCTCCTGGGCAGCAGGCCTGCTGCCTGACCTCTCCGACTTGCTGCCCTTGCCCTCCTTAGTCGTGGGCCTGTGGCCCTTTCCTCCCTTTGGAGCTGTGGCTGGTGACTGTCTCTGGGTGGTGTCCGGGGGGGATGTAGAAGGCGGGCTCCTGCGGCGCCCCTTCCGCCTTCTGCTCCTCTTCCCAGGGGGTGGGCTGGCTGTCCCCTTGCTGCTGGGCGAAGATCCAGACATGCGGGCTGGCGGGCTCCAATACCCCTGCACCCTTGTCAAGGGGGCTGCAGGGCTGGTGGTGGCTGAGGTGCTCTTCTTACCCCGACGAGAAGGAGGGGGGGGCTCAGGGTCAGGAAAGAAGTTAGTAGTGGCGAGGAAGAGCTTCTTGGGACAATGGAGAGTGGTAGGTACAGTGGGAATGGGAGTGGAGGGAGAGGATGTGGTTGTAGGTGAGTCACGTTTGCTGTCTTTGGGTGCAGGTGCAGGAGGGATAGGCTGTCGTGAGGTGGATGGCTGTTGGGTGGGTGGGTGGCTGCGTTTGTGTGGTGTGGAAGAGGGGGTGACAGACACAGTGGGAGAGGACACAGGGGACGTGTAAATGGCAGTGGGGGTGGTGACTGCACGTGTGCGGACTGGAGTGGAGGGTGTGCTGGTGATGGAAACACTGGCTGATGGTGAGGTGAATGGAGGTGTGAGTGTAGACGTCACAGGGAGGGAGGAGGGAGACGAGGAGGTGGGGGTCACAGAGGTGGTAGTGACTGTTGGCATGTCTGCATCGGAATGTTGCGTGTGTGAATGTCTGCGTGATCTGTGGTGCTTATGTTTGGATGAGCTTCTCTTGGGTGTTGAGGTGTGTGCAGGCTGGTCTGATGGTGTGGGTGGGACAGGCAGAGGAACAGGAGACTGGGAGGAGGGAGTTAGTAGAGGCAGGCAGGAGACAGGGACAATGGCTGCCGTCAGTGCTGAGGCCAGAGCCTGGAACGATCGCTGATGGGCAGCCTGACCCGAATGAATGCCCTCCAGGTACGCATTGCTGCGATGAACCTCCCTCTCCACCCCCTGGATGGCATTCAAAAGGGTAGTCTGCCCAACAATGAGCGTTCGGAGGAGGTCAATGACCTCCTCACTGAGGGCAGCGGGGGTAACAGGGGCAGGGCCTGAGGTGCCTGGGGCGAAGGAGATGCCCGGCTTCCTGGCAGAGCGGGCACGGGGCGAACGCTGAGGGGCTGCTGGGAGGGCGGAGATGGTGCGCTGGGTGGCGGCTGTACCTGTAATGGCGGGGGGCACGGATGGTGCCACCCCCGCAAGGGAGCCCCCTTCCGAGGACGTGTCCGTGTCGCTGCAGGGTCCAGTCGTCCCCGTCGTGGAGCTCCCCTCGCCCTCCGTCTCACTGGTCCAGTCTGACTCTGTGGCATGGCCCTCCTGGGCCATGTGAGATGCAGCTCCCTCCTGCCCCGATGCCACTTCTCCTCCGCCTGATGATGCTGATGCACACAAGCACAGAAAGACAAACAAAAAGGGGGGGGGGAGAGAGAAATAAAGGGATATTGATTACATGGATCTCCGGTACAGTTAGCGGACATGACAGACACAGATGCCCCCTGCACTAAGTTGCGCACTTGGGGTCCGCTACGCATTCCGTGGAACATGCCCTACACGCCTAGAGTTGACAACTGCACCCATGGATGACACGGCCCAGGGATGGCTGTACTGACAAACTACTGAGGGTGGTGGCTGGGGACACAGGGGCTTACGGGGGTGCCCAGCCTACAGATATCGCCCTGGCCTAGGGGGACCCCCAGCCCTCCTCCCCCACCCAGACACCTCCACTGCGCGACAACAGAGTAGATAATGCTTGTACTCACCCCCTTGTGTCTGCTGTGCTGCCCTCACGCGCCCATCCAAATCAGGGTAGGCCACCGCCAGGATCCGGAACATCAGGGGGCTCAGTTGACGGCAGGCACCCCGCCTACGTTGGGAGGCCATCCCCAGCAGAGACTCGGCGGTCTTCTTGGTCCCGCGGCGGATGTCCTCCCACCTCTTGCGGCAGTGGGTGCCCCGTCGATGGTGGACCCCCAGGGTCCGGACTTCCTTGGCGATGGCACGCCAAATCCCGATCTTCTCATGGGCGCGGACCTATGTGACACGTACAGGGAGGGAGAAATACCACGTTCAAGTTTGTCAGCATTTTCCTTGCCAGTGGCCCAACGCCCCCCATCCCCGCCAGGCCCCCCGCCATGCCCATCGCCATGCCCAACATGCCCCCCATCCCCGCCAGGCCCCCCGCCATGCCCCCCGCCAGGCCCAACATGCCCCCCATCCCCGCCATGCCCCCCGCCAGGCCCAACATGCCCCCCATCCCCGCCAGGCCCCCCACCATGCCCCCCGCCAGGCCCAACATGCCCCCCATCCCCACCAGGATCCCCGCCATGCCCCCGCCAGGCCCAACATGCCCCCCATCCCCGCCATGCCCCCCGCCATGGCCAACATGCCCCCCATCCCCGCCAGGCCCCCCGCCATGCCCCCCGCCAGGCCCAACATGCCCCCCATCCCCGCCATGCCCCCCGCCAGGCCCCCCGCCAGGCCCAACATGCCCCCCATCCCCGCCATGCCCCCCGCCATGCCCCCCGCCAGGCCCAACATGCCCCCCATCCCCGCCAGGCGCCCCGCCATGCCCCCCGCCATGCCCCCCGCCAGGCCCAACATGCCCCCCATCCCCGCCAGGCCCCCCGCCAGGCCCCCAAGCCAGCCAGTGGCCCCAAATCCAGATTGAATTAAACTCACTTGTTGGTCTGGAGGACCGTAGAGTAGCGCATACTGGGGGAGGACCCCATCCACAAGTTTCTCCAACTCCTCTCCAGTGAAGGCAGGGGCCCTTTCCCCAGGTGCAGCAGCCATTGTCCCTTCCAGACCGAGGTCACAGCAACACTTGCAGTATAGGTCCTCTCCTGTGAAAGTTCAAGTCGCAAGTGGATAAGTAGATAGAAAATGGCGGTCACGTCCGCGGCGGTGCGTACCGCGGCGGTGCGTCCCGCCACCGCCGGCGCCCTTCGCCATTGGCTCCTGAAACCCATAGGCTTCAATGTTAACCAATGCGGCTTGGCGCCGCGGTCTTCGCCCGCCGCCCGCCGCGGTGTGCCACGCCAGCGCATTGACCTCACATCCCATTGTCACACTTCACAGGTCAGGCAGCCGCCATTTCCAGGGCCCACATGGCTCAATTTCAACTGCGTCACACAGGCCTAGGCCTTGCATAGCCACTCAGACACGCCATTCACTGCATAGAGAATCGTTTACTGTGCTAGCTGTGAGTACGTACCTGTGGGTTGCTTGACTGTGTGCTCCATGTTGTCCTTCCTAGGCACCATCCGCTGGGTTGGGCGAGGAGACGGATGAATCCTCCCGTGTACCGACCGCTGGTGGACCTGTCGACAATGGAAGAACGCCACATTATCCTGACCTACCGTCTTAACCGTGCCACTATCCATGAACTGTGTGCCCAGCTGGAGCCCGACCTGATGTCCCCCATCCGCCAACCCACAGGGATTCCCCCTCTGGTGCAGGTCATGTCAGTACTCCATTTCTTGGCAAGTGGGTCATTTCAGACAACCGTGGGAATTGCTTCTGGGATGTCTCAGCCCATGTTTTCGAAGGTGTTATCCAGAGTGTTGTCTGCCCTGATGAAATCCGTGAGGAGCTACATCATTTTCCCTGAGGTGGGCGAATTGGCTACAGTGAAGGGTGATTTCTACGCCCTTGGACATATTCCCAACGTAATTGGTGCCATTGATGGGACCCATGTGGCTTTGGTTCCCCCAAGAGACAGGGAGCAGGTGTACAGGAACAGAAAAAATTACCATTCAATGAACATCCAGGTGGTGTGTTTGGCTGACCAGTACATCTCGCATGTAAATGCCAAATTCCCAGGGTCAGTGCATGACGCCTACATCCTCAGGAATAGCAGCATCCCTTACGTGATGGAACAGCTACAGAGACACCGTGTATGGCTAGTGGGGGACTCCGGGTACCCCAACCTGTCGTGGCTACTGACCCCAGTAAGGAATCCCCGGACCAGGGCAGAGGAACGGTACAATGAGGCCCATGGGCGTACTAGGAGGGTGATCGAACGCACCTTTGGCCTCCTAAAGGCCAGGTTTAGGTGCCTGCATATGACAGGTGGATCCCTAATGTACTCACCTAAGAAGGTGTGTCACATCATCGTGGCCTGCTGCATGCTTCACAACCTGGCTTTGCGCCGCCAGGTGCCTTTCCTGCAGGAGGATGGTCGAGACTGTGGTGTTGTGGCAGCTGTGGAACCTGAGGAGAGTGACGAGGAGGAAGACGACGGGGCTGAAACAGACAACAGGGACAGAATCATTGAACAGTACTTCCAATAGGACACAGGTAACATTTCAAAGATAATTTAGTAAATGTTAACTACTCTCCTGCATCTCTGCTGCCTGTCTATTTGCCCCAGTGTATGATGACTGAGTTGTGGCTTTTCCCTCCCTATTTCAGATCTGGGGTCCCCACTACGAGTCCTGTGCTTCGTTTCCCCATGGACTACAGCTTTGTGGCAGCTGTTTGTTGACTTCACCATGTACAAGGACATATTTGCACTGTCATGTCAATTACAATATATTGAAATCACAGCCAGACTCCAGATATTTTGGTGCAAAATAGGTGTTTATTTAAGTGCTCAAAATGGGATGGGTGGTTTCAAGTGGGTGGGGGCTATGGTGAACGAATGTCCATGGCAGAGTCCAGAGTAACAGTCACACAGGTGCATTGTCCAGAGGCCTGTGGAGAGATGGAGCATGGGCAGTTCAAGGATGGACAGGGTGACAATGTGGGACAGTGGGATGACATCAGGTGGTATCCATTGCTGGCGGGGGTCTTGACATCCTACTCTGTCTTCTTGCGAGATCTCAGGGCCCTCTTGCGGGGTGGTTCTTCTCCTGCAGGAGGTGGGGGTCTGGTGGGCTGCTGCTGTGCGGGGGCCTCCTGTCCACTAGCGCCGGCGGAGGTGGTTGGCTGTTCTTGGTCCAGGCTAGTGGCAGGGGCCCTTGGGTGTTGTTGAGTGTCCGCCCTGGTGTTGATGAGGTCCTGCAGCAGCCCTACCATGGTAACCAGGGTGGTGTTGATGGCTCTGATGTCCTCCCTGTACCCCCGATAGTGTTCCTCCTGCAGTACCTGGATCTCCTGGAACCGGGCCAGTACCGTCGCCATCGTCTCCTGGGAGCGGTTGTATGCTCCCATGATGGTGGTGAGGACCTCGTGGAGAGTGGGTTCCCTGGGCCTCTCCTCCCCCCCCTGTCGCACAGCTGCCCTCCGAGTTCCCCTGTTTCCCTGGGCCTCTGCCCCCTGGCCGGTGTGCCCACTACCACTGCCCCCAGGTCCCTGTTGTTGTTGGGGTGGTGGGTTATCCTGGGTGCCCTGTAGTGGTAGACACACCGCAGATTGACGCGCCCTGGAGACAGAGGCATGGGCCCGCTGGGTGGGAGCTGTGCTGGTGTTCCCAGAGGGGTTTGGGTCTGTAGTGGCCTGGGCCTGTGTGAGGGGAACCGACTGTCCAGAGGTCCCCGATGGTCCGGGCTGGTCATCGGTGTCCAGGTCGACAGAGCTGCTGTCATCGCTGACGGCCTCTTGGGTGGGGGGTGTGGAGAATTCTGGCCCCTCCGCCGCGGTGTGTTGACGGTCGGGTCCTGCAGGGGTATAGAGGTATGGTTATAGTTTCAATGTGTGGCATATGGGTGTATCTATGGGTTCTCGTGTCCCCAAGTGCTGGCATTTGTGTGTGGGGGCTTTGGTGAGGGTGGCTTGTGGGGGGGATGTGTATATGCATTGGGCATGCTTTGGTGATGGGTGTCCATGCTTAGTGGACGCATGCAGGCCTAGCTTTTGGGATGTGTGGGTTGTGATGGTGAGACATTGGCGGGGAATAGGTGTGCTGGGGGTGGGGGTGAGGATGGTGGTGGGGTGGTGAGGATGGTGGTGGGGGTGAGGGTGGGGGTGAGGATGGGGGTGGGGGTGAGGGTGGGGTTCGAGGATGGGGGTGAGGGTTGGGGTATGATTTGGCATGCAGGTGGGGGGGAAGCAGTATTGAAGCTTCAACTTACCAGTATCCATTCCTCCGCCGACTCCTGCGAGGCCGTCAGGATGCAGGATGTTCAAGACTTCCTCCTCCCATGATGTGAATTGTGGGGGTTGAGGTGGGGGTCCTCCGCCAGTCTTCTGCACGGCGATGTTGTGCCTGGATACCATGGAATGCACCTTCCCCCGTAGGTCGTTCCATCGCTTCCTGATGTCTTCCCGATTTCTGGGGTGCTGTCCCACTGCGTTGACCCTGTCGACAATCCTCTGCCATAGCTCCGTCCTCCGGGCAATGCTGGTGTATTGTATCTGTGTGCCGAACAGCTGGGGCTCTACCCGAACGATTTCCTCCACCATGACCCTGAGTTCTTCGTCTGTGAAGCGGGGTTGTCTTTGGGGTGCCATGGGGTGGTGTGTATGATGTGTGGGGTGGAGTATGTGTATTTAAGTGAGTTGAGTGTGGTGGTGTGTGTTGTTTTGTGTGTGGATAGTGTGTGGGTGATGGTGTTGAGTGGCTGTGGCTGTTAGTTTGTGGATGCTGGTGTCTCGCTCTGGCCTTCTTTCAGAATTTTTTAGCGTAGGGGTTTGTGGGTGATGTGGGTGGGTGTTTTATATTGTATTGTGTGTGTGGGAGTGGTGTGTGTATGTGTATCAGGTGTGTGGGATTCAAATCGTCCAATGTGGCTGAGTTTTGTTCGTTTGTGTGTATTCCGACCGCGGCGGTGTGTCCCGCCAATGGAATACCGCGTTTGAATGACCGCCGCGTGGATTCGTGGGTCGTAATGGCATGGGCGTATTTCTGTTGGCGTGACGGTGGAGGTTTTGTCACCTCCACTTTTCCGCCGACCGCTGGTCTGGCGGTCTGTTGTGGCGGTCGGATTTTCGGAGGTTTGCCTTCTGCGGGTCAGAATGACCGTGGCGGGTTTCCGCGACCGCGGCGGGATTATGGAGGATTTCTGACCGGCGGCAGGCGCCTTTTACCGCCGAGGTCAGAATGACCACCATAGTGTAGCCCTGGAAGACAAAGGAGAGAAGGCACTCTGCCCTGGACCTCGCAGCACTGAATAATGACAGCAAGGCCCAGGGAAGGGTGCCCCAAATCTGGACCTTGCAGCCTGATCCAGCGCTATTCACAGCATTGCCCTGCAGGGGGTGACAAAAAAAAAGGTTAACTTAGTTAAAGCAGGTGAATGCATCACAGCAAAGAGACAACCATCGACAAAATACACATTTTAACTGTGGTAGGGTAAAAATGTTGTTGCAATCTTTGCGAGCGCACACAACACAGGTTGGTTCCATATGACCACCATTATTGCAAAGAGGAATAAACATGAGCAGAAGCAGAGCACACTTGCTAGAGCACAAATATTCTCATGCAATTGTCCTTTGCATACAGAGCAGGTACAGCTCTCGTAGCACA
Source organism: Pleurodeles waltl (assembly GCF_031143425.1). Classification (NCBI taxonomy): domain Eukaryota; kingdom Metazoa; phylum Chordata; class Amphibia; order Caudata; family Salamandridae; genus Pleurodeles; species Pleurodeles waltl. The sequence goes on along the minus strand of NC_090445.1, from coordinate 350,593,335 downwards.
TATGTAAACTCCTGGTACATACAGATAACTTGCAGCATGAGTAGAGCACCTTGATTTTTAAAAAAGCCAAACCAGACATGGCACAAACATTAAAGCAGGTCTTAAGTTTCAAGGGCCTTTTGGTACAGAATGACTCCATGGTAGGTAAGCATATCTTTATTGCCTGATTAATAAAAACCTTTGCAATATAATACATAATAAAAAACCATGCAAGGCACATAAAATAAAACCATCGTAATTCATGAAGTAAAGCCACTTAAAACCCATTTGAAGTTACGGATACATAAATAGAATCAAAATTGAGAGCACAAATCTCATTTGAGCGCTGTATAACAGTACAATGAGAACCATTAGAGTGCATTTAAACAATATGAAAAGAAACCTTTTTTATGATAAAAATACCAAGTGAACGCTTATACTAAAATCTGGACCAAAATAATTGCTGAGGGTCTGAAGTTATAAGATTCAAAGTAAAAGTGCAATTCAAAAGTAGAGTACAAATGCTTTCTTCTGTTAAAAAGTGGAACCTTATCATGACTGAATAATTACGAAGACTACAAAGGATTTAAAGATGAAAATACACACAGAGAAGTCAGAGCAATACATAAATAATCAAACAGTTCCCACCTCCCACACAACAGCTAAATCCTTGGTCACAGATTTCTTATCAAATCCCTGAATGAATTTGATCATTGCACAGTTCAGAGCAATGTCAGTAGGATCAAAACAGTCCAAAACCACCTCCCTACATGTACTTATGCCCCGGTCTTTCTACTTCATGTGAAGGAGCTCTCGGCAATCACTAATGTCCGAGCGACACAGGCAGAAGACATGAACAATAATCTCTGGCTCTTGCTTACATAACCAACAGACGCTGTGCTCCAGTCTACTTTACCAAGCAGAAGATGTTTCAATAAAGGTGATAGACCCATCCTGTACTTTAAAAGGTACGCATTAGTCCCGTTGCCATAAGTTCCATTAAGCTAGCCCTGTGGCATCAACTTAGTGTAATTCTGAAGAGTTAGCCACCCATGACTACACTTAGAAAATGTGTCTTTGTCCTCAAGCATTGATAGCAATTGAGTATTCGATTTGGTTAGTCTCTTGGACTACATATGGCTTAAAATGAGACCCAGGGATTTGTTAGATCCAGGGAGTGCAAGACTTGGTTTAGAAAAATCCGAGCAGGAGAACTCGGCTTGAGGTCCAGGTCATGCCAAAGGTGATTACCAAGGGAGCCCTCCTGTGCCATCATAAACCTGAAACAACTGGAAGCGAAGGCCGCCATCCAACTCAAGGACTGTTTGGCAATACAGAACTCCAGCCTGATTTGAGAAGGTGATGTATTCGAAAGTAATTGGAAAATAGACCTATATATTTCCAAGGTAGCACAATCCCTACCCCTGGGTACCTCACTGTAGGAAGTTGGCTCTGTATGTGCTATTTCAAAGTAAGGAATAGCATGCACAGAGTCCAAGGGTTCCCCTTAGAGGTAAAATAGTGGTAAAAAGAGATAATACTAATGCTCTATTTTGTGGTAGTGTGGTAGGAGTAGGCTTATCCAAGGAGTAGTGTTAAGCATTTGTTGTACATACACATAGACAATAAATGAGGTACACACACTCAGAGACAAATCCAGCCAATAGGTTTTGTATAGAAAAATATATTTTCTTAGTTTATTTTAAGAACCACAGGTTCAAATTTAACATGTAATATCTTGTTTGAAAGGTATTGCAGGTAAGTACATTAGGAACGTTGAATCATTTCAATTGCATGTATACTTTTCAAGTTATTCACAAATAGCTTTTTTTAAAGTGGACACAGTGCAATTTTCACAGTTCCTGGGGGAGGTAAGTTTTTGTTAGTTTTACCAGGTAAGTAAGACACTTACAGGGTTCAGTTCTTGGTCCAAGGTAGCCCACCGTTGGGGGTTCAGAGCAACCCCAAAGTTACCACACCAGCAGCTCAGGGCCGGTCAGGTGCAGAATTCAAAGTGGTGCCCAAAACGAATAGGCTTCAATGGAGAGAAGGGGGTGCCCCGGTTCCAGTCTGCCAGCAGGTAAGTACCCGCGTCTTTGGAGGGCAGACCAGGGGGGTTTTGTAGGGCACCGGGGGGGACACAAGCCCACACAGAAATTTCACCCTCAGCGGCGCGGGGCGGCCGGGTGCAGTGTTAGAACAAGCGTTGGGTTCGCAATGGAAGTCAATGAGAGATCAAGGGATCTCTTCAGCGCTGCAGGCAGGCAAGGGGGGGCTTCCTCTGGGAAACCTCCACTTGGGCAAGGGAGAGGGACTCCTGGGGGTCACTTCTGCAGTGAAAGTCCGGTCCTTCAGGTCCTGGGGGCTGCGGGTGCAGGGTCTTTTCCAGGCGTCGGGACTTAGGTTTCAGAGAGTCGCGGTCAGGGGAAGCCTCGGGATTCCCTCTGCAGGCGGCGCTGTGGGGGCTCAGGGGGGACAGGTTTTGGTACTCACAGTCGTAGAGTAGTCCGGGGGTCCTCCCTGAGGTGTTGGTTCTCCACCAGCCGAGTCGGGGTCGCCGGGTGCAGTGTTGCAAGTCTCACGCTTCTTGCGGGGAGATTGCAGGGTTCTTTAAAGCTGCTCCTTTGGATAAAGCTGCAGTCTTTTTGGAGCAGGTCCGCTGTCCTCGGGAGTTTCTTGTCGTCATCGAAGCAGGGCACTCCTCAGTGGATTCAGAGGTCGCTGGTCCCTTTTCTAGGTTCAGGGGAACCCTTAAATACTAAATTTAAGGGCGTGTTTAGGTCTGGGGGGTTAGTAGCCAATGGCTACTAGCCCTGAGGGTGAGTACACCCTCTTTGTGCCTCCTCCCAAGGGGAGGGGGTCACATCCCTAATCCTATTGGGGGAATCCTCCATCTGCAAGATGGAGGATTTCTAAAAGTCAGAGTCACCTCAGCTCAGGACACCTTAGGGGCTGTCCTGACTGGCCAGTGACTCCTCCTTGTTATTCTCATTATTTTCTCCGGCCTTGCCGCCAAAAGTGGGGGCCGGGGCCGGAGGGGGCGGGCAACTCCACTAGCTGGAGTGTCCTGCGGTGCTGTGAGGCTCACCGCCAGGTGTTACAGCTCCTGCCTGGGGGAGGTGTTAGCATCTCCACCCAGTGCAGGCTTTGTTACTGGCCTCAGAGTGACAAAGGCACTCTCCCCATGGGGCCAGCAACATGTCTCTAGTGTGGCAGGCTGCTGGAACCAGTCAGCCTACACAGATAGTCGGTTAAGTTTCAGGGGGCACCTCTAAGGTGCCCTCTGTGGTGTATTTTACAATAAAATGTACACTGGCATCAGTGTGCATTTATTGTGCTGAGAAGTTTGATACCAAACTTCCCAGTTTTCAGTGTAGCCATTATGGTGCTGTGGAGTTCGTGTAAAACAGACTCCCAGACCATATACTCTTATGGCTACCCTGCACTTACAATGTCTAAGGTTTTGCTTAGACACTGTAGGGGCACAGTGCTCATGCACTGGTACCCTCACCTATGGTATAGTGCACCCTGCCTTAGGGCTGTAAGGCCTGCTAGAGGGGTGTCTTACCTATACTGCATAGGCAGTGAGAGGCTGGCATGGCACCCTGAGGGGAGTGCCATGTCGACTTACTCATTTTGTTCTCACTAGCACCCACAAGCTGGTAAGCAGTGTGTCTGTGCTGAGTGAGGGGTCTCTTAGGGTGGCATAATACATGCTGCAGCCCTTAGAGACCTTCCCTGGCATCAGGGCCCTTGGTACCAGAGGTACCAGTTACAAGGGACTTATCTGGGTGCCAGGGTGTGCCAATTGTGGAATCAAAAGTACAGGTTAGGGAAAGAACACTGGTGCTGGGGCCTGGTTAGCAGGCCTCAGCACACTTTCAATTCAAAACATAGCATCAGCAAAGGCAAAAAGTCAGGGGGTAACCATGCCAAGGAGGCATTTCCTTACACAACCCCCCCCCAAACGAAAGAGGATGAGACTAACCTTTCCCAAGAGAGTCTTCATTTTCTAAGTGGAAGAACCTGGAAAGGCCATCTGCATTGGCATGGGCAGTCCCAGGTCTGTGTTCCACTATAAAGTCCATTCCCTGTAGGGAGATGGACCACCTCAACAGTTTTGGATTTTCACCTTTCATTTGCATCAGCCATCTGAGAGGTCTGTGGTCAGTCTGAACTAGGAAGTGAGTACCAAAGAGGTATGGTCTCAGCTTCTTCAGGGACCAAACCACAGCAAAGGCCTCCCTCTCAATGGCACTCCAACGCTGCTCCCTGGGGAGTAACCTCCTGCTAATGAAAGCAACAGGCTGGTCAAGGCCATCATCATTTGTTTGGGACAAAACTGCCCCTATCCCATGTTCAGAGGCATCTGTTTGCACAATGAACTGCTTGGAGTAATCTGGAGCTTTTAGAACTGGTGCTGTGCACATAGCTTGTTTCAGGGTGTCAAAGGCCTGTTGGCATTCTACAGTCCAGTTTACTTTCTTGGGCATTTTCTTGGAGGTGAGTTCTGTGAGGGCTGTCACAATGGATCCATATCCCTTCACAAACCTCCTGTAGTACCCAGTCAAGCCAAGGAATGCCCTGACTTGAGTCTGGGTTTTTGGAGCTGCCCAGTCCAGAATAGTCTGGATCTTAGGCTGGAGTGGCTGAACTTGGCCTCCACCTACAAGGTGTCCCAAGTAAACCACAGTTCCCTGCCCTATCTGGCATTTGGATGCCTTGATAGAGAGGCCTGCAGATTGCAGGGCCTTCAAAACCTTCTTCAGGTGGACCAGGTGATCCTGCCAGGTGGAGCTGAAGACCACAATATCATCAAGATAAGCTGCACTAAAGGATTCCAGCCCAGCAAGGACTTGATTCACCAACCTGTGGAAGGTGGCATGGGCATTCTTTAAACCAAAGGGCATAACAGTGAACTGATAATGCCCATCAGGTGTGGAGAATGCTGTCTTTTCTTTTGCTCCAGGGGCCATTTTGATTTGCCAGTACCCTGCTGTTAAGTCAAAGGTACTTAAGAATTTGGCAGCCCCTAATTTGTCTATTAGCTCATCAGCTCTAGGAATGGGATGAGCATCTGTCTTGGTGACAGAGTTGAGACCTCTGTAGTCCACACAAAACCTCATCTCTCTCTTCCCTTCTTTGGTGTGAGGTTTGGGGACTAAGACCACTGGGCTAGCCCAGGGGCTGTCAGAGTACTCAATTACTCCCAATTCCAGCATCTTGTGGACTTCCACCTTGATGCTTTCCTTAACTTGGTCAGACTGTCTAAATATTTTGTTTTTGACAGGCATGCTGTCTCCTGTGTCCACATCATGGGTACACAGGTGTGTCTGACCAGGGGTTAGGGAAAAGAGTTCAGCAAATTGCTGCAGGACCTTCCTGCAGTCAGACTGCTGTTGGCTAGGGAGGGTGTCTGAGTAGATCACTCCATATACTGAGCCATCTTTAGGGTCTGATGAGAGGAGATCAGGGAGAGGTTCACTCTCAGCTTCCTGGTCCTCATCTGTTACCATCAACAGATTTACATCAGCCCTGTCATGGAAGAGCTTAAGGCGGTTCACATGGATCACCCTCTTGGGGCTCCTGCTTGTGCCCAGGTCCACCAGGTAGGTGACCTGACTCTTCCTCTCTAGTACTGGGTAAGGGCCACTCCATTTTTCCTGAAATGCCCTGGGAGCCACAGGCTCTTGAACCCAGACTTTCTGCCCTGGTTGAAATTCAACCAGTGCAGCCTTTTGGTCATACCACAACTTCTGGAGTTGTTGGCTGGCCTCAAGGTTTTGACTTGCCTTTTCCATGTACTCTGCCATCCTTGAGCGAAGGCCAAGTACATAGTCCACTATGTCTTGTTTAGGCTCATGAAGAGGTCTCTCCCAGCCTTCTTTAACAAGAGCAAGTGGTCCCCTTACAGGGTGGCCAAACAGAAGTTCAAAGGGTGAGAATCCTACTCCCTTCTGAGGCACCTCTCTGTAAGCGAAAAGCAGACATGGCAGGAGGACATCCCATCTCCTTTTGAGTTTTTCTGGGAGCCCCATGATCATGCCCTTTAATGTCTTGTTGAATCTCTCAACAAGGCCATTAGTTTGTGGATGATATGGTGTAGTGAATTTATAAGTCACTCCACACTCATTCCACATGTGTTTTAGGTAAGCTGACATGAAGTTGGTACCTCTGTCAGAAACCACCTCCTTAGGGAAACCCACTCTGGTAAAGATACCAATGAGGGCCTTGGCTACTGCAGGGGCAGTAGTCGACCTAGGGGGAATAGCTTCAGGATACCTAGTAGCATGATCCACTACTACTAGGATGTACATATTTCCTGAGGCTGTGGGTGGTTCTAGTGGACCAACTATGTCCACACCCACTCTTTCAAAGGGGACCCCCACCACTAGAAGTGGAATGAGGGGGGCCTTTGGATGCCCACCTGTCTTACCACTGGCTTGACAGGTGGGGCAGGAGAGGCAAAACTCCTTAACCTTCTGGGACATATTGGGCCAGTAGAAGTGGTTGACTAACCTCTCCCACGTCTTGGTTTGTCCCAAATGCCCAGCAAGGGGAATATCATGGGCTAAGGTCAGAATAAACTCTCTGAAACCCTGAGGCACTACCACTCTCCTAGTGGCACCAGGTTTGGGATCTCTTGCCTCCGTTTACAGGAGTCCATCTTCCCAATAGACCCTATGTGTTCCATTTTTCTTGCCTTTGGACTCTTCAGCAGCTTGCTGCCTAAGGCCTTCAAGAGAGGGACAGGTTTCTTGTCCCTTACACAACTCTTCCCTTGAGGGTCCCCCTGGGCCCAAGAGCTCAACCTGATAAGGTTCCAGCTCCATAGGCTCAGTTCCCTCAGAGGGCAGAACTTCTTCCTGAGAAGAGAGGTTCTCTTTTTGGTGTTGTGTTGCAGCTGGTTTCCCAGCTGACTTTCCTTGTCTCTTGGTAGGCTGGGCCATTTTTTCAGACTCCAGCTCTACTTTTTCACCCTGTGCCTTGCACTGTGCCCTAGTCTTGACACACACCAGTTCAGGGATACCCAGCATGGCTGCATGGGTTTTCAGTTCTACCTCAGCCCATGCTGAGGACTCCAGGTCATTTCCAAGCAAACAGTCTACTGGGATATTTGAGGAGACCACCACCTGTTTCAGGCCATTGACCCCTCCCCACTCTAAAGTTACCATAGCCATGGGATGTACTTTAGTCTGATTGTCAGCGTTGGTGACTGGATAAGTTTGTCCAGTCAGGTATTGGCCAGGGGAAACCAGTTTCTCTGTCACCATGGTGACACTGGCACCTGTATCCCTCAGGCCCTCTACACTTGTCCCATTAATTAAGAGCTGCTGCCTGTATTTTTGCATGTTAGGGGGCCAGGCAGCCAGTGTGGCTAAATCCACCCCACCCTCAGAGACTAATGTAGCTTCAGTGTGACACCTGATTTGCTCTGGGCACACTGTTGATCCCACTTGGAGACTGGCCATTCCAGTTTTAGCTGGATGGGAGTTAGAAGTGGTATCTTTCTTGGGACAGGCCTTGTCTCCAGTTTGGTGTCCAGACTGACTACAGTTTCGACACCAGGCCTTTTTGGGATCAGAATTTTTACCCTTGTACCCAGGATTGTTTTGTGAAGAGGCTCTGGGCCCACCCTCCTGTGCAGGTTTTTGGGGGCCTGTAGAAGACTCTTTACTATTTTTATTTTTGGCTGTCTCACCACCCTTCCCCTGGGGAGGTTTTGTGACCCCTTTCTTTTGGTCACCCCCTGTGGAAGTTTTGGACACCCTAGTCTTGACCCAATGGTCCGCCTTCTTTCCCAATTCTTGGGGAGAAATTGGTCCTAGGTCCACCAGATGCTGATGCAGTTTATCATTGAAACAATTACTTAATAGGTGTTCTTTCACAAATAAATTGTACAGCCCATCATAATCATTTACACCATTTCCTTGAATCCAACCATCTAGTGTTTTTACTGAGTAGTCTACAAAGTCAACCCAGGTCTGGCTCGAGGATTTTTGAGCCCCCCTGAATCTAATCCTATACTCCTCAGTGGAGAATCCAAAGCCCTCAATCAGGGTACCCTTCATGAGGTCATAAGATTCTGCATCTTTTTTAGAGAGTGTGAGGAGTCTATCCCTACACTTTCCTGTGAACATTTCCCAAAGGAGAGCACCCCAGTGAGATTTGTTCACTTTTCTGGTTTCACAAGCCCTCTCAAAAGCTGTGAACCATTTGGTGATGTCATCACCATCTTCATATTTAGTTACAATCCCTTTGGGGATTTTCAACATGTCAGGAGAATCTCTGACCCTAGTTATGTTGCTGCCACCATTGATGGGTCCTAGGCCCATCTCTTGTCTTTCCCTTTCTATGGCTAGGATCTGTCTTTCCAAAGCCAATCTTTTGGCCATCCTGGCTAACTGGATGTCCTCTTCACTGGAGTTATCCTCAGTGATTTCAGAGTTGTTGGTCCCTCCTGTGAGGGAACCAGCATTTCTGACTATTATTTGTGGAGTCAGGGCTTGAGAAGCCCTGTTCTCCCTAGGTAGGACTGGTGGGGGGGAATCACCCTCCAAGTCACTATCTTCATCCTCTGTGTTGCCATCCTCAGAGGGGTTGGCCTTTTCAAACTCTGCCAACAGCTCCTGGAGCTGTAGTTTGGAAGGTCTGGGGCCCATTGTTATTTTCTTTATTTTACAGAGTGACCTTAGCTCCCTCATCTTAAGATGGAGGTAAGGTGTGGTGTCGAGTTCCACCACATTCACATCTGTACTAGACATTATGCTTCTAAAAGTTGGAATACTTTTTAAGAATCTAAAACTAGTTCTAGAATCTAATTCAAACTTTTGCAAACTTTTAAACTCTAAAAGAAATGCTAAACAGGGACTAACACAAGGCCCTAGCAGGACTTTAAAGAATTTAGAAAACTTTTCAAATTGCAAAAATCTATTTCTAATGACAATTTTGGAATTTGTCGTGTGATCAGGTATTGGCTGAGTAGTCCAGCAAATGCAAAGTCTTGTACCCCACCGCTGATCCACCAATGTAGGAAGTTGGCTCTGTATGTGCTATTTCAAAGTAAGGAATAGCATGCACAGAGTCCAAGGGTTCCCCTTAGAGGTAAAATAGTGGTAAAAAGAGATAATACTAATGCTCTATTTTGTGGTAGTGTGGTCGAGCAGTAGGCTTATCCAAGGAGTAGTGTTAAGCATTTGTTGTACATACACATAGACAATAAATGAGGTACACACACTCAGAGACAAATCCAGCCAATAGGTTTTGTATAGAAAAATATATTTTCTTAGTTTATTTTAAGAACCACAGGTTCAAATTTAACATGTAATATCTTGTTTGAAAGGTATTGCAGGTAAGTACATTAGGAACTTTGAATCATTTCAATTGCATGTATACTTTTCAAGTTATTCACAAATAGCTATTTTAAAAGTGGACACAGTGCAATTTTCACAGTTCCTGGGGGAGGTAAGTTTTTGTTAGTTTTACCAGGTAAGTAAGACACTTACAGGGTTCAGTTCTTGGTCCAAGGTAGCCCACCGTTGGGGGTTCAGAGCAACCCCAAAGTTACCACACCAGCAGCTCAGGGCCGGTCAGGTGCAGAATTCAAAGTGGTGCCCAAAACGCATAGGCTTCAATGGAGAGAAGGGGGTGCCCCGGTTCCAGTCTGCCAGCAGGTAAGTACCCGCGTCTTCGGAGGGCAGACCAGGGGGGTTTTGTAGGGCACCGGGGGGGACACAAGCCCACACAGAAATTTCACCCTCAGCGGCGCGGGGGCGGCCGGGTGCAGTGTTAGAACAAGCGTCGGGTTCGCAATGGAAGTCAATGAGAGATCAAGGGATCTCTTCAGCGCTGCAGGCAGGCAAGGGGGGGCTTCCTCGGGGAAACCTCCACTTGGGCAAGGGAGAGGGACTCCTGGGGGTCACTTCTGCAGTGAAAGTCCGGTCCTTCAGGTCCTGGGGGCTGCGGGTGCAGGGTCTTTTCCAGGCGTCGGGACTTAGGTTTCAGAGAGTCGCGGTCAGGGGAAGCCTCGGGATTCCCTCTGCAGGCGGCGCTGTGGGGGCTCAGGGGGGACAGGTTTTGGTACTCACAGTCGTAGAGTAGTCCGGGGGTCCTCCCTGAGGTGTTGGTTCTCCACCAGCCGAGTCGGGGTCGCCGGGTGCAGTGTTGCAAGTCTCACGCTTCTTGCGGGGAGATTGCAGGGTTCTTTAAAGCTGCTCCTTTGGATAAAGCTGCAGTCTTTTTGGAGCAGGTCCGCTGTCCTCGGGAGTTTCTTGTCGTCGTCGAAGCAGGGCAGTCCTCAGAGGATTCAGAGGTCGCTGGTCCCTTTGGAAGGCGTCGCTGGAGCAGAGTTCTTTGGAAGGCAGGAGACAGGCCGGTGAGTTTCTGGAGCCAAGGCAGTTGTTGTCTTATGGTCTTCCTCTGCAGGGGTTTTCAGCTAGGCAGTCCTTCTTCTTGTTGTTGCAGGAATCTAATTTTTCTAGGTTCAGGGGAGCCCTTAAATACTAAATTTAAGGGCGTGTTTAGGTCTGGGGGGTTAGTAGCCAATGGCTACTAGCCCTGAGGGTGAGTACACCCTCTTTGTGCCTCCTCCCAAGGGGAGGGGGTCACATCCCTAATCCTATTGGGGGAATCCTCCATCTGCAAGATGGAGGATTTCTAAAAGTGAGAGTCACCTCAGCTCAGGACACCTTAGGGGCTGTCCTGACTGGCCAGTGACTCCTCCTTGTTATTCTCATTATTTTCTCCGGCCTTGCCGCCAAAAGTGGGGGCCGGGGCCGGAGGGGGCGGGCAACTCCACTAGCTGGAGTGTCCTGCGGTGCTGTGACAAAGGGGTGAGCCTTTGAGGCTCACCGCCAGGTGTTACAGCTCCTGCCTGGGGGAGGTGTTAGCATCTCCACCCAGTGCAGGCTTTGTTACTGGCCTCAGAGTGACAAAGGCACTCTCCCCATGGGGCCAGCAACATGTCTCTAGTGTGGCAGGCTGCTGGAACCAGTCAGCCTACACAGATAGTCGGTTAAGTTTCAGGGGGCACCTCTAAGGTGCCCTCTGTGGTGTATTTTACAATAAAATGTACACTGGCATCAGTGTGCATTTATTGTACTGAGAAGTTTGATACCAAACTTCCCAGTTTTCAGTGTAGCCATTATGGTGCTGTGGAGTTCGTGTAAAACAGACTCCCAGACCATATACTCTTATGGCTACCCTGCACTTACAATGTCTAAGGTTTTGCTTAGACACTGTAGGGGCACAGTGCTCATGCACTGGTACCCTCACCTATGGTATAGTGCACCCTGCCTTAGGGCTGTAAGGCCTGCTAGAGGGGTGTCTTACCTATACTGCATAGGCAGTGAGAGGCTGCATGGCACCCTGAGGGGAGTGCCATGTCGACTTACTCATTTTGTTCTCACTAGCACCCACAAGCTGGTAAGCAGTGTGTCTGTGCTGAGTGAGGGGTCTCTTAGGGTGGCATAATACATGCTGCAGCCCTTAGAGACCTTCCCTGGCATCAGGGCCCTTGGTACCAGAGGTACCAGTTACAAGGGACTTATCTGGGTGCCAGGGTGTGCCAATTGTGGAATCAAAAGTACAGGTTTGGGAAAGAACACTGGTGCTGGGGCCTGGTTAGCAGGCCTCAGCACACTTTCAATTCAAAACATAGCATCAGCAAAGGCAAAAAGTCAGGGGGTAACCATGCCAAGGAGGCATTTCCTTACACTCACTCTCATACGTCAGAGCTGGGAGGATCTTGGCTTGCACCACCTGCAAGATTGGCGTGAATGTGAGACCATTTAATTTGTTGTAAATAGACCTCAGGCCAAAAGCCAACACATTGCCCTTCTTCCTAAGTTCACCTAGTTGGTTGCTGAATCCTAATTTTCCATTGAAATAAACTCTGAGAAGTAGAAGGTTTTTACTACTTCAATTCTGTCATTTTCAAGGAACCAAATGTGCTTCTGTGCCTTTTTTCCATGCACTATTAATATTATTTTTTTTTTTTTCCTATTAACAGACCATTTCTTACAAAGTGAGCAAGCGTTGCATCAAACAAATGCTGTACACCTACCCTAATTCTGCTTGCAAGGACTAGGACACCTCCGTACAGTAAATTTGATAGCTGGAAGCTCCCCAGTTTGGGCGGTTGAGAATTTACTTCATTAAGTAGAGGGGTGAGGTGAGCGAGAAACAGGTTGGGGCCAAAACGCATTCCTGCTTCGGCCCTTGCGTTGTTTTTATTTTCCTGGATAAATGGGATCCATCCCCAACCTTAGTACAGAATGACTCACTTAACCACTTGGCTGCTAAGAATCAATCTGAGGCCCAGGAGGGGAAGGCCTACACTGGGTCTCACAGCACTGGATAATGGTTGCAAGACCCAAGGAAGGGGGCACTCATTCCTAGGCCTTTCAGCCTGATCCTCCGCTTCAAGGCCTAGGGAAGTGCGCTTTGCTAAACACTGCTGCCATACCAGTCTGATATGGCTCTCCTCCCAAAATCCGCTTTTCCTCACCTGATAATGTTCGGCTGCTCCTTGGAAGAAAAGGGGTCTTCTGTTGCCTGGCAACCCAAAATAGGAAGGGCAGACATGACTTCAGGGCAGGTTCTTAGGAAAGGTGCCCTGTCTCTTACTTTGTACACCAACACAATTATTGGCTTTGCAGCTGCCCACTTCCACACCCTCTGTTTCCCTTCTCCCACCCCTGCACCCCAGGCAATGCCACCACACTGTATGACCAATGAGTTTAAGACTGCAGGAAAAACAGGTGCTCTGAATTCAATTAAGAAAGTTTAGGACATAATTACAAGCCCTGTGGTGCAGGCAGCGCAGCAAGTGTCTTGCTGTGCTGCCTTGCGCCACCGGGAGAGGGCAGAAATGCACCACATCTACCAGATATGGTGCATTTCTGTCCCCCCTGCGCTGGTGGACAAATTGCTGCCTAGCACCAACACAAGCACCCTTGCACCATGGTGCACGGATGTCTCGGTTGTGTGAATGATTGTTTTTGAGCAGGAAGGGGCACTTCAAAAGAGGTGTTTTCCTCTTTCTGTGAGCACTGAAGAATGCAGCACACATAGGAAGAAACAGGTATTTCTCCCTGCTGCGTCACTTCTACGCCACCTCTGAGGTGGCGTAGGAATCTGAGGCATTCCCAGACTTGTAAATCTGGGAATGTGTCAGATTCCTTAGCGTTCCATGGATGTTGCGTGGGAACACCCACAGCAACACCCATGGAACGTCCCTTTAACGTAGTTATATGCATGAAAGGGGCCCATATTTGCAAGGCCATGAAAAAGCCACGAAAGGTGGCTTTGCATAGCCTTGTAAATATGGGATGGCACATTGCGCCACCAGAGCATAAACAATGACGCAGGGTAAATATGCCCCCGAGTTTATTTCTTTATCAAAGAGCAGACAATGATCACTGCCACCTCCGAAATTCCCTTTTAGAATCTCCCCAACATTCTGTACATACCATTCCACACACGTTCTACTCACAGTATCCTAGAGTATAGAATACAACAGACATTTGACTCAAAAAATACATATGTGATCAGGTTTGGGAGGCGCCCCTGGAGGAGAAGGGAGCTAACTGATATTGTGACCTATCACAGAGAATCTAACACTCCAGGGCTCAAAAAACGCGAATACTTTTCTTGCTAGTTTCCATTTTGGTGCTGCAAAATGTACTAACTGAGCCATATACTGATTTAGATCCCCAAGATCAGGGTATGTTCCGGACATAAATGGTGCTCTGTGGCACACGTTATCAGATAAAGCTAGACTAAATTATTATTTTACGTTCACCTGCAATCACTGACAAAATATATGTTTTTTATTTTGGTCCGCAATATTTCCACTAAAAAAAATATTTCCTATAGAAACGTAGTCTATGTGCAGCACCCTTTGGGGTGCACTGGGATTTTGAATCCACATAACACCAATTATTTCAAATGGGCAAATCATTCTACCAATGAGAGGCATTGCTCTCGGGCACATTTACATGAATCAGACTTCCCTCCAGTCCTCGTGTAAATCCGGATTCCATGCAAAATCTGTGCTGAGAATGTATTTAACTGGTGCCTGCTTTGTGACGGGCAGCGTTTTATACTGCAGCCACTATAATTAAAGCATAACCTTAAGTTACCTCTCATCATTATGTGGATATCGATAATCATTTTCAGTTTGGCAAACAGTAAGTTGTTTTTTCTGTACATTTTTGTAAAAAAAAAAAAAAAAAAATGTGTTTTTTGTACAATGAATGTGATTTTACTTGCATCTATTTTGTTTTATTTCTCCAGGCGTCGGTGCCGATGTGGTCCTGACCCAGTCTGGCGAAGGTGTCAAGAAGCCCGGAGAGTCTCATAAACTGACCTGCCAGGGGTCCGGGTTCAGCTTTGAGGGTTATGCTATGAGCTGGGTCCGGCAGCCCCCTGGGAAAGGGCTGGAGTGGATCGCTTATATCGGCACAAGTTCTATTCCCATATACTACGCAGATTATGTGAAGGGCCGGTTCACCATTTCCCGAGATGATTCCAGCAGCAGATTATTTTTACAGATGAACAGTCTGAGGGCGGAAGACACTGGCACCTATTACTGTGCGAGAGGCACAGCTGGAGAAAACAGCCCCTCTCTGTACAGAAAACACAACCACAGGGGCTTCCTGTTGCTGTTTAGATTGCTGCCTGTATGCCGACCGCTCGTGTTCCTCCGTCCTTTTGAAGATATTCCTTGTAAAAAAAATAAAAACTGAAAATTTCATACGTGAAAACGTATAGAAATGTCATACTTTTTGGCAATCAAGTAAACAATAAGTTAATACTAGAAAGAAACAAATCCTTGTGATCTGTACATAACACATTAGCCTTTCCATCCTCCAGTCAAAGAAATAAACATGCTCTTTTTTCATGTCCAGTCCATCACACTCCTGCTAAAACAGGGAAAGCCGTGCCCTTTGCCGAGAATGCCACAAATTAAACCCCAGTCCCTTTACTGGCCTTCTTTCGGATGTTTAAATCAAACAAACCTAAATCGGACCCAGAGAACAAGGCAGAGTCGAGACACAAAACCAGCCAACTCTTCGTCGGGGGTCGATGTACAATAAATGTAGGTAGCCTGGAAAGGAGGAACAGACTCCTGAGTATCACAGTATCCAATGGCGATCGAGGCACTTGTTAATTCATTGTTGATTGTTGGTTCCTTAGAGGCTCATTAATGAATTATGACTTCATATATTTTCCTTACCTGCAGGAGCATGGAGGCTTCTGTGATGTTGTAGATCACTAGACAGGCAGGGGTCATGTTTTTTATTATTTTGAGTTACACCTGGCATCCTTGGCGTAGTCTCCCTTGTCTTTTTAGGTCAAAGTTCGACGTGTTGTACACTTTTTAAGTATATTTATACTGGGGGTTCCAGTGATTTAATTTGGTGGTTCCACTGTCATTCAAAAATCCTTGCTTGCTAGTGGTCAGTTCTGCCTCTTTGTCCTGCCTTTTTAGGGTCGAGCCTGCAGGATTGTCTTCCCCCTGTCTCACAGCAGCCCTCCCAGTTCCCCTGTGTCCCTGTGCCTCTGTCCTCTGAACTTTGTGCCCACTACCACTGCCCGCAGGCCCCTGTTGTTTTTGGGGTGGTGGGTTAGCCTGGGTTCCCTGTAGTGGTGGTCACACTGCTGATTGACGTGTCCTGGGGACAGAGGTATGGGCCCGCTGGGTGTGTGCTGTGCTGGTGTTTCCAGAGGGGGCAAGCTCTGTAGTGGCCTGTGCCAGTGTGAGGGGAACCGACTGTCCAGAGGTCCCAGATGGGCCGGGCTGGTCATCTAGATCCAGTTGGACAGAGCTGCTGTCATCACTGTGGGCCTCTTTTGTGGGTGGAGTGGACATTTCTGGATTCTCCTGTCCGGTGACGTTGGGTAGGGGTCCTACAGGGGTGTAAAGGCATGATTATTGCATCTGTATGTGCCATGATGTGCAATGGGTGGGTGACCGTGTACCCCAGTGCTTGCATTCCTGTGTAGGACCTTGTGTGATGATGGTTTGGGGGGTATGGGTTTGTGTAGTGGCCATGCATTGGTAATGGGTGTCCATGCTTTGGTGTTGCATGCAGGGCTTGGGGTTGGGATATGTGGTTTGTGATATTGGGACATGTGTGAGGAGTAGGTGTGATGGAGGTGAGGGCGAGAGTGGGGGTATGTGATGGCATGCAGGTAGGGTGGCGGATGTAATAGTAAAGATTAGACTTACCAGAGTCCATTCCTCCAGCTACTCCTGCGAGGCCCTCAGGATGCAGCATAGCCAAGACCTGCTCCTCCCATGTTGTTAGTTGTGGGGGAGGAGGTGGGGGTCCGCCTCCAGTCCTCTGTACCGCAAGGTGGTGTCTTGAGACCACATAACGCACCTTCCCCCGTAGGTCGTTCTACCTCTTCCTGATGTCATCCCTATTTCTTGGGTGCTGTCCCACTGCGTTGACCCTGACCACTATTCTTCGCCATAGCTCCATCTTCCTAGCTATGGAGGTGTGCTGCACCTGTGATCCGAATAGCTGTGGCTCTACCCAGATGATTTCCTCCACCATGACCCTGAGCTCCTCCTCAGAGAACCTAGGGTCTCTTTGCCGTGCCATGGGGCGATGTTGACCGTTGTGTACTACCACTTGAGCAAGCGCAACCCAGAGGCATTGTGGCATTACTTTTAATGGGTTGGAGCCCATGACTCAGCAGACGTACAGGGCCCCTTCTGACAGGACACTGTCCTGAACCAATGCCTTACCATGTTGGTTCCAGTGTAATTCTGAGTACTGTAAGCTATGAGTGGAACGCAAGGGGCCTTTTGCCCCTGGTATGCTCCTGCACAGACCCAGACGGCTGCAATTTTAACAACCCCACATGCACTTCTATTTGTGCCAGGAAAGATGTTTTATTTGACGGGTGCCAAACCAGCCTATCAGACTGTTTATCTTTTGTCTCCTATCTGCTTGCTTGTTCACCTGGTTAACATGCACTAGGCTCCCATTCCTATCCTTAATCCCCATAAGCCTTTAGTGTGGCCTTCGAGAAGCAACCAGAGGAGTTCCTTAAATGTCGATCTCACAGAGGTGCTATATTCCCAAAGGATGTCTCATTAGGGTCGAGCCTGCGTTGCATGCGCTAGCGCATGTGTATCGCAGCGAGACGCTTTAGTTGTTAGAAAAGGGCTCGGAGCCCTGTCGACGCCACGTCAGTGTGTTTCATTGGTTCGTGGGCTTGCCTAGTAAAATCTGCTTGCTTTCATTGGTG
Source organism: Pleurodeles waltl (assembly GCF_031143425.1). NCBI lineage: Eukaryota > Metazoa > Chordata > Amphibia > Caudata > Salamandridae > Pleurodeles > Pleurodeles waltl. The sequence continues at coordinate 350,576,088 of NC_090445.1, read as the reverse complement.
GAAGGCATGTACACGTCATGCCTTTTCCAGTGGTTAGCCCTCCTCGAGCGCAGCGACCAAGTACAGAAATCATGCGAGGCTCGCTGTTTTCTGTTGGATCGTGGACTACTTTTTCTCTATTTTCCTAGCGTGATTTTGCTTGGCAGAAGTTGAGCGCTTTACACAGTTAATTTCACTTTTTCGGGTTACGTACATAAAAGCACTTTTGCCGATAGATGAAAAGTCGGGTTAGGAGTTTACAACGCGATCAGCTCTAACATGAGCAAACGCGAGACCCGTTGCATTGCAAATGCTTGTTTTTACATGTGTCAGCCCCACTGTTAGACATTGGGTGAAGAGTATGCAGCTGTAGTATGATATGGACGGTGACACTGGAATCATGCAGCAATGGGACTAGCACTGATCAGCTATTTTTTTTACCGTTATGCTTGATCATTCCCCAAATTGCGATTGTCCACTCACTTGCCCTGCTTTTTTTTTTTTTTTTGGAGCTGGTTCCATAAACCTCCAGAGATAACCAGCTGAAGGAACAGCTAATCGGCAAATCCTACGGCATCTCCACCACCATAATCTCCTTTGAGCTATTTTACCTGTAACACTTGCTGAGCCTGGCAATTTCTAAGTGACTTCACTTGAACTACTCTTTCTCATTCTTTTCTTTTCAACTAAATTCCCCACATTTGTAGTGTTATTCACTGGAAATTAAGGGGGGAGGGTATCTGTCTGGTTCCAACTTTCCTATCATTTAACTTTCCCTCCTCAATCCGCTACTGGACAAAAGAAATGCTTCCTGTCTGATGTATAAGAATACCCCCAGTATTATCAGAGACACTGTTCAGTGTTCCTCCTTGCCAGGAGATGGACGCAACCCTGAAACAGAAATCAATGATTGCACCGTGGGTGTCCCCTAATTATAAATTGTTACCAGACAGGATCATAAAATTAACTATGTCAAGCCAGAATCACCCCGTTTGAGCTAGACCTACTGCCACGCCATGATCAAGGAATAGCTTATGGCTTTGAGCCTTGACATCACACGTTGCATATAGGTGAACTTAATTTACTTTTTCAGTGGCACACTTCCTGTTGTAGCCGCCTGGTTGTACCTGGGTGGCCTTAACAAAGCCTCAAGTAACAACTTTGGGAAATTGATGGTGTGATGAACAATGTCACCAAGTGTGTGGGCGAGGTGGGCCCTGGCACAGGACTCCACCAATCCTGGGCTTCAATAGGGCCAGCTGTGCCCTATAAATGGGCTTGTTTGGACCACTTTGCATAATTAAACAGATTGTCCTAAATACCATTACTTTTCACTTATTGTTAGTGTGAGTAATGCTACATCTATCAACGTCTGTTGGAAATCAAAAGGACCTCACAGCAGAAGAATGGGAAAGGGGTCACCAATATAATTTGCAATAGGATTGGCTATTGCCCTATATGTTGAAGGAACTGTCTGCTCTTTCTGACATTGGGATTAAACATGTTGAGACTAGTCTGCTGGTGCAGTGGGCAAAGAGACATTAAAGAGCTGAAACTGGATCATAACTTGAGCTGTGCCAAACAGGGCCCTCCACATTATGTTTGGCCTGAGGAGTATCAATACCCTGTGATGTATTCCACCCATGCTTTTAGACCAAGCTGTACCTGAGATGCAGCACTCTCACACCATACTCTCTGGCCATGTGTTGAGTGCGTTCCTCGCTATTCATGTGGACAGAAGTCTGCCCCCGGGAAAGTGCTTGATATTTTTGCCAGCTTAATATATCTTGACTGCATTAGCGGGATCCCAGGCTCTTATCCTGGAGGGCCTGTCCATCCACAGGCAGAAGCCTCTACCATTGCGCTGTAGCTCCTTGGTTTGAATAGACTATCCTTTGTACTGAGAGCATCCCAAAAGAAAGAGAAGATATGTAGAGGCTGCTAATCAGAATCACAGATATTTGGAATGTCAAGCCATCCTAATGCTGGAGCCAATTAATATGAGCTGCAACTGGGTTTCTCCCATGACGCCTTTAAAGCGGCTACAATTAAAGTTCCGCTTCCATCATCCCAGCTGCCCCCTTCAGCCTGCCTAGATGATGGCTGCCCCCATGTGCCCAATCCTAGGAGTATAATCCTAGAATATAATGTTCAAGGAGAGCAAGCTCAATGCCATGAAATTAAATGGCTGCCAAAAATGGTGCGTAACAACCTCTGACATTGTTGCCAAGGTACATGTAGACAATGGGCCTGATTCACAAAGATAAACTAAGGCCAAAAGTCTAAGTTTAGACCAAAGGTCTGAGTTTAGACCTAAAGTCTAACTTTACTCATAGTAAAGTTAGACTTTTGGACTAAGTTTAGACTTTTGGTCTAAGTTTACCTTTGTGAATCGGGCCCTATGTGATTTTCCTGGATCACAGTTATGTTTAGCTACTACAGAGACTCAGCAATGTTTAGTCTAAACACCATTTTTGTCAGTGCACCCTGTGATTCGCTGGGGAGATTTCAACTGCTAATCTGTGCTGTGCACCACTTGGCCCCCCAACTGTGGTTGGATCAACGCTGTGATGCTTTGACTAAATAAACAGCTGTCAGCCCGAAGGCGGGACACAAAATATGTACTCCAAACTGTCCCCCGTGCATGGAGGGGATTTGTTTCACCGTGAGAGCTGCTGGATTAAAACCCATGTCACTCCAGCCTTGTGCCGCATTACCTGACCTTTTTACCGTGTGATCCAAGGTAGCTCACGTGTTCTCATAGTGCTTTGCATGAGCTCCAGTTCCATTACATAAGGTCACGTATTGTCTAAAGGCATGGGGGGCCAATGTAGGGGCCATAGTGAAATAGAAGGAATCGTTATTGGCTCCCAGGAGGCTGGATCTAACCCTTGTCCTGTAGGGAGATCGGAGAATATAGGCAAAGCAAGGACACACTCATTTTTGTGTTAGCTTAAGGCCTACCTACCCGCTCACCGTTAGCGTAAGGCCTGCTTCATGATAACAACAAGGCAGACCCACCATCTTCGAGTTCTCATCTCATTAAAGTCAGCGCAAAACACAAATCTCCATTGCCACAAGGAATGCCTTTAACAGCCAAAATGTTGCTCATCTCGTTTGCCTGATGCCTCCTCTATGTACAGGCGCCTGCACCATTCCTTTGGGAGGTGCGAACCGTGAGAAGCCAGCCAACCCAAAACGAGGGCCCACAGCTTCAGGGATGAATACCCCATCTTTGGCTGTGCTGCCCCTTGCAGGGACCGCTGAGCTGGCTCCAGGCACATATGGGAACCTTTCTTTTGCCAGTGTGCCTCTGATTCCTTGCAAGTCGTAGGTGCCCATTGCCTTCCCCTGGGCACCGCTGTCCGGGCTGCAGGTGCCAGTTGAGAGGGGCAGGTGTGCTCATTGCATGATTAGTGCTAACTGCTGGCCCTGTTTGAAATATTTCTCCGCCTTTGTCCTCCTGATACAATGGTGCGAATGGAGCATTATTTGGTCTTGTGGTGTTGAGCTGTGTGTTTAAAAGATCCTTTGGAAGTGATAGAGAGTTCCTGTTACCGATCATTATATTGTACATAACCGAGTCCTGAAGGGATCAGTGACGTGCCTGCCCCCACCCCAATCGCCTTGAAACCACTAGCCCCCCCCCCCCATCAAACTTACCACTCCATTCTGGCTTTTGGGCTGTTTAGCATTCCCCAGCCCTTCACAGAGCTGTATGAGCATTCCCCAGACCTGCACAAAGCAGTATGCGGATTAAATCATTATAAAGAAAGTGACTTTGAGCCTCCCGTCATTAATTGCCTCTACTAATAATAAACACTGATCTGCCTTTGCCACCCCGTTGAGATACTGCACAGAAGTTTCCCGCTTCTCACCACCACCAAGCACCTATTTTCATTGCAGGATTGTTGCAATGTCTCAGGCATTGTCCATTCTAGCTTTTGTTCAAAACCCATTAATTCTCCTGTAGTTCATGGCTACTGTACATGGAGGTCCCATAGACGTCTTCACTTCTTGGCATGGGAACAGACCTGGTACTAGAGGCAGTGGCATATTTATCTCTCCGTGGCACTTGGGAGTTGTATCACATTATATTTCAAATATAAAACTTAATGTCCCCATTGTAAGCCTTTAGATAGTCCAAGCATATCCTGGAGAGACTTCCCCTTCACCGCTTTTTAATAATTAAATAGTCCCTCCCTGCAGAAAGACTGTCCTTTGGGTCCTTCTTGGTCTGCAGTCATTCCCACTTCTTGGGCTTAGAGAAATCTACTCCGCGCACACTTCTCCCCCCAGAATTGCACCACCAACCTGAAAAATGGCCCTTTTGGTAATACCACTGCTGCCCCGTGCTTCCTCGAGGCCGCTCCCACCTTGCACGGCTCCTGTCCTATTGGGTAGTGGCTGAAGTCGAGAGCTCCAACCCCCACGGCTGAGGCTGGTCTTCCACTTGGCTGCTCCTTCTCTGTGAGGGATTGAGTGCTACGCCTCTAATGTAACTGACCTCAGAGACTGGGTGTGTGGAAGTTCGAGCACCATTGTGAGAGTTGAGGCCTATCGCATGCTGCATTCAGAACTTGTGAGAGCGGCAGTGTGTTCGCCCACCCAGGGGCCGGCAGCTCCAGGTCCCACTACAAAGCAGGTCTCCTACTCATCAACTGCAGAAAAGTAGATCATCCGGCGGTCAACATTCGTCCCTGGTAATCCTCCATCCACCCAGCGACTGACTCTTGCAGGTGTTCCTTTTAGTCAATACTCCATCCAGGTGAATGTTGCAAGATGGTTCTTGTTGGGGGTGCCATCCTGCACTCTCCTTTTGACTTTGCAGTCCTTCACTGTCTCAGTACCTGATTGGCGGCTTTAAATACCACCGACCAATTTCTGTGCTCAATTTTCACTGGGTTGTGGCCTCCCACAGCTTGCCGATCCCAACATCAGGAGGTGTTACTTGCAGGCCCTAAACTGGTTAGCTGTGCTGACCGGCCCTCGAACAATCACCTGTATTACGTGAGTAGACTAACCACAATTGCAAGAAAGGTTAAAGAGCCTCACCTGAAGAAAACATAAATGATGACCATTTTACTCATTTAGATGGTGGTAATTAATTTACTGGTATTTGTACCAGTCAATTATATTAACATATTAAAAGTAATTAACTCTCTAACTCCAGGTATTATTAGCAATATAACCTCACAGAAGCTGAGGGCTGGTGGAAAGTTATCTAAATGTAAGGCATTTGCAGGCAGTATCCATATTAGTTCTGGCTATCACTAATCTTTATCAGCAAATCTCTAAATCCTGCAGCAAAGGCTGAGAGTAATGATATTAGTGATTTCGGATGTCAATCCTGGTAGATGAGTCTTTCTAAACTCAAACCCTAACATGAACTTTAGTACTGGGTGTCGGTCTGTTTTGTCACATATAGGAAAACTAGTAAGTAAATAGAATTTATTTACAGTGTGTTCTCCTTATCTCATAATGAACAACAAGTACATTCTGCTAGAGCTGAGCTACTGCTGTGTTACTCTATCCAGTACAAAATCTTTTGGGATCACATCACTCCTTCTCTTGTTGAGAATGTCTTTAGACAGGCTTAACCAACCTATTAAGGAAGGGCCAATGTAAGAAATATAATAATTTTACAAGAATTTTATTTTCGTAGAAAATCCAGACCCTGAGCATTTTCTCCCATGTGGGCACTGCCAATTTAGCTTCAAAGTTATAGAATTGAGTTTTATGCTCTTACAAATGGGAAGAAAATGCAGTTCACGTGCATTTTGTTCTTTAAAAATTAAAATAATAACCTGCGTATGTACTGGGAACGTTTCACGCAGAAATAAATTACTGCTCATTTTGGGCTTGTGTTGTCAAGCAGCAAGTGGCAAGACAGTCTTCGCGTATTTTTCTTTAAAATAGGGCGTGCATTTCAGTTTACATTTTACAGGAATACTTTCCTGTACAAATACATTTTTTCAGGAGAATTTCGTCAGAGACTTAGTTGACAAAAAATATTATTTTGGCAATTAAACAAGGCGCAAAAACATGAACTTTGCCCGTTCTTATGAGAACGTACACTTTCACGTACCCCTCATTAAATTTAGAGCAATCCTTTCTCATCTCTTGCTTAGACCCTTACATTCTTTCTCAGCATCTAGGATTGTTATCTAATTACTGTCTGAAAATAATCAGATTCCACCCGGAATGATAGGTTGGGCCATTTCAGCCCAGGCAGCCATACTCCGGAAGTGGATTTTACCTTTACCTTACCCCAAAGTCTAGGAATTTATATTTTAAATTTCAATAACCTCTTGGTCCTCTCTGAATAAAGATTTTCTCAAAATAGACAAAAACCCTCCATTGTTTCTCTTTCATTCCAGGACTTTTTAACAACAGGCTGGCCTGCCATTAGACTGGCTAACAGACTGTCATTGTGAGGTGTTTAATATATATTGTAATACTGCTCTGAAGGTTGTCTACATTGCACAGGGTTATTCTTTTCTGGACATTTCTGAAAGTTTTTTTAAAGTTGGGGCTGTCGAGCTTTACATCTCCATGGACAAAATGTTTCTGATGTGGCTTTCTGCAAACACTCCTCAATTATCATCACTAATATTCTGTAACTTTCTATTGTTTACTGGATCCTATCTAGTTTTATTGGAAAGCTTGAGTTCGCTTAGCTTTCTGGCTTGTAAACCTGTGCCCCCTCACCTGACTCTTAACCTGCTTAGCCTGTTCTGTTTTAGCGCATTTAATTAATTATTTCTTCCAAGATGGTTGCTATGTTTATAGTTAGGAAGATGTTTTGATTTTTCACTTTATCAGTACCACTCTGTGAAGGCGTTTCTATTAGCGACAAAGACAAGTTATTTATGAAGGTATTGCCATCATGTCTCTTTCCCACTTATATGTGACAAGAACATAATGTACTTTTGGAGGGAATTGTTTATATAATCGCTGCCCCAAGCATGCCTTCTTAGCTACTGTTTGTGTCTGCATCTATCTGCATCAGGGGTCCTTCAAGATCTGTATAAATACAGCTCACATAGACAAGGTTATCGGAGGGATTCCTATCACATGCCATCAATGCTATCTATGCTGCACATCGCCTTGATGCAGACCCAGTCTTCGTGTCCCCACTTAGTCTGGCCTAGAGGCCTCATTCCAAGTTAAAGAGGGTTGGGGGGTGCTTCTCATAGACACGTTTTTCACACCTAGCTCTCTTTAGGTTAGAGATTAGGTTCTCCATGCTAGGGTACTAAGGCCTATTTTACATCTTATGCTTATTCCAAGATGGTGGGGGTCTTTGTATTCACTACTCTTGTTTTCACAAGTATGCTTCTTGCACTGGGCATTATCCTGCTCAGTGCAGCTCATGCATTTTACAGTAGATTGCAGTCTTGTTAACAAAGCCTATGAAAATGTTACTGCAGCTCTTTCATTGACTGCGTGAGACTGAGACTTGTTGCTCATGGGAGAAAAGGTTAATCTCCATTTAACCACGACTCCACTGAGATGTCACACTCTAAAGTCCATGCATAAAGACTACCAGAAATCACCTTTTACTGTTTAGGTTTTTGGTGAGTTATTGCTTGTGATCCAGGAGGGTTGGACCAACAGTTGCAACTTGTTGTAGGATTGGCATAGTCGCCTACATGCAAAAGTGCTGTCATTCCTAAACCAGCAGTCTTGCCTAGAGCAAGAGCCCAACTACAACAAATGACGGAGGCATTTTGGCTCATATTGGAAAGCTGTAAAGCAGAGTGTATTAAACTCTTCAAATAAAACCACAAATGGGATACTGTATTTAGAAATAAAGTCATGAGGAATTAAACAAACTACATTAATGTTCAGTTAATGAGTAATTAAGACTAGTTCACAAAAATTACTGGAATGACTGCTGGTAGGCGCTGTCTACTTTCCTGATGTTATTAACACTTTAACTAATAGAGTCAACGTTCCTGCGTGTTGAACATATGGAACAACTCTGAAAATCTGGGGTGGAAATACCGGCTCAGGAACGGTGTAAAAAGTGCAAGCAAGGTTGCTACCAAATTAGTTGAGTCTGAAAATGTCTTCCAAAATTTCATACCCCACAATTCACATACTTACCCAGTTTAAGCAACATCAAATAGTAGTGAAAGGGTGTAGCACATATTAGAGGCACCAAGAGAGAGGGACAGTTGTAACATGAATTTAATCATGCAATGCCCCTTTGTGTCATGCTGGGCCACCACAGGCAACTTTGCTGTTGCACCAATCTAGGAAGGAGGCTATTGCCATATACTACGGAGGAAGTGTCCTGTTTCCTTTGTATGTCTGGGAAGAAATCAATTTCTGTAAAACCCCCGCAATTTTGGCTTCAGTGATATCTCTGTTTTCCCATAATGGCATTGAGCTTCTTTTGAATGATTTAACATTCTTTATGAACTCTTGATTTTAATATTACATTTTCTTCTATTGTTGAGCAATTCTGTTCATATATGTTTCTTCTTTACATCATGTCTTAGGAGTCATCTTTCTGTTCTTCCAGTTTGCAAGACCTGAACTAGATGATGCCTTAAATAGAAAAGTTTTACTTTCGTTCAATTACAATTCATAGCAAGACACTATCCTAACAACCTCTTATTATACTATGGAGAGTTCCTATAAATAGGATTGGTGAACCTAAACAAGGTGTGTTCATTGTGTTCAGTAACGTAAAATGCCTTTACAAAATAATCTCTTTATATGGACATCGCCGATGCTTACCTAAATGTCCCATTTGTCACAAAGAGTATCAACAACTCACATGTTTTAGGTATAACTTGGTAATACAAATCATGACACCTTCCACAGTCATCATCCCACACAACGGGCATGCATAGTAATCCAATGCCTATGTACCACACTTCATGAGTGAGCGATCCACAATCTGTAGCTTACAAAATCCTCTCTTGGTCCAATAAACAGACAACATCCAATGTACCAACTGGTGGCACATTTAGCATTTCCATCCTACTTAACATACGCAAGACACATGTCTATGTGAGCGTTCATTTGCATTACAAGTGTTGTTCACGCAGAGATTTTCTTTGTTTTGTTTGCTGCTGAAGCTGCTCATACCAACTCCACTTTAACATGTTTATTTTAGTTTGCAATAATCAACTGTAAAAGTTTACTTTGTGAGGTATGTGGGCCTCATGTGTGAGGTGTTTGGGCCAGTGGTGGGTGGCCTGCTGCACCTCAGTGTGGGGGAGGTCATTACCTGCACCACCATGGTCAGACAAATGACATATTTTGAGATCTCTATCAGCCCTGCAGAGATCTAAGGCCCAGTTTTACTACAAAATGACAGAGCGCAGTGCTGCCCCAAATTTGGCATCACCACGCTCCGTCATCATTTTCAAAACACAGAAATAGGCTGTATTTATTAGCATATGGTGCACTGTGGTGTTTCCCCTGAGCCAGCGCTAAATTTGCTGCTGAGTGCCAATGCAGATACCCTTGTGCCATGGTGCAAGGAAGGCTGCGTTGAGGAGGAGATTGTTTTTGTGTAGGAATGACACCTTCCTTCACAAAAACAATCTTAAATGGCAATTCACACTTTCTATGTGTGCTGCAAAATGGAGCACACATAGAAAGAGCAAAGAACGAGGAGAAATGAACAAATTCCCATGAGGTGGCATTAGATTTTGGCACTTCCTTAGATTTACAAAATATTGTAAATCTGAGGCAGCGTCAAAATGCAATGGATGTTGCTTGGCTCACCCACAGCAACACCCATTGCACGCCTTTTCCACAGAAAGTGCTGCATATGAATGGGTTATATTAATGCCATCTTCTAGATATGGTGCAGGGCATTGAGCACACAGGAGCATCACAAAAAAAGTGACGCTCCGGTGGCGATAGGGCCTTGTAAATCTGCCTTTAAACAGCAGATTTAAGGAAAGTGGCAGCGCCATTTTCCTAGCACCCCTTAGGGCCCCCCTACCACCACCATGTGTGCACCGTATTTAAAATATGGAACACCATGCCGCAGGGTAGGGGGCAATAGCCGAATTCTTTTTTTACACTATTGATGTACTCGGCAAAAAGTTTGCCGCTACTCTTGCAGAGTACATAGGGGCCCATTACAAATAATGGTATGCCACCTTTTAACGCGTGCTCTGAGCAGGCATTAAAAGTGCCTAAAAAATCTCTTAGAATAACTTGCTCCATTTTTTCCAGCCCCCCTAATGGGGGAATGTCCCCTTGCGTACAGTATACCTGGTGCAGGCATAATGTGGTGCAGGGGCTTACAAAAGGGGCGCAATGCATGCATTGCACCACTTTGTAAGTATGACATGGAGAAAATGCCACTTTAGCACCACCTTAGCGGAAAAAATAAATGACGCTATTGCAGCGCTAAGGTGGTGCTAGGAGACCTTAAATAGGAGCCTCTGAAGTAACTGAATGTTTGCTTAGTTTCACAAGGCTGCTCATAAGATTTTTTTGTTTTTTAAAAACAAATTGCCAAAGTAGGAGTTTGTTTTTGCAAAAAAAAGTATATTACTGTGATATAATGTTTGTATTTTTCAGTTCAGGACTGCCAGTGTTTACCTGGCACTCTGAAACTGAAAATAATACATCATACCTTTCATTCTGAATAGGGAGTAGGGTCTAATGTACCTATACCAACAGCCCTAACTTCCTAAGGAGGACAATATAGGGTTTCGGACAGTGGAACTAGAGAATGTTCTGCTGTCAAAAACATGTCTCAAAATAAACAGGCAGACCATTAGTTTACCAGACTTGGCACTCTGCTGTGTTTTTGGTAGAGTACCCTGTCCACTAATGTCTAAATCAGGCCTTTAGTTCTTTGGCTACAGGCCAAGTTGGGTGGGACTCAGATAGAGTTTGGTGGAGCGGGAGCAGCATTGTAAATCAACAGTGCTCCTGTCCTGCAAGACTAGTATTTACTCTGCTTCATTTAGAGTCACGGAAGCACCAGGTACAAACCTATGATCTATGTCCGACTCGCCATAGAGCTGTCAGTCAATGGACAAGTTAGGGCAGTTATTCTGATGTATATTTTTTCCTTCTCTGGATTATCTGGGAAAGGTTAGAATTCCCAAACATAAAATAAAAGAAACCACCCCCTTGTACTGGAAGGAAACTCACAGAATGTCAGGGACATTATTTTCTGTCTTCAAGGAACAAACTCCTGCTATGTTTCTATGAAATAAAAAATGTGGCCAACAGGGCACTTCAAATATGGTGCCTGCTAAGCAAAGCGTCAGTGCCTGTGGTGGAGCTGCCACAGAAGCAGCTGCGATGAATGAACAGAGATCCTCGCTAGCCTAGTGGGGATCTCGAAATATGGCAGGTGGTCCTCAACTAGAAGAGCAGGGGCCATAACCTCTGCTGACCTGGTGTGCCATAAGGTTGTCTATGGGTCTTAATGATCACATTATTCTTTTTTACCTATATTCCCCACCTTCCTAGGGATATTGAGTGAAACAATAGAAATTATAATTTTTTTAGTCATGTGGCAAGCTGCTGCATGGTCACACCAGCAGCATGCATTATGAATCACAATCCTATCAGCTTGTGACTATCTTTGCTGAGTCTGTGCCATTGAAGCAGTCCATTCAAGGCGATTCTAGCCACCCACATCACTTTGGTGAAAAGCATCTTAATCTGAAGGCTTCCAAATACAGTTGAATTTATTTTTAATTGCTAATCTTATGAAGGATAACACACCGAATAAGTGAACCATAAGAGGAACATAGTTATGTTAATTTAATCATGCCTGATATAAGCATTGCTGTTCTCGATCAATCTAAAATCTTTAATTAGCACTGGATATCTAGAGTAGAGAGCACTGATACTCTGGTCAATCGGCACTATTCTGTGGACACTAGACTTTAATACTCCATCTGTCAATCCTAACTTCTGAGTTATTGTGGCGTTTTTACTTTGGACCACCAACACAGCAATTTTGGGCCAGTTTACTATACGGATGTACGCATTTGTCAGGCAGGATTTTCAGCACCTTCCATAGGTGCATACTAATCTGGGTGTCTCTCAGCAGGGTTTATAGGCTTCACTCATGTCAGAGGTCATACCTTACACTTGGTATTCTCACACTCTGTTACAAAGGGCCTTTAGGCAGTTTCTTTACCATAGATTGATCACTATGCAATCTTGTTCATTGTTCGCACATCCATCAAACCGAGTTGTAACCGTCATCATTTGGTAATGACCAGGGTATTATTAAAACACACTACTCAGAATTTCAGCAAGGTTCTGTCTTTTTCTAAGAGATAGAATGTCGACTTAAACTCTTCGTAGTTTAAAAGCAGGGTCCTTACTGCCATTACCTGCATCATTCACCTCAAAATCATTTATTGCACTCTTAGGACCTCATTACACGTTTGGCGGTCCGTTGACCGCCATGGCGGCAGTGAAGGTCTGACTGCCATCAGGATGGCAGTCCAACCGCCATTTTACAAGTCATGCTGGCCTACAGAGCAAAGACTGCTGCAGTTCCGTCAGCAGCGCTAGGCAGGCAGCACAGACTGCCATGGTCTCGAGGCTGCACAAACAGGTCAACGGAGACAGTGTTTCTGTCAGACACATCACAAAGTATTCCGTTGCTTGCACATTTTAATGCAGCAGCCACATGTTTCAGAGCAGAACTTTGAGCACCAGCCAGCTTTTATTTACAAATTAAGCACTGATATAAAGGGAGACACTCACCTGCAGGCAGCCTAACATGTCAGCTGCTGCCAAGGAGCCCATCACGCATGTCCTGCCGCTGTTGTTGATCATTGATAGATAACAAAATCCATGCAGCCTTGGGCACAACCAACCGTAAGTACACATGCCTACCTGTGTTATTAACAGTAACAACAGCTTGTTGCACCGTCGTCCACATCTTATGGGGATCACGTTATGGGCACCAAGCACATGTCTCATTGTTTACCCAGTCTAAATCATACATATACATTGACACTTTCACAGTCACAATACGCCCTCTTTGGGAAGGTCACTCACACTGCACAGAAACACTACACAAAAAACACATGTCCACTCACCTCAGGCACAGGGATAGTGAAGGCTACACAACATTATCTCACACATCAACAACACATCAACATCACATATAAAAATACAACTCACATACTCTCATTCCTCACAGGCCATGGACTGTCATCACATACAACACACATATGCATGGATGTGTCAAAGAAAACAAACACCACTCCCATTAAACAGCCCTGCAATGGACAAACACATCACCCACATCACAGCACAATGGAAGGACAGTGGCATGCACAACAGACAGAGAGACAAATAGACGAAGAACACTATACTAACAATACCTGCACAATAAGAATGAGGGCATCAGGAGCACTCAGAGAAGGAGGCTGCACTGGGACATATCACTTTGCACACGCCCCTAAAACAACATTTGCACAGAAACTGTACATCAGGGACAAACAGTACTAGACCCAAATTACATGCCAACCTGCACAATGTGAAAGTGCAAGTCAACAAAGCACATACTACTCCAACTGCATGGGACATACATCTACAGGAAGTAGCTGCTAGGTACACACTTCTAAACGGAAACATGAATAGTCAAATGCAAACAAAGCTAGCACAATTGAACACACTCCATGTCTCCACAAACATAACTCAGGCTGACAAAAATTAGATGAATCTATAATCCTTATCAGGGGGACAAGTCTAACACCATACATGCTCACATCGGATAACACAAGATAAAATACTTACCATAACAAACACTAGACAATGTTGTGGCACCACCATAGCATTTATACCCACATAACCATATACTCAACATATAGCCTTGTCTTGGGGGACCCCAACACTGCCCACAATGTCATATACTGCAAACAACAGCAAATGGATCAACAAGCAGGCACACAACATAAGCTCCTCAGGAAAAACATTAAGTTAGAAAAGGAATTGCATGACAAATGTGTACCCAAAACAAAACAACTCTTTGGGTTTGTTACATAGTGGAGATGAAAATTCCAAGACCATTGGCCAGTCCATTAACATTCTCAACAATAGCACCGTGTTGTGCCAACTGCAAGGGAACCCCCACAGGAAGGGGCATCAAGGAGGCAGGCAGACACCTCAGGGATCATCCTTGGGGTGGGTGTCACATTTTGGAGGAGGGGCTTTTGACTTGGGCTTAAGAGGGGTGGTATTGTTTTTGGGACGGGTGAGCTTCTTCATGTGGGGAGAGGTATTGGTGCTTGCAGGGGGCAGGGGAGACCTTGGATGTGGAAGGGAGGGGCTGGGAGGTGGGTGGAAGCCTCTTGGGTTTAGCATGGGGTAGAGGGAACAGGGGAAAAGTTAAGGTAGAAAAAAACTTTCTTAGGGACACAGGGACAGTCATTAAAAGGATCGTGATTTGGATGTCGAGAGAGTGGTTGTCTGTTGTGTTGGTGTGGATGCTGTGGTTGTGTGCTTCTGGGAGGTATGCTTGCATTTAGTGGATGTCTGTTGAGTGGGCAAATGAATGCGTTTGTGTGTCTTGGGGGTCTGGGAGGTAAAGGTGCTAGGGTGGAGTGGTGGATATGTATGTGGCTATTGAGGTGGTGACTGCAGGTATGCTGGATGTGGTGGATGATGTAGTAGTGGTATCTGCATGTGGGGTGTTTGTGGTGGATATCTGGGGCTCTGCTGGAGTGGTGTCTGTGGGTAAGATGGATGTGGTAGGTGTGTCACTGACTATTGGTGTGGTGCCTGTGGGTATGGTGGATGTTGTGTGGGTGATGGTGGGTGTGGTGGGGTATCTAGAGAAGTTGTGACTGCTGTTGTGTCTGTGGGTGGCTGTTGTTTGCTTGCGTGCTGGTGTGTTTTGTTGTGCTTGTGTTTGTGTGTGCTTCTCTTGTGTGTTGAAGTGAATGTGTGCACATCTGTGTGTGTGCTTTAGCTAGGTAGGGAAAAGGGGGATTTAGAGTGGAAAGAGGGGCATGGAGGGGACAAAAGGTTGGGGGTGACTGGCTGCCATCAGTATTGAGGCCAGAGCGTGAAAATATCTCTGTAGGCCAGATATTGCACCATGAATGTTTTCCAGGATTGCACTGGTTTGTTGTAGCTGACTTGCCACTCCCTGGATGGGATTCACAATGGCTGTCTGCCCCACAGAGATACTTCTCAGGTGGTCAATAGCCTCCCCACTGAGGACAACTGGGGTAACAGGGGCTGGGGCGAAGGTGTCTGCGGCAAAAGAGATGCCCACCCTCTTTGGTGAGCATGCATGGCCAACTGGGTGGGGAGCAACAGAGAGGGTGGTGATAGAACGGCGGTGGTGGAGAAGAATGGTACAGGTTTACCCCAATGGGTCCGCCACCACTAGGGAGTGCCCACTGGAAGAAGAATCTGATGATGATGATGATGTTGCAGTCTTTCCGTGGCACTCCCTTCGCCCTCTAGGCCACTGTGTCCCTCTGTGTCAGTGGTGTCTTGACATGAGAATCCATGGCCAGATGCTTCCCCACTCATCTGTGCCCCATCTCCTTTGCTTGCCAGTGCTGATGCTGCAAATACAAAGAGAAATAGGGTAATCACATGTCCATGATCACACCTGAACAACAGCTCAGATTAGCATACATGATGTCAAGTTGGCCCCAGCAACAAACTCCCCCTACGTGGCCCATGCATGTGCCATACCATATGCATGCATGCCATCTCAACGGCCAACAGTTGCCCACAGAAAAATCAGGATCTCAGACAACCACAATTGCATGGCTGAAGTTGTGCAATCGCAATAACCATTCAACCATTCGGAGACACCATCACCGTCAAAGCTTTGCCCCATGGAACAGACCTCAGTCACCAGTTGGCATACAATTGTAGGCCAAAAAGCATTTCCACAAATCGCACACAAGGTCATGAACACATCTGTTTGTCACATACATGATGACCCAACAACGAGATATGATAATACAAAATCATGCCATGTTGATGACAGTGGTACTATATCCTGGAGAAGGTGGCATGGAACTTCCCATGTCACACTGGAAGCATATCAGCAATATACACTTCACCAAGTGAAATTTGTCCCTCATGGAGGAAGTCTTAATGTTGCTCAGATAGGCTGCACATGTGGCATGCAAATGGACACTATAGACATCATGTGCAATATGTCAGGGAGAGATGTCCCCAAAATTCACAACACAATGAATCAGTTAGCTCCAGGGTAATCACCACTGATGTCTGGCTCCCCTTACTATGACATACTCTGAGTGCATCAGTAGAAGTCATTAGCCCATAAAAAACACTATGGTGGTGCACCACTTATCCAAATTGTAGAACTACAGAACTGTCCAGTCTTTTGTATATAGTAAAAGATGTGATGAATCTTTTCTTCATTTTGTTCCACTTGTTCTCAATAGCACATAGAATTTGTGGTAACAACAGCCAACGCGTTTCGTCCTTCCACATAGGACTTCTTCAGGCCTGTCACATGACACATAATATACCATAAGAGTATACACAACAATGCACACGTAACCACAGTTTTGTGTGCTTATGAATTTAAAAATATCTACATATGTACAAAGACGTCAATAACAATGACTAGACATAATTTAGACAAATAGATAGATGTGAACCAAACAAACGACAAAGGGAAACTGACAAGGGATTTTACAGCAATCTTTAATGTGGGTGAGTGAGTAGGTTACAATCTCCCAAAAAAATATACAAGATATAGTCCACAAGTGATTAAGTGTAGGAAGTTGGCTCTGTATATACTATTTCAAAGTAAGAAATAGTGTGCACAGAGTCCAAGGGTTCCCCTTAGAGGTAAGATAGTGGCAAAAAGAGATAATTCTAATGCTCTATTTTTTGGTAGTTTGGTCGAGCAGTAGGCTTATCAGAGGGTAATGTTAAGCATTTGTTGTATGCACACAGGCAATAAATGAGGAACACACACTCAAAGACTTCCTCCAGGCCAATAGGGTTTTATGTAGACAAATATATTTTCTTAGTTTATTTTAAGAACCACAGGTTCAAGATTTACAAGTAATAATTCAAATGAAAGGTATTTCACACAGGTATTTTAGGAACTTTGAATAATCACAATAGCATGTACAGTTCTGACAAAAAGGGCAATAAGCTATTTTAAAAGTGGACACTGCAAAAATCAACAGTTCCTGGGGGAGGTAAGTAAATGTTAAGTTCACAGGTAAGTAAAACACTTACAGGGTTCAAAGTTGGGTCCAAGGTAGCCCACCGTTGGGGGTTCAAGGCAACTCCAAAATTACCACACCAGCAACTCAGGGCCGGTTAGATGCAGAGGTCAAAGTGGTGTTCAAAACACATAGGCTTCAATGGATATAGGGGTGCCCCGGTTCCAGTCTGCTAGCAGGTAAGTACCCGCGTCCTCAGAGGGAAGACCAGGGGGGTTTTGTAGGGCACCGGGGGGACACAAGCAGGCACAGAAAGTACACCCTCAGCGGCACAGGGGCAGCCGGGTGCAGAGTGCTAACAGGCATTGGTTTTCTGTTAGGAATCAATGGGGAGAACCGGGGGTCTCTTCAACGATGCAGGCAGGCACAAGGGGGGCTCCTCGGGGTAGCCACCACCTGGACTAGGCAGAGGGTCGCCTGCGGGTCGCTCCTGCACTGGAGTTCGGTTCCTTCAGGTCCTCGGGGCTGCGGGTGAAGTGCTGGTTCCAGGCATCAGGTTCCTTGTTACAGGCAGACGCGGTCAGGGGGAGCCTCTGGATTTCCTCTGCAGGCGTCGCTGTGGGGGATCAGGAGGGTCAACTCTGCCTACTCACGGGCTCGCAGCCGCCAGGGAGTCCTCCCTGTAGTGTTAGTTTTCCACAGGTTGAGCCGAGGGCGTCGGGTGCAGAGTGGAAAGTCTCACGTTTCCGGCGGGAAACGTGTGGTCTTTAAAAGTTGATTCTTTGTTGCAGAAAGTTGCAGTTTGTTGAACAGGGCTGCTGTTCTCGGGAGCTTCTTGGTCCTTTATATGCAGGGTAGTCCTCTGAGGCTTCAGAGGTCGCTGGACCCTGTTGGATGCATTGCTGTTGCAGTTTTCTTCAAAGTAGGGAGACAGGCCAGTGGGGCTGGGGCCAAGTCAGTTGTCATCTCCGTCTTCACTGCAGGGCTTCAGGTCAGCAGTCCTTCTTCTTCTTTAGGTTGCAGGAATCTGTCTTCTTTGGTTCTGGGAGCCCCTAAATACTGAATTTAGGGGTGTTGTTTAGGTCTGGGAGGGCAGTAGCCAATGGCTACTGGCCCTGATGGTGGCTACACCCTCTTTGTGCCTCCTCACTGTGGGGAGGGGGCACATCCCTAATCCTATTGGGGGAATCCTCCTTCTACAAGATGGCGGATTTCTAAAAGTAAGAGTCACCTCAGCTCAGGACACCTTAGGGGCTGTCCTGACTGGGGGGTGACTCCTCCTTGTTTTCCTCATTATCTCCTCCAGACTTACCACCAAAAGTGGGGGCAGTGGCCGGAGGTGCGTGCATCTCCACTAGCTGGGATGCTCTGTGGCGCTGTAACAAAGGGGGTGAGCGTTTGAGGCTCACCGCCAGGTGTTACAGTTCCTGCAGGGGGAGGTGAGAAGCACCTCCACCCAGTACAGGCTTTGTTCCTGGCCACAGAGTGTCTGGTGTGTGGCAGGCTGCCAGAAACTAGTCAGCCCACACTGGAAGTCGGGTATGTTTTCAGGGGGCATCTCTAAGATGCCCTCTGGGTGTATTTTACAATAAAGTGCACACTGGCATGAGTGTGCATTTATTGTGCTGAGAAGTTTGATACCAAACTTCCCAGTTTTCAGTGTAACCATTATGGTGCTGTGGAGTTCGTGTTTGACAGACTCCCATGGCATATACTCTTATGGCTACCCTGCACTTACAATGTCTAAGGTTTTGCTTAGACACTGTGGGGGCATTGTGCTCATGCACATATGCCCTCACCGGTGGTATAGTGCACCCTGCCTTAGGGCTGTAAGGCCTGCTACAGGGGTGTCTTACCTATGCCACAGGCAGTGTGAGGTTGGCATGGCACTCTGAGGGGTGTGCCATGTCGACTTAGTCATTTTCTCCCCACCAGCACACACAAGCTGTGAAGCAGTGTGTATGTGCTGAGTGAGGGGTCCCTAGGGTGGCATAAGACATGCTGCAGCCCTTAGAGACCTTCCCTGGCATCAAGGCCCTGGGAACTAGGGGTACCAGTTACAAGGAACTTACCTGAGTGCCAGGGTTGTGCCAATTGTGGAGACAAAGGTACAGTTTAGGGAAAGAACACTGATGCTGGGGTCTGGTTAGCAGGGTCCCAGCACACTTTCAAATCATAACTTAGCATCAGCAAAGGCAAAAAGTCAGGGGGTAACCATGCCACGGAGGCATTTCCTTACATTAAGTTCATAAATGTGACGAGTAACCTATACATAAACAGTTTGTGTGCATTCCATAGATACCACGACGGGACATACCTAATTCGTTTTCTGATCGGTTGCTTATTTGTCTATATCCTCATTACCTTGAAATATGTGCTGACATATCTAGTATAAAGAAAACAAACCCCATACTTAATGATTTAGAAAGTACTCAAACTATGTTGGTCCCAACATTTAAGTCCAACTATCCCAATGAGAAGATCTCTCAAATCCAATTACAAATAATGTGGTCAGAATTGCAATCTCATTTTTCTTAAATATTAAAAAATACGGATAAGCCAACCTAGTTTAAGGTGTCAAGTTAAATCTGAGGTAATTTGAACCAAAAAAGGATTTTCTTACTGTGTTAGATTATAAAATCACATTGATTCATTAGGCCCAATGTGATCATCAAAAACAACAAATATCAGCACAGACAAACTCAATCATGCAAACAGTATAAAGAGCAAGTTAGTAATCTGTAAAAACGTAACAGCCAAAAAACCACCCATCCAGAAAGTACCTTAGGGGTCGAAATTATCCACATGTTAGTCGAATTTCACAGATGTCCACGTATACGTGGCAGTGCGGTGTACAAAAGATGAGGCAAGCACCAGAGGAGCGACGTGGTTTTAAATAACCCGCCGTCTCCGGTATGCTCAGGTGCAGATGCTTGGTGAGCAATCCGTCCCGACCCGGAAGCATGGCCCGAAGGGCGGACCTACAAACTGCATAAGACATGAATAGCAATAGCGGCAGCCATCTTTGTAAAGATAACAAATGGCTCACCGCATGACGATTGTCACAACCAATATTGCCTCCTACAGCCATCCATTCAGATTAAATACAAGTACAGAGAATAATCCACTGCAAAAAACATTTTGCGGGCCATCCACACACAGAAAGTCATTACTGTTCGATCGTAAGCATACCATATCACAAAAGTGGATAAATGTGGTGGCCATCTTGGAGCGTACAAAAAAATATTGGGTTTTCAAAGAAGCGATCATACAGAAACAGCATCATATATACCCTACAATATTGACATATACCCACTAGATATAAAGAAATCAAAAACTATTCCCCCAATTTCTTTTTTTCTCAAAGAACAAAAACCAAAGAAAATACTTATCATCATGAACTATCACTACTTAATCAGAACGGCCCCCATGTATGTGTACAAACAACAAAATCCAATTACAAACAGTAGTGAAATTCATTATCAGTGTTATGACTCAGTTCGACCACTCGCAGGCGGCAATTCCATGCTGCCTCTTTCTAGCGTAGAATCATTTCCCTGTATCCTCCTCTTTGGTGAGATGGTACATAGTCTACACCCTGAAGCCACATACGCGCATTGTCAGCATGGGATAGCATCATATGAGATGTTAGTGGGTACCTACTGGCTTAATGTTTCATTGCACGTACATGCTCCTGTATTCTTAATTTTAGGGGCCTTACTGTGCTCCTCACATAGATCTTCTTGCAAGTGCAACCCAAAATATAGATCACATATTTTGTCTTTCAGTTAATGAAATGTTTTATTGTGTACTTTCTAGTGGTATTGTAGCAAAAGTCTTTCGATTTGTCTAAGCCTAGCATGCACATGTTGCAATCATGACAAACATAAAATCCTTTTGGTTTGGTGGGAAGCCATGTTTCATTGTTAGCCATAGTAATTTAGCTTGGACATAGTTGATCTCGTAATGTCATGCCTCTACGGTAGGTAACCTTAGGAGATTTTGATACATACCCTTTTAGTCCCGGTATGTCCACAAGTAAGTGGCAGTGCTGTTTTAAGATTCTAAAGATATCTTGACTCAAGACTGAGTATTGAGTTACAAACACCACCCGGTAAGGCTGTTTTTTCTTATCACTCTGGAGCTTCACGTACAAGGTGTCTTTCCTAGGCATTTTCAGAATCCATTTTTCTGCATTCAACAGAATTCTACTATCATATCCCCTTTTGGTAAATCTCTGTTTAGTGTTTTCAATTTGTGTCAAGAAAGTTTGGCTATTACTATTCATGTCTGATGCAGTTTGTATATCCATCCTTCAGGGCCATACTTCCGGGTCAGGACGGATTGCTCACCAAGCATCTGCACCTGAGCACACTGGAGACGACGTGTTATTTAAAACCGCGTCGCTCCCCTGGTGCTTGCCTCATCTTTTGTATACCGCGCTGCCACATATATGTGGACATCTGTAAAATTCTGCTAACATATGGATAATTTCAACCCCTAAGGTACTTTCTGGACGGGTGGTTTTTTTGGCTGTTACGTTTTTACAGATTACTAACTTGCTCTTTATACTGTTTGCATGATTGAGTTTGTCTGTGCTGATATTTCTTGTTTTTGATTATCACATTGGGCCTAATGAATCAATGTGATTTTATAAGCTAACACAGTAAGACAATCCTTTTTTGGTTCAAATTACCTAAAAATTTAACTTAACACCTTATATTAGGTTGGCTTATCCGTATTTTTTAATATTTAAGAAAAATGAGATTTCCATTATGACCAAATTATTTGTAATTTGATTTGAGAGATCTTCTCATTGGGACAGCTGGACTTACATTTTGGTACAAACATGGTTTGAGTACTTTCTAAATCGTTAAGTATGGGGTTTGTTTTCTTCATGCTAGATATGTCACGACAGATTTCAACGTTATGTGTGTTGTATTGTAGTAGAATGTAGTAGAATGTGGCAGCTAGCTGTTGCCTAGTGATGTGATGAGGGAAGCAGAATGTTGGGGGCGGTTGGCAGGCAGTTGGTAGAGGAGCCTGCCAGGGTTGGATGTATTACTTGTACTTGGAAATAAAAGCATATCTTGGAAAACGAGCAACGACACCGGAGTGTCTTTTCAATGAGGATATAGACAAATAAGCAACCGGTCAGAAAACAAATTAGGTATGTCCGGTCTTGGTATCTATGGAATGCACACAAACTGTTTATGTATAGGTTACTTGTCACATTTATGAACTTAATCACTGGCGGACTATATCATGTATATTTGTTTGGGAGATTGTAACCTACTCACTCCCCCACATTAACGATTGCTGTAAAATCCCTTATCAGTTTCCCCACGTTGTTTGTTTGGTTCACATCTATCGCTTTGTCTAAATTATGTCTAGTCATTGTTATTGACGTCTTTGTATATATGTAGATATTCTTAAATTCATAAGCACACAAAACTGTGGTTACGTGTGCAGTGTTGTATATACTCTTATTGTATATTATGTGTCATGTTACAGCCCTGAAGAAGTCCTATGTGGAAGGACGAAACAAGTTGGCTGTTGGCTGTTGTTACCACAAATTCTATGTGCCATTGAGAACAAGTGGAAGAAAATAAAGAAAAGATTCATCACATCTTTTACTACATATAAAAGACTGGACATTTCTGCATTTCTACAATTTGGATAAGTGGTGCACCACCATTGTGTTTTTTGTATGTTTTTCCCCTTTTTTTTCTTAAAAAGGCTCACACCTTAGCAGCTGCTGTCTTGGTCGAGGTGCACACGGGGAACAATTTAATATGCATTTTTTGCTCACTTGGGAACACACAGGGACAGTAGCGTCCTCTATGAGCCTGCTGCTTTTGCTTATTTGGAGATTAAGAAGTCATTAGCCCCTTAAATGCTGTAGAGGCCCTAAGATTTGCACATACTTGTTGAAGGCCCTCAACATGTTGCTCAATTAGAAGCGACATCACTCTCCACATTTTGGTCATGCAAACCAAGATGCCTGTCTGTGAAAGATTGCTTGTACCCAAATACATGTGATTTTTACATAACTGCAAGTCACTCCATGATGCATGCCAACAGTCAGGGCACAAACCTTACCCATTACACATGTGCAGTGCACTTTTCCACCAGATGCCACATCAGGGACAGAGCTATTCACAATATGGCACTAAACTGTAGACCTACCTGTCATGTCCCTCATTTCTAATGCATTTGTACATGCCAAATGGCATATTATGACGGGTGAGGGCATGTGTCAGCCAATACACAATGGTGACACACATCTGTATGTTGCACAACATGAAATGTATCCCCATTGTATATGTCCTCTTCCACAAACAGTGTGCCATGTACATTCATGTGAGGGAAGACCGACATCATCCTATCAACATAGGCAGACCGTGCATGACCGTGTACAATGGTGCACAAATGGTTCTAAAGAGAAATTGACACATGCTGACATGTAGGCAAAGGAATGTTGGCAACAGTGATGGCATATAAATCATGTCAATTTACATTCCCAACTTACCAAGGGAAAGTAGTGATCTATAACTCTATCCAAATAACAATGTAAGCCCTGTCACATGCATGTTGGACATCTTCACATTAAAGAATGTAGTGATGCATCAGCACCCATCATATTCTGAGGAGAACAAGCATCTAGTGGCAGATGCCTATATACTCATTTACCTAGACACATGGCAGAGGACAGTGATCCATCACCTACTTACCTTTGGCCTGGAATATTTAGAAGTAGTCTTTGCAAAGAGTACATCATGTAGCCAGTTGCAAAGAATTTACACCCACTACAACAACAAACAGTACTTGATTGATCAGGGAACACAGCCATATTTCGTCCCTGCAGAGCAAGTGGTTTGTGGATTCCACCCAGTTGTGTCCTAGGTCCCTGGGACAATAGGTAAGGCACATCAGTATACAACACAAGACATGTCTACACAATCACTCATCTACTGTGTGACACATGGCTCAACCCTAATTGCCAGGGGGAGCTGTCAGAACTTGATCACTTGCCCTTGGGACAGTTAAGAATATGGCCGGTACTCATTCCCTTGTGGCTGCTCTGCTGCCCTTAAATGCCCATCAAGCTCTGGATATGCCACACCAGAATGTGGACCATTAGTGGGCTCATGCTCCGACGGGCTCCCTGCCCACGTTCGGAGGACAGCCCAGGCTGGGTCTCTGTGATTTTCCAGGCACAGCATCTGAAGTCCTCCCACCATTTTCTGCAGTGGACGCTCTGCCGGCCTTGGACCCCCAGGGTCTGCACCTTGTTGACGAAAGCTCTCCATATTCCCTCCTTTGATGGGTGTTGGCCTGCATAGATGCAAAAGACAAATCAAGAGATCATGTTCACAGGTTTCATCATAAATGGTTGAGTCACGTACATGCCACGAACATCAAGCTAGAACTTTCCTATTTGTTAGTACTCCCCAAGTGTGACATATACAAGCCAATAAGTACAGGGACATGACTACAGACATACATTTCTCAATCTGCAGACCAACCCACCATCCTGCTCAGGCCCTACAATGAGTAAGCAACCTTACTGACATGATGTGGGCCATGCTTTAGCAACCTGACTGAGATGTGAGCCACTGTGAGACTCATCACACCTCTATGGCTTCTGATGTGTAAACTCATTAGGCTTCAATGGATCAACACATTAACACTATGTGAGAGTGAATCTCTGTGTACAGTCCCTACAGAGTACAAACTCAAGGGTAACAGTAACAGAAGGGAGTGGCATGGTGGACACGTAAAATGTCTACCCTGTCCATGTACGGACATGTGGCCTAACAAATGCAGACTCATGACACTTTAGGTAGTGGGATTCTGTGTTATGTACTTGTACCACAGAACACTCTTTTGGACATATGTGTCCATCCTACAGTGATGACATCCAAAAAACAAAGGCAAGCGCTGTACGGTTTTGCCATGTGACCAAGCTAATGAGTCACATATCATGGCCTCCCAGGAATCAAGATACTGGCCCTCATTATGAACTTGGCGGTCGAGACCGCCATGCCGAAGGTGGCGGATATTACCACCACCGGCATGGTGGTCTCGACGGCCAAATAATAAAGGCAGTGGGGATCACCACAGGCAGCCTTACACCACCGTCAGGATACCTCCAACAGGCAGCCTGACTGTGGTGGATTTCTTCATCCAACAGGGCAGCGCTGCATGAGGGAAAGGCTGGCGGAAGGGGTGCTCAGGGGCTCCCTGGGGGCCTCATCACACAGGTCACTGCCCGATTTACGGGCAGTGATCTGGGCGACGGGTGCTGCTGCACCCCCTGCACATCGGCATTGACGAGGCACCATGTGGAACCGTCAGCAATGTCCCGGCCCAGCAGAATGTATATTATTCGGCCGGCAGGGTCTCAAGGGGGCTGGCGGTCTGTGAAAAGACCGCCAGCATGAACACAGCGGGGATTCCCGCCATGTTCATAATGACCGCCACTGTCTGGCATTTATGCAATAAGCCTGCACAGGACAAATGTGACCTGTGTGAAGATGACACCAGGGCTGTGGAAGTAATGGATCTGTCATGAGTCAAGGACATAAATTGACAATGATGCTAAGTGCACATGTGGACTAGATTAGTAACTTAACTCTGGACCCATTCATAATCTAATCAAAGGAATGATGTTATCGGGGTAGGATTTTACACCAGAGCCTCAAATTGCCCACATGACAAGATCTGCTGGGGTACAGGGTATGGGCACAGTGCCACAGTTGTATAGCCACATTGACTTCACCCCAGCTTAGACTAGGACACATACTGGGAGATATATGTGACAGGCCCTGGTCTATATAGGCTGAGCAGACAGAACCAAGAACCTACATGACACTACATTCTCATCACTTCCATGCATGACAGTACATCATGTAGCCAACTGCAAATTGGCATGTGGTGTATGTGGAAACCGGAAGGGTAGAGAGAGTCATGATATTCCTTCTGAAAAACAGTTTACCAAGGGCAGATGTGTAAAGAAATCTACATGGCCCCATACACATTTCTCACATTACTCACAACTGACTCATATAGCATGCATACTTAGCTCATGCTGTCATGCACATACCTGTTGTATGACATAAACATCAATCATGGGGAAAGAGATGTCAGTTGATGGCAGTAATGTCTCCTCACCTAGGAATGTACATCCAATGCAAGGAGGATCTAGAACCCCAAAAAAACACACAACACAATGTGAATTAATATAACATATGGCACTGGCCACAAATACCTGCATATTGTCCCTCCCATTGATGCCACACAGACTGCACTTACAGGCACATGAGAAGTCAACCTGGCTGGCACACATGGTCACATTCTGGCCTGTGAGGATGGAAAGGATGGTGAAGTACAGAGAAAACTGTGCACATGATGTCATTACCTACACCTCTGGTGCACCATAGAGCTGTCAATACAGGGGTAGGACCTTAACCACTAGCCTCTCCAGCTCCTCTGGAGAAAAGGCAGGAGCCCTATCACCTACTGGGCGTGGCATGATTTCTCCCAGAGGTGGTACACAGCAGCTCAGTAGTGGAGGTCTTGCTGGCAGTCACATCCGCCATTTACATGGTACGTGGTCATCACTGCCAGTGGACACAGCTATTGGCCCACAACCACAACTAGTGACAACGTAATCCTATGGCTGTGTCTGCTGTGGTTGCAATCGCCTTCCACCAGGATGACTTCTGAAATGCGGTATTGGGCTTCAAAAACTGTGTCATACCTCAGAAAATGTTCTTTTGAGCTCACAAACATGCTTACCCTGTCTTGTTATGTAGGTCCTACTACTTAAACACCATTGTAGTATATTGCAGGGAACAGATGGCATTTAACAATGGAGCGCAGTCCACCCCTGACAAAGGTCATTTCTGCGCTCAGGATATCCAGTCACAATTTCAGGGGTAATTGTCATGCACATATATGAGTTTGGTCCAGATACATGTTGTGGACATGTGTGGAAAACCAGGGGGGTCACATCTGACCCCTGTGTTATTAGCAGCTGTGATGTGTACTAGTTGCAATGTCTATGCCTTTTAAAATGACTTGTCACATGCAACATGTATGTGGCTGGGGACACAATGACTAGTGCTAAAACTCATTTCTTGTTATACATAGGTACTCAGGAAGGGGGAGGATGTAACAACCACCTGTCTACCATCCACTTCACACCATGGAAGAATGACCCATCATCCTCCTGTATTGTCTGAATTGGCAAACAACAGTAGACTTATATCGTCAATTGCAGCCAGATCTGAAACCAGCTATTAGTTATCCAAGCTGCATACCACCCATTGTAGTCATGTTAGTATTGCACTTCCTAGCCCACATACAGTGGCCCTGTCCTTCCAACATACAGTGACCCTGTCAGCTGGCATGTCCCAACCTATGTTAAGTCTGGTGTTAAAGGATGTCCCCTCAGCAATGTTGAAACACCTGGACAGCTACATCCAGTTTCCCCTGCATGAGGACTTAGCCCATGTGAAGGCTAACTTTTATGGTTTTGCATGCCTCCCTCATGAGGTGGGGGCCATTGATGGCACACATGTTGGCTTGGTCCCACCACATGACAATGAGCAAGTATACTGCAACAGAAAACACTTTAATTCCATTAACTTACAAGTTGTATGTTTGGTGGATCTATACATTTCACAGGTCTGTGCCCTTTATCAGGGTTCAGCCCATGATTCTTTCATTACCCGGACAGCACTATACCCCAGCTGATGTCACAACTGTACCCAGAGAGGGCCTGGATGGTTGGTAAGTCATATATGTCCTGTGTGTGTGTGCAATTTCTGGTGCTACAATCCTGATAAGAGGAACTCATTGTTGCACATATGTCCCTTTCCTTAACAGCAGACTCTTTATAGCTAAACTGTCATTGGTTGTTGATGCCAATAAGGACTCCAACTACGCTAGGTGAAGTCTGCTTCAATGAAGCCTATGGAAGAACACAGTAGGTAGTGGAGCAGGCTTTTGGGCTCCTGAAGGTCAGATGTAAGTGTCTGGATATCAAGTTGCAATTGCCCAGCTCTCTCATCCTATTTGAATGCCCTTTTCTGTGATATTGTGGGTAATCAGGTGGGGTGTGGGCCAATTATTCCCCTGATCAGAAGTCTTGAAGTTATGAAGGATTGAGAACCCACTGAGTGAATTCAAGTTATTTCAGTTCAGATATAGTTCTTTGAACATATGATCCAAGAATCCGAAGGTCCAAAATGATTTATTAGTGTTCATTACAAACAAAGGTTGTAGGTGTTTGAGACAAAAAGACAGAGAGCCAAAACGTGTTTCACCCTGGAGGGTGGAGGGTGTACCTGGGGCTTTTTCAAGGCTGCAAGATATAGATGGTAAAGGTTCAAAAAGTGAAAAAGCTATTAAAATGACTAAACGCTTTGTGTCATGTATATTCGTTTATGTGACTAAGAGAGGAAAGAGTCCAGAGGGGTATTCAGTGAATTCAGTGCAGATATAAGAAGATGTGATTAAGGGCATCCCATTGTGGATAGAAATATAAGTGAAATCCAGGAGAAGAGACGGAAAGAAATACAATGTTATCAGTGAGTTAGGTGTGAAAGATTAAGATAAAAAATTATGATTCTCTTTATTAGTTATAGCTAGGTCATGCACGTCTGAATGTGTGATTGGTTAGTAAGGCAGATGCTAGTGAGGAGTGATTAGTAAACTGTCCTCTTATAGTTGTTATATCACCGGAATAATATATCGTTGTTGTAGAACCAGTGGGTGATATGAAGAGACAACTCATACCCAGTAAACGTTATCATATTAACTCCATTATTAAGGAACACATATTGGTAGATCATTATAATCAATCTGTTAAGAAAAAGATAGTCTTGTATACAATATAGTAACATAAAGAACAATACATCGCATCTAGTTCATAAACAATCTTATCTCTCAAGTAAAGCTTAGACTGGTTTTTGGTTAAGTAAATAGACTAAAGTTAATCATTGTAAAGAATATTTGTACAAATAGTTATATGCATGGACAATAGTTGTAAACATGTTATGTTATAGGGCATCCACATAAAGTGGAACTGTGGCTCGCTTGAAGGTAAATCGACAGTTGGTCAATCGGTTATTTTTTGATAACACTGATTATTGTCTTTCATGTGTGTGAGTACTGTGTGACTACAGTGGTATTGAAAGAGCTTTGCATGTCTCCTAGTTCAGCCTTGGCTGCTCTCCCTACAGCTACCTCTAGACAGCCTGGCTTCTAGACACTGACAACATTTTACTAATAAAGGATAAATGGCCCCCTTATACATTGTGATTACCTCTGGCACCCACTACAAACCAGGCCAGCCTCCTACATTGGTGGTGCAGTGGTGGGATAAGTACTTGCAATTGCCTTATCACCCTGTCACTGGTGCTTTCCACAGGAAAGTGTACTCTATACTTAGAGCTACACATAAAGTATACCTAGTCTTTTCACTTTCTTTCTAGAAACTAAGGCGGTGATTACAACATTGGCAGTAAAAGCCGCTTACCGCCGTGCAGAAGACCGCCAACACACCGCCGCGGCCGCAGAATTCCGCCACAGCTATTATGACCCACATCTCTGAATCTGCCAAAATTCAGACACCCACACAAGTCCGCCACTTCAAAGGTCAGTGATAAACTGGCGATAACAAATCCTCCACCGTCACGCCAACAGAAATACACCCACACTATCACGACACACGAATCCACGCGGTGGTCTTTCATCCGCGGTATTCCATTGGCGGTACACACCGCCGCGCTCAAAATACACACACTCTTACAAAACACTACCACATTGGACAATTCAAAATACACACACCTGAGACACATACACACACCACTCACACATACCCATTACAATATAAAACACACACCCACAAACCCTTACGACAAAAAATTCAGAAAGAAGGCCAGAGAGAGACACCACCAGCAAGAACAACAGCATCCAGAGGCACACAACACCATCACCCACACAACTTCGACTCACCTCACACAACACACCAATACATATCACCACACTTATCACCACGCACTCCACCCCACACATCACCTACACCACCCCATGGCACAGCAAAGACACATCAGGTTCTCGGAGGAGGAGCTCAGGGTCATGGTGGAGGAAATCGTCTGGGTAGAGCCACAGCTATTCGGATCACAGGTGCAGCACACCTCAATTGCAAGGAAGGAGCTATGGCGAAGAGTAGTGGACAGGGTCAACGCAGTGGGACAACACCCAAGAAATCGGGAGGACATAAGGAAAAGGTGGAACGACCTACGGGGTAAGGTGCGTTGGTCTCAAGACACCACCTGGCGGTTCAGCGGACTGGTGGCGGACCCCCACCTCCTCCCCCACAACTAACAACATGGGAGGAGCAGGTCTTGGCGATTCTGCATCCTGAGGGCCTCACAAGAGTAGCAGGAGGAATGGACTCTGGTAAATCAAATCTTAACTATTACATCCCCCACCCTACCTGCATGCCAGCACACACCCCCACCCTCACCCTCACCCCATCACTCTAACTCCTCACAAATGTCCCAACATCACAAACCACACATCCTAACACCAAGCCCTGCATGCAACAACAAAGCATGGACACCCATCACTAAAGCATGCCCACTGCACATACCCATACACCCCCCTAAACCACCATCACACAAGCTCCCACACAGGAATGCTAGCAGTGGGGTACAAGCTTACCCACCCATTGCACACCATAACACACACAGATTTAACAAACATCCTTTTATACCCCTGCAGGACCCCTACCCAACGTCAACGGACAGGAGGGTCCACACATGTCCACACCACCAACAGAAGAGGCCCACAGTGATGACAGCACCTCTGTCCAACTGAATCTAGATGACCAGCCCGGACAATTGGGGACTTCTGGACAGTCGGTTCCCCTCACACAGGCCACCACAGACCTTCCCCCCTCTGGAAACACCAGCACAGCACCCACCCAGCGGGCCCATACCTCCTTCCCCAGGACACGTCAATCAGCAGTGTGTCCACCACTACAGGGAACCCAGGATCACCCACCACCCCAACAATAACAGGGACCTGGGGACAGTGGCAGTGGTCACAGGGTCTAGGGGATGGAGGCACTCGAACACAGTGTAACTGGGAGGGCTGCAGTGCGACAGGGGGCAGACGGGCCAAGGGAACCCACTCTCCTCGAAGCCCTCTCCTCCATCATGGGAGCATACAACCACTCCCAGGAGACGATGGCGACGGTACTGGCCAAGTTTCAGGAGACCCAGCGCATGCAGGAGGAACAGTATATGGGCTTCAGGGAGGAACGCAGAACCATCAGCTCCACCCTGGGCACCATCGTAGGGGTGCTGAAGGAAGTACTCAACACGAGGAGGGACACTGTGGCACTACAAGGGGCCCCTGACACTAGCATGGACGATGAACTGCCCACCACCTCCGCTGGCGCTAGTGGACAGGACTCCCCGCCACAGGACCACCACACCAGCACCCTACCTCCTGCAGAAGGAGAACCATCCCGCAAACAGTCCATGAGATCCAGGAACAAGACAGAGAATGATGCCAAGACCCCCGCCAAGAAATGAGACCATCCTGCTTGTCATCCTACTGTCCCACTTTGTCACCCTGTCCATAATTAAACTGCCCCAGCTGCACTTCCTATGCCCATATGGGCAATGCACCTGTGAGACTAATAGACTGGACTCTGCCAATGTTACTCCTCGGCCATCACCCCTCACCATTTCAATACCCCCTCCAATATTTTGCATTTAAATAAACACACCTAAATCACAAAATCATCTGGAGTCTGTCTGTGATTTCGAAATAGTGTATTAGCAATTACAGTGACAAAATGTTTTTTAAATAGTAATGTCAACATACCTATTTCACACAGCTCTAGTCCATGAGGAATCTAAGCAGATGTCACACAGTGGGAGCCACATCTGTGAAACTGTAAGGAAAAGTGACAACTCAGTGACCATACACTGGGTGAAAACGACAGACAGGAGAGAGGTATTAGTGTAAAAGTACATGTAGTAGGCAGGATTGTATTCTTACCTGTGTTTCACTGGAAATATTGCTGGATCACTGAGTCGCTATTGTGCATGTCTTCTTCCTCTGCTTCCTTCTCATCACTGTCCACAGGCTCCACAGCTGCCACAACTCCGCCATCTGGACCATCCTCCTGCAGAAAAGGCACCTGGCATTGCAAAGCCAAGTTGTGAAGCATACAGCAGGCCACGATGATCTGGTCCACCTTCTTTGGTGAGTAGAATAGAGATTCACCTGTCATATGGAGGCACCTGAACCTGGCCTTCAGTAGGCCGAAGGTCCGCTTGATCACCCTCCTAGTTCGCCCATGGGCCTCATTGTAGCGTTCCTCTGCCCTGGGATTCCTCACTGGGGTCAGTAGCCATGACAGGTTGGGGTAACCAGAGTCACGTGCAAATGGTGAGGGGCAACTGTTAGACACACACTAACCTGGAGGGATAACCCCAGACCCAGACAACCATTCCCACTGACTTGCTTCCAGCTGCTCACCTAATAGCCACACACTGTGCCTCTGGAGTTGACCCATCACATAAGGGATGCTGCTATTTCGCAGGATGTAGGCGTCATCCACTGAGCCAGGGAACATGGCATTCACATGGGAGATGTACTGGTCTACCAAACATACCATCTGTACATTCATAGAATGATAACTCTTCCGGTTTCTGTACACCTGTTCACTCCTGTGGGGGGGGGGACCAAAGCCACATGGGTCCCATCAATGGCACCTATGATGTTGGGGATATATCCCTGGGCATAGAAATCACCTTTCACTGTAAGCAAATCCTCCACCTGAGGGAAAACGATGTAGCTCCGCATGTGTTTCAGAAGGGCAGACAACACTCTGGACAACACATTAGAAAACATAGGCTGGGACATCCCTGATGCCATGGCCACAGTTGATTGAAAAGAGCCACTTGCAAGGAAATGGAGCACTGACAGCACCTGCACTTGAGGGGGGATTCCTGTAGGATGGCGGATTGCTGACATCAGGTCTGGCTCCAACTGGGTACACAGTTCCTGGATTGTGGCACGGTCAAGCCTGTAGGTGATTATCAAATGTCACTCCTCCATTGTCGACAGGTCCACCAACGGTCGGTACACTGGAGGATGCCGCCATCTCCTCACATGTCCTAACGGACGGTGCCTATGAAGGACAGCAGCAAGCACAGAGTCAAACAACTCAGCGGTACGTACCCACAGTTTACACAGAACACCAATCATACACAAAAGGTGGCCTGTATGTGTGTTGAGACTAGGCCAAGGTATGTGTGACGCAGTTGGAAATGAAGCCATGTGGACCCCTGAAATGGTGGCTGCCTGACCTGTAAAGTGGGACAATGGGATGTGAGGTAACTGCGCTGGTGTTGTACACCGTCGCGGTAGGCGGTTGAAGTCCGTGGCGCAATGCTGCATTGGTTAACATTGGACCCTATGGGTCCCAGGAGCCAATGACGATGTACGGCGGCTGTGACGGTACGCACCGCAGCGGACGTGACTGCCATTTTCTATCTGTTCAATCACTCGATACCTGATCTTCGACAGGAGAGGACCTACACTGCAAGTGCTGCTGTGACCTCGGTCTGGAAGAGACAATGGCTCGAGTGTCTGGGGAAAGGGCCCTTGCCTTCACATCGGAGGAGTTGGAGAAGCTCGTGGATGGGGTCCTCCCCCAGTACACGCTACTCTACGGTCCTCCAGACAAACAGGTAAGTACACAGGGAGCATGTTGTATGGGCTATGCCTGTGTGGAGAGGGCTGGATGTAAGAAGGAAGGGGGCAGAGTGCTGCGTGCATGAAAGACGGTGAATGCATGTGCCACATGCCAAGGGTAGGGATGGGGGCCAATCACTTTGACGGTGCAGTTGGTAATGACTTCTCTTCCTCCCCTGTACATTTAATGTAGGTCAGCGTCCACCAAAAGAAAGATATTTGGCGTGCCATCGCCAAGGACGTCTGGACCCTGGGGGCCTACCACAGACGGAGCACCGACTGGCGGAAAAGATGGGAGGACATTCGCCGCTGGAGCAAGAAGACGGCGGAGGCTCAGCTGGGGATGGCCTCCCAATGTGGGAGGGGTGCCCTTCGCACCATGACCCTCCTGATGTTCAGGATCCTGGCGGTGGCCTACCCTGAGTTGGATGGGCGCATGAGGGCATCACAGCAGACACAAGGGGGTGAGTACACTCTCATTATGCTGACTTTGCGCGCAGTGGAGTTGTCTGGGTGGGGGAGGAAGGCTGTGGGTTTCCCTAGGCCAGGGCGAGTTCCGTAGACAAGGCCCCTCCGTAAAGCAGGCCATGTGGCACCCCAGCCCACCTCTGTAGAGTGCCAAGTACAGCTATTCATGCCCCTGTGTCATCTATGTGTGCAGATGTCATCCATAGCCTTGTAGGCTATTTCCCAGGAATTGAACAGTGGAGCCCAAGAGCGCAGCGTAGTGCAGGGGGCTTCTGTGTCTGTCTTGTCCGCCAATGGTAGCGATAACACATGCACTCAACATGTCTTTCTTCTGTCGTCCCCCCGATTTTGTGGTCTCCCTGTTCTTGTGTGCATTAGCATCATCAGGCGGAGGAGCAGTGGCACTGGAGCATGAGGGAGCTGCATCCCACATTGCCATGGAGGGCGAGACTACGGACTCGGAATTCACCAGTGGGACGGAGGGGAGCTTCATGCAACATGGACACGTCCTCTGATGGGAGCTCCCTTGTGGTTGCGGCAATAACTGTGCCCCCGCATCTACAGGCACAGCCGCCAACCACCCTACCAGCACCGCCCTCCCAGCAGCCCGTCTGCCTTCGCCCCATGCACGCTCACCCAGGAGGGTGGGCATCACCTTCGCCCCAGGCACCTCAGGCCCTGCCCCAGTCACCCCTGCTGCCCTCAGTGAGGAGGCCATTGACCTCCTCAGGTCCCTCACTGTTGGGCAGTCTACCATTTTGAATGCCATCCAGGGTGTAGAAAGGCAGTTGCAACAAACTAATGCATTCCTGGAGGGCATTCATTCTGGTCAGGCTGCTCTTCACTAAGCTTTTCAAACTCTGGCCTCAGCACTCATGGCAGCCATTGTTCCCGTCTCTATCCTCCCCCCTCCAACTTCATCCACCCAGACACAGTCCCCTGTACCTCTGCCTATCCCAAGCACACCTACAGACCAGCATGCACACACATCAACACACAAGGGAAGCTCAGGCAAACATAAGCACCACATATCCCACAGGCACTCACGCAAGCAACACACACATGCAGACACACCAACATCCACTACCTCCACTGTGTCCCCCTCCTCGTCGTCTCCCTCCTCCTTCCCAGTCTCGTCTACACTCACACCTGCATGCACTACCTCTACAGCCACTACGTCCCTCACCACAACACCCAGCTCACGTGCACTCACCACCCCCACTACCATTCACACGTCCCCTGTGTCCTCTCCCAATGTGTCTGTGACGCCCCCTCCCAAGATACACAAACGCAGCCACACACCCACCCAACAGCCATCCACATCACGACAGCCTCCAGCGCATGCACCTGCACCCAAAGTCACCAAACCTACACCTCCTACTACCACTACCTCTTCCTCCACTCCCAAACCCCCTCCAGCTACCCGTCCGAGTGTGACCCAAAAATATTTCATGTCCAGCCTTGACCTTTTTCCCCCACCTCCCCCACCCAGTCCATCTCATAGGTCCCGAACTAGCACCTCAGCCACAACATCTCCGGGACCAGTGGTGCCTGTAGTCACAGGTATGTGGAGTGCACCGGCCACCAGGACAGCCAGTGTGGCACGGAGCCACAGCACAGCCAGCCCCCCACCTGTGAAGCATCAGAAGTTGGCCAGTGCCGGGCGGGAGAGGGGGAAGACTCCATCCACCAAAGCCGCTCCCAGGGGTCCCGGTGGGAGTGTGGAGTCAGCTGTGACACCTCCCAAGGTGGGGAAGGGCCACAAGAAAACCGGCAAGTCTGGGAAGAGCTGCACAGCGGAGAAGACCGGCATCATCCCCGCTGTCCAGGAGGGCCCCGCCAGCCCCAGGCCAGCTGCCCCGGAGGGCCCCGCCAGCACAAGCACCGCTGAACAGGGCACTGCCAACTCAAGCACTGCTGAACAGGGCACCGCCAACTCAAGCACCGCTGAACAGGGCACCGCCAACTCAAGCACCACAGGGCCGGGCACCGCCAACTCAAGCACCGCTGAACAGGGCACCGCCAGCACAAGCACCACTGAACAGGGCACCGCCAACTCAAGCACCGCTGAACAGGGCACCAGCAACTCAAGCACCGCTGAACAGGGCACCGGCAACTCAAGCACCCCTGAACAGGGCACCGGCAACTTAAGCACCGCTAGCCCATGAGCGGCAGGGGCACTGACGCAGCTGGGTCTGTCACAGGGTGAGTGATGCACTCTGGGCACCAGTCCCCCTCCAGAACAAGTGGAAAGATCCATCCACTACCTCTGTCCTTCACAGGATGAAGCACTCTGTCACACATATACACACCACAACCACACCACTATAAAACACACACCCACACTACCAACAACCCCTTATGATAAAAAAATATTACCAACTGAGAGAGACAGACCAAGAGCACCCACAGAACCAGAGGCACAAAACACCATCACCCATACACCATCCACGCACCTTACAGCACACACCCCAACACATCACCCCTCACACCCTCACACACACCACTCACACTACACCCATGGCACCACAAAGACACCCCAGGTTCTCAGAGGAGGAGCTAAGAGTCATGGTGGAGGAAATCATCAGGGTAGAACCACAGCTATTCGGATCACAGGAGCAGCAGACATCCATTGCCAGGAAGATGGAGCTATGGCAGAGAATCGTGGACAGGGGCAACGCCGTGGGACAGCACCCCAGAACAAGGGATGACATCAGGAAGAGGTGGAACGACCTACGGGGG
Organism: Pleurodeles waltl; assembly: GCF_031143425.1. NCBI lineage: Eukaryota > Metazoa > Chordata > Amphibia > Caudata > Salamandridae > Pleurodeles > Pleurodeles waltl. The sequence continues at coordinate 350,538,964 of NC_090445.1, read as the reverse complement.
AAGGTGCGTACTGTGGTAGCAAGCCACCCGATAGCATTACAGAGGACTGGCGGTGGACCCCCACCTCCTCCCCCACAACTAATAACAAGGGAGGAGCAAGTCTTGGCAATCATGCAACCTGAGGGCCTGGCAGGAGTAGCAGAAGGACTGGACTCTTGTAAGTCAAATCTTTACTACTATCACCCCCCTACGTGCATGCCATCACATACCCCCACCCTCACCTTTACCCTCACTCCCATCACTCCACCACCTCCCACACACCCCACCATCACAACCCACCCCTCCCAATATGAAGGCCTGCATGCAACACTATTGCACGGACCCCCAGCACAGACCTGCATGGACAGCCATCACTAAAGCATGCACACTTGAGACAATCACCTAGCCCACCAAATCACTACTCACACAAGACTAAGCTGCCAGGGCAATAACAACCACAGAGGGCAACACACCCATGCACAAGATGGCACACACAGAAACAATAACACTGCATTTACATCCACACACGTCCCCCATCCAACGTCACCAGAGAGGAGGTACCAGCAACATCCAGTCCCCCCACAGAAGAGGCCCATAGTGATGACAGCAGCACTGGACGCCTGGATCTGGATGACCAACCTGTCCCATCAGGGACCTCTGGACAGTTGGTTACCCAGGCATAGTCCCATACCACCACAGAGCCTCCCCCCTCAGGAAACACCACCACATCACCCACCCAGTGGGCTCATACCACTGTCCCCAGGACACGTCAATCAGAAGTGTGTCCACCACTACAGGGACCCCAGCACACCCCACAAACACAGGACGATCAGGGACCTGGGGTCAGTGGCAGTGGGCAAACGTTTCAGGGGACAGGGGCACAGGACAACAGGGAAGCTGTGCGACCGGGGGAGGACAGGCCCAGGGAACCGACTCTCCAGGAGGCACTCACCAACATCCTGGGAGCATACCACCATTCCCAGGAGATGATGGGCCAGATACTGACCAAGTTGCAGGAGACCCAGCGGCTGCAGGAGGGATAGTACCTGGGGATCAGGGAGGACCCGAAGAACATCCACACCACGTTGGTCACCATTGCAGAGGTGCTGGCAGACATGGCCAACACCATGAGAGAGGCAGTGGCACACCAATGGGCCCCTGACACTAGCCACACCGATGAACAGCCCTCCACCTCCGCTGCCGCTAGTGGAGAGGAGGCCCGCCACAGGAACAACAGGCCACCAGCACCCCTCCCCTGCAGAAGGAGAACCACCCCGCAAATGGTCCCTGAGATCCAGGCACAAGCCAGAGAACATTGCCAAGACCCCCACCAGGAAATAAGACTCTCCTGAATGTCACCCTTGTGTCCCACTCTGTCAACCTATCCACCTTGAACAGCCATTGTTCCACTTCCTATGCCCACTTGGACAATGCACCTGTGATACAAATAGACTGGAACTTTAACCAAGACTTTGCTCCACCATCACCCCAGCCCATTGCAATACCCCCTCCACTTATTAGCACATCAGTAAACACCCTTGTAAAAAATACCAGTCTGTCAATTTATTGAACTATGTATTTGTTTTACAAGCTGTAAACATTGCAATTCAACTGTACAGTAATGTATGCATAGGTATGACCTGTAGTTGGCTGCAGTCAACACACCAGGAGCCAGAGTGGGGCACAGATATCTGAAAATAGAGTTGCCAAAGGGTACAGTAAGTGGCCATAGTAGTGGGAAAATCAGCCTGCCATGTACAATGTCCAACACAAAATTGTCAATGGAAGGTGAAGTTACACGGTCTTACCTGTGTGTCACTGGAAGTACTATCGTATGATTGCTGTTCTGTTGTCCTCATCCTCTGCCTCCTCTCCGTCACTGTCCACGGGGTCCACTGCTGCCACACGCCCATCTCCAGCCTCATCCTCCTGCAGAAAAGACACCTGCCATCTCAAGGCATGGTTTTGCAACATATAACATGCCACGATGATCTGGCAGATCTTCTTGGGTGAGTAGCACAGTGAACCACCTTTTAGATGGAGGTACCGAACCTGGCCTTCAGGAGGCCAAATGTCCTCTTGATTATTCTTCTTGTTCGCCCATGTGCCTCATTGTAACGTTCCTCTGCCCTTGCCCTGGGATTCCTCACAGGGGTCAGTAGCCATGAGAGGTTGGGGTAATCAAAGTCACCTTCAAATATCGATGGATACCTGTTAGCCAAACACAAACCCTTAGGGCCCACACCATACCCGTACACCAACATATACTGGGTGGGAACCATGGGCTCACCTATTAGGCACACCTGATACCTCTGGAGTTGAGCCATCACATATGGGATGCTGCTATTCCTCAGGATAAAGGCATCATGCACAGACCCAGGATACTTTGCATTGACATGGGAGATGTACTGGTCCGCCAGGCACACTCACTATCTGCACATTCATAGAGTGAAACCTCTTGTGATTTCTGAACACGTGCTCATTTCTCTGAGGGAGGTGGGGGGGAATGCAATATGTGCACCATCAATAGCCCCAATAATGTTGGGGATATGTCCCATTGCATAGAACTTAGCTTTCACTGTGGTCATATCCTCCGGCTGGGGGAAAACAATGTAGCTGCGCATGTGTTTAATCAGGGCAGACAACACTCTGGTGAGCACTATTGAGAACATTGGCTGTGATATTCCTGCTGCCAAGCCAACTGTCACTTGGAAAGAACCATTTGCCAAGAAATGGAGCACAGATAGCACCTGCACAAGTGGGGGATCCCAGTGGGGTGACGGATAGCTGATATCAGGCCTGGCTCCAATTGGGCACGCAGCTCTGTGATTGTGGCCCTGTCAAGTGTGTAGGTGAAGAAAATGTGCTTGTCCTCCATTGTTGCCAAGTCCACCAGGGGTCTGTACACGGGGATGTCTCCATCTCCTATTCATCTGCAGTGGTTGTAATCTAAGGGGCAAAACGGGGAGCGGCTGGTCAGTATTCCACATTTCCAAACTGTACACTGCATTGCATGTGGTGACTGAAACAGTATGTTGTTGGATAGGCCCAAATGGTGCCTGTGTGTACTGTGAAGCAGTTAGGTGCCATGGCCTGCCCTCCCCCTGAAATGGCATCCGCCTGTCCTGTGTGGATGGACAGGTGGAAATGAGGTAATTCCACTGACATTGTGAGCCATTGCGGGAGGCAGTCGAGTACCGCCATGCAACTCTTCATTGGTTGTCATTGTGCCCTATGGGTTACAGTGGCCAATGGTGATGTATGCCGGTGGTAATGGTACACACCAATGCGGACGTGACTGCCATTTTCTATCTGTTCTCTCACTTGCTACCTGACCTTTAACAAGAGAGACCTACACTGTAAGTGCTGCTGTGACCTGTGTCTGGAACCGACCATGGCTCGAGTCACTAGGGAAAGGGCCCCTGATTGTGAGCACGATGCATGGGGCATGAATGCATGGAGTGCTGTGTGTTAGGGCCTCATGTAAGGGGGGGTGGTGGAAGGGTCCTGGGCAGCGTGCTGCATGTATGGTGGGCAATGTCTGTGCGTAAGGGGATGTGAGGGATATAGTGGGCCATGAGTGTAACAGGCCAGACAGTATGGCTGATACCTTTTTCTATGTTTATTTGTCTGCAGGTCAACGCCCATCAGAAAAAGGGTATAAGGTGTGCCATCGCCAAGGACGTGCGTACCCTGGAGTTCTAAGGCAGGCGGAGCACCCAGTGTCGCAAGCGGTGGGAGGACCTGAGATGCTGGGCACGGAAGACGGCAGAAGCCCAGCTGAGGATGGCCTCCCAATGAGGAAGGGGTGCCCGTCGAACCCTGACCCCCCTGGTGTTTAGTATACTGGCGGTGACCTATCCAGAGCTGGATGGGGGCTTGAGGGCAACAGAGCAGCCGCAAGGGGGTGAGTACAGTTTTCAAATCTACAACTTGCGCGTGGAGGGGTGGTCTCCGTGTGGGGGATGTGGGCCTCAGGGTGCCCCTATGCCAGGGCGGACATTGCAGGGTAGGTCCCATGTTGGGCAGGGGCTGATGAACACTGCCTCCTACAAAGCTAGTAGGCATCCACTACTGGACAGGGGTCTGTGGGAGTCAGGTATGCTGTTATTGGCGTTAGGTATTCCTCTCCTTGGGCTGGTGACTAGCATTGCGACTGGTAGTACATTGCATTGTGTGTAGGCCTGTTCCCTGTGTAACGGTGCAGTGTACGCCAAAGGTGGTGTTTGTGCAGCCATTGACCAAGTGTAACCTTTGTCTCCCAACCTTTTTGTTTTGTCACCCTGTCCTTCTGTGCATTAGCATCATCTGGCGGAGGAGCAGAGCACTGGCGATGGAAGGAGCTGCATCCCACATGGCCCAGGGGGCTGAATCCACCGACGGTGAGGGCACCAGTGGGATGGAGGGTGAGGGGAGCATCACGGCGGAGACAGGAGGGGACAGTTCGGACAGTGATACCCCCTCCAATGGAAGCTCCGTGGTGGTGGTGGCCACCTCTGTGCCCATCCCAACTACAGGTACAGCCGCCACCCCCGTACCAGCACCGCCCTCCCAGCCGCCCCTCAGCGTGTTTCCGGTGCCCGCTCACCCAGGAGGGTGGGCATCTCCTTCGCCCCAGGCACCTCAGGCCCTGCCCCAGTTAGCCCTGCTGCCCTGAGTGAGACGGCTATTGACCTCCTGCAATCCATCTCAGTTGGGCAGTCAACCATTGTGAATGCCATCCAGGGTCTGGCAGCCCATTTGCAACAAACAAATGCATTCCTGGAGGGCATTCACTCTGGCATGGCGGCCCAACAGAGATCAATCCAGGCTCTGGCCTCCTCCCTGATGGCAGCCATTGTCCCTGTCTCTAGCCCCCCCCCCCACTTCCTCTACCCAGTTCCATTCCCCTGAACCCCAACCTATCCCAAGCACACATTCAGACCAACAAGAACCCAAGACAACACACAGGAGTGGCTCAGGCAAACACAAGCACCGCACATCCCACAGGCACTCACACAAACACCATCCAGGTGCAGACACACCAACATCCACTGCCTCTACTGTGTCCCCCTCTTTCTCATCCTCCACCACCCTCCCAGAGGGTCTCCACTCACACCTGCATGCACTACATCCTCATCAACTACCGCCATCACGCCTATCACTACACACCCCTCACTGGCAGTCACCACCCCCACATCCATGCACACATCCCCTGTGTCCTCTCCCACTGTGCCTGTGCCCCCTCTTCCCAAAGTGCCCAAACGCAGGCACTCAGACACCCAACAGCCATCCACCTCACAACAGCATCCAGCCCATGTACCTGCACCCAAACACAGCAGACTGACACCTCCTACAACCAATGCCTCTTCCTCCACTCCCAGACCTTTACCCTCTTCCCACCCAAGTGTCCCTAAGAAGCTTTTCCTCTCCACGGTTGACCACTTCCCTATCCCTCCCCCCGACCCTTCATGTCGTGCCAGGGTGATCAGAACCCAGCCGAGCACCTCAGCCACCCAGTCCAAGGCCACAGTAGTGTTGGCAGCTGCTGCAGGAGGGAGAGGCTCCCGCGAACCAGCCATCAGCACTGACAGTGTGCCTGCACCAGCTGCCAAGGGGAAGGACAAGGAGGCACCACCAGCTGCCAAGGTGAAGGGCAAGGAGGCACCACCGGTTGCCAAGTTGAAGGGCAAGGAGGCACCACCAGCTACCAAGCTGAAGGGCAAGGAGGCACCTTCTGGCTGCCAAGGTGAAGGGGAAGGAGGCATCACCAGCTGCCAAGGTGAAGGGGAAGGAGGCACCACCAGCTGCCAAGGTGAAGGGCAAGGAGGCACCACCAGCTGGGAAGGGCAGGGGACTGCCCCTGCAGGCAGGAAGGACAGGAGGCCTGGTGCTGAGACTGATTCTGAGCCCCCAACACCAACCATGGCAGTTCAGCCGTCCGAGCTGGAGCCTCCCCCCACCACTGGTATTCCCAACAACAGCACCTGCACCGCCACCAGCACCACCACCAGCATCACTGCCTGCAGCAGTGCCAGCAGCAGCAGCCCCAGTGGGCAGCCATCCGAGTCTGCAGGGGATGGGCAGGAGTCGCCCCCCACCACTGCCAGCACCACCACCAGCATCACTGCCTGAAGGAGTGCCAGCTGCAGCAGCCCCAGTGGGGAGCCATCCAAGGCTGCAGGGGATGGGCAGGAGCCTCCCCCCTCCACTGCCAGCTCCACCACCAGTACCGTTACCAGCACCGCCACTGGCAGCAGCAGCCCCAGTGGACAGCAATCCAAGGCTGCAAGGGATGGGCAGGAGCCTCTCCCCACCACTGCCAGCACCGCTACCAGCACCGGCACCAGCACCCCCACCGACAGCTGCAGCCCCCTTGGGCAGCCATCTGAGGCTGCAGGGGACGGGCAGGAGCCTCCCCCCACCACTGCCAGCACCGCCACCAGCCCCATTGGACAGCCATCCGAGGCTGCAGGGAACGGGAAGGAGCGTCCCCCCACCACTGCCAGCACCGCCACCAGCACTGCCACCGGCAACAGCAGCCCCAGTGGGCAGCCATCTGAGGCTGCAGGCGACGGGCTGGGGCCTCCCTTCACCACTGCCAGCCCCGACACCAGCCCCGCCACTGCCACCACTGAGCAGTTGGCGGGCAGTGTGTAGACCGGCCTCCATGGACTGTAGTGCGTCCTGGACCCTGCAAATCCTGTAGGTGTGACACCTAGGTGAGAGACTTTGACCTTGCACCCCCCAAGTGCTGCATCACAGGGCACAAATCCCCTCGAGAACCAGTGGAAGAAGCATTCACTCACCCGCTCCTTGCCAGGAAGAAGCACACTGGGTGCAAGGCCCCCTCCAGAACCAGTGGAAGAAGCCATCCACTCACCCCCTCCTAACCAGGATGAAGCACACTGGGCACAAGGCCCCCTCCAGAACCAGTGGCAGAAGCCATCCACTCACCCCTTCCTTGCGAGGATAAACCACACTGGGCACAAGGCCCCCTCCAGAACCAGTGGAAGAAGCTATCAACTCTCCCCCTCCTTGCCAAGATGAAGCACACTGGGCACAAGGCCCCCTCCAGAACCAGTGGAAGAAGACATCCATTCACCCCCTCCTTGCCAGGATGAACCACACTGGGCACAAGGCCCCCTACAGTACCAGTGGAAGAAGCCATCCACTCACCTCCTTCTTGCCAGGATGAAGCGCACTGGGCACAAGGCCCCCTCCAGAATCAATGGAAGAAGCCATCAACTCACCCCATCCTTGCCAGGATGAAGCACACTGGACACAAAGCCCCCTCCAGAACCAATGGAAGAAGCCATCCACTAGAGAGACTGTGGCTTTGCACTCCCCAGGACCAACCAGTGGGCAGACCACCCACTAGAGACACTGTGGCCTTGCACTCCCTAGGACAGATTGATGGGTAGACCACCCACTAGAGAGACTGTGGCTTTGCACTCCCCAGGACCAAGCAGTCGGCAGACCACCCACTAAAGAGACTGTGGCTTTGCACTACCCAGGACCAAAGAGTGGGCAGACCACCCACTAGAGAGACTGTGGCTTTGCACTCCCCAGGACAGAGTGATAGGCATGTGGCCCCCTCCAGGACCAGTAGTGTTGTACCATCTTCCGGCTGAGGTGCCCCCCCATTCCCCGTCCCGCTGAGGTGCCTGTGTATTTTCGACCTGATGCCCCTGCGGTGTTCTCTCCATTTTGTTGCAGGAGTCAAGTGGGGCCTTGGCCTATGTGATGTGGCACTGTGGCCTACAGACATTGTGGACTGGGCTGTGTCCCTCCATTTGTATATATGTATATACTGTTTTGATTATGAAGCACCATTTTCTAGCATTTTATCTTATTACACTCACTTTAATGATTTCCTTTTGTCCTTGCATTATTCCTGAGGGGTACAGGGTAAATATGTTTTATTGTTGCATCAGTTTATGTGTATGGTGTTGGGGGTAGGGGTGTTGCTTGTTGCATGTGTGTGTCACTCTCTTTTTCATCCCCCTCCCTTGTGTGCTAGGCGGCAGTACTCACTGTGGTCGTCTTCGCCGGCATTGGTATTCATAGTGAAGAAGGAGATAGGCGAGCATGGGGAACACCTGGAACTTGGGCTCCATGGCAGTGTGGTTCTTCCTTCTGTCTCCAGGGGTGAGTCGTTTCCCTTCTGTGCAGTGTTTCCGCCGTGCTTTTGATGTCGTTGGTACCGCCCCGGAAAAGGTGGGTGATAGGCCTGTTGTAATACAGTGGGTGGTACATTGTCTTCCGCCTGGCTGTTGGCGGTTACCGCCACGGTGCTTGTTGCTACCGCCATGGCGGTCAGTGTGTTAAAGTGTCTGTCTATGTGAGTGGTGTCCGCCATGGTCATAATTCCATTTTTGTTACTACCGGCCTGTAGGCAGTATGACCGCCGCTTTATCACCGACCGCTAGGGTTGTAATGAGGGTCATAATGTTGTTGACAGTTCCTAATCAGGGTACTGTTAATGTCCCTGATCAGCCCTGTTAGGGAGGCTATGTTGGTATTGTGGGCCTCCCACTGCTCACGCATAGCCTTATGGATGCAGCTGCTCGATCTCCTGGAGTTCTGCTAGTACTAGGCCATAACCCTTGGGACTCCTGATAGATCCCCAAGATGTGGCTGATGGTGTACTGGCCAGGAGCATCCCCAGTGACCTCAACCCGCTAGCCCACAGCATCCCTCCCACACACCCTAACCCCAACGGCCCGTGCCCTTGCCACAGTGTGCTCCATCCCACTGGTTCCAGGACCATCACTGTCAAGGTGTTCTGCTGCGACACAGGATCCTGGACTGGGGAGCACAAGATGGTAGACACTCTTCTAGAGACACAGGTTGGGGGGGTGGCTACCTATGATGTTGCGGCATCTGGCGTGGGAGGTTGTGATGTGGCCACAATGAAACTTACTGTTTGGGTCTGACCAGGTTGTCCAGATCAGCCAGAACTGTCCTATATGTCCAGACGTCCAAGAACATAGGCCCCCATTATGAACACAGCGGTAAAAACCGCCGTGTTCGTGCTGGTGGTCAAAACACTGACTGCCAGCGTCCCCAGATACCCGCCTGCCGTATAATGAACCTTCCTGTGGGCCGGCGGGCGGAAACATTATTTCTGCCCGCAAGCCCACAGGAAGGCCTGGCCGGGACATTGCCGGCAGTGCCAGATGGAGCCGCTGCCATTGCCTCTGTGTGGCAGGTGCAGCTGCACACGTCGTGCAGATCACTGCCTGAAAATCGGGCACTGATCTGCGCGATGGGGCACTGCACCCGGCCCCCTGCACTGCCCATGCCAAGTGCATGGGCAGTGCAGGGACCCCCAGGGGTGCCCCAGTGCACCCCTTCTGCCAGCCTTTCCATGGTGGGAAAACCCGCCAGGGAAAGGCTGGAGGCTGAGGAAACCTTATCCGAGGGGTAGCACCGCTGCCCTGTCGGATAATGTTTCCGCCCACAGCCAGTCTGCCTGACGGAGGAAGCCTGCGGGTGAGTGAGGGCTGCCAATGGCGGCCCTCACCGGGTTCATTATATGGAGGTTTGGCCCGCCATGCAGGCTGACTGTTTCACCCGCCAACGGCAGCATGGCGGGCCAAACCACCAAGTTCATAATGACCGCCACAGTCTTCACTGAGGGCTTCATCCATGGAGGTAGTGGCAGTGTGTGCCCAGTGGCATATCGACCTGTTGATTTGAAACATACAATGTTACTGGTTATATTGTGACATCTAATGCCAAACGTTTACAGTGACATTTCACAAAGACCTTGTACGTGGATTTGCAGGTTATCCTATAGTGATAGGTACCCATGCTATTGGTTGTACTGACCTGACATTTGTAAAACATGCCAATTCCATTTAAGTTAAGCAGCTGCTGAATTGTGCAGGTCATTAGCATTTGGAAGGATGTGCTGAGAATGACATCTTGCCACCAGTGCAGGCAAAACAGTGGCTGGGCAGGATTTGGCTTTGATTATTTTGAGGCATAGCTGATTTTTATACAGACAGGCCCAGGACTTTGTTGTAGATGTGATAGGAGTCATCATGTGATCAGTGCTTTGTGAATGTGTATGCTGCCAATATCATTCTGGTGATGAATTTTGAGGCCTTTGGGATCATTGCTTTGCGCTCAGGGTTAAGTGTCCTTCCTGTCCTTAGTATTTTAATCTTGGGTCAGCATGTCAAGATGGAGCTAGGTAGCAAGACACATCTCTGAGTTGAGCATGATCTGTATCTTGGTTCCTCCCAGGTAAGTACAATTCAATTGAAAGTTATTAGGCAAGAGTTTTTAGAGAAGTGTCCACTGTTCAGGTGCTCGGAGTCACTTGAACAGTGCCACGTGGGAGTTGCAGTCAGATCACTCTCACTACTTCACAACAGTTGATAATTGGCATCCTCTCAGGTGAGTAACTTTCATTTGTCACTACCTCTACTTCATAAACTTAAGTAATGTCATATCCCCAGGTGAGTACACTTCCTGTGTGAGTTCCAAAACATGTTTTTTGGAGACGAGTACCCTGGACTGGTAGTTGGAGTGAAACTAAGAGAGTCTCCTGTGAGTTAAAGGCATGTAACTCCATGTACTACACACACTATACTAATGGTTTCCTCCTAGGTAACTACACATCAATAGAAGATTAAGACACAGGAGTCTTTGGAGAAGAGAACACTGTTCTGGTGTGTGGAGTTAGAGGTAAAGTACCTGCTGTGAGTTGCAGCCATGTCAGTCTCTAGTACATACACTATAAAAATGTTATCCTTCCAGGTGAGTACACTACAATTGGGAGTTAACAAACAAGGGTATTTGGAGAAGAGGACAGAGGGCTGGCTGGATGGAGAAACATTAACAGTGCTGGTACTGGTCTTAGCAGTCATGTCAGTACCTGTAGTACTCACACTATTCATATGTTACCCTCCCAGGTGAGTAAACTACAATTGTGAGTTAACAAACAACGGCATTTGGAGAAGAGGACACAGGGCTGGCTGAGTGGAGTAACAGTGTCTCCTGACCTTGGCAGTCATGTCAGTCCCTGTGCTCAACACACTCTTCATATTTTATACTCCCAGGTGAGTACACTACAATTGTGAGTTAGCAAACAAGAGTATTTGGAGAAGGTAACACTTTACTGGTGGTTTGAGTAACAGTAACAGTGCCTACTGAGGGTTGTAGTCATGTCAGTCCATATATTACACACACTTGACAAATGGTATCCTTCCAGGTGGGTACACTTAAATTGGGAGTTTAAAACAAGGGTATTTGGAGAAGGAAACACTGGTGTTGTGTTTGGAGTTGTAGAACAGTGCCTGTTGGATGTCAAATTCATGTAACTCCCTGTAATACACACACTATACACAAATGGTATCCCCCCAGGTGAGTACACATCAATTGTGAGATGCAAGACAGGTGTCCTTGGACTGGTGGACACTGGGCTAGTGAGTGGAGTGACAGTGAAGGTGCCAAAGGTGAGCAGTGAGAATGCGTAACCTTGCATTTTGTTAAATTTTTTGTTTTGTGACTTAAAAGACTTCACTCCCCCAGGTATTCCTGTCAAGAATTCAGGATGCAGGATGGCCAAAGCTTCTCTCCCCAGGGGTAGAGATTTAATGGGAGAGTGGGAGGCCACTGCCAGTCTTCTTAGCCTGCAGTTGGTGCCTGGAGACCAGGGCACGGACCTTTCCCCTGAGGTTGTTCCACCTCTTCCTGTTGTTCTCCCTTGTGGGCAGGGTGGTGCCTACATTATTCACGGTGTCAACTATCCTGTACCACATTTCAGTTTTCCTACTGAGAGGCGTGTTGGACTTGGGCTCCAAACTGTGGCTCGACTCTTATGATTTCATCCACCATGACTCTTAACAATTAGGCCCTCACTATGAGACCAAACTTGTTCTGCTATCAGGCCGCCTGTAGGGACTGAACATTGCCGGCCCTATAAAGAGTTCACCGCAGGGCCTTAACATTGACATTGCCTCCTATCAGGGCCGGTGCCAATGTGGCGGTGCAGCAGGTGCAGCTGTACTTAATCCAGGCAGTGGAAAGTGCAACAGGGCTGTCTATTTGGGCCCCTGCCCTGCCAATGCCAAATGCATTGCAGGAGCCCCTATGGGGCACCCGGCACCCTCTTCCGCCAGCCTTTGCATGGCGGGGCTACCGCCATGCAAAGGTTGGCAACATGGGAACTCAATCCCCAGAGCAGCACTGCAAGCAGCGCTGCCTTGGAGGATTACAACCAATGAGACCGCCAGGCTGTCCGCTGGCAGCAATGTGGCGGTGTCGGTGGTCCGACCATGGTGTCTCCGCCACAGTCGTAATGTTGCGGTAGGCCTGCCACTTTGAGGTCGGTCCGACCACTAAGGTGACCGTGACACTGACGGTCTGGTGACTGCCAGGGTCATAATCTGGGCCTTAAACTGTGAAACAGGGTTTTTTGGACTGTGACATGGTGGAACAAAAATAAAATATAGAAGAGTGACAGTGACTTACTAAAGAGGGGTAGTGCAAAAGTGTGTGACTGGACAAAACTGTGTGCAGGGAGTTGTATGGGATTGTAAAAAAAGGTGCCAAGTATCTTTGCAGTGTGCAAAAAAAGTTGTTTTGTCTTGCTGGATCTTGTGGAAATTCAAAGGATTGTGATCTGTGAAAGGATGTGTTTTATAGTGTCCTTTGTAGGTGTGTCCAGTGTGGCAATGTGTGTCATCTGTGTTGTTTTCAAATCCATCCAATGTGCTGTTATGTGTTACTTTGGTGCCCACGAACAGTTGTGGTTCAGAGCGCCATGAGTGCTCACCACTGTGACTTTGGGCTTGTAATACAGTCAGTGGTTGTGCTATCAAGGCTGGAGTTCGTATCACCTATTTCCGGGCCTCCGCACAACTCCCACTCTGCCTTTTTTGGTTGGCAATCAGTGGTCCTGCCTGTGTAACTCGTAATACGGCGGTCTGTAAGATTGCCAACTTGGCGATCTTTTCAGGACCGCCAACATGGCCACCAAACTCGTAATGAGGCCCTTAGTCTTCTAAAATTCATTTCTCATCCTCTTAGTCTCCAGTACATGCCATAATTAGCTAATATACCAAACAAATGGTCAGAGTCAAAATGCACGAAGACTAATCCATTGAAATATACAACTATCCCAAATTGTATTCTGAATATAAAAATGGTTCATGTGGTCCATGCAGCACATTATCAATTTAGAGCACAACACAGGAGAAATTATCTAATCCTACCTCTGCTCAAAATAAAACGGTTCCATGATGTCACTTTCCAATGACTTTGCAGAATTTATTCACACAAAGACTGAGGCTTTGTGTAAATTGTTCATTAGTAAAGAATAATGTCATGATAGTGGGATATTTTAGGAAAATTAACCTGTGTATCAACTGCTCCTTTGAAATACTGACTGAGAAAACATGTATCTCCAATGGACCACTTATTCAAAGCTGACAGTCTATTTATCAGATTCTGAACATCTCTATTGGTAGAACAGTGTCTTCCTTTCTAAGAAGGCCATAACTATGGTTATGGATAGTTTCCCAAAATATTTTTGACAACGCTATTAAAAGACTGTAAAGTCCTGACACCCTCTTCTAGTACTTTACTCTGTAAATGCACTGGCAAGTCTAGTAGTTCCCTGTTTGTTTCTGAGGTAGTGGCTTGATTGTAGGTATATCCATATATGGGTCACATAGAGTTGAAATTCTTCAGGGAACGTTTTAAGTTTATTATGACTCCGTAGTGGTAGGATTGCAGATCTTCTCCATGTTTTCCATTGTAGTGCTTCCCTGTGTATCTCTCTGGCAGAGTTTTGCCTGCTAGCGACATGTATATGGATCTTTGTGTCTATCCTCAATGTTTTATGAATTACTGGCAATGTTCGTATCAGAATTTGCAGAATCGGATTATCTGTCTTTGAAGAGGACAGCATTGAAAAGAGTTGGTATTTTTGTACGTTCCGCACAAGTCACCTGTAATGGTCTGTTTGATGCATTGGGAGCATGTATGTCAGTTGTGACATATGTAGTGCTGTAGTGCCGAACCTTCTGCACTTCCGTTCATGATTAATTTCTAGTGTTTTAGAATAATTTTCATATCACCCCACATGAAGGAACGGGTGTCCCTATATATTGCTCTCTGTGTTTTAGTAGATATTATCTGGAACAGCATTGCCGCAACACAGTTAAAGACGTCACCACCTTAATTGCTTGAATCATGATCATAGTTGTAGCTGTTTACACCTGGCAAAATAATTTTATGTTTTCATTATCAGTGATCATGTGTTGTGTTGGATCGTCTGTTGCATGCTAGTATTTTCAACAATTTACAAGTAGTTTGGGTTTTCAGGTCTCTCTGAAGAAGATTAGAACTCTCAATTGAAGCTGGTGTGGTAATGCTAGACATTCATTTTCAAACAGTACCAAGCTTATCTGAAAATGAACATTATATACAAATAGAAAACGTAACCCTCAAAATGTCTGCCAAATTTTGGTTGATTGATCATACAGTGCCAAACGTATTGAGGAATGAGCTCTCCCAACAAGACCAGGAGTAATGTGAACATACCAAGGCCCAGATTTCTGAAAAGTGGCGCTGCAATGGGTGCACTTTTCTTGAGCCCCTTAGAGCCCCCCTAATGCCACCATGTGTGTGCTGTATTTAAAATACGACGCATCATGGCGGTAGTCAGGGGGACTAGAGTCATAATTTTTTACATTAGTCCGGCGTTTTACAGGACTAGCGTAAAAAATGTTGACGCTACTCCTGCAAAGCACCAAGAGGACCATTGAATACAATGGGAGCCTCTTTTTAACACCTGCGCTTAGCAGGCAATAAAAAAAGGTGATAAATATGATGCAAAGGAGTCTCATAGATTCCTTTGCACATTTTTTACAGTCCCCCTAGCACCGGAACGTCCCTTTTGCATAAATCATGCCTGATGCAGGCATAATGTGGCGTAAGGGGTTACAAAGTGGTGCAATGTAAGCACTGCGCCACTTTGTAAATATGGTGCGGCGTTTTTGCCCTTCAAATGCCACATTAGCGTAAAAATAAATCATACATATTCATCAAACAGTACAAAAAGTGTAAGCAATCAAGAAATGGATTTTCACCATTTGAGCGGTGAGAGGGTGTTACCGCAATCTTCTATCCAGCGATGCAGGTTGGTAGTGGCTATGTTGGGGTCTTGGGTGCCAGGGGGTGGGGCCCGGGCGAGAGTGGAGATCAGTTGATCCGTTGATAATTAGCTCCAGTTGCGCCGGGGTGGTTGTGTGCGGTGGTGGAGAGTGACTGTTTTTTGGTAGGGGAAGAGGATGCAGCAGTGGTCTGTCCAACTGAGTTCGGTGGTGTGGCTGAAAGAGACGTGGTTGCTGGCTGAGAAGATGGGGTCGAGTGTGTGGCCTGTGGAGTGGGTGGGTGTAGTGACAAGTTGCTTGAGGCCGAAGTTGGCGAGGTTGTCAATTGGGTTGCTGGTATTGATATCGTTGTTATTTTCTAGGTGGAAGTTTAGGTCACCAAGGAGGATGTAGTCTGTTGAGGCGAGGGCTTGGGAGTTGATGGCGTCAGCGATGTCGTCAAAGAACTGCGGTCTGGGTCCAGGGGTCTGTAGACCAGTGTTCCTCTGAGTATGTTGTTGCCGTTGATGTGGATTTTGAAGTGGAGGTGCTCGGCGGAGTTGACAGTGTCATGGGAGTTGGTGTTTTTGTGGACTATGGCGATTCCTCATCCTGGTCTGTTTATTCGGTCTCTTCTGGTGATCTTGTTGTTTTCTGGTATGGCTATGGCTACGTCTGGTTCTGAGGCCGAATTTATCCAGGTTTCGGTGAGGAATGCGACGTCGGGCGAGTATGTGGTCAGGAGGTCCCAAAGTTCAATTGCATGTTTGTGGACGGAGCGGGTGTTAAGTAGAATGCATCTTAGGCGGTTGTCTGTTTTGATTTGGAGTTTGGAGGTTAGGTTGCAGGTGAAATTGCAGGCTTTGCAGAAGGGTCCTTTGGTGCGCGTCAGTGTGGACTGGAAGCAGATGGAGGAGCGTCCTGGATTAAGGGCGTGGAGTTCGTTGGCAGTGTAAAGGTGTTTGGTGGCGCAGGAGGCGTGTTGGCCAGGGGGTCTGGCACTGGGTGTGGTCTTGGTGCGGGCCGGCATAAGAGGGGAGGTGGGAGGGAGTGGCAGCTGGGAGGAGGGAGGGAAACCTCCAATGGGAGTGCGGGGGCAGCAGGAGTTAGGAGCGGGAAGAGCTCCGAGGAGGAGGGAGGGGTGTGGGGCCTTCCGGGAGAGGAGAAGCCAAGAAGCCCAAACAAGCCCAGACAAGCCCAGACAAGCCCAAACAGGCCCAAAACAATGGCAGCACTTACCGGAGCAGTGGTGAGGAGGAAGCAACCTGCCTCTAAGAATGCAGGGTCATAGGTCGCTTCTAACCTCGCGCTGCAGCTGGCATAAGAGGGGAGGTGGGAGGGAGTGGCAGCTGGGAGGAGGGAGGGAAACCTCCAATGGGAGTGCGGGGGCGGGGGCAGCAGGAGTCAGGAGCGGGAAGAGCTCCGAGGAGGAGGGAGGGGGGCGGGTCCTTCCGGGAGAGGAGAACCCAAGAAGCCCAAACAAGCCCAAACAAGCCCAGACAAGCCCAAAACATTGGCAGCACTTACCGGAGCAGTGGTGAGGAGGAAGCGACCTGCCTGCAAGGATGCAGGGTCAGAGATCGCTTCTAACCTCGCGCTGCGGCTGGCATAAGAGGGGAGGTGGGAGGGAGTGGCAGCTTGGAGGAGGGAAGGAAACCTCCAATGGGAGTGCGGGGGCGGGGGCAGCAGGAGCCAGGAGAGGGAAGAGCTCCGAGGAGGAGGGAGGGGGCGGGGTCTTCTGGGAGAGGAGAAGCCAAGAAGCCCAAACAAGCCCAAACAAGCTCAGACAAGCCCAGACATGCCCAAACAAGCCCAAAACAATGGCAGCACTTACCGTAGCAGTGGTGAGGAGGAAGCGACCTGCCTGCAAGGATGTAGGGTCAGAGGTTGCTTCTAACCTTGCGCTGCGGCCGGCATAAGAGGGGAGGGAGTGGCAGCTGGGAGGAGAGAGGTAAACCTCCAATGGGAGTGCGGGGTGGGGGCAGCAGGAGTCAGGAGCGGGAAGAGCTCCGAGGAGGAGGGAAGGGGGCGGGGTCTTCCGGGAGAGGAGAAGCCAAGAAGCCCAAACAAGCCCAAACAAGCCCAGACAAGCCCAAAACAATGGCAGCACTTACCGGAGCAGTGATGAGGAGGAAGCGACCTGCCTGCAAGGATGCAGGGACAGACATTAGGGTTGGATGGATGGGCAATTGCATAGGATGTGGAGTCAAGGCTCTGTAAATACTATATCAAATGAGATATAGGTGGTCATTCTGACCCTGGCGGTCTTTGACCGCCAGGGCGGAGGACCGCGGGAGCACCGCCGACAGGCCGGCGGTGCTCCAATGGGGATTCCGACCGCGGCGGTAAAGCCGCGGTCGGACCGGCACCACTGGCGGGGTCCCGCCAGTGTACCGCGGCCCCATTGAATCCTCCGCGGCGGCGCAGCTTGCTGCACCGCCGCGGGGATTCCGACCCCCCCTACCGCCATCCAGATCCCGGCGGTCGGACCGCCGAGATCCGGATGGCGGTAGGGGGGGTCGCGGGGCCCCCGTAAGAGGGCCCCTACATGTATTTCACTGTCTGCTGCGCAGACAGTGAAATACGCGACGGGTGCAACTGCACCCGTCGCACAGCTTCCACTCCGCCGGCTCGATTCCGAGCCGGCTTCATCGTGGAAGCCTCTTTCCCGCTGGGCTGGCTGGCGGTCTGAAGGCGACCGCCCGCCAGCCCAGCGGGAAAGTCAGAATTACCGCCGCGGTCTTTCGACCGCGGAACGGTAACCTGACAGCGGGACTTTGGCGGGCGGCCTCCGCCGCCCGCCAAGGTCAGAATGAGGGCCATAGTGTGCACAGAGTCCAGGGGATCCTCAGAGGCTTAACAGAGGCTAAAGTAGATAATACTAATGCTCTCTTTTGTGGTAGTGTGGTCGAGCAGTTAGGCTTATCAGAGGGTATTGCAAAGCATTTGTTGTACACACACAGACAATAGAAAAAGCACACACTCAATGACTTAACTCCAGACTAATGGTTTCCATATAGCAAAAATATAATATCTTAATTTATTTTTAGAACCACAAGATTCAAGTTGCAAGTAAGTACTTCAATAGATTCGTATTCCACACATATGTCAACAGTACTTTGTTTAAAGTCGGTAAGTTATACAGCTTTTGAATTACTGGCAATAATCTGTTTTAAAAATGGACACTGTGCAGTTTTCAGAAACAGTTGCTTGTGGGAAGAAATGTTAGATTGTTTTGCAGGTCGGTACAATACTTACAGTTTCAGTCTCCGGGTTTTAGGAAGTAAACCAGTTGCGGTTCAAGATAACCCCAAACACCCACACCAGCAACGCAGGGCCGACCGTGTGCAGAGGTCAAAGATGAACACATTTAACGTGGGCTCCTATGGAAATAGGGGGTACTCGGAATCAGATCTGCCTGCAGGTAGGTACCCACGGCTCAGATGGCGGACCGAGGGAGATTGAAGGAGCACTGGAGGGGCCACAAGTAGGCACCAAGCACACACCCTCAGCGGCACAGGGGCAGCCAGATGCAGGGTGCAAACAGGACATTGGGTTTCCAATGCTGGTCTAAGAGGGGACCCTGTGGGTCACTCAGAGGCTGCATATGAGGGCCAGGGGAGTGTCTTGGGCACACCACCGGGTGGGCAGAGAGGAGAGACACCTGCTGAATGTTGCTGCACCAGAGGTCGGGTTCTCCAAGGCCTGGGAGCTGGGGTAGCAGTGTGTCTTGAGGCATCGGAAATTTTCATCTGAAGATTTATGGTCAGGAGGGTCCTCCGGATTCCCTCTGCAGACGTCATCGTGGAGGGGTGGAGAGGTCAACCCAGGGTGGGCACTTGCTCAGAATTGCTTGGGTATCCTATCTAGCTGGTTGGGCCACCCGGACCCAGGCCGTGGGCGTCAGGTGCAGAGTGGTTAGGACCCACGCATTTGGAGTGAGGTGGGAGTCCTTAGTTATTGGTTTCTTCTTAGACAGGGTCACTGTCCATGGGAGTTCTTGGTTGTTTCCGGTGCAAGGCTGTCCTCTGGAACTTGGCAGAGGTCAATGATCACACTGGATGTGTCGCTGTTCTTTTGAAGGTTCTTTGAAGCAGGAGACAGGCCGATAGGGCTGGGGCCAAATCAGTTTTCATCTTCCTTCTTCTCTGCTGGGGGTTTCAGCTTAGAAGTCCTTCTTCTTGTTAGGTCGCCAGGAATCTGGTGACTTGGGTTCAGGGAAGCCCTTAAATACAATATTTAGGGGCGTTACAGGGGTCAGAGGGCAGTAGCCAATGGCTACTGTCCCTGAGGGTGGCTACAACCTCCTTGTGTCCACTTCATTTGGGGAGGGGGCACATTCCTATTCCTATTGGTCCGTGTCCACTTAACTAAGACGCAGGATTCTGCAGGGAGGGGCTCACTTCAGCTCTGGGCACCTTAGGGGTGGTCTCAGCTGAAGTGGTAACTCCTCTTTGTTTTTCCTAATTTTCTCGCCAAACTTGCCTCCAGAAGTGGGGTTCTGTCTGGGGGATGGGCATCTCCACTAGCTGGAGTGCCCTGGGGTATTGTAACATGAGGCCTGATCATTCGAGGCTCACCGCCAGGTGTTAAAGTTCCTGCAGGGAGGGAGGTTTGAAGAACCTCCACCCAGAGCAGGCTTTGTTTCTGGCCTCAGAGTGCACAAAAGCCCTCACCCCATGGGGTCAGAAACACGTCTGCTAGTGCCAGGCTGGCACAGACCAGTCAGTCCTACACTTTTAAAATGGGTAAAATACAGGGGGCATCTCTAAGATGCTCTCTGTGTGCATTTTTTATCAAATCCAACACTTGTATCAGTGGGGGTTTATTGTGCTGAGAAGTTTGATACCAAACTTCCCAGTATTCACTGAAGCCATTATGGAACTGTGAAGTTCGTAATGACAGTCTCCCAGACCATATTCTTAATATGGCCACACTTCACTTACAATATCTAAGAATGGACTTAGACACTGTAGGGGCATATTGTTCCTGCAGCTATGCCCTCACCTGTGGTATAGTGCACCCTGCCTTAGGGCTGCAAGGCCTACTAGAGGGGTGACTTATCTATGCCACAGGCAGTGTTTTGTGGGCATTGCACCCTGAGGGGGATGCCATGTTGACTTTGCCTTTTTCTCCCCACCAACACACACAATCTGCAA
The DNA here is from genome assembly GCF_031143425.1 of Pleurodeles waltl. NCBI lineage: Eukaryota > Metazoa > Chordata > Amphibia > Caudata > Salamandridae > Pleurodeles > Pleurodeles waltl. The sequence goes on along the minus strand of NC_090445.1, from coordinate 350,518,731 downwards.
TGGCAGGGTGCATGCATTAGGTGAGGGGTCCCTTAGGGTGGCACAACACACGCCGCAGTACTTAGGGACCCTCCTTGGTCACAGGGCCCTTGGTACCACTGGTCCTTTTTACAAGGGACTTATCTGTGCGCCAGAGGTGTGCCAATTGTCGAAACAATGGTACATTGTTTAGGAAAAGAACACTGTTGCTGGGGCCTGGTTACCAGGATCCCAGCACACCCTCAGTCAAGTCAGCATCAATACCAGGCATAAAGTGGGGGGGGTAACTGCAACAAGTGCCAGTTTCACAGTAAGTCTCAATGGGGATGGGGACAATGCCAACAGTTTGCATGAGGCAGGAATCCTGCAGCTCTCAGTTTCATGGGCATCCAATACCATTCATGTACGGTTTTAAAAAGGCAAAATTTCATCTGGGCCTCTCGCGCACCATGGTCGGGTGCCTCTAGTAAGTGGCAGAATCCTCCATTTCATAGTCCACCTGCCATCTTGTAAGGAGGGTGTCTAAAAGGGGCAGGGAGAATAAATGCAATTCACAAGGTTGTAGATGCCCAACATAACTCCCCGGATGGTACCCCAGGTCTTGAGGTAGGAAAGCACGGGAGAGGACTGAAGGGTCCACGGGCGAGAACCCATGTGACAGTTAAGGCAATGCTGGAGGTGTAGATACCGCCACGATTGTTGTTTCGGAAGGCCAAACTCGTCATGGAGGGCTGCAAAGGACTTAAGACCCCCGTTATCTAAAAGCTGGTCAAGATGTAAAATGCCCACCGATCGCCAACCATCCCAGTCAACTGCCTCACCCCCATTTAGCAAACAGCCATTACCCCAGATTGGTGTGTGGTCGTGAATACGGGGGTCCACCACAAAGAGGCGGTGAACTCAGTGACAAGATTTCATCATGGCTTTATCATTGAGTTGGCAGAACGTATCATGATGTCCCTGGTGCCGTATAGTAGATTGAGTCCTTGGGGACTCCTTAATAGCGTGCATTCTGTCAATACCCACATTGGTAGGGTTTGGTATCCTGATATCCCAAGGATCAAATAGGCAAGCTGGGAGAGGTGAAGGGCTAGTGCATAATGTTCCACTGAGGGTAGGCCCAGGCCGCTGCATGCACGGTGAACTATGAGTTCCACTGCCAAATGGAAGCTGCCAGTGGTTCTACAGACAAAAGGAACAACAATGGTGATAATGGGCAGCCTTGTCAGGTCCCATGCTTTATAGGAAATGGGTCCAATAAGAATCCCCCAGTTTACCTGTGCCATGAGTGAGTCGTAAAGCCAGTGGACTTTGTTTATAAAGTCATCTCCCAAACCAAAGCATCACAGGGTCTCAAAAAGGTACCACCTCTAGATCCAGTTGAACACTTTTTCCGCGTCAAGGGAGAGGGCTAGGGCTTCATCTCGCATGTCTTTGGTGGACCAAAGGGTGTGTACTAGGGAACCCAGAGAGTCTCATCTCTGGCTCCAACGGTTAAGGAATCTCCTCCCCCGACTCTGACCCGCGAGGAGCCGCCTGACTACACTGTCCCTAAAGGCCCCCAACCTGGGTTGGTCTACTAGAGCCCCTTCTCTGGCCCAGCCTTGGATGTGCCCCCATCTCCGGTTTTCACCCATGAGGAGCTGCCCGTCAACCATCTTTGCCGACGCTGAAGACCCCTAACCTGGGGTAGTCCTCCTGTTGTCCTCGTCCTCCTGATGTCGCCCCCCACAGGATACACCTCCTCTTCCATTTCCCCCTTCCTCAAACCCCACGGGCCCAACTCCTTCTCCATTTCTCCCCCTAATCACCTCTCCCCCTCTGTGCTGAAAAACTTCAAACGCAAACTTTCCAGGCAATATCCGGAGCTTCTTCTCGTGGACACCTATTTTACTGCTCATAAAGGCCAGAAAAAGACTGATCTCATCGTCTTCACTAGACGCCCTGCTAAATGGAACACCCTCCTCACTACTCACCTCCACCCCTTCAAGACTACTAATATCCCTTACGGTTGCAAACTCTCTATCTCCAGCTCCCCGGCTTTCCAGGGAAATCTCATCATCTCCATCTTCAGAAATGGAACCATCATGATTCAAGCTAATGACTCCAACCTCCGTGCCTTTGAATCCTTATTCCCTGCCCTTAAGTCCACACTCCCTACCCCCCAATCCACCCCCAGCCCATTGACACCCCTCCCCACCCCCATTATTCCCCTTACCACAACCCCCTGCCCCCCCCGGCTCCCAGTGCCGTCAACCCCATCCTGTCTGTCCCATCCATCCCCACTTTCCCCTCTCACCTTAATCATGCCTCTTACTCCCGCAACCTCAATACCCCCAGTCACTACGCCCTCCCTGTCTCCTCCTCCTCTACTCCCCTGATCCTCCCCCACATCACCTCTCCTCTCCCTGAACCCCCCTTCGACTCCCCCCCTCCATCGCCCCTCATTCCCCCCCTCTCCCCCGGATCTCCTCTAGACCCAACTTGTTGACCTGTAGTAACTTTCTTACCAAGCCTGCCCCCCCTTTCTCACCTTACCCTTACTCCGACTCTAACCCCTCCCACTCCTCGACAGCCTCCCTTAACCTTCTGCCCAATGATCCTATATCCCATCGCAATCAATCCCCCCAGCCCCTTCCTAAGAAGAATTTTTCCTCCCACTCCTTCACCCCTAATTTCTCTCCCTCGACTAATATTAATTCACGGCTCTCCAACCTTGAATCCCAACTAAAACTCATCATTCAAGGCATTAACAAACTAGCGAGAAGCCTTGACTCACTGTTTCCCCCTGTGCCGACCCAGTCACTCGCGCTTCTGTCGGCCAACAACTCTTCCCAGAACATCCACTGGCCCTCTATACCCCTTCCTCGTAATACCCCGAGACCTAGAAGAACCAGCCCTCCTTTATCCCATAAGGAAGCCACTATTCTCGCTCTCTCCTATAACCCCCCCTCCCCACACCGCCCCCCCATCCAACATTCCAGTCATCACCGGTCTCAGGAGACAGCGTATACAACCTCCCTCTCCCAGACACCCTGCCCAACTTGTCATTATCCCCCCTCTCCCTCCTAATCTCGAGCCTAAGATCCATCCTCGCACCAACTGCATGCTCATAAACTGTAGATCAGCAGTCAAACACGCTACGGATCTTGCTGACGCTATCCTCAGCCATAACATTGTCATTGCCTTCATCACAGAGACCTGGCTAACCGAACTCTCTCAAGCAATCTTGGACACCCTTGTCCCTCCCGGCTACTCTATCTACAACAAAGAGAGTAAGAACTGACGGGGGGAGATATTGCCATCATTCACAAAAATACCATAGAAATTGATTTCAAAGAAGCTCTCATTTTCAATTCCTGTGAACACTTGAACGCCTCCTTGAAGACCAACGCCAACTCTAAGGTGTCCTTCCACCTTCTCTACCACCCCCCGGGTAATACCTAACCTTTTGCGGATCACCTAGCTGACCTAATAACTCACTGCTCCCTCTCTGACCCCAACTTTATTATCTTGGGCGATCTCAACCTTCGCTGGAATGATGAGAACAATGCACTCATTCAATCCCTACATGACCTCCTTCACAGCAACAACCTTTCTCAACACTGCAAGGGCCAAACCCACAGCAAAGGTGCTATACTAGATGCGATCATAGCACATAAAGATTCCCTCAAGGTCGTTGACATCCTTCCTGTCGACTGGTCAGATCATCACATCATCCTTTTCCATCTCAACTTTATCCCCCAACCCACTCCCCATCCCCAAAAATCCTTTAGTTGGAAAAGAAATGTCAGCCAAATCCCCTTATCTACCTTTGAAGAAAAAATCACCTCTCTTCTCCCCCCCCCCCTCGACCATCCTCTCCACGACAGACTTAACCACCCACTACAACTCAACTATAACTACCATATTGGATCAGCTTGCCCCTCTAAAACTGAAAAAACTGCGAAATATCCCATCTAGAGCTTGGTTCAACAATGACCTCAACTCTGAGAGAAGACAACTCAGAGCCATGGAAAGACTTTGGAGATCTGACCCCTCCTCCACCCACTTAGATCAGCTCAGAAGTGCACGGAGAAGGTACAAAAAACACATATATAATGAAAAAAGATCCTTCTTCCAGAATACCCTTGACAGAGCCAAAAACCGCCCGAAAGAGCTCTTTAACATCATTAAACAACAAACGACCAAACCTACACCCAACCCCTTACCCACCACTGAGGCCACCTGCGTTAACTTTGCCAACTTCTTCAACGAGAAAATCACTAAGATTGAACGTTCTTTAGCAAGGGACTCTCCCCCCAACATTGTGCCCCTCCTCCCATCCACTGTCAATCTTCCCCCCACTCTATACCCCTCCGACAACTCTTCCCCCCTAACCGAGATCACTCTCCTCACCCGGACGCATTGGCTGGCCCCTGCCAACTGGAGTTCTTTCCAACCCCTCCTGGTATCGAACATCTCCAAACTCATGTCCTCCTCCAAAACCTCCTCCCACCTAGCTGACCCCCTCCCTTCCTCCTTGGCAAAAAAACTCCACCAGTCCCTCTCCCCTACTTGGACAATGATCATCAATAGCTCCCTTCAGACTGGCGTGTTCCCTGACTGCCTAAAACTAGGCCAAATCACGCCAATTTTGAAGAAACCAGGAGCAGACCCGAACAACCTCCACAACTACAGACCTGTCTCCAACCTTCCCTTCCTGGCCAAAATTCTCGAAAAATGTGCTCTCCAACAATTAACCCAACATATTGACTCCAACAGCCTCCTCAACCCTCTTCAATCTGGTTTCAGGAAAGGCTGCAGCACTGAATCCGCCATCCTCAACATTGTAGATGACCTCCTCATCTCTCTTGACTCTGACAGACCCTGCCTACTCATTCTCCTTGATCTTACAGCAGCCTTTGACAATGTCGACCATAAACTGCTTCTCGACTCCCTCCAAAAGAGAGTAGGCATTGAAGGCACTGTCCTCCGCTGGTTTTCCTCCTTCCTACAAAACCGTACACAACTAGTAAAGCTTCTAAACTCGACCTCGCCCACCTCCCCCATTACCAGAGGGGTCCCCCAGGGTTCTGTCCTCTCTCCAACCCTCTTCAACATCTACATGGACCCTCTTACCACTATCCTCACCCGAGCTAATATCCCCTTCCACCTCTATGCTGATGACACGCAACTCTATATTGAACTATCTTACTTAGATGACATCCACCACCTGAACAATGCCCTTAAAGAAGCCCTTTGCTGGCTCTCACATAACCACCTCAAACTCAATCATGACAAGACGGAATTACTCCTCCTCTCGAAATCTAACCAGCTTCCTCAACTGCAAGAATGGCTAAAATCTATTGACGCCCTAAAATGTACTCTCTCCCCATCTACCACGGTCAAATCCCTGGGAATCTCTCTGGACTCCAACCTGACCTTGCAGGACCATATTAAGTCAAACGCTAATAAGGAACTCCTTACCCATCCACATCAGATCTAACACCTCCCACCTGACCTTTAAGAAACTACTGAAAGAATTCCTCCTAAACCACCCCTCTCATTAATAAGGGTCTCTCCCTCTCCACCCCCCCTTCCCTGAACTGCCACCCTTCTATTCGTGAGAACCCACTTGTACCCCCATTGTACAAAATGACTCTTGACTTGTTGTGTCTCTTATGTTTATTCTTATGTTTATCATGTTTATTCTTATGTTTACTTCCTGTTCTGCTGTAAAGCGCTCTGTTACCCTCTCGGTCTTGCTAGCGCTATAGAAAACTCTTATAAATAAAAAAATTAAAAAAATTCTGGAAGAGCGTCCAGTTAAAAATCAAACCTGAGTATGATGAATGAGGGATGAGATCACCTTCCTGAGGGGAGCTGCCAGGAGTCCTGCCAGAATCCTAATATTCCCATTGAGGAAGGAGATGGGCCTGTAGCTGCCACAGAGTAAAGGGTCTTTTCCTGACTTTGGCAGGATCGCTATGGACGCCCTGTTATATATGGGGCTGAGGGAACCTGTGCGTTACGCTACTCGAAAGGCCTTGTATAGGGAATTCACCATTTCTTTGCCCGATTATTTGTAAAATTCTGCCTCACCAGGGTCCTTTTGGTAAGGGAGTTTGGAGATCACCTGAGCTATCTCCTCTTTGCTTATTTCTTGGTCTAGCAGACTTCTGCCATCAGCGGAAAGGCTAGGTATGCAACTGTATGTGAAAAACGTGGCAAGGCAGGTGTGATCCACCTCTGTCTCAGGGGTGCAAAAGGTGCCATAAAAGTTCCTGAATTTTAAGGCTATAATCTGTGGGTTAGTGAGGATCATGCCATCCGTAGCCTGAATGGCTGAAACGACTAGTGCTGCTTCTTGCTGGTGTAGTTGGGCTGCCAGGAGGTGGCCTGCCTTTTCCCCTTGCTCGTAGTATCTCCCTTTCATCCGCTGAAGGGAATATTTTGCCTGGGAAGTGTACAGGGCACTGAGTTCCATTTTGGCCCGCTCAAGACGGCGACGTATGGGAGGAGAAGGGGTCACAGTATGATCATGGGTGTATGTCGCTATCGTGATCTCAAGGTCCTTTTGTCGGGAGCGTCTTTGGGCATTGGCGAGGGCAGCATCCCTCATGAGCTGGCCTCGTACAGTCGCTTTTGCAGCCGCCCACAGGACCCCAGGGGAGGAGACCGACCCTTTATTGTTGTCCAGGTAGGTAGAGATGTGGGAGCGAAACTGGTCCTTGCCCTGTGGTGTGCGGTACCGTGAGGAGTTCAGGTGCCATAGTTCATGGCTTGGAATGGCAAGACCCAGGTCCTGGATAAGTTGCACAAGGGAGTGGTCCAAAAGAGCAGCTTCCTGGACCTGGGTCTCTCGGACCACGGCAATCATTCAGTGTGTGGTAAAAAATAGTTTAACCTGGATGGGGTGCTATGGACTGGCAATATGAAGGTGTATTCTCGGTCAGCAGGGTGTGAGAGACGCCAGTGGTCTACCAGACCATGGTCTGACAATATGTCCACAGCAAAGCCCTGTCAGTTTTGTTGCTTACATCCAACCTGCCAGTACGATCAAGTATAGCATTATGATCCAAATTCCAGTCCCCTCCCAGGAGATAGTGAGAGGCACCTACTTTCGTCAGGAGATGGTAAAGTTGGAGAAAGAAGAGGCGTTTGGAGCCCGTAGGGACATATATGGAGCTGACGCATTGTGTGTGGTCATCAAGTCTAAGTTTGTCGAGGATGTAGTGGCCTTCCGGTTAGGACCAGATCTTAAGGACTTTGAATTGTAAGAATCTACAAAGAAGTATCGCGATCCCACATTTTCTAACTGAACCAGAACCCCTTGATGGGGGTGGAAGGCAGCTGATGTAGAGCACCCGATCTACCCTGTCACGGTGCAGTTTCTCCGATCCCAGGTGGGAAAGGTGGGTTTTCTGCAGGAGGGCTATGTCTGCTCATTTTGATTGGAGACAGGACAGTACCTTTTTCCGCTTTGCTGGTCTGCAAAGGAGGGGGGGTAACCAGATCTGTGGTGGTCATTCATATGAAGGAGGGGTGGAGCAGTGAGGGCAAAAACTATGGTTTGCAGAGGGGGAGTGGAGGCAACAGGGAACAGTATGAGGGAAAGAAAGTTGGTAGGGGGAGTTGCAGGGACCCCTCGATCGCACGGGGGTTTCAGACCAGAAGGAAGAAAGGAGAGAGGGAGAAAGAGGAAAAGAAAGGAGAGAAAGAGGAGGGGAGAAATGGAGGAACAAAAAAAGAGAAAAAGGAAAAGAAGGATTTCTCTAAGTCCAGCTCTGAACCGAGAGGGTTGACCGCAGGTCTAAACTTGCACAGCCAGCATGTCCCGGGAGGAAGGGGAGCTGACATACAAAGCACCTGGGGGGCTATCAGGTCATTATGGGGGGGCAAGGGGAGGGTGGGGGAGTTTGCAGAGGTCAGGGTCCCATGCCCGTTGGGGAAGGAGGGAGGGGAGAGCCCCAAGGGGAAGTACTCACTAGGACCAAAGAGGATGAGTGACATGGGGCAGGTGATATAGTTGTAGCGAGCAAGCAATAATCCCTCTTTGCTAAGAGACGGGTAGTATTGTGGCATTGTTGAGCTGTTGTGGTGATACTTCTTTGTTGTCTAGCAGGGGTGTAGCGTAGACAAAGATGGGATGGGGAGTGGGGCGTTCCCAGTGTATGCCTAAGATGTTCACCTGGGTCATATGGGGAAAGGTGTGTGGCACTGTTATGAAGAGCTGGGGGGCCCTCAACTAAGGAGTAGGCATAAGATGACAGCTTCCGCCATTACGGGGTAACAGTCCCCGGGTGCTATTTAAATAGTTTTGAGCATGAGTGTGGAATCTTAAAGCTGAGTAGAGACATAGAAAAGAATACACAAAATGGAAACTAGGACATTTCCACAGACCATTCCAATGTTTTGCAATGACAAGGCACTATGGGCCTGATTCTAACTTTGGAGGACGGTGTTAAACCGTCCCAAAAGTGGCGGATATACCACCTACCGTATTACGAGTCCATTATATCCTATGGAACTCGTAATACGGTAGGTGGTATATCCGCCACTTTTGGGACGGTTTAACACCGTCCTCCAAAGTTAGAATCAGGCCCTATGTTTGGTATGAAGAACAGGGAGATAACCATTTATAGCCTTCAACGATACGTGATACAGGGCCAAAAGCATATAATAATAAAAAAATGCGTCATATGTTTTAAATCATTGTTTAACCATTATTCATTATTCAATAGCAGGTTAGTCACTAACAGACACTAAACAAGAAACAGAGAGAGGAGCTATGCAATGAAACAGTTGCAACAGTAGGGGTGAGGATGCAAGAGAAATACTTAGCCGCCCACCGTGCAGATGTCATAGAGGTTCCCTGGTAAGTGCTGCAATGACCACTGTAATACAGTTGTACTCAGCCTTCTGGGTGGTGAGGTTTCAGTGGGGATCTCGATTTTTCCCTGCCCGGGTCCCGAGTAAGGGCTGCCACTACCTGGATAGCAGTGTCCCTGACATCTAGAGATCTTGGAGGGTGTCCAAAGGCCCTGCCCCTTTTCTTGTTCATAAGGGTGATCCGGTGGTCGGTTAGGGTGGCTTGGGGGAGAAGGTGTCTGTGGAGGAGAAGGCAGTCGTATTCGTAGGTGTATGGTCCATTGTCTGGATGGTGAAGCTATCCAGAAAGAGGCTGAGTTCATCCAGGTCAAAGAAATCCTTGGACCTGCCATCCTTCATTATCCACATGCGGGCAGGTTCGAACAGTCCAAATTTGATATCCAGGTTCCGCAAGTGAGGTAGAAGGGGCCAGGAATGTCTCTCGCTTCTCGTTGGTTTCTCGGGAGAAATCTGCTACTATGTGGATTCTGTGCCCCTCTAAATTGACCAGGCAGTGAGTGTGGGCAGCAGTTAGCAGTTGGCGCACTTTTTTGTGTCTAAGGAAGCATGCTATGATGGGGCGTGGCTTCCCAGGCGTGTTTTTGTGAGGGGGACAAATTATGTGGGCCCGTTGGAATTCCAGTGGGGGGAGAACACTAGGACAATGAGGTTAAGGAGGAGGTCCCTGAGGTAGGCTCTGATGTCAATGCCCTCCTCTCATTCTTGGATTTCCAAAGAAGCAAACGTTATCTTTCCGGCTTCTGTCTTCTAAGTCTGTACGTTTGTTCCATAGGTGTTTCAGTTCCTGGTCTTTGTCCGGCATGGCATCCAGTCTACCTTCTATGGCTGTGAGTCAGTGGTTGAACTCCGTCATTCTGTTCTGGAATCCGGCTATGTCCGTAGAGATCGATTTGGATTTTGTGACCAGGTCCGTGATCTTGGAGTCCATGACCCCTAGGTGGCGACCCTCTGTGGTAATTTCTTAAAGTATGCGCTCCATGGTGATGTCTGGAAGAAAGCTTGCAGATGCATAATTTGGACCAGAGCCAGTAAGAGTTTGCAAGGAGGCCATGTTGCGTTGCTGGGAAATGGCTTCCAACCATGCCCGTGGCTTTTAACCATGCCCGTGTCACGCCTGTCACTTTCATTGGTTTGTGGGCTTGCCTTTTAAAATCCACTTGATTTCACTATGAGAGGCATGCATACGTCATGCCTTTTCCAGTGTTTAGCCCTCCTCGAGCCTTTTCCAGTGTTTAGCCGTCCTCGAACACATTGGCCAACTACTGAAAACATACGAGGCTCTATGTTTCCAACCTGGATTCTGCACTACTTTATTTATTTTATTTTCCATGCAGTGCGATCACGCTGGGCTTTACATAGAGCGATCGCACACAGTTTTTTGTTTTTTTTATTTCAGCGCGCTTCTGCTGGGTTTTACAAAGATCGATCATGCTCGTTTTTATCTTTTTTCTTTCAATTTATGTGGCAAGAAAAGTCCGGTTAGGAGTTTACAACACTAATAGCTCTAACTCAAGCAAATGCAAGACCTGGTGCATTGCAAATGTTTGTTTAAATGTAAGCGATCACAGCTTTTATTTAGTTTTAAGTTAAGTTTAAGCACTAAGCAGCCGGGCCTAACTTTAACATATGACAGTCCCACCCCCAGGGGGGTCGGAAGTGTCACTCTGCCCTCTATCTCTCTTACTGTAAATCAAACACACACTCCATAAGGGTACCACTATACCCTCTTGCAGTGAGTGTTTGGCCTAACTTTCATAGAGTTTAATGTAGAATTTGAAATGTAATGAGATGTTCTGCGTCCACTTCAAAGACAATGGCCTACAGGTGTAAACAAATGAAGCTGTGATTCATAAGTTGAAAAAACTGCAATTTGTGAACCACTGCCTGATACATGAGCAGTCTCCCCAATGTCAAGTAATGATTTCCAAAAATTTTCATTCTTTACATTGTGAATCTATAATTTTGCTGGACCGGTGAGAGACAATACAAACATGCCAAGTCAAATTACATATAAATAGGATGGAGGCAGTAGAAGAACGTAAACATTGTCTGATGTGCTTTGAACAGTGATAGGTTGTTTGGCAAACACTCCCTCTCTGTGCCTTGAGCCACCAAAAGAACATTTTGGTATGGCACAAAAGAACAAACTTAGAAGGAGGATGTTACAATTTTAGTTACTTGTTGACTGGGGTCTAAGCCCTGGTCAAGGAGAAATCACAATCCAACAATCTTAGTCAGGGTAAGGTACAAGCAAACTCCAAATTAAACTGTGCTTACTCCTTGGTAGCTTGGCACAGAACTGACATGCTTAACTGAGAGACAATGTGTAAAGTATTTATGCAACATTTCAAAGAGTAAAACTGTGAAAACACTACACAAAACGATCCCACAACATGTTAGACAAATAGAGCATAATGTAATAAATAAAACAGGACCAAAACAAAAAAAATCCAGTTAGAAGAACCAGAGATATTGAATTTTAATGTTTTTAGAGAAAATAGTGCAAAAGGTGTAAAGTGTCAACTGTGGACATCTGGTTGCCCCGAACCGAGAGAAAATCAAAAGTCCAGGCCAACTGTGATTGAGGGTGGGCTAGCTAAGGGAACTGTTATATTAAAAAAATCCTTTTTGGTCAGTAGGAGTCAGGTAGCCATCTCACCTAGGATAGAGGTTGTAGATTTATTTAAACGATTACAGGATAAGTTAAAGTTATTTAATAAGGAAATCAGTAGGACATTAAAAAAAACATAACCATGACAGGTAACAGAAAGTTCTCCACTCCGGTGGCGACATCTCACCTGAACTACACACAATACCCTGGGCAAAGATCCGGTACTTAAAGACACATTACAGCTCTCTAGGTGCTCAGCTGAATGTCACAAATGTATACAAAACCTATCTCTGCAAAATAAGCGAGGATCAGCAAAATTGCATGTCTCTTATATTGATCCTGTAGTGCAGTTTGGCTTCAAATAATGACACTGCACGCCACTTTGACATGTTTCCAAAAACTATGATGCCAACGTCTATGATTCCCAAATCGCACCAACTCTCAGTTGAACTGTTGTCTAGTCTTTAGCTGCTATATCACTCATTGCTCTGAGATGTTCCCGGCAAACACTAATCACAGCCTGGGTACACTCAGGATTGTGTTCCCTCCCTTTAGGAGCTTGCACTTGGAATCCCACCAATGGCAAAAGGATTAGAGTTAATATGCAGGTACTTGTGCCTCCACTATTAAAGTATAAGGTAAATCTCACTTACTAATTGAACACGCACCCTTGATGACACACTGCCTTCAACGGATGACAAGCGCTGATCACTCTCACGTTTAGCACATGTGAGCAACCACTTTCCCATAGCAAAGCATTTAAGCATATAGGCAAACGTCTGAGACTCCAAATAACAGTACATCAAGTCACTGAGGCACCAGGACTCACAGTAAATAAATTATAAGCACTCAGTCGTAGCTCTAACAACAACGTGCTGCATATGTCGGTCTCCCAAGTTAGCTGACACGCCCTCCTCTGGTATACTGTGATACTTGCTGCCAGTACACTCACCACCAGCAATGCTGACTGCAAACCACTCCACTTCACAGATTAGATCAACTCTGTATTTCGTCCAACCATGTGCATGCGTAGTTCAGCAGGCCACTTCTTTGGCTTTGTGATCCATTTACTATCAAACCAATTAAATCTGCATCTGACACAGTTCTTACCAGTCACAGCAGGCCTGGCTTAAAAACAGTGACTGCTTGATGGCATCTTTGTTCATCTGTGTACATTTAGGGTAGATCACTCTTTCATTCTGTAGGCTGTCTGCTGGGAGAGACTCTAGTGGGTTTCAAGACGTCTTCTTTTCCTCCTTATGCATCTCTTTTCTTCTCCCATGTGTTCAATGTTTCTTCACTTCTTTGTTTCATGAGTTTCGTTGCGTGAAGATTAATTTCCAGATCGTCGCCAGTGTTGAAGGTTCTTTTCCAGATCATCGCCAGTGTTGTCTTCCAAGATTCCTTCTTGGCAAGTACAAGTCAGGAAGCCAGTTCATGTAAGATAGAGGTTGTTTATTTAAAATGGTACAGGATAAGTTACAAGTTACTTATTACGGAAATCCCACCAGGAGCAGCATCCTCTCTGCTCAGCCCACTCTGTCTTACTGTCACACTACTCCAGTCCCTCACCAATATTCCATAACATCACACACTGGCTGATCAGAGCAGAGAACAGTGGAGGTGTGCACAGAATGGATTACAAGTATAGCACATTATAACAGGGACCTAGTTAGGCACACTGAAAAGAGTACATTAAATCCTGGCTTGTGGGGCGCTGTGTGGATCTACTTCGAAGATGGGTTATGCAGCCAAAGCAATTCAGAGGTTCCAAGATGTGGTGAGGCTGCAGGGCGAGGTCCATGTCGGTATCAAGGATCCCATTGAAAAGAGCTTAATGTATTGCGTCATTGAAGAAGCTGCAAAGCTGCAAGGTGGAATTCGGACTCATCATTGAAGCTGCCATCAATGAGCAATATGGTGGCCTGTGTCGAGGATGCGTTGCGCAGCGGTGGTTCAGATGGTGATGCAGGCTATGGCAGTGATAAAAGTATTTGCGATGGCTCTAATTAACGCAGCAGAAGACATGCGTCTGTTCTGCTCACCGAGGAGATGCATCGGTCCGCTGCATCCACAGAGCCTGGCAAAGCACCATAGGCCCACTTCCAAGGGTTTAGGACAGGGGTGGCACCACTTGACAGGGTAGACTCACAGAGGACAAGAGTCCAGTACACAGATGTCCTGACCTCCCTGCCCTGTCTCCAGACTAACTACTGGGGTATGCAGCCCTTTGTTTGGAGACCTATAAAGGTGCAAGTGAGGCTGGGCCCAGATCCTCTCTCCTATCCTGACACTGATGGACCGTTCAGTAGCACCAAAGCGCCCAGTTTGTGTGACTTTCCAGAAGGTATACACAAAGCCCAACTGCCAGCTACACACAGTCTTGTGATCAGAGACAGGCTGCAGGCACCAAATGCATAAGTCAAGAAAATGTCAGCTTTTTAAAAGTGACAGTTTCCCAATTGTAATTTCAAATCCAGCTTCACTATAAGTTGGGATTCCAGAGAGACAAAACATGATCCAATTCCCATATGGAAATTACACTTATATAATGGAATAATGCAACTCCAATGTTATACTAGGGGAGAGATAGACCTTAAAGTAGTGAAAAATGAATGAATGAATTTAAGAGTTTTTCACAACCAGGGCATGTAAAACTTAAAGGATCCTTGCCCAACTTTTTACATAAACTGCACCATGCCCCTGGGCTGTCCAGGACCTACCTTAGGGGTGACATATACATTGAAAAGGAAGGGTTGGGTCTGGCCAGGTCAACATGGCAGGTTAAAAATACACACACATGCGACGGGCGCCACGATGGCGGTCGCACGCTGAGAGTGCTCTGGACCCCTCCGTCATTCGCCAGGAAAGCCGACCCCTACTGCATTTGGAGATGCGGTTTAAATGACTCCAAGGAACTCTCCTCCCATTGTGGATCCTAAGGGACAAAGAGCCAGGGAAAATCTGAGTCTGAGAACGGCCCTGAGGCCGTCAGGAGCCGGGGCCACGGAGCGGATGTAATCCGCGCTCTTCTGGCGCAGGCCCGTGAGGAGGTGGGGCGGACCGGCGGACGCTCCGGCGGGGCTTGCGGCAGGGGGAGCAGTGGAAACACGGGGACCCACTCCCCGGAGAGAGCTGAGGTGAGCGATCTGTCCACCGAGCGGCCGTGGGTGACTGCGGTGATGGGCGTGGCCTCGGCCTAGAGCGGCGGTGGACGCGGGAGGGCCACTGCGGCCAGCCCTGCCTGGATGCGTCCCAGCCAGAGCTGGACCCGGGAGGCCTTGGGGCCCGAACGACGTGAGCTGCGGGACCTTGAGGGCGAGTCTTGCCTCGAGACCCGCTCCCCCACCCGCGACCTGGGCCACGGCGAAGCCAAGAGACTGGGGGAGAACCGAGGGCCTGACCCAAGAGAGGCCCCCGACCCGGCCTTGGAGTCTCCCGGGTTGGCATGCCCTGCACCAGACCACCAGTGACAGCGGGAACAACGGCCAGAGGTGAGCCAATCCTTGGACTTCACTGACCCCGGGGCGTGCAAGTGGGGGCCCAAGAGAAGAAGCGGTGAGTGGGAGAGGCAAAAGGACCCTGCGGGACGCCTGGGCCTGCCCAGGCTGTGGGCCCCCTGTCACCGAGACATACAATCAGGACACCTCACGGTACAGGGGAGGAGAGAGCCACAGATTGAAGGGTCGGGCCCGTGCGGCGCGCGGACCAGCCCCTAGTTACCTTGAGTGCGACTGAGGGGAGGGATGTCTGGGCCCCGGAACGCCACTCTCAACCCTTCCTATAAAAGCGTGAATGATCCGGTGGGGCACCCGAGGGGAGGTCTATACACCCACCGCTGGGGTCTCCTACTCCGTAGGGTAACAAGCCCAGAGGGGCCACTGTGGGACAGTTGTGATCTCAACAAAGAGACAAGAAACACCTTACTGCATCCCCCCACAAGAGCCTAAAAAGGACCCCGACACCTGAGGACATTAAATCCAACCACCAGATAAACTCCCAGGAATCGGTGAGGTGACTGCAGCTGGCCCTGTCGGGGAGGCCCCCGGGATCACATTCACTAATCACACTCTGATGCACCGTGTGTCCACTGCAAAGATATTGGATCAGGACGAAAGTCTGTCCCCTTTGGTTCATCACCGCAGGACGACGTGACACTAGAACCACGGCGCGCCGGAAACGGTTCCCCTTGGATCCAAGAGGTACGGAAAGGTGCCAGGGTGTCCAGAAGCGCAATGGGGAAGGATAGAGCAGCCTCCAGTCTCACAGCAGAAAATTGAGCAATACACCATCTCTGCGACCTCCCATGGGAATGTCACCGCACCTCCGGGAGCCTCTGCACCAGATGGAGTGAACGCAATTCTCCTGTCTATCCAATCCTCACAGTTGGCCGTAGAATCCAAAATAGGAGAAGTGCGTGAAGATGTGGGCCTCCTTAGACAGGACCTTAGAAATGCAGTGGGCGCATAACGGAGGTGGAGACTCGAGTCTCACAAACAGAAGATGACCTAGTCGAAAAACCAAGGTGGCCCAGTTGCAAACCCAGACCGGTGAGCTCCACCGACGGGCAGAGGACGCCAAAAATCGCTCTAGGCGAAATAATCTACGATTTGTAGGCTTTCCAGAGGGAGTGGAAGAGAACAGAGCATCGGGAATTCCTAGAGAACTGGATTAAGTCTTGGATGCCCGACCAGATGTTGCCGCCCTGGTTTTCAATCGAGCGGGCACACAGAGCGCTGGCCCCCGACCTCCCCCCGGAGGCCGATGATCGCTCACTTTATCAATTTCAAGGACTGAGACAGAGTCCTTGGTGAGGCCAGACGCTCGGCCAACCTCCTCTGGGACAATCATAAAATCCTGGTGTTCCCTGACTATACCTGCGAGGTGCAGGCCAGACGCAGGTCCTAAGAGCGTATCAAGCAGAAGCTTAGAGCCATGCAGCTCTCGTACATGCTCCTGTTTCCTGCGTGCCTAAAAGTCATCATGGCTGGAAAGACATACTTCTTTGACACCCCGGAGGAAGCATGGAACTGGTTGACTGAAGAGGCCCGAGATCCTGCAGGGAGCCCGGACAACCAGCTGATGAACCTGTAGAAGACCAATCCCTCCCCCGGAGGGAGCAGTGAAGGAGCCGACAACGCGCTAGGTCTGGACGAGGGGGTCGGGTGGACTCCGTGAACTCAGCAGACGAGAGCCAGAGATGCGATCCTGAGACCAGCTCTGAAGGGGCACCGAGAGCCACTACAAACGATAATGAGCCGACGCAAGAGACTACAGTTGACAGACTGAGTCAGTCCCCGGAACTGGGTTGACAAGAGCCATCAGGCTTGATTCACATTGCCAGAGCTCTGATGGCCTAGGCCCGGCTCTGGCACGATAGGTGCGAATTGAGCGCGTGTTGTGAAGTAAGGTCCCAATATTACGAGATATACTTCAGTTGACTTTCCAATCATATATTGCAGAAGATCCGTTAGTCAGGAGGGGTCTACCACTCCACTCCAAAGCCAGTTCTGTTAGTTGTATTGGTTAAAATGGGCACAAGGGCGACAGATGCTTCTTGGGTGGAAGTATGGGGTAGGGGGGAGTTGAGGGGTATTAAGTTCACACTACAGTTTCAGGTTAAAGTCCCTATAAGTTTCCTTTGCTGCAATGGTTTTTCTTCCTTTTTGCTCCATCAATTGAGACGTCCAATCCGCCACACCCAGAGCGAGGCCCGGCAATTACACACAATTACTATTCGCACGCGCTGCTCTCATTGATTAAAATTCTGTCATGGAACGTAAATGGCCTCCTAGACAAAATTAAAAGATCGGCAATATATAGCACTCTGCGCAGCTACACACCCTCAACGGTCCTATTGCAAGAGACACATCTCCTTGGGACCAGATGCCCCATGCTAACTAGGAGGGGTTATGACAGAGTCTACCACTCGGGCTTCTCCAGAGGAGTAGCTATTTTACTTCACCGCTCACTGCCCATGACGATCACTACTACATACTCCGACCCACAGGGCAGATGTATAGTGGTATCTGGGTTACTGTATGGGCGGCCTATTAATCTTGTGAGCATATACCCCCCCGGCGGGACTGGAGGCTTTCTTGGCCTCTCTCAGATGAACCATAGCTGATCTCCCCCAAGGCATCACATTAATAGGGGGTGATTTCAATGCAGTACTAGACCTTGAGTTAGACATATCCGGCAATAGTACGGACAACCGGTCATCTAGAGCATCGCACTTAGAGACTGGGCCGATGGCCTCGGCCTGTGTGAAATATGGAGAACCTGGTACCCTAGAACCAGACAATACACACACACATCAGCAGCACATGGGGCACACGCTAGGATTGATCTCATATTGGCCCCAGCACTGAACATCGCTAACGTCACTGGAGCTGAGATCCTTCCCTACGGGGTTTCTGACCATGCGCCTAAGCAAATACGACTGGCGGGACCGACCCAACTGGTAGACCAATTTGGAGGCTAAACGCCTGGTACCTACAGGACGAGGAGTACAAAAAAGCAGTGAGAGACTGGTTAGCACAATACTTTGATGAAAATCTGGGATCAGTGCAATCTCCGGGCACGATCTGGGCTGCGTGCAAGGCGACAGTTAGGGGCCATGCCAAGCACCTCATCCGAGTGCGAGAACGCGCCCGCATTTCCCAAATAGCAGAACTGGAATCACAAGCAATGCTCCTAGAATGCTGACACCTTGCCTCTCCCTCGACCCAAGACCTGCGACAGCACCTGAAGGTGCGAGAGGAGATCAAAACCCTCACCTTAGAGTCTTCCAAACATATGTGGAGGGCATCCACTGCCCGGGTATCCGGCTGGGGGGACAAAAATGGGAAACTCCTACACTGGTTGGCTACGCGGCCTATGGCCAACGGGATCTTATCTGAAATTTCAGATGAATCTGGAACCCTCGCTAGGACCCCTAGGGAAATCGCGCAGAGCTTCGCGGCTTACTATGCATGACTGTACGCAGAGAGCCCCCACCATAGGTGGAGAGAGAGTCTCCTCTCCTTGGCAAAATCACTCTCCCCAGAATATCCCCCACATTGCGAGATATCTTCGATGAGCCATTAACCCTAGAGGAGGTAACAACTGCAATAACCACAATGGTCTCGGGCAAGAACCCAGGCCCAGATGGCTTTCTAGCGGAGCTATAAAGGGATTGTAGCGATATACTAGGAGAACACCTCCTCAACATGTATGAGGAAGCCGAGTGTAACGGGCGCTTCCCCCCAGACATTGATCAAGCCACCATTGCGGTAATCCCTAAAACCCAGCCCCCATCACGACACTGCTCAGAGTACCGGCCCATTTCCCTTTTAAACATCAAAGGTAAAATACTCTCCTCAATCCTCACAGCCAGACTAAAACCCACCCTCCCATCACTAATTCATCCCGACTAATGCAGCTGCATGCCCTCCGGGAGCACCAAACACAGCATTAGGTGCCTACACCTGGCCCTAGCGCACCGTAGAACCCTAACTGGCTCACCCAAGACTCTACTCCTCCTTGACTTTGAGAAGGCATTTGATACTGTGGACTGGTTATATCTGCACCAGGTCCTGCAGAGCAACGGGATAGGTCCCAGGTTTCGAAGACTAGTCGGACTGCTGTACTCCCATCCAACGGCCAGGGTGCAGGTCAATGGAGTTGTGTTCGACCCGTTCCGCATTGGTCGCGGTACACGCCAGGGTTGCCCTCTGTCCCCACTCCTCTTCGCGCTCGTAATAGAGCCACTAGCAAAATTACTCAGAGAGGACCCCCTGATCGAAGGATGGTCCTGGCCCACTGGCTCAGAAGATCGTGTAGCGTTATACGCTGACGATGTTCTCCTGTATATTGCTTATCCGGCTGCAAGCGGTCCACGTATCCTGCAGATCCTGGACCTATTTTCAGAAGCCTCTGGCCCCACATTAAACCACTGCAAATCTCTGCTGATCCCACTACACCCCGCAAGAGACTGTGTTGACTGGCAGCAGACCGTCCCCATTCGTCGGAACAGTTTTAAGTACCTGGGAGTCTCCATTGCCCTCATACCAGAGCTGGCGTGGGAGCTTAATGTCACACCACTCATAGCCAAAGCAAAAGCTGACCTCCAACGCTGGCAAACCCTACCTCTTAATTTGCTCAGGAGAATTGCACTCTTTAAAATGATCGTCCTCCCTAGACTCCTCTACCTGCTACAGAACTTCCCCTTCCAATCCCCAAGAGATGGTTTAATAACCTTGATTCAATGATCCGCCAATTCCTAAGGAAGAGCACCCGTCCCCGACTGGCCTTCACCATGTGCCAGAGAGACGTCTACGATGGAGGGCTGGGAATGTCAAACTTATACTATTACCACCTTGCAACGCAACTGATTGTCATCAACGACTGGGTTGGAGGTGGTTGGTCGGACCCTGCATACCGACTTGAACTCCACACGCTGAACTACTCCGGAGCATTCGATGCCCTTTATGGGAGCCCAATCCCCCGATCCACTCCCGAGGTGACTAGGGTGACACTACTGGGATGGAGAGATGCCCAGAGAATCACAGAATGGTGGAAGCAAATTACCCAACAAACCCCACTGTGGCATGGTGAACTTCTTGCTGAAGGTGCGGGACTACAGGGGTTCCAGAAATGGGATGACATTGGCATCTCTACGCTTGGAGATGTCTGGGAGGGATCCCACGTGAAGTCCTTCGAGGACCTCCAAAGACTCTTCTCGCTGAGCAAAGTACAATTTTATAAATCCCAACAGATATGCCCTGCCTTGATGACACACATGCGAGCTGATGGGCACATCCCTGAACACTCCCCCATGGAAGCGAAAGTACAAATGGGTAACCTCAGCAAAGGAGGAGTCTCATAGATATACCGCTTGTTAATAATTAACACCTCCAGCCCCCTAGATAGGCTTTGTCGCAGATGGGCGGGATGGGTGGGCAAAATCGAAGAGGGAGAATTGGAGGAGGCCCTGATGGCGCCCAGAGCCCTGACGGTGTCCACCAAACTCCATCTACTGCAGTCCTTCTTCCTACACACTGCATACATGACACCTAAGAGACTGCATGAGGCGGGTCTCTGCTCCGCAGCTGACTGCCTGAGGTGTCCCCAGTCAGAGGCTGACTTCTTTCATATGACATGGTCCTGCCCAATCATAGAGACCTGTTGGGGAGCAATCAAATCTCAGATCTCTAGGGCCCTACAGATTGACTTGGCACTGGACCCACCCCCGTTCCTACTAGTGGTTATGGGGGACACAGAACTAAGAAGAGCAGAATGGACCTTCATGGGAATAGCATGCCTGGTAGCTAAAAGGGACATAATGACTAAATGGAAGACAGAAGTGGCACCATCCTTAAATAAATGGAGACAGGGAATGGACTGGTGTGCACAGCAGGAGAGGTTGGGGTATGAGGCCAGAGGCAGCCCGGGTACATACGACAAGATTTGGGGAAGGTGGGAGGCCTTGGCGGACGACTAGAGCAGAGTAGAACTTAACACTCATCTGAACACTTACCCCGCAGGTAGGCTCGTGCCCCGACCAGTTCTCTATCCTTACTCTTACACTCGCCTGGGATCCGGGAACAACTATTTTCCTGCCACTGAGAGATATAGACACCAAGAGCTAGGCCCTCAATTAGTCCGGGTCAATCAACATCTAAATAACTCAAGCACTTACAATACACACCATTTAGCATTTGTTGATAAGGAGCATATATTTTATTTTATTTTACTTTCTTTTATTTCATCCTACTTTATTTTACCGTATTGTATTGTAGAGTATTATATTTCCCTTGTTTGACATTTGTACATGATGTCACATTTTTATTTCCTTAAAACAATAAAAATCTCTTTATAAAAATAAAAAAAAATACACCCCCAAGCTCTGGAATTGCAGCCCTGAGATTTGTTTAAAGGGCTACTTAAGTGGGTGACACAATCAGTGTGGTTGGTCCACTAGAAGCATTTAATTTACAGGCCCTAGTGCACATTACTAGGGACTTATAGGTAAATTAAATGTGCCAGTTGAGTATAAGCCAGTGTTACCATGTTATGAGCAGAGAGCACAAGCACTTTAGTACTGATTATCAGTGATAAAGTGTGCAGAGTCCTAAAGCCAGCAAAAACAACATCAGCAAAACAGGAGGTCTGAAGACAAAAAGTTAGGGGGAAACAACACCAAGGATGTCTAACGTTGGGAAAGAACATGCTGCCTGGCACATCAACACACAGTTCACTCAGGTGCATTGTCGTAAATGCAGTGCATGATAACACTTGTTTCTGCTCAAACTTTTTAGTACTCACCATTGTTGGTGCAGCCAGCGCCATTCATCTTTAGACATGTGCTTGAGGATATTTGTCCTTCAGTAGAGAGTAGAAACTTATATTTGGGGGGTGCTGGTAACACTGCTGTTGCTTGAATGTGGATTTACCTTAAAAAAAATGAAAGACAAGAGGTGTTTGGAAAAACAGGCATGTCTGGGTTGATTAAATGCAGTGGCCGGGAGAGCAGTACAGAGCTGGGGTCTGATGAATGTGTCAAGGTACATTGGTTCTGAGCATCATTATGTACATTTCTCAAAGAGTCATAAAATAATTCTATGCATTCTTTGAAGAAAAGAATCTTAGCATAGTCATGGAGTCATAAATTTGACAGTCTGATAAAGTGCAAAGACGGGTCTCAACTTTCCATGGAAATAATGCAGGCCAGTAGGTAACATGTCCAGATGTCCTAGAAGGGGAGTGCGCAATCACTGCGTGTTGTACGTATGCTGTGTTCTGATTGGATAAGTGTTCCTAACGTCATGTGGCATCTAACTTTTATGGTGCACCCCTCCGGCCAAATGTGTCTGATTGGGGGCCAATCTCCTATGACCAATGTGGTGTTGCTGCCTATGTGAGGAATCGATCTGGGTTTTTGCTGTTCGGATGTTTGTCTACAGGCTACGTGTCACCCCACCTTTGATCTGTCAATCAGTTGCTTTAGCTTAGGTCACAGGGCTTGCCTGACAACGTATTTGTGACTCGGGGTTGATGAAGAAGTCACATCAGATGGATTCGACAACAGTGATGCAAATTCATTGCTGTCTGTACACATGTCATGGCATACACAGACAACGTTTTCATTATTAACATTGATCACGCTAGTTGAATTTTCAACTACATTAACCACCCCATATTTCATAACAGTCACATTATTTGAGGTTTGTTCTGTTTCTGTTGTATCTATTACTATTGCCCTTGTTACTTGCTTTCTACCTAATTTGAGGACTGCCTTTTCACAGCAGGCAACCCCCACTTGTAGGAAACAACACAAGAATGAGGATTGGCAGCAAGGACATGCACAATCTGGTCACCCACCGGGGGAAGCAGGAAAACCAATCAAATAACCAGTCCTGCTCAGGGTCACCTTCCTCCTTCCTCATGTGGAATGGTAGATGATGCAGTGCTTGAATGGAAGTTAGTGTCCCATTATTTAAGTTGGTACCGGGAATAAATGTACAACAGGATGCACCAACCTTGGCACACACCCCACCCTTCCATCGCGGACATCAAGTCCAACACATACCAATGTTGCATGACCATGAGGCAGACGGCTCTTCATTCTTCCTTGATAGCATTTAGACTGAGCTCAGTATCGATGATCATTTTCAGCATCTCCTACCTTGTTATTTGCAACTAGTGGCTGTTTACATTTGTCTGTCGGGTGAAGATGGGTATGGACCCTCCCCCGTTTACTTGAGTGTAAGTGAATAGTCTGTAGTCTTCTGGAATGTCCTTGCACTGAGCCCAGCCAAAACAATTAGCAGTACTTTTTTGGCTCCAGCCTGATGCTACAGAGTTGTTTTCTTCTGTAGTGGATGTTGGAACAACTCAGATGGATTTTCTCCAGGGACTGCCAGGGTCGAGGTGTGTACGGTCACAAAGGAGCAGATACCCTGCCATCCTTGGATGAGCTGAGCATAGGTAAATTCCCCAAACTGCCAGTAGAAATCCATCTGCAGGGGTTGCCCCAGTGCATGTAGGGGATGTTCCATTTGGGATCTCCCCCGACAGGCAGGATGCAGTCTTCCACAATTGCCATGGTTTGAAGGATCCCTCCCCTGGTCAGGGTCTATCATACTGACCCTCCCTTTTGGTCCAGCGGACCAGCCGGTCTTGCAAAGGCCCCACCTTCTTTTTCAGACAGTATCTCTCTAAGGGGCAATTTGTGTTGGGGGAGCAGCAGAATCCTTGTAGCTGCTCTCCTTGTGTGTGCATAAAGGTGACATTCTGTTCTTCTATGCCTTAATTGGATTTGGACTAGGTTACTCTGATCTCTTATTTCTTGGTTGGCCCCTCTCCTACACTGAGAATCTGGTGGGGTTTCCTTCTGGTTCTACTTTGGACTCCTCTTCATGTGGAGCCCAGGGCCTAGCTCTGCTCTCCTCTGGGGGAGGGTGCACTGTTCTGCTCTCCCTTTGCACTTTCCATGTGAGAGCTCTCTCTCTGTCACTTCAACATGCGCCTCTCTTCTAACTCCCACTTGGGCTGCCTCTTTCACTCGGTGCTGGGCGCAGTTATCCTTGGCTGGAACATGCCCGCAAGCTCACTTTGTGTTGTATTTTCCATTGCCTGGGCACACCTTGAGGGAGTGTACCCTGTGGTTCCCCCCACGACGTTGGACCCTGAAAGGCTAGGAACTTTTTCCTTCCTCTCTCCCAATTGGTGGTGTCAATTTCCAGGACAGCTATGAACCTCTCAGTCAACTGAGAACACTCTACCGGACAGGTCGAGTATATGCTCCACACGCTGCTGGGGTTTGAATGACTGAACACAACGGAAGGGGGTCGAGTTTGGTGGAACCCTAGTGCCGACCTGGGATGGGGCTGGAATACTCTTTTCCAATGCTGTATCCAGCAGCTTGTTGCATGGCATGAGGCCCCCTGGGTCCCATTATCAGCATACTGGTGTAAGCTAGTGCAGTGCTAGGATGGCAGTAATCAGAGAGAGCTCCTCTGTGCCTATGTATGGTGGGGGTGGTGCAGAAAGCTTGCTTGCGGGTCCTGGGTGGTTGCAGGTTGGTGCCACCTCGAAGATGGCTGGGGTAAAATAAGAGGAAAAATGCCAATTTGAAGAGTAAAGATACTTGCGTATTTATTTAAGTCAGGGAGGATAAAAACTCCAGTCACTCCTGCTCTGCTTCTTCTTCAACTGCCTCAACCAACATTCTAGGCAGTACCGTTCTAAGAGCAGGAGAAGCAGGAAGATACCATGTTACATAACAAATATAAACAAAGAGCAAAAGGGGACAAGATACAATAACTTAAACCTTGAGATACAATTTACATACATCAATGTTTTCCTACAAACAGAATACTACAAATGCCCATAGTTCTAACAGTACCTCTCTTTTAGCCTTCTTTCACCCTACAAATTTGGACTGAATGTGTGTCCTCGTGTGTTCTATTATGTTGGTGTTGAAGGTTCCCCCCTCTGGCCATGGGAACGAGTGTGCCTCAGTATGTACATGCTATTCACGGCAGAATTTATCTAGCTTTTTAGCTTGCGTGGGGAACCTAGTTTCCATGTGGCAAAATGGTGACTCCTTGATGGGTTGGGAACTTCTTTTACGGGACTGGTATAGTTTTAACTTTCTTGAGTTTTAAATCCTAAATTCTACTCTGATCATGGGGAAATATGTACACAGGATTATGCTGGAAATAACTATTAGCTACAAGCTCAACTTTAGACAGAGATACATCAAACAGGCCTTTCACAATACATAAAACAAAGCATACGAGGGGTCACAACGTGAAAGAAAGTAAGAAAGTGCAATGGCTAATTCAAAACATTATGAACCAGTTTTAGCAGTGAAATAGCAGATATGGAATAACGATTTGTGAGAGAAAGATAGTGACTTCTTCATGCGCACTTTAAATCATTTAACGAGACATAACATTTCAATATGAAATATAGTTACAATAGTTTATCAGCACCTGAACATTACCATTGAATCAATTGGAAACCACGATGGAAATAAAAAAGAAGAGAAAAAAAAGTGGCAAAGAAAAAATTATGCCTTTGTCCAAAAAAAAACTCCTAGCCTTCCCCTAGTTCATGTTGCCCGATGTTGAAGGGAGGCTCTGTGCAGTATGCGGGACCGGGTGAGCCCAATAGTCTGTCAATATCGACTTGGGGACAAAGAGAGCAACAATTTACGTGAAGAATAAGGTGGTCAGTACAACCCTGGCGGTCGGTGTTAAAGCGGCGGTAAGACCGTCAACAGGCCAGCGGTAAAAATTTGCAAATACGATAGTGGCGGAAACCGCCAACAAAGACAGCCACTTTAACACTCCGACCGCCACAGCGGTACAAACAAACAGCGTGGCGGTCACCGCCTACAGACAGGCGGGAGACAGTGTACCGCCCACACTATTATGACAGGCCAATCCGCCACCTTTTCCGGGGCGGATTCACCGCGGATAAAAACACGGCGGAAACAGGAACCTCGAAGGGAAAACTCTCATCTCTACACACCCCACAAGGAATGAGGACGCCATGGAACCGGAACTCCAAATTCTACCTGCAATAGTCTTCCTGCTCCTCTACAAGGAGCACGAACGCCGGCGGTGAAGACCACAGTGGGTACTGCACCTACGACACAGGGGAGGCAAAAAACAGGGACACACACACGCAAACCCCTACCCTCACCCACTACAACACACACACTAATGCAAATCAATACATCACAGTTACACCCCCCAAGCCCCCCGGAAGAATGCAAAGACAATAGAAAATGATTGTAACCATTGTAATATATTAAAAGCAAGTAGGCAGAAATATATATATTTACACCATGTACATAATATATACCAAGCATAGTAGTCCAGGTAGTGGTCTAGGAAAGTCTGTGGAACACTGGGACCACACGGTATGGGCGAGGCCCACACAAGATCCCCGACCATGACGGAGAGAACACTGCAGGGGCATCAGACAGCAACTAAACAGGAACCTCAGGGGGAGGGAAAGGGGGGGCACCTCAGCCGCTTGAGTGCATGACGCCAAATCCACAAGGGAGCCACATGCCTACTGTTCCATCCTGGTGAGTGCAAAGCCACAGTCTCTCAAGTCTCCACAGTGGGTGGCTTGCCCACTGTTCAATCCTGGGGAGTGCAAAGCCACAGTCTCACAATTCTCTACAGTGGGTGGCTTGCCCACTGTACAATCCTGGGGAGTGCAAAGCCACAGTCTCTCAAGTCTCTACAGTGGGTGGGTTGCCCACTGTTCAATCCTGAGGAGTGCAAAGCCACAGTCTCGCAAGTCTCTACAGTGGGTGGTTTGCCCACTGTTCAATCCTGGGGAGTGCAAAGCCACAGTCTCTCAAGTCTCTACAGTGGGTGGGTTGCCCACTGCCATATCCTGGGGAGTGCAAATCCACAGTCTCTCAAGTGGATAACTGTCTCCACTGGTTCTGGAGGCGGCCTTGTGCCCAGAGTGCTTCATCCTGCTAAGGAGAGAGGTAGTGGATGACAGTCTGCACTGGTTCTGGAGGGGGCATGGTGCCCAGAGTGAATCATTCACCCTGTGATGGACTCAGTTGCGTCAGTGCCTTTGCCGCTCATGGGCCAGCAGTGCTTGAGTTGGCGGTGCCCTGTTCAGCGGTGCTTGAGATGGCGGTGCGCAGTTCAGCGGTGCTTGAGATGGCAGTGCCCTGTTCAGCGGTGGTTGAGTTGGGGGTGCCCTGTTCAGTGGTGCTTGAGATGGCGGTGCCCTGTTCAGCGGTGCTTGAGTTGGCAGTGCCCTGTTCAGTGGTGCTTGAGATGGTGGTGCCCTGTTCAGCGGTGCTTGAGATGGCGGTCTCCATTGGAGGGTCTCAGCTGCTGGAGGTCCTTCATGGTCCAGCAGGGCTTTTGCTGGTGGTCCTTCATGGCCCAGTGGGGCTTTTACAGGCGGTCCTTCATGGTCCAGCGGGGCTAGTGCTGGCGGTGGCCTCCTGGGCAGGTGGGCTGGTGCTGGTGGTGGCCTCCTGGGCAGCTGGGCTGGTGCTGGCGGTGACCTCCTGGGCAGGTGGGCTGGTGCTGGCAGTGGCCTCCTGGGCAGGTGGGATGGTGTTGGCGGTGGCCTCCTGGGCAGGTGAGCCAGTGCTGGTGGTCCTGTCATGGGCAGCTGGGCTTGTGCTGGAGGTGGGCTCTGGGGCATCGGGGATGATGGCGGTCTTCTCCGCCCTGCTGCTCTTCCCAGACTTGCAGGGTTTCTTGTGGCCCTTCCCCACCTTGGAAGGTGTCACATCTGACTCCACACTCCCACCGGGACCCCTGGGAGCGGCTTTGGTGGCTGGAGTCTTCCCCCTCTCCCGCCGGGCACGGGCCAACTTCTGATGCTTCACAGGTGGGGGACTGTCTGTGCTGTGGCTCCGTGCCATACTGGCTGTCCTGGTGGCCGGTGCACTCCACATTCCGGTGACTACAGGCACCACTGGTCCCGGAGATGTTGTAGCTGAGGTGCTACTTCGGGACCTATGAGACAGACTGGGTGGGGGAGGTGTGGGAAAGAGGTCAAGGTTGGACAGGAAATGTTTTTTGGACACACTAGGACGGGTAGCTGGAGGGGGGTTGGGAGTGGAGGAAAAGGTGGTAGTTGTAGGAGGTGTACGTTTAGTGACTTTGGGTGAAGGTGCATGCGCTGGAGGCTACCGTGAAGTGGATCGCTGTTGGGTGGGTGTGTGCCTGGGTTTGTGTATCTTTGGAGGGGGTGTCACAGATACACTGGGAGAGGACACAGGGGAAGTGTGAATGGTAGTGGGGGTGGTGACTGCATGTGAGCGGGGTGTGGTGGTGGATGTACTGGAGAGGGACGTAGTGGCTGTAGAGGTAGTGCATGCAGGTGTGAGTGTAGACAAGACTGGGAGGGAGGAGGGAGACGAGGAGGAGGGGGACACAGTGGAGGCAGTGTATGTTGGTGTGTCTGCATGTGTGTGATGCTTGCGTGAGTGCCTGTGGGATGTGTGGTGCTTATGTTTGCCAGAGCTTCCCTTGTGTGTTAACGTGTGGGCATGCTGGTCTGTAGGTGTGCTTGGGATAGGCTGAGGTACAGGGGTCTGGGTGGAGGAAGTTGGAGGGGGGAGGCTAGAGACAGGGACAATGGCTGCCATCAGTGCTGAGGCCAGAGTCTGAAAAGCTCGCTGAAGGGCCGCCTGACCAGAATGAATGCCCTCCAGGAATGCATTTGTTTGTTGCAACTGCCTCTCTACACCCTGGATGGCATTCAAAATGGTAGACTGCCCAACAGTGAGGGACCTGAGGAGGTCAATGGCCTCCTCACTGAGGGCAGCAGGGGTGACTGGGGCAGGGCCTGAGGTGCCTGGGGCGAAGGTGATGCCCACCCTCCTGGGTGAGCAGGCACGGGGCAAAGGCTGAGGGACTGCTAGGAGGGCGGTGCTGGTAGGGGGGTGGAGGCTGTACCTGTAGATGCGGGGAGCACAGATGTTGCCGCCACCACAAGGGAGCTCCCGTCAGAGGGGGAGTCCGTGTCGCTGGTGTCAGCTCCTGTCCCTGCCGTGGAGCTCCCCTCGGCCTCTGTCCCACTGGTGAAATCTGAGTCCGTAGTCTCGCCCTCCAGGGCCATGTGGGAGGCAGCTCCCTCGTGCTCCAGTGCCACTGCTCCTCCGCCTGATGATGCTAATGAACACAAGAACAGGGAGACCACAAAAAGGGGACGACGACAGAAGAAAGACATGTTGAGGGCATGCATTACCGCTACCGTTGGCGGACACGACAGACACAGAAGCCCCCTGCACTGCGCAGCGCTCTTGGGCTCCACTGTTCAATTCCTGGGAAATGGCCTACAAGGCTACGGATGACATCTGCACACATAGATGACACAGGGGCATGACTAGGTGTAGTTGGCACTCTACAGAGGTGGGGTGGAGTGCCAAATGGCCTGCCTTACGGAGGGGCCTTGCCTACGGAACTCGCCCTGGCCTAGGGAAACCCACAGCCCACCTCCCCCACCCAGACACCTCCACTGCACGCAAAGTCAGCAGAATGAGAGTGTACTCACCCCCTTGTGGCTGCTGTGATGCCCTCAAGCACCCATCCAACTCCGGGTAGGCCACCGCCAGGATCCTGAACATCAGGGGTATCATGGTGCGATGGGCACCCCTCCTACGTTGGGAGGCCATCCCCAGCTGAGCCTCCGCCGTCTTCTTGCTCCAGTGGCGAATGTCCTCCCATCTTTTATGGCAGTGGGTGCTCCGTCTGTTGTAGACCACCAGGGTCCGGACGTCCTTGGCGAAGGCACGCCAAATATCTTTTGTCTGGTGGGCGCTGACCTACATGAAATATACAGGGGAAAAAGAGAAGTTATTACCAACTGCACCGTCAAACTGATTGGCCCCCATCCCTACCCTTGCCATGTGGCACATGCATTCACTGTCTTTCTTGCACGCAGCACTCTCCCCCCTTCCTTCTTACATCCTGCCCTCTCCACACATGCATGGCCCATACAACATGCTCCCTGTGTACTTACCTGTTTGTCTGTAGGACCGTAGAGTAGTGTGTACTGGGGGAGGATCCCATCCATGAGCTTCTCCAACTCCTCCGATGTGAAGGCAGGGGCCCTTTCCCCAGACACTCGAGCCATTGTCTCTTCCAGACCGAGGTCACAGCAGCACTTGCAGTGTAGGTCCTCTCCTGTTGAAGATCAGGTATCGAGTGATTGAATAGATAGAAAATGGAGGTTGCGTCCTCGGCGGTGCGTATCGTCACCACCGGCATACATCGTCATTGGCTCCTGGGACCCATAGGGTCCAATGTTAACCAATGCAGCATTGCGCCGCGGTCTTCGACCGCCTACCGTGACGGTGTACAACGCCAGCGCAGTTACCTCACATCCCATTGTCCCACTTTACAGGTCAGGCAGCCGCCATTTCAGGGGCCAACATGGCTTCATTTTCTACTGCGTCACACATACCTAGGCCTAGACTCTACACACATACAGGCCATCTTTTGTGTTTGCATGGTGTTCTGTGTAAACTGTGGGTACGTACCTCTGAGTTGTTTGACTCTGTGCTCGCTGTTGTGCTTCATAGGCACTGTCTGCTGGGACATGTGAGGAGATGGCAGCATCCTCCGGTGTACCGACCTTTGGTGGACCTGTCGACAATGGAGGAGCGACATTTCATTATCACATACAAGCTTGACCGTGCCACAATCGAGGAACTGTGTACCCAGTTGGAGCCAGACCTGATGTCAGCAATCCGCCATCCCACAGGAATCCCCCCTCAAGTGCAGGTGCTGTCAGTGCTCCATTTACTTGCAATTGGGTCTTTTCAAACAACAGTGGCCATAGCATCAGGGATGTCCCAGCCTATGTTTTCCAACGTATTGTCCAGAGTGTTGTCTGCCCTTCTGAAACATATGCGGAGCTACATCGTTTTTTGTGGAGGATTTGCCTACAGTGAAATGTGATTTCTATGCCCTGGGACACATCCCCAACATCATAGTTGCCATTGATGGGACCCATGTGGCTTTGCCCCCCCCCCCCACAGGAGTGAACAGGTGTACAGAAACCGGAAGAGTTATCATTGGATGAATGTACAGATGGTATGTTGGCAGACCAGTACATCTCCCATGTGAATGCCATGTTCCCTGGCTCAGTGCATGACGCCTACATCCTGCGGAATAGCAGCGTCCCTTATGTGGTGGGTCAACTCCAGAGGCACCGTGTGTGGCTATTAGGTGAGCACCTGGAAGCAAGTCAGTGGGAATGGTTGTCTGGGTCTGGGGATATCCCTCCAGGTTAGTGCGTGTATAACAGTTGTCCCTCACCATTTGCTGGTGACTCTGGTTACCCCAACCTGTCATGGCTTCTGACCCCAGTGAGGAATCCCAGGACAAGGGCAGAGGAACGCTACAATGAGGCCCATGGGCGAACTAAGAGGGTGATCGAGTGGACTTTCGGCCTCCTGAAGGCCAGGTTCTGGTGCCTCCATATGACAGGTGGATCCCTATTCTACTCACCAAAGAAGGTGTGCCAGATCATCGTGGCCTGCTGTATGCTTCACAACTTGGCTTTGCGACAACAGGTGCCTTTTCTGCAGGAGGATGGTCCAGATGGCAGTATTGTGGCAGCTGTGGACCCTGTGGACAGTGAAGAGGAGGAAGCAGAGGAAGAAGACATGAACAACAGGGACTCAGTGATCCAGCAATATTTCCAGTGAGACACAGGTAAGAGTACAGACTTGCCTACTACATGTACTTTAACAGTACTACCTCTCTACTGTCTGTCGTTTTCACCCAGTGTATGGTCACTGAGTTGTCACTTTTCCTTACAATTTCACAGATGTGGGTCCCACTGTGTGACATCTGCTTAGATTCCTCCTGTTTGCCATAGGTATGTTGACATTACAATTGAAAGAGCATTTTGTCCCTGTAATAGCTAATACACTATTTTGAAATCACAGACAGACTCCAGATTGTTTTGTGCTTTAAGTGTGTTTATTTAAGTGCTCAATATTGGAGGGGGTAGTGAAATGGTGAGGGGTGATGGCGGAGAAATGTCCATGGCAGAGTCCAGTCTATTAGTCTCACAGGTGCATTGCCCACATGGGCATAGGAAGTGGAACTGGGGCAGTTTAAGGATGGACATGGTGACAATGGGGGACAGTAGGATGACAATCAGGGTCGTTTCATTTCTTGGCGGGGGTCTTAGCATCGTGCTCTGTCTTTGTCCTGGATCTCAGGGACCGTTTGCGGGGTGGTTCTCCCTCTGCAGGGGGTGGGGTGCTGGTGCGGTGGTCCTGTGGCGGGGCGTCCTGTCCACTAGCGCCGGCGGAGGTGGTGGGGAGTTCATTGTCCATGCTAGAGTCAGGGGCCCCTTGTAGTGCGACGGTGTCCCTCCTGGTGTTCACAAGTTCCTTCAGCACCCCTACGATGGTGCCCAGGGTGGAGCTGATGGTTCTGAGTTCCTCCCTGAAGCCCATATACTGTTCCTCCTGCAGGTGCTGGGTCTCCTGAAACTTGGCCAGTACCGAGCCATTGTCTCCTGGGAGTGGTGGTAGGCTCCCATGATGGAGGAGAGGGCCTCATGGAGAGTGGGTTCCCTTGGCCTGTCCCCCCGTCGCACAGCAGATCTCCCAGTTTCCCTGTGTTCCTGGGCCTCTGTCCCGTGGACCGTGTGCCCACTGCCACTGCCCCCAGGTCCCTGTTGTTGTTGGGGTGGTGGGTTATCCTGGGTTCCCTGTAGTGGTGGACACACAGATGATTGGCGTGTCATGGGGACGGAGGTATGGGCCCGCTGGGTGGGTGCTGAGCTGGTGTTTCCAGAGGGGGGAAGGTCTGTGGTGGCCTGTGACTGGGTGAGAGGAACCGACTGTCCCGAGGTCCCCGATGGGCCGGGCTGGTCATTTAGATCCAGTTGGACAGAGGAGCTGTCATCACTGTGGGCCTCTTCTGTTGGTGGTGTGGACATGTGTGGACCCTCCTGTCTGGTGACGTTGGGTAGGGGTTCTGCAGGGGTATAAAAGGATGGTTATTGCAGCTGTGTGCGTCGTGGTGTGCAATGGGTGGGTGACCGTGTACCCCAGTGCTTGCATTCCTGTGTGGGACCTTGTATGATGATGGTTTAGGGGGTTGTATGGGTATGTGGAGTGGGCATGCTTTAGTGATGTGTGTCCATGCTTTGTTGTTGCATGCAGAGCTTGGTGTTGGGATGGGTGGTTTGTGATGTTAGGACATATGTGAGGAGTTGGGGTGCTGGGGGTGGGAGTGAGGGTGAGGGTGGGGGCATGTGCTGGCATGCTGGTAGGGTGGGGGATGTAATAATTAAGATTTGTCTTACCAGAGTCCATTCCTCCACCTACTCCTGCGAGACCCTCAGGATGCAGATTCGCCAAGTCCTGCTCCTCCCATGTTATTAGTTGTGGGGGAGGAGGTGGGGGTCCGCCTCCAGTCCGCTGAACCCCTAGGTGGTGTCTTGAGACCACGGAACGCACCTTCCCCCATAGGTCATTCCACCTCTGCCTGATGTCCTCCCAATTTCTTGGGTGCTGTCCCACTGCGTTGACCCTGTCCACTATTCTTCGCCATAGCTCCATCTTCCTTACTATTAAGGTGTGCTGCACCTGTGATCCGAATAGCTGTGGCTCTACCCAGACGATTTCCTCCACCATGACCCTGAGCTCCTCCTCCGAGATCCTGGGGTGTCTTTGCCGTGCCATGGGGTGGTGTGGGTGATGTGTGGGGTGGAGTGTGTGGTGATAAGTGTCCTGATATGTAGTGGTGTGTTGTGTGAGGTGCGTGGAAGTTCTGTGGGTGATGGTGTTGTGTGCCTGTGGATGCTGTTGTTCTTGCTGTTGGTGTCTCTCTCTGGCCTTCTTTATGAATTTTTGGTTGTATCGGTTTGTGGGTGATGTGGGTGTGTGTTTCATATTGTAATGGGTGTGTGGGTGTGGTGTGTGTATGTGTATCAGGTGTGTGTATTTTGAATTGTCCAATGTGGCTGTGTTTTGTAAGAGTGTGTGTATTTTGAGCGCGGCGGTGTGTACCGCCAATGGAATACCACGGTTGAAAGACCACCGCTTGGATTTGTGCGTCGTGATAGTGTGGGCGTATTTCTTTTGGCGTGACGGGGGAGGATTTGTTTTTGGCAGTTTATTACTGACCTTTGGTGTGGCGGACTTGTCTGGGTGTCTGAATTTTGGCGGATTCCGAACTGTGGGTCATAATAGGTGTGGCGGAATTCCGCGGCGGTGTGTTGGCGGTCTTCTGCACGGCGGTAAGCTGCTTTTACCGCCAATGTTGTAATGAGGGACTAAGTAACAACTCAACTACTACATGCCATCCTTACCCAAGCACAAGTTACAACGAATCGCCATGATCCAAATCTTTCCCTAAAGTCCAAATTACATCTTATTTCACACACAGGGGTCATGCACACCATCTTTGTCACACGCAGTGGCACAAGCAAATAACACCTTTCACTTCTTTCAGTTTCCACCAGT
This sequence comes from Pleurodeles waltl, assembly GCF_031143425.1. Lineage (NCBI taxonomy): Eukaryota > Metazoa > Chordata > Amphibia > Caudata > Salamandridae > Pleurodeles > Pleurodeles waltl. The sequence continues at coordinate 350,484,280 of NC_090445.1, read as the reverse complement.
GGTAAGAAACCAATGGCACTAGAATGACCCTTATAGACTAAAAAATAAGATTGAGGTGCTGGCCCTATATCACACCCAGGGCCTATGCGCACCATCTGTGTCACTCCCAGTGGTCCAAGCGATGAGGCCTTGCCCTTATATCACAGTCAGAGGACAAGCATACCATCTGTGATACTCCCAGCAGTACCCTGTATCACAACCAGGGGCAAGCATAGTATCTGTGACGCGCCCAGAGGTTCAAGTAACTAAACAACACTTTCACTTTCCCTAACCCTGTGCCGACTATCATAAAAAGGTGACCTCAGTCGGATCACCTCCGAGACTGCCTTTCTGCTACTCAGTTCGGACACATGGAATGAGCAATGTGTTAGATTTCTGTCAGTGGCTGTGCGCTCCCTTTAAATTTATACACTTCTTCCTAGTTTGCCATATAAAAAATGCTGAAACTAATGATCAGATGCAGTCTCTTACCCAGTGACTGCAGCTTCAGGGTTGACCTATGCCCCGCAGATTCAGCAGAACTTTCATACAATTGCGACATCTGCTCTTCTCCTTTGTTGGCAAGATGTGAATCCGTACGGGTGGTGTCTTCTTCCTTCGGCTGCAGTCGGATTTGAAAAACCAATCTCTTCTATCTGGCTCACCTAAATGTTGTTTTAATGTGGATTTTCCTTCAAAAAAATTAAAGACAAAAGGTGTTTGACAAAACAGGAACAGTTGATTTAATCAAACACAGCTGCTGGGAGAGCAGCACAGAGTTGGGGTCTGATGACTGTCTCAAGGTAGATTGGTTCTGATCATCATTATATACATTTCTCAAAGTCATAAAACTGACCATTTGATAAAGTGCGCATGTGGATCTCGATGTTGGATAAACATAATGCTAGCCAGTAGGCAACATGTCCAGACGTCTGGAATGGAAGCGTATGATCACTGCGTGTTGTGTGTTTGCTGTGTTCTGATTGGCTGAGTGTTCCTGACTTCATGTGGCATCTAACTTTTATGGTGTTTTGGGACCGCGCACCCCTCCAGCCAAATGTGTTTTATTGGGGGCAATCTCCTAGGACCATTGTGATGTCGCTGCTTATCTAAGGGATTGATCTGGGTTTTTCCTGTTCGCACAATTGTCTACAGGCTACATGTCACCCCACCTCTGATCTGTCAATCAGTTGCTTCAGGCCTAGGTTGCAGGGCTTGCCTGACCACGTATTTTTGACTCTGGGTTTAGGAAGAGGTCACATTGGGTGGATTTGACAATACGGATGCGAGTTCATTGTTGTGGGTACACATATCATGTTGTCATTGTTTTCATCTATATTAACACTGCTCACAGTTGTAGTAGGTTTCTTTACCACTTACACAGCTGAAGTGCATTCCAGAGCTTTTCAGTTCAACAACTCAAAGTGGAGCTAATCATAAAGGGGGGGTTGGAGCCAGCTACCTGGCATACAAGTACACAATTCACCCAAATGCATTGCGGTACATGCAGTGCATGATAGCACTCACTTTATCTGAAAGTGTTCAGTACTCTCCATTATTGGTTCAGCCAGTACTGTTTATCTCTAGACACATGTTTCAGCATATTTGCTCTCCTTCAGTAGAGAGCTACAACTAAAATGTGGGGGTACAGCCAATGCTGTTCACAGTCATCTCAGTACAATCAGTATGAACCAACTTAATAGTGAAGGGATAAGGAAATGCTGGTATGTCCTCAGGGCCAAAACAAAGGAAAAAATCACCACTAGGATGAAGGAAGAAGCCAGCATTTTTTAGCCTAGCTGGATCAACACTGATGCCTGAAACACTGACAGGAGTTAGTAGTATTGACAGGTCTACAAAACCACAGATACAGGACGGTGCAAAACCATCCTACATGGTTTTACTTGCTTGCAGACATGGTTCATTAGAGTCACAGCAGGGCCATTTGTTTAATATATATAAAATAGTCCCAATCCAGCATATATAATACACTGTAATTATACAATTTAGAGCTTGCATCTGAATTACTGGTGAAAGCAATGATGGGAGTTGAATATTTTTTATTACATGTGTATGTTATTACAAATACAAGTATACATGTCTTTACTTAGACATTAAACACTTACAAAAAAGGATCTAAATGGTACCTTAAATGTTTTCTCAATAGAGGAATGAAGATGAAGAAAAGGAGGATGACATTGAGGAGCTGTAGGGAAATGTGGGTGACTAGTGCTACATCCCTCATGACAAGCCTGTAAGAACTGTCAGTCTTAGGGTGGTCTTCCACCAAACTTTTTGCCTTCCTTCTCCATTTCTTCTGATCTTGTCTTTGGTGGCTTTAGGACTCTGCACAATTTACCACTGCTAACCAGTGCTAACGTGCATGCACTCCCTCCTTAAAAGAGGGAAACATTGGCTCATCCCCAATTGGCATATTTAGTTTACTTGTAAGCCCCTAGTAAAGTGACAGTACATGTGCACAGGGCCTGTAAATTAAATGATACTAGTGGACCTGCAGCACTTATTGTGTCACCAACTTAAGTAGTCCTTAAAACATGTCTGAAGCCTGCCGTTACAGCCTGAGTAGTTTTTTTTAACTGCCATTTCGACCTGGCAAAATAAACCTTTTGCCAGGCCAAAACCTTTCCTTTTTATACATATAATTCAACCCTAGGGTTGACCCTGAACAGTTAGGAGGGTATGGTGCAATGTATTTAAAAGGTAGGATATGTACTTTTCAGTTTTACATGATCTGGTAGTGTAAAATTCTTAAGTTTGTTTTTGACAACTGCAAGTCCTACTGTTCCCATTGACTAACATCAGAGTTACCAAAGTACATTTTACGGGTGTAGTTTCCAAATGGAAATAGGCAAACAGTTTCTCTTTGGTATTTTTGGAATCCTAATTTAGAATCCTAACTTGTGGTAAACGTTAGACAAGGCCCTTTCTGCAGGGTCATCCTCAAACCTTTTGCCTTCTATTTTTGCTTAATTTGTTTTTGCTGGCCTTAGGGCTACGTGCACTTTACCACTGCTAAGCGGTGCTAAACTGATTGTGCTTTCTCCTCTTAACATGGTAATATTGACTTATACACAATTGGCATATTTAATTTTCTTGTAAGTACCTAGTAAAGTGGTACTATGTAAACCCAGGGCCTGTATATTATATGCTACTAAGGGGCCTGTAGCACTAATTGTGCTACCCACTTAGGTAGCTCTTTAAACATGTCTCAGGCCTGCATTACAGAGCCTGTATGTGTAGTTTAAACTGCCATTTGAATCTGGCAAAATAAACTTTTTGCCAGGCTCACACCTTCCGTTTTTATACACATGTGCCACCTCTAGGGTAAGCCATTGACAGCCCAGAGGGGAGGGTGCAATGTATTTAAAGAATAGGGCATGTACTTTTAAGTTTTATATGTCCCAGTAGTGCCAAATTACTCAATTGTCCTTTCAGTACTGCAAGGATAACATTGGTGTTGCCTTCTTATATTTTATAAGTGTAATTTCCAAATAGGAAGCTATAATCAGTTCATGTTTAGTATCTTTTGGAATGCCAATTTCAAATCCTAACTTATGTTGAAGTCAGATTTTAAATTATAATTCTGAAAATGCCGCTTTTAGAAAATTTACATATTCTTGCCTTAGCTATTTGAAGCCTGCACCCTGCCTGGGTCACATGACTAGGTGTAGCTGACAGTTGGGCTTTGTGTATTCCTCATAGACAGCCACACACAATGGGAGCATGGGTGTGATTGGGACTTGAATAGATTGTGTCCAGTCTTCACACAACGCCTAGCGACCCTCCATTGTCACTTCAGACAGGTTGGAGCCAGGGCAAGAGAGGTAGGGAATTCCCTGTACTTCAAAGACACTGTCTAGAAGGTGCTCCTACCATCTGGAAACAGGGCATCAGGGTATAAGAGAAAGGCCTCAGACACCACCACTTCAATACACTTCTTGACCTGTGGAGTCTCTACCAGGAAGAAGGACTGCACTGCTTTTGAAGGACTGGCACTCTGCTAGACTGCACTCTGTGGACTCCTTCTTTGCTGTGCTGACCAGCTACCTGCTGCCCTCTTGCCTGGGTGAGAAGGACTGGATCTGTGTCACTTGAGCCCAGAACTCAGAGTGACTCCAAGGGCTAGTGGGCTGGCATCCTGAGATGAAGCCTCATGGACATAACAGGTTTCCAACAATGTTGCATCTGGAACTGGATTCTGTCATCTGTGAGTTTACCTTGCCAAGTGATACCCCCCTAGTCCTGGACCCTTGGAAGTGGGCTTAAGGTGCTTTGGCACCTTTGTGGATGTAGGGGAACTGATGCATCACCTTTGTTGCACCGGAATCCCTAAACAGAACCAATGCATCACTGCTGCTGCATCGAATGGACCTGTCGCGAGGATCCACATAGCTGCTGCAGTCTGAATCACCTTCAGAACCGACATTGTGCAATGCATCCTCAGCTCAGGCCCTCGCATCTCCCAATGCCGGACTCAGCCTCCCAGCTCCTCAGAATCAAGGACTCACACCGACTGTGTGACCCAACCCCAATGGTGGACTTTGCATCACAAGCCCTGTCAATGAGATCCTTGACGTGGCAACACAATAAGACCTCACACTGCAGCCTCACTGCATCTTGGAACCGGTGCATTGCCTCGGCTATGAGACTCAGATCCACTGAAAACTCTGCAACCCATGATTTAAGGTACACTGTTCCACTGTCCTAACTGAATCCATGTAACTGACACGAGATCCATAGCAGTCGGCTGGAACTTGTGACTTTGTCCCTGTACGGCATGACCAAATATTCACAGTTGGCGCTTTATGACATTTGGTGCTAGTTTCTCTAAAAAAAAAAAAATGTAGTACCTCCGGTTCTACTAATTGGATTTTTGGCATTTTGGTCTTGTTTTATTTATTAAAAGCAACTTGACTATTATAACTCTGATGTGGGTTCCTTTTGTGGTGTGCTCTTACTGTTTTACTATTTGAAGTGTGGCACAAATATTTGATACAAGCTACCGGGGGTTGAGCATAGGATAATTGGGGGTTTGATTTTGCCTTACTCTGATAAGGATTGTCATCTGCTGCTTGACCAGGGCTTACATCCCAGTCAACCAACAACCCAGTTCCTTACAGTAAAGTTGTATTTTACGTTACCATTCCGAAAATACCCCTTTTAGACAGATTACATTTTCTGGCCTTTGCCACTTAGTGCTTGTAGTCTGTCTATGGTCACATGACTGGGTTTATCTGACAGCTGGGCTTTTTTGTGTACTGCCTAGACAGCCACACAGAATAGGATCTTAGGTGTGTCTGGGTGGGCCATCACTGGCAGGGTGGGAAGGAGAAGCAGGTCACAGCCCCATTTACAACTGAATAGGCTGTGTCCTGCCTCCACACAAAGGCTGCATACCCACCGTAGTTAGTCTGGAGTCAGGACAGGGATGGCAGGATGTCTCAGGACTTCAAAGGAAAACTTATAGAAGCTTCATCCCACTTCAAAGGCACAACGGGCTATACATACCGGACATCAGATACCCACTCTTCAGTACACTTCTGGACCTGAGAGTACCCTGCCAGGATAAAGGACTGCTGAGCTGCTAAAAGACTGCCACTCTGGTGACTGTATTCTACTGGACCAGTGCCTTGCTGTGCTGCTACTTTGATGTGCTGAACTGATGCCTGCTGCACTCCTGCCCGGGGGAGAAGGATTGGACCTGCATCTCTTGAACCCAGAGTGGCTCCAAGGCATAGATAACTGCTTTCCTGAGTTGAGCCTGAGGGACAGAAGCTTCCAAAAACATTGCACTTGCATCTAAAACGCTGCCATCTGTGAGTCTACCCTGCCAAGTTGTACCGCCCTAGTCCTGGACCCTGGGAAGTGGGCCTAAGATGCTCTGCCACCCATTGTGGATCCAAAAGAGCTGACACATGTTCTCTGCTGTGTGGCGCAAACCCCATTAGAATCAATGCATCGCTGCACTGTTTGAATCGGAACAGCCACAAAGACCCACATCGCAATGCAACCCCATGCTGTATTGGAACCACCACAGCGTGACACATACTTGGCTTAGGTCCTCGCATCCCTCATTGACAGCAGCCTCAACAACAATGCTGGATTCTGCATTGCAGCCTCACAGCGCCTCAGAACCGACGCATCACCCCGACTGCACAGTGCATCCTTGATTCTGAACTTTGCATCGCAAGCTCTTGCCGATGAGATCTTTGATGTTGACGCAACAGGAGTTCGCAAAACAGATATTGCGTTATAACTGGCACATCGCTTTGGCTGAGCAACCCATCTTCAACACAGATCCTCACAAGGCTCTGCAAACCAGGATTGAAGGTATTTTGTTCAACAAGCATATTTGGGTCCCCATAGCTGGCCCGCACTCCATCACGGTCAGCCTAAACTTGGGACTTTGTCCCGGTCCAGAACGACCAGTCATCCACAGATGCTGCTTTTATTTACGCCTTTTGGGGCTATTTTCATTAAAATCTTTTAAATTGAATATCTCCGGGCCAACTGATTGGATATTTGTTATTTTGGTCTTGTTTTGTTTATAAAAATTACTCTATTGTTCTATCTCTGTTGTGGGTCATGTTTGTGGTGTGTTTTCACTGTGTTACTGTTTGAAGTTTTGCACAAATACTTTACACATCACCTCTGAGTTAAGTCTGACTGATCTGTGCCAAGGTACCCAAGGGTTGGGCACAGGATAATATTGGGTTTGCTTTTGATGTCACTGTGAGAAGAATTGTGGTTGCTGCTTGAGAAGGGTTTTAGCCCCCTTAACCAGTAACCCAATTTCTTAAAAAAGACCATTAGCAAAACCATTATCCCCTTCATTTGGACATTTGAGACAAGAACGATAAACACAGGACACTCACCATCATCAATAACGCAGGCAACATTCAATGCAGAAGTGTTCATATTGGAGCAAGGTTTACAAATGGTGTTGGTGGTAAAGGAGCCACCCATTCACAAGGGGAATTCCATGCTTTCAAGGGTTTGACACTTTCCCTACAAAAAAATAATTAGTTAATGGCAATACGTAGCATGTGAAAAAGTGTTGGTGACTTGTAAAAAAAAGCACATTAGTGAGTTTCAGGGCAGTAACTGAAAGCCAAAGATCCATGATCACACAAATGAAGTCACTGAAAACGGTGGTGATACATTCATGCAGTGCCCTCCAAGAGGAATCGGAGGTAGGAACAAATTGTAGACATGCTAAAGTTGTTTGGAAGATCTTTTGACCAGATGAAAACAGCCACTGTAAATTTACAGGTCGAAATGGGACACTTTTATAGTGATGTTCCCAAAGTCTTGGATCAGGTTCAATCTGATACCGCCAATTCAGATTAGAAACAGGGAGCAGACTGAGTCTACAGAATGAGAGGGCACCCAAGCCAAATCAGTATCTCTGTGGCTGACTCATCACACATGTTTTGCACATGCAGTTGCAGAACAGATGAAGAGGGGCCAAGTGTTGATGCCTTATCAGAAATGGCAGGAGATGCAAGATTGCAGAGAAGGCCAAAGGAGTGATGACAATCTGTACTTTTTGTTTTAAATGTGTAAAATTTGTCATATCATTTCTTATGAACAATAAGTCATAGGTAATTACTTTTCTTGATTTTCTGTTTCTTTCTTCTAGCTGTAAGTAAATAGCTATTGTTGTATTTTTGTGGGTATACAAACAATGCAAGCTTGTGAAATTCTTCTTTATGAGTGGATGACTGGAATTTCCTACCTTAATAGTGGTTGTTAGCAATATCTGTTTGTGTGTCCTTGTTGATGCAACACCTGTTGTTGCCTAGTGATGTGAGACAAGTGGTCATTCATGGAGTCATTATTGTCAGGGTCAATGCGGAGGCCTCCTATAGTGACAATGTTGTATATGATTAAGCAACAAGTCATCATTTTGCAGCAGGTCTCCAATGCATATTGCAGAGCCCCACCACTTTTGTGAAGAGAATGGATTCTTCCTGTAAACAATCCAAGCATAACGCTCAACTACAGGCTTTGGGGCATCTTTAAGAGCCCGTTGTGCTGCCTTAGCTTTGCCTTAGCATAATTTTTTTTACGCTAAGGTGGCCTTTTCCCCACGCCATATTTACAAAGTGGAGCAAAGTGTGCATTGCGCCACTTTGTAACCCCTTGTGCCACATTATGCCTGCAACGGGCATAATGTATGCCGTGGGGCACTAGGAAGCCCGCAAAAATGGCACAGCGAAATTTAACAGATTTCCTTGTGCCATTTTGGCATCATTTTTAACACCTGCTCAGAGCAGGCGTTAAAATGAGGCACCCATAGAAGCCTATAGGCCTTCTTATACTTTGCTACACTAGCATCACCATTTTGAATGCTAGTGTAGCAAAGCGCCACAATAGCATAAAAAAAATGTACGCTATTGCGCTAATAACCGCCATCGTGCACTGTGTTATAAATATGGCGCAACCATGGCGTTGTTAGGTGCCAGTAGGGGGGGCGCATCAGCTCTGATATGCAACCTTTTCATAAATATGGGCCTTTGTTTTTTAAGAGCAAGTAGTAGCTCCTCTCCGTTTGGTCCTTGGGATGTTGGGATGATGTCAAAATCCATGGCCAAATGGCATGCCCACTATCTCCACTCAACAAAAATTATCAAAGAGCTGCTTGGATACATAGGCCCTCATTATGACTTTGGTGGTCTTGCAAAAAGACCACCGATGCCACGGGTGCCACAATACCACCAGTGCTGGCAGTATTGGTGGCATCCCATTATGACATTTCCGCTGGCCCAGCGGAAAAGTCACATCAACATTGCTGCCAGCTCATAATAGAGCCGGTGGCAATGTTGATGTGCAGTGGGTGCAGCAGCTCCTGTCGCGCATTTCACTGCCCAAAATTCGGGCAGTGAAATGCGCGATGGGGCTGTGCCTGGGGCCCCCTCCACTGCCCTTGCCAAGTGCATGGGCAGTGGAGGGGCCCCCAGGGGCACCCCAAGTCCCCCTTACCACCAGCCTTTCCATAGTGGTGTTCACCCCCATGGATAGGCTGGCGGTTGGGGATTATGACCACCTGGCGGAAGCCTGGCGGTCAAGTGGAGGGGCCGGCAATATGGCTGTGGCTAATGTGCCATGGTCATAATATACTGGTGGTAGACCGCCAGCCTGTTGGCGGTGTTACCGCCAGTGTACCGCCGGCAGCCAGGGTCGAAATGACCTGCATAATATTAAAGGAGTACAGTGTTCTCGCTTACCTAAGAAAGCAACCATTCATAAGATATCCTCTTGTCAAATGGTTGTACAGTGAGCTTCAACAGATCTGAATGAATCACAGGTAAGTCCAGGGTATCATGTTGCAAGATCTGTGATCAATCAATCTGAATTACTTTAGACCTGAATGTTTAGTGAATGCTGACTTTAATGAATTCTGTATAGGTAGTCGGTACCTGGTGTTGGGCAAATTAATCCATGTGTTTAATCTATGCAACCAAAAACATGTGGGAACTGTGCTAGGTGGTAAAATCTAACCAAGATGCTGTGCAATTTATGATGTATATTTGCGAAATTAATGTGAACATTGTGGATTACAAGGACACGCATGATGTACATTTTGTGATATTCCGCCTGCTACAACAATTATGCCCCGCTAACTCCTTGAGGTAATCAAATGTGAGGAGCACATGGCCTTCACATGAGTAGGTACTACCTGACGTTTCTGCGTATTGCTAAGTAAATTTGACTTTACATCATCTATTAACTCCAATAACACAAGCTACGCTTTGCATATATTTCCTCCTCAGTATGTTCAAAATGTGTGACATATTTTCTAAAGTCTCTTTCCTTTCTTATTTTTTCCTTTTTTGGGCTTACAAACGTTCTTTCTCCTCACCATAGCATTTAGAGCACGTATTGTTCTTTGTGTATCTACGATGCACCTGGTTACTCCCTGTTTCCACTTGGTGATAAGTTGCATGTGCTAAACACCCATTCTGCAACTGTTCACTAATAGTGAATCTCTAGTACATCTAAAAAGCACATCCTTATTAGGAAATCACAAGTAAGAAATCGCTATTGGGAATCGATAAATCAAGGAATTACAATTTGTGTAAAAAATGACAGTCCAAGTGGCCTTTTGTTGTTCTCTACATACTGGAAGCACATTTCAGCTGTTGCTAACCAGATTGCGACTAGTAACTGAAGAGCTTAACTGTCATTCACTTGCCCACCAGTTCCTTCCTGCAGCATTACATAAATAAAGTTTTTCCGGCTTAAACACTATTGCTCGAAAGGACATTGATAAGACCTACAATGTGATACCCCACCCCAAAACATCTACCAATGACTCATAGATAAATCCACTGGTGAGGCTTTAAGCACACATGGTATAGCTGAGCGGTCGCTTCCATTACTGAACCCATCTGTTAACAGATTCAAAGCCTTCTCTTAGTTCTGAATATCCGCAGGTTTCCTTTGTGAGCCTGGCTGATTACTCCCCTTGATAGAATAGTTGGATGTACCAAATCACCAGCTCTCACATTCTCTGGTTCCAATGGTAGTTCCATCTGGACATTGGCCAAACACCACAACTTCAGTTCCTCAGGTCGATCATGGGAGATACATTTCTCAACCTCTCTAAAAACAAAGGCCCTCATTACAACATTGGCGGTGAATCCAACCCTGCTTACCGCCGTGCAGAAGACCGCCAACACACCGCTGCGGCCGTGGAATTCCGCCACAGATATTACGACCCACAGCTTGGAATCCGCCAAAATCTAGACACCCACACAAGTCCGCCACACCAAAAATCAGTGATAAACTGGCGATAACAAAACCTCCGCCGTCACGCCAACAGGAATACGCCCACACTATCACGACCCACGAATCCACGCGGCGGTCTTTCAACCGCGGTATTCCATTGGCGGTACACACTGCCACGCTCAAAATACACACACATTTACAAAACACTACCACATTGGACAAAACGAAATATACACACACCTGATGCACATACACACACCACTCCAATACATCCAATACAATATAAAACACAAACCCACATTACCCACAAACCCTTACAATGAAAAATTTGGAAGAAGCAGAGAGACAGAAAAGCAAAGACCACACCAGCATACAGAGGCACACAACACCATCACTCATACACATCCACGCACAAAACACCACACACCTCAAAACATCACCCCACACATCACAACACACACCACCTCACACATCACCCACACCACCCCATGACACCGCAAAGACACCCCAGGTTTTCTGAGGAGGAGCTCAGGGTCATGGTGGAGGAAATCATCTGGGTAGAGCCACAGCTATTCGGATCACAGGTGCAGCACACCTCCATAGCTAGGAAGATGGAGCTATGGCGCAGAATCGTGGACAGGGTCAACGCAGTGGGACAGCACCCAAGAACACGGGATGACATCAGGAAGAGGTGGAATGACCTACAGAGGAAGGTGCGTTCCGTGGTCTAAAGACACAACATTGTGGTTCAGAGGACTGGCGGTGGACCCACACCTTCTCCCCCACAACTAACAACATGGGAGGAACAGGTCTTGGCTATACTGCATCCTGAGGGCCTCGCAGGAGTAGCAGGAGGAATGGACTCTGGTAAGTCAAATCTTTCACTACCATACACCCCACCCACCTGCATGCTATCACATACCCCCACACTCACCCTCACCCCCCAATCCAACTCCTCACATATGTCCCACTATGACAAACCACACATCCCAACACCAAGCCCTGCATGCAACAACAGAGCATGGACACCCATCACCAATGCATGTCCACTACACATAGCCACACAGATCCCCAAACCAAATATCACACAAGGTCCTACACACAAATGTAAGCACTGGGGCACAGGGTCACCCACCCATGCACACCATGGCACACACAGATGCGGTAATCATGCCTTTACACCCCTGCAGGATCCCCTACCCAACGTCACTGGACAGGAGGTTCCAGACATGTCCACTCCCCCAACAGAAGAGGCCCACATTAAAGACAGCAGCTCTGTCCAACTGGATCTAGATGACCAGCCCGGCCCATCTGGGACCTCGGGACAGTCGGTTCCCCTGACACAGTCACAGGCCACCACAGAGCCTCCCCCCTCAGAAACACCAGCACAGCACCCACCCAACAGGCCCATACCTCTGTCCCCAGGACACGTCAAGCACCAGTGTGTCCACCACTACAGGGACCCCACGCAAACCCACCACCCCAAGTACATCAGGGCCCTGGGGGCAGTGGCAGTGGGCACAAGGTTCAGGGGACAGAGTCCCAGGAAAACCGGGAAATTGGGAGGTCTGCTGTGTGACGGGGGAGGACAGGCCAGGGAACCCACTCTCCACGAGGCCCTCTCCAACACCATGGGAACGTACCATCATTCCCAGGAGACGATGGCAACGGTACTGGTCAAGTTTCAGGAGATCCAGCGACTGCAGGAGGAACAGTATTTGGTGTTCAGGGAGGAACTCAAGTCCATCAACACTACCCTGGGCACCATTGTAGGGGCGCTGAAGGACCTTGTGAACACCAGGAGAGACACATTGGCACAACAAGGGGCCCCTGACACTAGCCTGGACAATGAACTGCCCACCACCTCCTCTGGCGCTAGTGGACAGGAGGCACCGCCACAGGACCACAACACCAGAACCCCACCCCCTGCAGATGGAGAACCACCCCGCAAGCGGTCCCTGAGATCCAGGACAAAGATAGAGAACAATGCCAAGACCCCCGCCAAGAAATGGGACCACCCTGAATGTCATCCTTCTGTCCCACTTTGTCACCCTGTCCATCCTTAAACTGCCCTAGCTCCACTCCCTATGCCCCTTTGGACAATGCACCTGTGAGACAAATAGACTGGACTCTGCCATGGACATTCCTCCATCATCACCCCTGCCCTTTTTACAACCCCCTCCACTATTTTGCACTTAAATAAACACCCTTGAATCACAAAACAAGCTGTGCTTTCACAATTGTGTAGTTGCAATAACTGTGGAAAAACCCAATGTCCATTCTAATGCCTACATACCTATGTCACACAGCTCTAGTCCATGAGGTAACATAGCAGAGGTCCCACAGTGGGACCTACATCTGTGAAATTGAAAGGCAAAGTGACAAATCAGGGTTCATACACTGGGTGAAAGTGACAGACAGATGATAGGTCTAACAATTTTATCAGATGTAGGATGCAGTGATGTCTTCTTACCTCTGTATCACTGGAAGTATTGCTGGATCACAGTGTTTCTGTTGCCAATGTCCTCTTCTTCTGCCTCCTCTTCTTCACTGTCCCAGGCTCCACAGCTGCCACAAGACCTCCTTCTGGACCATCTTCCTGCAGAAAAGGCACCTGTCATCACAAAACCACGTTGTGCAGCATTCAGCAGGCCACGATGATCTGGCACACCTTCTTTGGTAAGTAGTATAGGGATCCACCTGTCATATGGAGGCACCTGAACCTGGCCTTCAGGAGGCCGAAGGTTCTTTCAATAATCCTCCTAGTTCACCCATGTGCCTCATTGTAGCGTTCCTCTGCCCTTGTCCTGGGATTTCGCACTGGGATCAGTAGCCATGACAGGTTGGGGTACCCAGAGTCACCTGCAAATGTCGAGGGACAACTGTTAGACACACACTAACCCTTAGGGACAACCTCAGACCCACACAACTATGCACACAGTATAGGATCCTTGTCCTCACCTAATAGCCACACACAGTACCTCTGGAGTTGCCCCATCACATAAGGGATGCTGCTATTCTGCAGAATGTAAGCGTCCTGCACTGAGCCAGGAAACTTGGTGTTCACATGGGAGATGTACTGGTCAGCCAAACACACCATCTGCACATTCATAGAATGGTAGCTCTTCCAGTTTCAGTACACCTGTTCACTCCTGCGGGGGGTACCAAGGCCACATGTGTCCCATCAATGACACCTATGATGTTGGGGATATGTCCCAGGGCATAGAAGTCACCTTTCACTGTGGGCAAATCCTCCACCTGAGGGAACACGATGTAGCTGCGCATGTGTTTCAGCAGGGCAGACAATACTCTGGACAACACGTTGGAGAACATAAGCTGGGACATCCCTGGTGCTATGGCCACTGTTGTTTGAAAAGACCCACTTGCCAGGAAATGGAGTACTGATAGGACCTGCACTAGAGGGGGGATTCCTGTGGGATGGCGGATTGCCGACATCAGCTCTGGCTCCAACTGTGCACACAGTTCCTGGATTGTGGCATGATCTAGTCTGTAGGTGACTGTTACATGTCGCTCTTCCATTGTCGACAGGTCCACCAGCGGTCTGTACGCCGGAGGATGCCGCCATCTCCTCACCTGCCCCAGCGGACGTGCCCTATGGATGAGAACAGTGATCACAGAGTCAGCCAACACTGAGGTAGGAAAAAAACAATAGTATTGCACACATTTGTCAATATGCTATGTGCCTGTCTCTGTGCATATGCAAGGCCTATATATGTGTGACGCATTAGAAAATATTGCCATGTGGCCACCTGAAATGGCGGCTGCCTGACCTGTAATGTGGGACAAGGGGATATGAGGTAACTGCGCTGGCGTTTTACACCATTGCGATAGGTGGTTGAAGACCGCGGCGCAATCCTGCATTGGTTTACATTGGGCCCTATGGGTCCCAGGAGCCAATGACGATGTACGCCAGTGGTGACGGTACGCACCGCCGCAGACATGACTGCCATTTTATCTCTGTTCACTCACTTGATACCTGGTCTTCAACAGGAGAGGACCTACACTGCAAGTGCTGCTGTGACCTCAGTCTGGAAGCGACAATGGCTCATGTGTCTGGGGAAAGGGCCCCTTCCTTCACATCGGAGGAGTTGGAAACACTAGTGGATGGGGTCCTCCCCCAGTACACGCTACTCTACGGTCCTCCAGACAAACAGGTGAGTACACTGTGAGCATGCTGTATGGGCAATGCCTGTTTGGTGTGGTGTGGATGGAAGATACGGGGGGGAGATGAGGCCTGCATGATTGGACAGTGAGTGTATGTGCGTCAGGGCAAGGGTGGGAACGTGGGACAATGACTGTGATGGTCCGGACGGTAAAAGTTTTGCATTTTCCCCTGTACTATTCCTCTAGGTCGGCGCCCACCAGAAGAAGGATATTTGGCGTGTCATCGCCAAGCACATCCGGACCCTGGGGGTCCACCACAGATGGAGCACCTACTGCCGTAAAAGATGAGAGGACCTTCGCTGCTGGAGCAAGAAGATGGTGGAGGCCCAGCTGGGGATGGCCTCCCAACATGGGAGGGGTGCCCGTCGCACCATGACCCCCCTGATGTTCTGGATCCTGGCGGTTTCGTATCCGGAGTTGGATGGGCGCTTGAGGGCATCACAGCAGCCACAAGGGGGTGAGTACACTCACATTCAGCTGACTCTGCGTGCATTGGAGGTGTCTGGGTGGGGGAGGTGGGCAGTGGGTTCCACTAGGCTAGGGCGAGCTTTGTAGTCAAGGACCCTTTGTGAAGCAGGCTGAGTGGCACCCCATCCCCACCAGTGGTAAAAGCAATCTACACCTAGTCAGGCTCCTGTGACTTCCATGTGTGCAGCAATCGGGCATAGGCCATGTACCCCATGTCCCTGTGATTAATTAGGGAACTCCAAGTGCATGGCGTAGTGCAGAGGGCTGCTGTGTCTGTAGTGTCCGGCAACGGCAGCAGTATTGTATGCACCGAACATGTCTTTCTTCTTTCTCCCCCCCCTTTTTGTGGTCTCCCTGTTCTTGTGTGCATTAGCATCAACAGGCAGAGGAGCTGTGCCACCGGAGCAGGAGGGAGCTGCATCCCACATGGTCTTGGAGGGCCAGACAAGAGAGTCTGAATTCACAAGTGGGACGGAGGGCCAGGGGAGCTTCACGGCGGGGACAGGAGCAGGGTCCAGCGACACCAACTCTTCATCTGATGGGAGCTCCCTTGCAGTGGCAGGCCCCTCTGTGCCCACCCCATCTACAGGTACAGCCGGTACCCCCCCTACCAGCACCGCCCTCCCAGCAGCCTCTCAGTGCGTGTCCCATGGCCGCTCACCCAGGAGGATGGGCATCTCCTTCGCCCCAAACACCTCAGACCCTGCCCCAGTCAGCCCTGCTGCCTCAGTGAGGAGGCTATTAACCTCCTGAGATCCCTCACTGTTGGACAGTCCACCATTCTGAATGCCATCCAGGGTGTGGAGATGCAGTTGCAACAGACAAATGCATACCTGGAGGGCATTCATTCTGGCCAGGCAGCCCAACAGAGAGCATTTCAGGCTCTGGCCTCTGCACTGATGGCAGCCATTGTCCCTGTGTCCAGCCTCCCCCCTCCAACTTCCTCCACCCAGACCCAATCCCCAGTACCTCAGCCTATCCCAAGCACACCAATCAGACCAGCATGCACACACCTCAACACACAATGGTGGCTCTGGCAAACATAAGCACCACACATCCCACAAGCACTCACACAAGCATCATACCCATGCACACATACCAACATCCACTACCTCCACTGTGTCCTCCTCCTCCACGTTTCCCTCCTCCATCCCTGTCACGTCTCCACTCACACTTGCATGCACTACATCTTCAGCCCCTACCTCCAGCACGCCCATCACCACACACTGCTCACATGCACTCACCACCCCCACTACCATTCACACATCCCCAGTGTCCTCTCCCAGTGTGTCTGTGAGCCCTCCTCCCAAACTACACAAATGCAGTCACACACCCACTCAACAGCCATCCACCTCACGACAGCCTCAGCCCATGCACCTTCACCCAAAGTCAGCAAACGAACACCTCCTACAACCACTACCTCTTCCTCCAGTCCCAAACCCCCTCCATCTACCCGTCCCAGTGTGCCAAAAAACATTTCCTCTTAAATGTTGACCTCTTCCCTTCACCTCCCCCCCGTCCGTCCCCTAGGGCCGCCTTTCCAGGTCCCAACTCAGCACCTCAGCCACCACATCACCGGGCACAGTGGTGCCAGCAATACCCGGTTTTTGGAGTGCGCCAAGCAACAGGGCTGCCAGTGTCCCAAGGAGTGAGGCCAAGGACATTCCCCGCACTCCAAAACAGAAGAAGTTGCCCACATCCCGGAGGGAGAAGGCCAAAACACCTGCCACCAAGGGCTCAGCCAAGACAAGTGAGGGGAGTGGCAAGACAGCTGCGCCAGCATCCAAGGTGGGGAAGGGCCTGAAGCAGAAAGGCAAGTCAACGTAGCCACCAACCTGCACGGCAGACAAGACCACCACCGTCACCGTCATATGCACCGCCGCCAAGGACACCGCCGCCAGCAGCCCAGATATAGAGCCCTTCAGCAGCACCGTGGTCAGTGAGCCAGCCACCAGCACTGCCATTACAGACACAGCGCCCAGCACCGCGGTCAGTGAGCCAGCCACCAGCACCGCCATTACAGACACCGCCACCAGCACCGCGGTCAGTGAGCCAGCCACCAGCATGGCAGTCAGTGAGCCAGCCACCAGCACAGCAGTCAGTGAGCCAGCCACCAGCACGGCAGTCAGTGAGCCAGCCACCAGCACCCCCACCACAATGACGGCCGCAAGCACCGCCACCCCAATGACCGCCGGAAGCACTGCCGCTAATGACACCGCCACCAGCCCCGCCACCAGCCCCGCCACCAGCCCCGCGACAACCTGAGCCAGTGGCTGCCATCCCCAGTGGTCATCCTTACGTGGCTGGTGGTCAGTTCCAGGGGCCTGGGCAGCTTCCATGTTGCCCCACCGTCAGTGGAGTATCACATCCACTACCTCAGTCCTTGGCAGGATGAAGCACTCTGGGCACAAAGCCCCCTCCAGAACCAGTGGAGAAAGGCATCCACTACCTTAGTCCTTAGCACGATGAAGCACTCTGGGCACAATGCCCCCTCCAGAACCAGTGGAGAAAGGCATCCACTACCTCAGTCCTTGGCAGGATGAAGCACTCTGGGCACAAAGCCCCCTCCAGAACCAGTGGAGACTGTTATCCACTTGAGAGACTGTGGCTTTTCACTCCCCGGGATAAAGCAGTGGGAAAACCACCCACTGAAAAGACTTGAGAGACTGTGGCTTTACACTCCCCAGGATAAAGCAGTGGGCAAACCACGCACTGTAAAGACTTGAGAGACTGTGGCTTTGCTCTCCCCAGGATAAAGCAGTGGGCAACCCACCCACTGGAGAGACTTGAGAGAGTGTGGCTTTGCACTCCCCAGGATAAAGCAGAGGGCAACCCACCCACTGGAGAGACTTGAGAGACTGTGGCTTTGCACTCTCCAGGATACATCAATGGGCATGGAGCCCCCTTGTGGAGCTGGCATCGTACACTCATCCAGCTGAGGTGCCCCCCTTCCCTTCCCCCTGAGGTGCCTGTTTTATTTCGATCTGATGCCCCTGCAATGTTCTCTCCGTTTCGATTGGGTATCTTGTGTGGGCCTCGCCCATGCATTTTGGGCCCAGTGGTCCGCGGACTATGTAGGTGCCGTACCTGGACTTGAATTCTTGGTGTACTTATTTGTTTATAATGTATATAAATTTCAGACTAATGGATGTTTATTGATTGCAATGGTTACAATCATTTCCTTTTGTCCTTGCGTTCTTCCACGGGGGTTTGGGGGTGTTAATGTAATGTTTCAGGATGTATTGGTGTGTGTGTTGTAGTAGGTGAGGGTGGGGGTGTTGCGTGTTTCGTGTGTGTGTCACTCTCTTTTCCCTCCCCCTCCCCTGTGTCGTAGGTGCTATACTCACTGTGGTAGTCGCCGCCATCGATCGTGCTCCTGGTAGAGGAGCAGGAAGACAATCGCAGGGAGTATTTGGAGTTCAGGCTCCATGGCGTCCTGGTTCCTCGTGGAATGTGTAGAGGTGAGTGTTTTCCCTTCCAAGTCCTGTTTCCGACATGTTTTTGTTCGTGTTGAATCCGCCCCGGAAAAGGTGGCAGATTTTCATAATAGTGTGGGCAGTACATTGTCTTCCGCCTGTCTGTTGGCGGTGACCACCATGCTGTTTGTTTGTACCGCCGTGGTGGTCGGAGTGTTAAAGTGGCTGTCTATGTTGGCGGTTTCCGCCACCGTCATAATTCCATTTTTTTTACCGCCAGCCTGTTGGCGGTTTTACCGCCGCTTTACCACCGACCGCCAGGGTTGTAATGAGGGCCATAATCTTTGAACATGGAACGTTCCCATTTCCAGCCTCAAGAGGACACTTATGAACAACCACTCACAGAAAATTAATTATTATTGACAGTGAAATCTAGTTCAAAGTCACATTCATTTTTCTGCAGAGGACAATGTGATATACTATTCGCTTGGTAGTTTGTTTACCATGGAAATTATGCATTTTGAACTGGAAAGCTTGAAGTTTAGCAACCAATCTGGCTGGTCTTGCTATGCGAACTATCTTCCCTCCTGGCTATAACATGCTTACAAGGGATTTGTGATCAGGATGGACAATACACTTGTGTCCACTAAGGTACCTTCAAAAAATGTTCAGTGGCCCACATGCATGCCAATAACTCTTTCCTTATAACTGAATAGTTTATCTCAGACTCACACAGCGACCTTGATCTACAACATCCCATTGTCTCTGTCCATCATATTATTGCAACACGACTCCTAAGCCACACATATTAGAGCTATTGCCATAATACATTGCTTCCCTATTACAAATGGTTTCAAACAAAGTGTACAATCAATTTATTCATTTACAAGGTAAAAGTGTTTTTTTCTTCAGCTCCCCAAAAGAGTCTGGCGTTTTTCTAAAGCAGAGAACCTAGAGGCTCTGTCTACTCTTGATGAATAATGCTCAACACTGTTTGCATCAAGTTATATGCAGTCTAAAAGGGATACCAATTGCCTTTTGCAAATGGTGCCAGAGACATTAAAAAACACATTGTTTTAGAAGAAGGCCATCTGTTAAGATTGTGCGACTCAAGTACTCAACACTAATGGAACTGAAGTAAAAAAAAATTAAGTTTCAAACTCAAGCCCTGTGCGGTTGTAGAACTGTTTTGTGGTTCCTATCATTTTGAGCTTGATCCTTGCTAAAAACAAACATATTATATTGGAAGGCGACAGCACAAACCCTCACTTCCAATGACTCTTTAATAATGCGCTCAAACACGGAAACACAGATGCAACATGGTCCCCAGCAAAAGTCATCCTTTTGTACTGGACCATATCCTTGGAAGTTACAAATGTTACTAAGTGCCGTGATCGAACCTCCAGGTCATCCTGATGATAGGCACTTGCCAATTCTTACGTTGAAACTAAGGAGGCTGGTCAACGTAATTATCATTTTGTGATGTCTGGGAGGAAACATAACATTGTTAAAACTCTAAAGATCAATGCACAAGTGCAATTCTCCAGAACAGATGAGAGGAATGGTTACATGTGAGAACCAAGAAGAGGACTTGATTGAGTTGATTATGTATTTTGTACAAAGCTGGAAGGCTCTTAGAGTTTCCCCCTATAAATGATTTTTTCAATAGAACATGTTTTTTTAAATCCTTGTATTTATCGAACGTGCCACTAAAAACATTACTGAATTTTACTCTACAATACCCTACATATGTAGGGCTCCATAGCCTTCAGAAATGTTTTCTCCTTTTGCCTTGAATCTATTGCCTAAACAGGTGAATATGCTCTAGGATCCAACTTGACGCTCATTCCCTCCTACTGTGAAAACCCCAAAATGGTATCCCCTTTGTTACTTTATCTGCAGAACAAATCTTAGCTCTGGTTCTATATCCTTTGAAGTGCGTGTCTCCCCACAAATGTCGTAAAATATTAATCTTATGGCCAGTGTAACCTTCTGGATGAATGTCTGTGGCCTGTAATTCCCCACATTTCCAAATATTTTGGAACAAAGCAGCACCAGAGATCATAAGCCAAGTGTACAGCTCAATCATGAATTGAACAACCTTGCCATAAATATGAATAATATAACTACGAAATGGCTTACTCTTTCTTTACGCCACAACACACAAAGCCACATCAGAATTCAATTTGTTCAACTGGAACAATCCCTCTTATTTCACCTCTGAAGCCATATGAACTTTACCACTCTCGAAAATACTCTGCTATAATTACATTTTTTTCCCATTAATTTCTATGTTTGCCAATGGTCAGAAAATTCTGCAAGTTACCAATATGTTTGTGATGGTCACAACTATAACAGGTTATTTAGTATTTTCTCTTCGAATTAATTAATGTTAATTTTTTTGTTTTTAGGTTTCCTCTCAAATTTTTCTTTGTAATGATATTGCCCTCTCTTTTGTGGGTTCCCCTAATTCTTTGACAAACGTATGTGACACTTCAACTCCTTTTGCTATTTAATGGTGATAAGTTTGAGGTCTGACCCAATCCCTAACCTCTATAATATTCTTACTATTTATCCTCATTAAAACCTAATCATAATTAATATATATTGTCATAATTGACTGAAAGAGACTTTAGAGCGGCCACAGTCTTCCATTGAGCCACACATTTCTTACATCCTAGAACAGGTCAGTCTTGATCTTCTGGCCGTATCTGGTTACTAGATGTCTTCAGACATAAACAATACATTCAAACTGTTGCCATTCTTTATTATAGAAAAGGTCCTTAGTGGTGTACAAGCCTTCCATTCTAACACCTCAACATCAGCCAAGAATATTCCATACCTACATTCCGATCAACTGGTGGTTCACCAAGAGATGAAAATAACATGGTGGCATAAGTATGCTTAAGCCAGTGAAAATGATTAGGTTACAATTGGTTTCCAAGCAATTTAGAATAAACTGATAACATGAGAGGTAGCATGGATATCCAAGAGGGTTGCAGTGGCGTAAAGAAAAGTTAAGGGGGCACCCCTGCAAAGTACCTCTAGGGGAATCCCCTCCCTCTTCGACCCAGTCTGGGGCCTGTCGCCTGTGCACATTATACTGTGCTGAGGGGCTGGGGGCCCTGGAGCCCAGCTGTGGGGACCTTTCTTACGCCACTGAACGAGAGGCACATTGTTAATAAAGAACAAGAATGATAAAGTCACACTGAGTTACTAGAAAAACTATACAAAAGCTCAATTAAATAACAAAAGCAGGTATTGATGTGCAGATGAAAAGTATACCACTGCTGCCAACATCAATGCCACTTTACAGTACAAGGTAGTTGAATGTTCCTTGAAGCTCCAAGAGATATACTGCCAACTCTAAAAATCTTATAAAGGAAATGATTGTGAAGAAAGTCCACCAACTCATTATAGCACTTTTATCAACCTCCCACCTCCAAATGTCTTTCGATGTAACTTCTTTTCACTTATTATAATAACAGCAATAACCAAGATGTATTTTTAACTTCATTCTACTGAATAAAGTTTTCTAGTCTTTGGTAGCTACAGTCACAGATCATACTTGACCAACATCTAGAATCGTAAACATGGAATCACATCTTTCCTCTCCTTTGTGCCGGAGCCGTAGTCGATGCATGACACAACACACCAGTTTAGGGATTATCTTGGGCAATATGCAATTGTAAACGGACATGGAGCTTTGTCTGACCTCAAACGCACAATGTGTCAATAGTCACAGTGGAACGCCATGAATTCCAGGAACCAGAACATTCTCTGCCTCACTGAATGTTGCAAATCCCAGGAGGAAGCCAACTGTGCCACTCAACAGCGATCCCCTCTGACTCAGAGATTCTGAGTGGGGACAGGTGAACCACAATTAGACTGTGGTAGTCTCTCCAGGATCAAAGCAGAGGTTCATTTGTTAATACCAATATAGTTTTCCTTAAACTCATTGACAATATTGAATTGCAACTGTATACAATTATTAAGTAAGTGGATACAGAAAAGGAGAAATAGGGTGAGCAAAAAGGTAGAGACGTTGGGTGAGGGAGAGCTCTTTTCAACTATCCGTTTGAAAGAAACCCACACCAGGCTTTCCATCATGTTAGTAAGACTAGTTAATTGCAGTAAGGCACTGCAGGTAAACAAGACTTTGGATTACTGATATTTGAAACAATCAGGTCTATCATAAACAATCATCCAAAATATCTTACAAAGACTATACACGCATGTTATGTGATGCGTTTTGTTTCCAGGCTAGTCACTCTCAATATCATTTTAAAATTCAGTTTCCCTTAAAAATGTTCTCCAAAAAATGAACACTTGTCCAGCTTAAGTGTTCAATCAGGCATTACAAGAAGCCCAAGTCCTGGCTAGCTGGCCTGTACACAACTGGGCTCACGTAAACAATTCTCCTCACTGCAGCAGGCGCTAGTACAAAATATGTAAACTTCAGTTTTTACATAACATAGGTAGCTCCCAGCAGGCCTCCGTCACAGTTTCTTCGAAAGAAATGTCTAATTTTAAGTTGACTTTAACCTCAAACACAATACATACGTTGGTGTTTCAAAAAATATCCGCTCTCACTAACATTCATCCGTCTTTCACTTGTGCAGCCAAAACTGGCAGCAATGTGTGGTCACCACTCCACAAAATCCTGGGTAAAAACACCTGCACTACTAGGTTTTTAAATACAGCGAAAAAAAACACACTCTGAGGAAACATAACAATACCAAAAAACTCAAACTGCTTTTTTCACAAATGAATATTTTTGTGAATCTGTAAACACTCAA
The DNA here is from genome assembly GCF_031143425.1 of Pleurodeles waltl. Taxonomy (NCBI): domain Eukaryota; kingdom Metazoa; phylum Chordata; class Amphibia; order Caudata; family Salamandridae; genus Pleurodeles; species Pleurodeles waltl. The sequence continues at coordinate 350,460,678 of NC_090445.1, read as the reverse complement.
AATGCACTCTATCTCAGCTAGCACATTGCTAACAAACATCAGCATCTTCTAACCTACCTTGTATCTTAATCCAAATTGTGAATCACTGTTAGACCTGGAATACTTGGTGTGGTTTCCCCTGATGTTTTGCGTTCTGACCACCTATTTTTCTGACTCATTTTTGCTGGCTTTAGGATTCTGTACACTTTACCACTGCTGGCCAGTGCTAAAGTGCAGTTCCTCTGTACTCTAAACACGGTAACTTTGGCTTATCCACAATTGGCATATTTAATTTTCTTGTAAATCCCTAATAAAATGCACTATATGTGCCGCAGCCAGTAAATTAAGTGCTGCTAGTGGGCCAGCAGCACTGCTTGTGCCACGCTCTAGAGAAGCACTTTAAACATGTCTCAGGCCTGCCACTGCAGAGCCTGTGGGTGCAGTTTTAAACTGCTGACTCGACCTGGTAGTGTACCCACTTGCCATCCCAAACCTTCTTTTATATTACATTTAAGTCACTTCTAAGCTAGGCCCTAGTTAGCCCGAGGGAAGGGTGCAGTGTAGTTAAAATGTTAGACAAATATTTTTAAATTTAACATGCCCTGGCAGTGAAAACTATCAAATTATTTTTCCACCACTGCAAGGCCTATCTCTCCAATAGGATACATTGGGATTGCCTTAAAACAGCTTTAAAGTGTAATTTCCAATTGGGAAAATATAGAAATGTGGAGTTTGGTGTCTCTGGACTCACAATTTAAAATTAAAATCACAACTTATGGTGAAGACGGATATTAAATTGTAAGTCTGTAAATGCCACTTTCAGAAAGTGAGCATTGTCTTACTTTAATCATTCTGTGCCTCTGCCTGTCTCTGAATACACATCTGAGGTTAGTGACAGCTGGTCTTTGTGCATTCCTTCTAGGCATTAACAGTCAATGGGAGCTGGGGTGTGGCATTTGTATCCTGAAGGCCCACCACCAGGATGATGGGCCTTCCTGGACTAGATGGGAGGGAGTAGCTGGCACACCTCAATAGGGCTGTGCCTGCCTCCACCCAACAAGCTGCATTACCCCCTGTAGAGTGTTTGGCACCAGAGAAGTGATGGCAGGAACTGCACCCTTTTTGTGTCATTAGCACCCCTTTTTGGTAGGTTGTAGGGCCTCTGGATCCCAAGATAGCCATGGGCAACAGATTTGTTCTGGTCTTGGTGGACCATGCTACCCGGTACCCTGAAGCTATCTCTCTGAGGACAGTGACTATGCCTGACATGGCCAGGGCACTGATGGGGTTCTTTATTCATGTGGGTTTTCCCAAGGAAGTGGTATCTGACTGGGTACCATCTTCATGTCCAATTACATGAAAGTCATGTAGAAGTGGTATGGGGTGACCTACAAATTCAGCACTCCTTACCACGCCCAAACCAATGGGCTGGTTGAAAGGTTCAACCTTATCCTTAAAGGCATGATTATGGGTCTACCTGAACCCATGAGGAGTAAGTGGGATGTCCTTCTGCCATGTCTTTTGTTTGACTACAGTGAGGTACCACAGCCCTTTTGAACTTCTATATGGTCACCCTGTGAGAAGACCTCTCAGTTTGGTTAAGGAAGGCTGGGAGCAAGCTCCTAAGTAGCCACCCCAGCATTTCACTAACTATATGCTGGTGTTCCACACCCAGACAGCCTATTTCTGGAAGCTTGCACAAGAGAACCTGTTAGCTAGCCAGGAGGACATGAAAGGATGATATGACCAGAATACCCCTCTGGTTGAGTTTCAGCCTGGTCAAAAGGTGTGGGTAATGGAGCCAGTGGAGTCCCTGGCCCTGCAAGACCATTGGTCTGGGCCTTATGAGGTGAAGGAGCACATGAGTGATGTCACCTACTTGGTGGACTTCAAAACTCCTAGGAACCCTTTGAGGGTCCTCAATATGAACCACCTCTAGCCCCACTTTGAGAGGTCTTAGGTTACCATGCTCCTGGTCACTGATTGTGGGATGGAAGAGGAGAGTGAACTTTGCCCTAACCTCCTATCCACCAAGGAGAAGGATGGGTCAGTAGAGGGAGTCAGTCTCTCCCCTACACTGACCCTAGATCAATAGAAAGACTGCCACCAGTTTCTGGGGCAGTTTGCCTCTTTGTTCTTCCTTGCCCCAGGATTGACTACATAGTGTACCCATGATATTGATACTGGGGAGAGCACACCTGTAAAGACCGCGATTTACAGGTTGTATGATAAGGTGAGGGGGTAGCATCAAGGAGGAGGTATCCAAGATGCTGGCATTAGGGGTTATTGAGCCCTCAAACAGCCCATGGTCCAGCCCAATGGTGTTGGTTCCCAAGGCTGCCCCTCCAGGTGTCACACCTGAACTTAGGTCCTGTATAGACTACCGTGGATTCCGTACAGTCACCCAGAATGATGCCTACCCCCTCTCCAGAGCTGATAAGCTCATAGATCGACTTAGAGATACCAAGTTCCTCAGCATGTTTGACTTAACATCTGGGTACTGGCAGACTGCCTTGATCGAGGGGGCTAAAGAGAAGACATCCCTCTCAACACCAGAAGTACTCTTCTAATTCTGGGTCATGCCTTTTGTTTTGAGGAATGCCCCCACCACCTTCCAGAGCCTAGTCAATCATGTCCTGACTGGGTTACAGAACTTCAGTGCCACCTACTTAGACAACAGTGCAGTCTGCAGCTCCAGCTGCGATGACCACTTGAACCATCTCCCGGAAGTTATTCGGACCCTGCAGACTGCAGGCCTGACTTTCAGGGCCAGTAAGTGCCAGATAGGGAAGGGTTCTGTGGTCTACTTGGGATACCAATTAGGGGGTGGCAAGGTGTAGCCGCTGCATTCCAAAATTACATCATTCTGGATTGAGAACCCTCCAAGACTCAGACAGAAATGAGAGCTTTCTTAGGCTTCACTGACTATTACAGAAGATTCATCCATAAAAACGGCACCATTGTTGCTCCCTTGACAGATATGACTTCCAAGAAGCAGCCACATCAGGTAATGTAGACAGAGGCATGCCAGAAAGCTTTTGACACCCTGAAGAAAAGCCATGCGTGCAGCACATGTGTTCAAGGACCTTGATTTCTCCCAACAATTTGTTAGGAAGATGGATGCCGAAGCTGCATTGGGGCTGTGGTCTCACAGCTAAATGAAGAGGGCCTAGATCAACCTGTAGCCTTCATCAGTAGGAGGCCACTTCCCAGAGAACAGAAGTGGAGTGCAGTTAAAAAGGAAGCCTTTGCTGTTGCCTGGGCACTGAAGAAACGAAGGCCATAGGTGTTTGGCATTCACTTTTGGGTTCAGATAGACCACAGGCCCCTCATATGGTTAATGCTGATGAGGGGGTGAGAATCCCAGACTGATGAGATGGACAATCTCGCAATAGGTAAAGGACTTTATGGTGGAACCGCGCCCTGGAACAGACCACACCAATGCTGATGGTCTCTCCAGGTTCTTCTGCCTTAGTGAAGAAAACTCCAAGGGGTTGGGTAGCTCTCCCCACTTTCAGCTTGGGGGCATGTGTTAGACCTGGCATCCTTGGCATGGAGACCTCTGACTTTTTGACTTCTGACCTCCATTTTTTCTGACTCATTTTTCCCAGCTTTGTGATTCTGTGCAATTTGCCACTGCTGACCAGTGCTAAAGTGCAGGAGCTCTGTACTGTAAACATGGTAACATGTGCCTATCCACAATAGGCATATTTAATTTCCTTGTAAGTCCCTGGTAAAGTGCACAATAGGTTCCCAGGGCCAGTAAATAAAGTGCTATTAGTGGACAGCAGCACTGATTGTGCCACCCACTACAGCAGCCTTTTAAACATATCTCAGGCCTGCCACTGCAGAGCCTGTGGGTACAGTTTTAAACTGCCAACTCGACCTGACCTTGCCATGCCCACACCTTCCTTTTTTATTACATATAAATCACCCCTGAGGTAGGCCCTAGTCATCCCCAAGGGAAAGGTGCAGTGTATTTAAAAAGTTGGACATGTACTTTGAAGTTTAACATGTCCTGGCAGTGAAAAACTGTCAAATTTGTGTTTCACTACTTCAAGGCCTATCTCTCCCATATGTTAACATTAGGATTGCCTTAAATATCTTATAAGTGTAATTTCCAATGGGGACAAGATAGAAATGTAGAGTTTTGTCTCTGGACTCACAAATCAAAATTACAGCTTCTGGTTAACTTGGATTTTAAATTGTAAGTCTGAAAATGCCATTCTTAGAAAGTTAGTATTTTATTTTTTTTTTATTTTAATAATTCTGTGCCTCTGTCTGCCTCTGAATACATGTCTGGGTGGGCTTTATGCATTCCCTCTAGGCAGTCACACACATGTGAAATTAGGGTGCGACACTTGCATCCTGGTGGTTCATCACCAGAATGATTGACCTTCCGGGGCTAGATGGGAGGGAGGAGCCTCAATAGGGCTTTGTCTGTCTCCACACAAAGAGCTGCATTACCCCCTGTAGAGTGTGTGGAGCCAGGGAAGGAATGGCAAGGACCTTGTGCACTTCAAGGTCATCACTTTGAAGTCTCCCCCATTTCAAACGCTCAACTTGATATAAGTACTTGACCCCAAACCTTACCACATCAAAACTCTGCTGTGTTTCCAGGAGGGACTGCTACTTTGCTATCTGCACTGCTGTGTTGACCTGCTGCCTGCTGATTGCTGTGCAGTAGCAGGGACTGCCCCTTTGCTACCTGATTTGCTATGTTGGACTGCTGCCTGCTACTTCCTGCTTGGGAGTGAGAAGGACTGGACCTTCTCTCTACATCCTTAAACCCAAGTTATTTAAGGGCATGTTGGCTTGCCCCCTGCTCTTGAAGTCTCAGGACCATCAAGGACTTCCCTCCACATTGCTTCAGCTGTGGGACTCTACCATCTGTGAGTCCTCCCTTGGCTGAGGTGCCACTCCAGTCCTGGGCCACAGAAGTGGGTTCCACAGCTGTTTCTCTGCAAGAATCAACACATTTAGACAGTTGCACCCCTCAGAGCTGATGCAGTGCCCTCTGACACTGACGCAGTGCAGATTCAACGATATGAGACCCGACTGTGCAGTTTGATGACAATGCAGCGCTGATCTGAGGACAGCACTGCAGGGCTCGATGGTGACACATTTACCCAACTGTGTGGATTGGAACCAATGCATTGAGTTTTCGACATTGGCACTTTCTCCTTCAAACGTATTTTTCAGCAGGCTCTCTGTGAGCCCTGTAGCCAACCTGCCCTCCATCATGGTTGGCCTGAACTTTGAATTTACCCTGGCCTAGCACAACCTCAAGTAACCTTTTAGCTCTATTGACATTTTTTTATTTAATTCTCAAAACATCCATACCTCGACTTCTACTTATTGGATTTTTATCACTTTGGTCTTATTTTACTCAGATAAATACTGTCTATTTTTCTAAACAGGTGTGGAGTTCTTTTGTGGTGTTTTAACTATGGTGCTACATTTTAAGTGTTGCAGAAATACTTTACACATTACCTCTTAAGTTAAGTCTGACTGCTGTGAGCCAAGCTATCAGAGGGTGAGCACAGGTTAATTTAGGTTGTGTATCTGACTTACTCTGACTAGGTCTGTGGTCCCTAGTTAGACAATGAGCAAACCTCTGCCAACTAGAGACCAAATTTATAACAATTACTAATCTAAAATATGTTCAACAATACTATGAAACTGAAATAACACAAAATGTTAAGTGATTCCAGTTATGACCACCCAGCACGAGTAGCACAACAAATTCCACTTCACGGTGGGAGGAAAGTCTTTCCATTAAAAAAAGTATGAGTGCAATCATATCAAATGCCTGTAGCAAGTCCAATAAATTGAGAACTGCCTACATGCTTCTGATGAAGTGTTCCTAAAGATGTTTACCAAGTTATGTAAGCAGTGTCTTGTGAATGGAGATCAGCTCCCAATAGGTGCATTCACAATTGAAGAAGTGCAGAAACTATGCTACCTAGTTCATTTCAGCCCACTCCCTGGCCTTTCTCAATAATAGATAAAAATGTATTAGATAGTACTATCAAAACAGTAGAATAATGAGAAGGCATATGACATAAATTTATAAATATACAACTGAAATCTTATATAATACTGTAAAATGGCTGTGTCAAAACCCTGCACAAAATACGGAAGTCCAACATGCCTGAGTATCTAAATGCATGCCCAATCAATTTAAACTGATAAGTAAAAAAAAATAATAGAAATGTACCTGGTCAAATGACCAGAATACACACAATCTGTAACAAAATATAAATGCAATATTCAGTATAATACAGTACAGGAAAATATGTGCACCTATTTTTTTGTGTTCAGAATCAATCAATCAATCAACTCAGATTTATAAAGCATGACTAATGACCTGAGAGGGTATCCAGGTGCTATGTTCTTGATTGGGCTCAGTCAAAAAGCAATGTCTTCAGTCCCTTTCTGAATTTCTGTAGGGAGGTGTACTGTTCGGAAGTGGAGGGGGAGGTCATACAAGGTCCTGGCGGAGAGGTGAGAGAACGATCATCCTCCACTGCAGATGCAGCGGATGCGGGGACTGTGCAATGGCAAGGGGAGTGGAGTGCAGGTGTCCGAAGGGTTGCTGAAAGTTCAGGCGGTGGTTGTTGTATGCTAGTCCTAGATCATGGAGGGCCTTGTAGGCATGGATAAGTATATTGAAGTGGCATCTTTTATGGATGGGGAGCCAGTGAAGGTTCCTGAGGTGGGGGGAAGTAAGTCCATTTGAGGAGGTCAAGAATGAGTCTAGTGGCTGCATTCTGAATGGTCTGGACTCTTTTCAGAAGTTGGTTGGTGATTCCTGCATAGAGCGTGTTAGAAATCATCCTTTCTGAAGCGTTATTCCCAAAACGTTTCCCTTTCTCCTCCTATTTTGTTGGTTTAATGACGCTGGGCACTTTACCACTGCTAATCAGTGCTAAAGTCAATGTGCTCTTCCCTCAAACCTGGTATAATTGGCTTACACCTGTTTGGCATATTTAATTTAGCTGTAAGTCCCTTGTAAAGTGGTATACCATATACCTAGGGCCTGTAACTTAAATGCTTAGAGTGGGCCGGCAGTGCTGATTGCGCCACCCACAGAAGTAGCCTTTCAAACTTGTCTCAAGCCTGTCACTGCAGTGCCTGTGTGCACAGTTTACTGCCACATTGACTTGGCAATTCAAACTAATTGCCAAGGCCTAAACTCCCTTTTTACTACACATAAGTATTTGTATTTTGTATTTGTAGTTTGTATTTATAAAGCGCATTCCGGCCTAGGTATCGAAGCGCTGAGAAGGCAGGAGATACGTCCACCGAGTAAAGAGGAGTCAAACGGGAGCCACGTTTTGATTAACCTCCTAAAGACTTGGAAACTTTGTTCCTTCCTGATAGTCAACGGTAGGGAATTCCAGCATTTAGATGCAGCCACCGTAAAGGCTTTATCTCCCCATTTTGCTTTATAGGTATGGGGAACCTGAATTCTGAAATCTCCTGCTGAGCGAAGACAATGTTTGGGTTAATCCCAAAGTAGTTTAGAAGTAAGATATTTAGAACCATTTCCATAGGCTGCTTTGTGAGTCAGACATAGGGTTTTGAAAATAATACGCTGGTCCACTGGGAGCCTATGCAATTGTTTTAGGCTGCCACTAGCCGATGCTGAGTATGGGGTGTTCAGACTTGCCCGAGCAGCAGTATTTTGAATCAGCTGCAGTTTATTTAAAGATGATTTATCTAGGTTAAGCAGCAGTGCATTGCAGTAATTCAATATGGACATCACCAGAGCCAAAGTCACTGTGATTTTCCATTCCCTTTGAAGGAAGGGAAAGACTTTCTTTTACTCTCTTAAATGTCCAAAAGCTAGTTTTTACAATGTGATTGACATGTGATCTAAAGGAGAGACAGTTGTCAAAAATGACCCCTGAGTTTCTTGTGGAGGAAATAGGAACTGGGAGAGTGCCACAGTCGGTCGGCCACCAAAGAGAGCTCTACAGTTCATTTCCTGATCCAAAACAGAGTATTTTGTTTTTGTCACCGTTTAATTTGAGCCAATTAGAATTCATCCATCCATTGACTTCCTGCATGTATTTGTTGACACAATCGGCCACTTCCTCCCAATTTTTGTTGACTGGGATGATCAATTGGGTGTCGTCTGCATAAGAAGTTGGTCTAAGACCAAAGGAACAAATCAATTTGGCCAGAGGAGCAACATACAGGTTAAACAAAGTAGGGCTAAGTGATAATCCCTGAGGGACACCACAGGGTAAGAGATAAGCGGGGGATTTAAAGTCACTGCAGCTCACTGTGGTCCATCTATTTTCCAGAAAAGATTCTAACAACTTAAGAGCCTCATCTCTAATACCTGCTTGATGTAGGCGGGCTAACATAATGTGCGGGGAAATAGTGTCAAATGCCGCAGATAGATCCAGTAGGATTAGAATAGCCCCTTGCCCTTCATCCACCATTCTCCAGATTGAATCTGATGAGGTAATGAGGGCTGACTCTGTACTGTGTGCTTGCCTGAAGCTATGTTGAAAAGCATCAAGCCCTCCTGACTCTATTAGAAAGTTAGTTAATTCCCTCTTAATGTGCTTCTCCAAAATCTTAGCCAAAAAAGGAAGTAAAGCAATGGGACGCAAATTATTCAGGTCCTAGCTAATCCCATCTTGTTTCTTTTTCAGAGGGATTACTGTGACCTCCTTCCATAAAACAGGATAAACTCCAGAAGTGAGGACCTCATGAAAAATTGGAGCTAAAGCTGTGGAAACAAGATCAGGGACTTATTGGATAACAGAGGGGGGGCAAGGGTCCAAGGGAGAACCTGATTTAATTTCAGACATCAACTTTTTTATTCTTTCTGGAGGTAGGGGTTGGAAGTTAGATAGTGTAGGGTAGTTCATACTTAGATCCATATGAGCTGTATCAGAGGGGGCAACTCTCTCTTCAGAGTGATCAAAATAATTGTAGATTTGTAAAATGTTGTTTTTGAAGTGCAGAGCTACTTTATTGCAGAATTCCTGTGAATTCTCCAGTTCTGACAGTGATGGGGAGGAAGTCAAAGCATTAATCACCTTAAAGAGTTCTCGGGGGGCATTGGAGGCTTCTTTAATTCTTAAGGTGTAATATTCAGATTTAGCTTTAAAGCTCGCCTCTTCATAGTTTTTAAGAGCAGTGTTACATTTTTCTTTCACAGTTAGAGTAGAATTCAATTTCCATTGCCGCTCTTGTTGGCAATACTTTCTTTGAAGTAGCTTGAGGTCTTTTGTGAACCAAGGTTGACTAGGTTTTTTTATGTTCCGTGTGTCATATGCCTTAAGGGGGACCAATTGGTTTATCGCAATAGCAATTCCCTGATTGAAACTATCCAGTGGTGGCAGGGAAAGCTTTTTAGCCTTTTACCATCCTACTTCCAGTGCGGGCACTAACTGTTCTTTTCTGATGCGCTTCCAATGCCTAATTAATTTACTTTTGCAATTGGGTGGCTGGGGTAAGAGACCAGCCGTAAATTTGAACGTCAGTAAAAAATGATCAGTCCCGCTTAGTGGGGCATTGGATAATGCCAGCTTGTCCTTGGTCCGGGCAAATATCCTGTAGATTAAATGTCCTGCTATATGTGTAGCTGATGATACTTTTAATTCCCAATCTAAGGCTGTCATGAGATTTATAAATTCTTTGATATGCAGGTTTTGAGTCTCATCAAAATGAATGTTGAAATCACCTAGTATGATGGCCTTAGTTGACATAACTAGAGGCTCTAACAAGCCTGTCCAATTCTGAGTAAAATTTCAAAATGGTCCGGGTGGTCGATAAATTAGTAATCCTTCAAGGAGTAAAAAATTATACTGATAAATTTTAAAGTACATAGCTTCACATATCTCAGATGGAGGGTTAGATCTGTTCCATTGACATGTAAAATTTGATCTACAAATGATCGCTAATCCTCCTCCCCTACCAGTTGTCCTGTCTAATCTATAGAAGGCGTATCCAGGGGAGAAGCCTCAATAAAATCAGGATTAGTGTCCATTTTGGCCCATGTTTCAGTGCTAAAAAGACTCGATTAATTCCCTAATTTCTGTTTTATCTTTTGGAAGTGGACGGGCATTTATCAGGGCATATGTGAGGGGCCTCCTACTAAAGGACCGGTTTTATACAAGCTTACTCCCTGTTCTATTTAGCCCTGATATCTGAGCTCTAGCCTCCTCTTTGGGGTCTCCCAGTTGCAGTGCCAACAGCTCCATGCAGTAGAATAATCTAAGACCATCTTATGTTGGCAGGATTTACCTGCAACCGAGCGGAGATATGCTGGGGATAGGGTGCAAGTTGTCAGAAATTGGGCATGGTCCCCAGCCCCCAGTCCCGGTCGGGCGTAGATGGGCATAGATGGGCGTAGGAGCGTGGCCGCATTGTAGGCGCAATAAATGCCGCCAGGTCGAAAGAGCAAAGCTCACGTGACCCGCGGCGTCTAGACCGCTAACCAAAGAGATACCGAACTAACCGGAAGTAGGGCTCTTACCGGCCCTTACTCCCGAAACGTTTAAAACAGCAAGAACACCAAGAAGTAATAAAAAGAACTTAGTCCACCAAAATGACGGTAAAGCTAGTTAAAATCTGTTGAAAGATTACAATTAAAAATATGTAAACAGATAAAAGTTCCGCACACGCGCTCACCTTCTAAGTCACTCCTAAAGTAGGCCCTAGATGGCCCTGTGGGCAGGGTGCTGTTTATGGAAAAGGTAGGACATGTACTTTATTGTTGTACATGCCCTAGCAGTGACAAACAGCCTATTTTGTTTTCCACTACTGTGAGGGCTCCTACTCTCATATGTTGGGAATTTCCTTATATATGTCTAAGTAGTCATTTCTGATCTGTGAGGAGTAGTGTGGGCATGCTTGGTATGTTTGGAATGGTAGTGAGAAATCCTGCTAACTGGTGTAGTTGGATTTGACATTATTATTCTAGAAATGCCACTTTTATAAAGTGGGCATTTCTCTGGGTGTGTAACTCTAGTGTTTTGCAGCCTGACTCTAATCCACATGTAGGGCAGAGTGGCAGCTACACTTGGTACATACTTTCCAGACAACCACAACACAGGAGGGGCTTGGTGTGACAGAAGAGTCATCTGCATACTGATAGTCATCCTGGCTGGAGAGAGAGAGGGATGTTCACATCTTATATGTCAATAGGCTGTGTCCTGCCCTCACACAATAGGCTGATTACCCCTCTATTGATGTTTGGAGCCAGGAATGGGTTTTAAAGGGGTCGTGTTACACTTTAAAGGGTTCCTTTGAAGTCCCCCCCAGAACAAAGACATTTTTAAGTATAAGTACAAGGGCTTTGACCTCATGGTTTTAGAGCACTTCCGGAACTGTGACTGAACCTCTGTCAGAAGGACTGCTGCACTGCACCAAAGGGCTCATCTGGACTGCTCTTCTTTTGTTGCCCTGATGCCTGCTGGGTGGCTGAAAGGACTCCCTGGTTTACTTTTCTGCTTGTTGGCCTGCTGCCAGTTGCTCCTTGACTGCAGGATCACCAGGCACTATTGGACTGCCAGAAAGAACCACCATTGATTGCCTTTATGTGCTGGCCTACCTTCCCCTTAGTGCCCCAAGTGGGACTGGACTGCCCAGAAATGAACATGGGACTTTGAGTCTGGCCAAACCAGAGCCCTATTCTTGCATTATTTTATTAAGTGTGAGGATTCAAGAGCATAGGGAGCACTTTATCTTTTCCCTCACTTACAGAATGTGAAGAACTCTATACAATGTCCTGTGGGGCACATGAAGGGCATGCTGTGACTCCTGTGCCGGAGTGGATTCTGTGCCTACTGCTGCCGCACCCTTAGCACAGCTCAACTTGGTGTCACAGAAACAAACATGCTGGCTTCAGCGTACCGTGATACTTTGTGGCTGATGCGACTGCTACACCTCAAGAACCCACTAGAGGGAGCCCCCTCTGCCGCTAGGAGACACGGAGAGCAGGGCCCCTACACTGCAGTACTATGGAGCACACGGTGCTCTGGAAAACCAGGCAGGAGGCTTTCCCCACCTGTTGAGCTGAGAGAAGGACTGCTTTGGTGCAGCTGCACCTACCTTGAGGCTAGGGAAGCAGACCCCAGCCAGCGGTCTGCTGGAACCTCCCCAGCAACGAGTGCCCAGGAAAGGAGGAGCCACCACTTGTTGGTGACAGGTACTGCCGGGCTGTCCGAGTCTAGCACATCCGTGCTGGCTCCCAGCAGCAGGTCCCTCTTAGTGGATGTACTCTGCACTTAGGGGCAGTTGCCTTTGCCCAATACCACTGCAGGGGACCGAGGAGAGTCTCCCAACCCTTGCCTACAAGGTATGTGAGGTCCTCTCATTCCTCCCCTTTGGCCACATTTGTTGGGGACACTGGACTTACTGTAAGTTCCCTAGGGTGAGACCTTGACAGAGACCCTGTGTAGTTGGGATTGCCCTGAGTTACCCATGGTAGGCGCACCAGTGTTCCAGTGCCCTACATGGATTCTCCCAATACAGAGTGACAAGGGTCATTAGGAGCTCAGATATGCTACATGCTATATGTTATTGTGGGATTCCCCTATGTAGGGTGACATATTGAGACTCGTGTCATATACCTTATCCAGTTACTTCACAATTAATTACAGGTTGTTTTGGTACCTCCACCATCTGGATAATGGATATTCTTCCATGGAGGGCATAATATGCACAGCATGTATTTGTTACGGTGTTTCATTCCTGAGGTGGGGTGCTAGGTTCCATAGTGACCAGAATAACTATACTATGCCATTAACTTGCATTACATCCACAACCTTTCTGATTCATGTCACTTTGTCTAATGTTATATGGGTGTAATACCGAAATATATTTTTATAATCCAATGCAGGGTCTCCTTTGTGGTGTATTTATTGCATCACTGGTGTGAGTGTTTTGTGCAAATGCTTTACACATAACCTCTCAGAATAGGCATGACTGCTCCATACCAAACTACCAGGGGGTGAGATCTTTGGTGCATAACTTAGTTGCCCTGACTAGAGTGGTGGATTCTGCCTCGCTTATGTGCATACCCAAGCCAAGCAGAAACACTAATTCTAACATAGCGTGTTGCCGTAGTCCAGGCAGGTGGTAACTAGGGCTTGAGTGATGGTTTTCCTGGTGTTAATGGTGAGCCATGTGAAGATCTTTTGAAGCAAGCAGAGAGTGTGGAAGCAGATAGAGGATACTGTGTTGATCTGGCAGTTTATGGTGAGTTTGCTTCCAGGATGATGCAGAGGTTGCAGGCGTGGTCAGTCAGTGTGGGTGTGTGTCTGGGTTTGGAAGGCCACATGGGTTTGTTGCATGGAGAGGTGTTTTTCCCTAGGATTAGCACTTGTCCAGTCCGTGTTGAACTTTAGGAAGTTGGTCTTCATCCATTCGGCCCCATTTGTCATGCAGTTGTGGAAGTTGGACATTGTGGTGGGGGGGTCTTCTGAGAGTGACAGGATAGGCTGAGAATCGTCTGTGTAAGAAATCATATTGAGGCCAAGGGTTCTGACTATATTGGCTAGGAGCAACAGAGCTCCCGAGGTTAAACAAGTGGTGAGCACAGTCGTCTGTGGGGGGGGTCTAGAGTGGATGGAATTCATAGTGGTTGTGGGTATTGGGTGTTGAGCTGCTCCCATGCAGTGAGCAGGTGGTTGTGGGTGCCGTCTATTGGTGTGAGGAGGTTGTCGGTTGGGTTTCAAAGTTACTGCAGATGGCAGATATCTTGTTGTAGAAGTGGTCTGCCAGGGTGTTGCAGACTTCCTTGGAAAGGGAGATTGTGTTCTTGGTGGCTTAGGCCATGTGAACTCTTTAAGGATGCTGAAAATGTCCTTGCTTTGGTTGCAGCTTGATTTGATGGTGTGTGCTAGGGTACTTTTCTTTGTGTGTCTTATGTACTTGTGGTATATGTTGAGGTTTGATTTGAAGGTGGCTTGATTTGTGGGATCTTTGCTGGTGCGCCACCTTGGCACCTGGCTTGCTTGATGGAGGTGACTGTGTCGCTGCAGCTGGCAATCCAGGCAGATAAATTCTGGACTGACTGTTCAAGGTTGGATGCGAAGGCTGGCTGGGTGATGTAGAGGGTGTCTGTCAATTGGGCCTTGGTTACTTTGTTCCAGTTGCAGTGGGAGGAGCCGGGGGGGTCTAAGGGTGTTGTATGGGAGTCCAGTGAATGTGAAGTGGGTGATCTTGTAGCCGTTGGGTATCACAGTTGCATCGTAGGAGAGGAGGAGGGGTTGAGCCAGGCCTCTGTAATGTAATGAAGATAACGTCAGAGTGAGAGTAGTGATGGTGTCCCAGATTTCAGTGGTATGTTTGCAGAGTGATCGGACATTGAGCAGGAAGCGGTGGGTGTGGTACAAGTTTCCATGAGTGCAGGAGGCCCTGAGTTTCATGCAAAATGGCAATGGTGGTGGCAGGAAAACTGTCCTGCCATTATTGAAGGAGATGCAATACAGCACTTGACCTCGTGGCAGCTGGGGTCCAGGGCTCAGGGCTCTTCGGCAGAGTATCTCTGGGTGGCCAGAGGACCAGGTTTTCTGGTGCTGGGCATGGTGCAGGTGTGAAAGGGCACTGACAAACTTGATGGGAAAATGGATGGAAGTGGGCGGGCAGCAGGGGGAGCAAAAATACAACAACAGAAGAAATTAGGCTCAGGCAACAAAAAAAAAGACAAAAGTGCAGAAATAAACCACAATGTGAACAAAACTAGGCAGCAACAAAGCACTGCAAGCAGGGGGACCGAACTCAGAGACCTGCCCCCTGAACATAGGATACAGAACGTAAATGAAGGATGATATCATCCGTATGTTATGTTTGTTTAACTAATATGCACAAATCACCCTGGGAGGGGTATCTCAGCGCTGTTTGCCATACAGACTAGTCATGGAAGACTGCAAAGATTAAAACAGCACAGTCTTAAGTAATTTCTGAAATTTATTGTGATCCCTGTACAGGTTAATAATGAGTGAAAGTGCATTCCAATAAAAAGTGTTGAGGTAAGAAAAGGATCTGCCCCCTGATCAAGAACTTCTGATCCATGGAACAGTACGCGAAGCTTTGTCGCTGGAGTGTAATGGTCTAACTGAGTGATAATGAGTGAGCTTTGAGGATAGATAACAAGGTCCTTTCCCAATCAGTGACTTGGATGTTAGGCAGCAGATTTTAAAAATAAGCCTCTTCTGGAAAGGCAGCCAGTGCAAAGTGGGTAGAAGAGGAGAATATGCTGTCCTCGCAGGAAGATTTCAAATGAGACACGCAGCAGTATTCTGTACAATTTGAAATTTAGATAATAGTTTTTCACTTGCAGAAGCCAGCAAGGCATTTCCAATATCCATTCAGCTAATGACCAGAGCTTGAACCAGAACTTTTCTAACTGAAAGTGAAATCACATAGGTCAGGATCTGCAGAGACAATGTTTCAATGTGTTTTCAAAGTATGTCTCAGAAATATGTCTTGCCCCTTCATATTTTGACAACTTTGTTTTGGTACCAATAAATCTTCTCCCTTAAGAGACAGAGCTTAGATTTAACATATCTAGCAGCAAGGCGATCATAGCCTACAACTCAGAATCTTTATTTCATTGTAGTCATTTCTTGCAGAAAATCCGATATTTTAGATCAATAACGTTCAGGTTTTTTGATTATCTCACCTTAACTATTGTCAGCAGGTGACAAATCACAGCATGAAGAACTGGGGTATAGACATTGATCTTATGAAATAGTTTACCAAATAGATGTTCAATTGATCAGGATATTCAATTTTCTCAAAAGTAGAGCTCTAAGTGAACTACACTTTATATTCTTTATTATTGAGAATGCTCATATATTCTCTTAGTTCATTGATCACTCCCTATGTAATGAGAAGGTAAACGATATCTAAACCATAAAGCATTGTTTGCATGCCACCTGCTCAAATCTTACCTCTGTGTTACATTATATATCCTAAAAACTGATCGTAAGATTAGCAAGGGTAGGGACCCATAGCAGCTCCACATGTTTATAAAAAAAATTGCCATCAAACAAAAAAACAAGCATTGGCAATGTCATACTTCTGACACTGTATCAGTCAAAGTGTTTTTTTCATTGTTTGGAGAGTGTGTGATAGTATGTGTGAGAAAACAGAGGCCTCAAAATGTTTTGCCCCCATTTTTCGCTTTTTGCTGGTGTTTTTCTGACTCTGGTAGTGCCCTGGGTACTGCTAACTAGTCCCAGAGCCTGTGCTCTCTGTAAAATTAGTATGCAAATTAGGCTAATTATATTTGACTATGTCAGCCTACCTATAAATCCCTAGTATGTGGTAGGGCATGTAGGTTTAGGGACCTCAAGATAGGTGGTGCACCCATAGGTGCACTGGTGAGGAGCCGAGGGTCATTCTAAAGGCAGGCCTGTCTTGCTGGCTGCTTTTAAATTAAAGTTACATGTGGATTCGACTTTGAATTAAAAGTACTTCCAAATTCTTAAAATACCTTATTTTTATGAATAAGTCATCCCTAAGGTGTGCCCTATGTGCCTCTAGGGTTGGGTGCCATGTAACTACAAGCAGGGACCGTATAGCAATTGTTTTATAAGCCCTGCTGAGGTAAAATAGTCAAATTTGTTTATTTCTTACTGTAGTGAATGGCCTCCATAGGCTAAAATGGGGAGACTTAATTGTAATTAACAAAGTCCCCATAAGTACCAGGTATCTTGAGTTTGGTATGAAATAATTGTTATAATAAATCCCACAACTTGCCATTGTTGGATTTAATATAACTAGCTCAGGGAAAGAGTTTTAAAACTCTACCTGAAGTTGTCAACTTCAGCTCTGTAGTGCCCTTCTCAGATTGGCTAGCCTCTGGCAGCGTGACCAGGCTGCCTTGATGATGTGTTAAGTTTCCTGAGCTGAACATAAAGGATGTGCCTGAGGGAGGAGATCTGCCTCAGCAGATGGTGAAAGAGGATGAGGGGAGAGCAGCCAAACTGGTCTTAAAAAGCAGGGAAGGACATTTGGAGCAGCTCAGGACCTCCCCCATTTCCTGCAACCCCAGACAATTAGGTGCCCTCTTGGTTAGATTAGGATGGGTCAGGAGAGAGGTGTATTTAGGACTTTTAGCCACACCAGTGGGTGAGCTCAGCCAGATCTAACCTCTAAAAATCAGTTTTAGCCATGTGGGATTTTTGAAGAATGTTGCTACCTGGGATTGGACAGTCACCCCCCTCCCCTGCTTTTCACCACAGGAACAAGTATAAATATGTCAGAGCTGCACCCACACCTCAGATCCCTGCTGGAAGAAGGTGCTGGAAAAGAAGGACTACCCTGCTAAACCCCAGACCTGCACCTGGGCACTGCACACTGAAGGATTGCACCAGCTGCACACTTGGGCTTCACCACAAGAAGGATTTTGCTTGGCTTCAACTGGTTCAAGAAGGGACTCCCTGTTTGCTACAGGTGAAAACTAGATAACCAGAGTCCTCTGCATCAAATCGTGAGGGAATTTTCAGCTGACCAGTGGCTAGTGGTCATTTTTCGATTTGAACCAGGTGCATTGTGGGAGTTGAAGTCCTAGCCCTCAAGGGGCATCTCAGAGCTTCTGGAACCTTGGGGTGAGCTGTGGACTCCTAAAGGACCTTCAAAGACCTTCTGGAAGAAGATTTAGAAGTTTGGAGAAGTTTGGAGATCTTTTGATAAAAAGCTCCATAAAGCGACCAACTCGCCGTAGGGAGTCAAGCCGGCTTACGTCGACTGCAACCTGGCATGACTTGCAGGTTCGTCCTGCTGAAAAGCTCTTGCCTAACTTGCAGGTTCGTCCTGCTGAAAAGCTCCAGTGCCCCAGACTTCCAGGATTTCACGGGGGCTCCTGTAAAGGCAATCTGACAATGTTGAATCGAAATCGGCTTGCTGTGGAGAATCATCCGATGTCGAAAAGAAAAAGCTCCAAGAAAGTGATCACGTCCGAAGGTAAAACGTTGACCGGGACTTCCCGATCAACATATTCAAGGAGGGCCCCAAGGACGGCGGATCAAGATTCAGCTACTGCCCAGACAAAGATTTTCATTCTAAAAAATCATCTAAGTCCGTATGTAGAAATCTTCACAAAGGTCTCCTGCGACACGTATCTGAAGAGTGCTCTAGGGAGTTTGGATTGGATTTGTGACTTCATCCCGCTGAAGAAAATCTTCAAAACAAAGACTAAGGGCCTCATTATGACCCTGGCAGTCTTAAGACCACAAGGATCGTGGTGGCAGTCAGACTGCCACCAATGTAGCAGTGCGACTGCCACATTACAACCATGGCAGTAGCACCATGGTCGGACCGCCAGAACCACCAGTTTCCCTCCACAGGAGGGACTAGGGGTGCTGGTGGTGCTGGTGGTCCTGATCCACCAGGGCTGCGGTGTATGCAGCACTGCCCTGGAGATTATGAGTCCCCTCTCTGCCGGTGGTTACATGGCAGTAGCACTGCCATGTAACTGGTGGCGAAGATGGGGTTCAGGGGGCCCCAGGAGGGTCCTTGCACTACCCATGCACTTGGCATGGGCAGTGCAGGGCCCCCACGGCCAGCACTATTGCGATGGTTACTCTCTGCTTTGCAGCCAGTGAACATTGCGACGGGTTTGGTGCACCCTACGCACTACAGCAGTGCCACCGGCTGCATTATGAGCCGGCGTCAATGTTGTAGGCCATTTCCTGCTGGGCCAGTGGGCGGAAACACCGTTTCCACCCGCTGACCCAGCGCAAAACTCTTAATGGGGTCCGCAAGAAGGTGGCCACATTGGCGGCAACCTGACCGTTGGTACTTTGGCAAACTCATATGCTTAATTCCATTCACGCTCCAACCCATTCATCTATCCACCCTTTCATGCACACATTATTCATCTATTCACATATGCCCTTTCAAGCCACTCAATCATTAATCCATCCATGCACTCATTTATCTCTCCAGCCATTGACTGATTCCCACATTCATCTACCCATCCAGCAACATACTGTTGGAAAGTGGATTATTGGTAAGGGCAAGTAAGTACCTACACTTAGCAATAGGCCACTAACCTCCACTTAGGTCCCGTTAGGTCTCAATAAATTAAACCCAGATCAACCCTTGGTAGCTTGGCAACGAGCGACATAACTTAGGAGATAAGTGTGTAAAACATTTAAAAATCACAAAACAGTAAATAAGTAAAACACAAACTCAATAAAAATCCCCAATTTATAAAAATAGATTATATTTTTATCTTTTAAAACAACAGAAATGGAATAAAGAGAAACAGAGATTTGAAGTTTTAAAGATTAAGGGACTCATTACAAGGCTGGCGGTCTTGAGACTGCTACTGCTGTGGTAGTCCAACCACCACATTAAGACCCTAGCAGTCAGACCACCAGGGTACCACTGTCTCCGCTCGGATTGGCGATCCCGATGGACCGAGGGTAGTGGAGACCTCAATCAGCAAGGGCAGCGCTGCATGCAGCGCCATCTAGCTGATTACCACCTGGTTCCCTGCCAGCCTTTTCATGGCAGTTTTAACACCATGAAAAGGCTGGTGGAGAACAGGTGCAGTGAGCCACAGGGGGGCCCTGCACTGCCCATGCACCCTCACAATGTTCAGTGTCTGCTGTGCAGACAGTGACCATTGCAAGGGTGCTGGTGCCCCCTGCGGTGTCAGCATTGCCGCTGGCTCGATTTTGAGCCGGAGACAATGCTGCCACCAGTTTCCAACTAGGCTGATGGGCAGAAACCTCTGTTTCTGCCTGTCAGCCTAGCAGGAAACTCATAATGGGTCCAGCGGGGAGGACACCAGTATGGCGGCAACTTCCCCATCGCAAGTTCGGCAGATAGGAAGACCCTTCCGCCGAACTCCTAATTGGGCCCTTAATGTTTTCTAGCACTTAGAAATCAAAAGTGGCAATCTGGACATCTGGTCCCACTTGACCAGAGCAAAATCAAAAGTTGAGACTGCCAACGATAGAGCCTTGCTCGGCTACACTGAGCAGAAGGCCTCTGTCAAAGTTTCACCTTCACACTTAGACACATTTTTTAAGATTTCTCACCGACCGGGACAAAGTCACAAGTTGAGGCCAACCTTGGTGAAGCCATTTTCGAATACACGTCACATAAAGCCTCACTCAACCGTTCTACATTCAGACTTAAACCTTTTCAGGATGGAAATCATCATATGGGACTAAGTCGAAAGTTGAAGTCGACCTCAATAGAGGCCTCCACGGATACACTGAGTGGGAAGCTTCTCAAACTTTTACCTTCAGACTTAGAAACGTTTCTGGAGCTTTTCTTCCCTGTCGTCGGATGATCCTCCTCAGCAAGCCGATTTTGATGCAACATCATCAGATTGCTTTTCCACGAGCCCCCAGTCAAATCCTGGAAGTCAGGGCTCTGGAGCTTCTCAGTGGGACAAACATGCAAGTCAGGCCGGGTCGCTGTTGATGTTGGCCGGCTTGACTCAAGACGAGTCGGTCCACTTATTGAGTTTTTTCCAAAGTTCCTCCAAACTTCTGGATCTTCTTCCAGAAGTACTTTTAAGGTCATTTAGGTGTTCACAACTCACCTCAACATTCCAGAAGCTCTGAGTTGCTCCTTGGGGGTTAGGACTCCAACTTCCAGCATGCACCTGGTTCAAATCCAAAAGTGACCAATTGTCACTGGTCAGCTGGTCAATTTGTGCAGGGCTTGATGCAGGAGACTCTAGTCAGCCTTTTTCTACCTGTAGCCTATAAGGAGTCCCTTCTTGGAGTAGTAGAAGACAGGCAAAGTAATTTTCTTAGTGAAGCACAAGTGCGCAGCTGCTGCAGTCCTTGTGAGTGCAGTGTCCAGGTGCAGGCCAGGGGTCCAGCAGGGAAGTCCTTCTTCCTCCTCTCTTATTCCAGTAGGGATCTGAATTCGGGTGCAGCTCTGCCAAATTTATCCTTGCTCCTGGGGTGGAAAGAAGGGGGGGTCTCCTGTCCAATCATGTGCAGGCCACCACCCTCTTGAGTGACCACTTCCTGAGAAGTATGGCAAAAATCAACCCAAGGGAGCAATATTTCTCAAAAATCTAAGTTGGCAAAACTTCAGTCTTAGAGTTTGGATTTGGCTGAATCCACCCAGTGGTGTGGCTAAGTATCCCTTAACACACCCCTTTCCAGCCCTCTCCTCATCTAATTGCGGGGCACCTGGCTGTCTGGGTTTGCAGGAAATGGGGAAGGTACAGTTGCTGTCCCAAATGTCCCTCCTTCCTTTGAAGTCCAGTTTGGCTGCTCTCCCCCATCCTACCCTACCATCTGCTGAGGCAGATCTCTTCCCACCAGATGCTTCCTTTGTTTCAGCTCAGGCCACTTCACACCTCATCAAGGCAGCCTGACTCAGGATGCCAGAGGCTGACCAATCAGAAAGGGTCACTACAGGGCTAAAGTTGGTAACTTTTAGGAAGAGTTCTAAAACTCTTTCTGGGTTAAAGGTATATTAAATTCAGCAGTGGCAAGTTCTTGGATTTATTATAACCTTTAATTTGATAATATACTTGCTATATTTAGCTTCCTCCAATGGAAAATAAGACTTTATTATTTGTAAGTAAAGTCTCTTCATGTTAGCCTATGGAGGCTGTTCACTTCAATGGGGAAAAAACAAATGTGACTATTTTTCTCTCACCAGGACTTATAAAAACATCTTTTATAAAGTCCCTTCTTATAGTTACACTGCACCCAACCCTGGGGCATACCTTAGGGGTGACGTATATGTAAAAATAAGGTAGCTTAGGACTTTAGAAGTACTTTCAATTCCAAAGTCGAATTTGGGGTTAACTTTAAGTTAAAAGCAGCCTGCAAGGCAGGCCTGCCTTTAAAATGACACTGGGCACAACAGCAATGCACATATGGGTGTACTATCTATGCTGGTGTCCCTAAACCCACATACTCTACCATATACTAGGGACTGATAGGTAGGTTGGTACAGCCAATTATAATTAGATTAGATTAAATACATTAATTTGCATATTCCATTTTACACAGAGCACTGGCCCTTGGCCTGGTTAGAAGTACCCGAGGCACAGTCAGAGTCAGTATACACCAGTATCAGTCAAAAGGTCTGGGGGTGACTAGGGCAAAAAGGAGGACTTTCCTACAGACGTTATAGTTAGACAATAGAATGTTTTTTTTTCAAATCAGAAACTCACTGAAAAATAACAGTGTTACAGGGACATTATAGTATGGCTCAGATTTTATACGCTCAATACCATGGAAATTCAGCAGTTATAGTTACACTTATCTCAAGAAACTATTACTCATGCCCTATGGTAACTATGATTTATACCATCAACATGGACTGCTAATTACCCCATTGATGACATTGTATTGCAAAGTGGTCTATTAGTAGGTGCAGGTAGGTACCTACAGCTAGTAACAACACCCCAACCACAAATAAAGTTCAGCTAAAGTCTCAATAAATTAACCCTTGCTCAACTGTTGGTAGCTTGGCCCACGACCAGTCAAGCTTACCCAAGGAGACAGGTATGTAAAGGATTTAATAGCAACAAAACAGTAAATAAAACACACAAAACACAATAAAAAACCAACACCAATTTATAAACATCGGAAAAAAAATATCTTTCAAATGACACCAAAACAACAAAAATCCAATGTAGTGAACCAGAGATATGAATTTTTGAAGATTAAACGTAAAAATTTGCTTTGTAGCACCAAAAAGTGAAACGCGCCAACTGCGGCCATCTAGTCGCACCTCACCAGGCTGAAGTCAAAAGTTGAAGCCGACCACGATGGAGCCTGGGTCGGCTACAATGAAAATTTTACCTTGCACTTAGTCATTTTTCTGGTTCTTTTTCTCTCGACGTCAAACAAGGCTCCTCTGCAGGCCAGCTTGTGGTTCGATGATGACTGCTTGCTTAAGCACAATGCCTTGGCGAAATCCTGGAGGTCTTGGTTCTCATCATTCATGGTGAGGAGCTCCAGAGCTTCAGTGAGGCAAACCTGAAATTGAGGCCGAGTTGTGGTTGGACTTCACCGGCTTGAAGCTTGACAGTGGTTTGGTAAGCTTATGGAGTTTTTTCCCAACAATTCTCCAGAAGGTCCTTTTGATGTCTTGAAGTGTCTGCAACAGCAGCCCAGGTTCCAAAAGCCCTGAGTTGCTCCTTGGAGAGTTTCGGACAACAGATCCTAAGATGCACCTGGTCAAATTCTTAAATGTCCACTGGACACTGGTCAGCTGGGATCTTCTTGCAGGAGCAGATGCAGGAGATTTTTGGTAGCTCCATTTTACCTGTTGCTTAGAGGGAGTCCTTTAAACCAAGGCAAAGTTCTCTTTTTGTGAAGCCCAGTAAGCACAGCAAGTACAGTCCTTATGAGTGCAGACATTAGTGATACAGACCAAGGGTCCAGCAGGACAGTCCTTATTGATGGCTGTAGGCAGGGATATTAGGTGCTGGGCATTGCTCCCATATCTTTCAAGGTTTCTGGGCTGGCAAGCAGGGAGGCATCCTTGACCAATGGGGTGCAGGGTGCCACCCTCTGAGATGACTACTTACTGGGAAGTGTGGCGTATTGTTGTCCCAGAAAGAACTGTTTCACAAAAATCCAAAATGGAGAGCATCTCTCCTGCAGGTTCAGGTCTGGCTAAACTCATCCAAAGGTGTGGCTAACTTTCCCCTACACTCCCCTCCAGATTCTCTCCTAATTCAATTTACAGGGGTTCCCATCTGGCTGGGGATGCAGGAAGTGGGAGTGGCCCCGGATTCTGTTCTGTCTTTCACTCTTTGAAGACCAGTTGGCTGCCCACCCCTCCCTGTTGCAGATCTCCTCCCACCAGATGTCGCCTTTGTCTCAGTGCAGGCCACTTCATACCTCATCAGAGCAGCTTGGCTCATCCTGTCAAAGGCTGACCAATCAGGAGAGGCTAATAGAGAGCTGATTTTAGGTGACTTTAGGAAAGCAGTTCTAAAACTACTTTCATGTAATAGTGCTTATACAAATAACCTTAACAAGATATTAGATTTATTGTAACTATTAATTTGACATCGTGAATGATATTTTTAACTCACTCCTGTCAAAAGATAGACTTAATTGATGTTAAATAAAGCATTCTCGTGTTACCCCATGGAGCTAATGCATTAAAATGAGTAAAACAAAACTGGCAGTTTTTCCCTTATCGGAACTAATAAAACATCTTTTATAATGTCCCTGCTTATTATTATACTGCAACCCAGGGGCCAACCCCCTGTAGCCAATACCATTCCATGTGCAGCCTTTGGCCCTGTGTGGTGGGGTCAGATGCAGGACCATGTGGCTCCCCTACCCAGGACGATTTTGGCCCTCTGGACCACATCCCCCAGGCTCCTGACAATCATTTTAAGGGGGAGAGGAGCCCGCGGCTCACCTCCACGGACTGATTTTGGCCCTGTGGACCCCATCCCCCAGGGCCAAGCAAATTATTAAAAGGGGCAGATATGCCAAGAGGCCCCCTCTCTGGACCAATTTTGGCTCCGGGGACCCCACCCCTGTGGCTCAACCATGTGCTGTTGTGTGCGCTGGCTCCAACTTGAGCTTCCAGTGTGAAGTCTTGGGAACCACGGGGGGAATCTTGATTCCTTATGGTCCCTTTCGGCTCCCTGCCTTCAGCAGGAGCAGCAGTGCTCCTGCATGCAGGGAGCTCCAAGAAATGCTGTTCCTTGCTTACAGGAGAAATTATTTCATCTGTTTATGAAAAGTCTGCTTTCCTTCTCCTGCCTGCTAGGAGCAGACTTACAGTTTCTCTCGCTTGCCAGGAGCTCTTATTACTCCTACCAAATGACAGCAAACTACTATCTACTATGTACAGAGGTTGGGCATCTCAGGACATAGGGAGCCGGCGTTGGGGGGTGGGGGTTGGTACCCAGGGCCATTCCTGGCCCCACTCCTTGATTATTACAAGGCATGCCTTGGGAAGGTGGTGGTCCCCAGGGCTGGAAATGTCCCAGAAGGGGTGCCATATGCACAACCCTCCCCAACTTAATAATCTAAAATTGCCCTGCGACCTGGCCCAACCTGGAGCAAAGATTAAACAAGCGTGGGAGACTGCATTTGTTTTGTTTTAATTTTCACTGGGATTCACTGATCATCTGTGAATATTGCTGAAAAAGTTAACAAGATGCCTTTTGGCCGCGGTGTCATCTGGGTATTCAGGGTATTACTACCCTTCTTCCTTCTCTTTTTTTAAATGTTTGATTTGGGACTCAGTGGACTATGGGGGTTATTCTAACTTTGGAGGAGTGTTAATCCGTCCCAAAAGTGACGGTAAAGTGACGGATATACCACCAGCCGTATTACGAGTTCCATAGGATATAATGGAGTCGTAATACGGCTGGTGGTAAATCCGTCACTTTTCCGTCACTTTTGGGACGGATTACCACCTCCTCCAAAGTTAGAATAACCCCCTATGAGTCCCAAAATAACTGCTAACACTTCCAATCAGCAGCCCATCAGATCTCCAATGGGATCTGTCTGATTGTCGGAGGATGTATGTCCCTCAATATCTAGCTTTTTTTTTCCTTTTTTCTCTGAAACTATTAAACGGATTTACACCAAATTAGAGAAATCACACTTTCTGGACAGAGATCTAACTTTTTGTCAAATTTGGTGTAATTTCGTCCAGCAGTTTGGGCTGTAGTTGTGTGTAAAATTCCCAAATGAAAATTGCAAGGGGGAAAAACGCGTTTAGGGACGCTCCTCTTTTTTCTCAGCCCCCACTTAAAGGAGCACCACAAAACTTTCAAGACAGCAACTACAGTGAGTGAGAAACTAGCTTTAAAAATTTCGTGAAAATTTGTCAAAGGATGCCAAAGTTATTGGCAAATAAATGCTTTTTTGCCTTTTCTATGGATTCTATGGATATATATATATATATATATATATATATATATATGTATATATATATATATATATATATATATATATTTTACCTAGTGGCAGTCACCACTAGGTAGCTATAGTTAGGACGATTTTTTTCCACAGACGGGGCGTTTTTTGTTTTGCCAATAACTTTGGCACTTCTTGATGAATCTTCATAAAATTTTCATTAGCTATACTTTGGTCAGTTCAGCTGCTGTCTTGAAAGTTTTGGGGTGATCCGTGAAGTGGGAGCCAAAATTAAGGGGGGGGTCCCAAAATACTTATTTCCATTCTGTGTCAAAGGGGATTTTGCATTCTTTTGACATGCCTACAGCCAAACCGCTGGACAGAATTACACCAGAATTGTCACGAAGCTAGATCCTGTTCCACAGATTATGCTTTTTGTAGTTTGCTGTAAATCCGTTCAGTAGTTCCTGAGATATTAAAGTTTAGAAAACATAGATATCTTCCTCCGTAAATTCGGATTCACGGATTCGTGGATTCGGATTGGGAAAAGCAAGGCCCTGAATGGCTAGCCGCAACCTGACAAAAAATTTGCATTGGCTTGGAGGTGGGAAAAGAAGAGACAAAAAACATAAGTGATCAGGATAGAGGTATGCTGACTCCATAGGACACATAGAGGGGTCCCGTAGGCCAGAAATTGCCCAATTTATTATTTTATTTCAACTGATTCATGGATTAGTGGATACACGGATCCTAGATTTGGGAATTCAGTTGAGGAGTCGTGATTCCAGAGAAAAATTGAAAAAAAGAAAACACCCACTGTATTCAAATTTATGCTGCGGGTAGAGAATGATACAAGGTGCCGCACCTGCGGCACATTGGTGAATCCCATAGTCTCCCTGAGATACATTTCTTTCAGACATGTTTGCATAAATCAGGGTGTGGTTTTCCCACCCTTTGTAATTCCGAGTTCAATGCAAAGTTTTTGCTGAGAATCTATTTAACTAGTGGTTTGTTTGTGACATGCACCATTTTACCTTGCAGCTGTTTTTATTATTTTTAGACAATATCATTAGCTCAGTCACTCAACACTATGTGGATATTAGTAATCATTTTTGTTATGGCCAATAGTGAGTTTTTTTGTTTATTTGACAGAAGATGTCTCTGTGTCTATTTTACACAATCATCGTGATTTACTTTGAATGCATTTTGTTTTATTTCTCCAGGTGTCGGTGCCGATGTGGTCCTGACCCAGACTGGTGAAGGTGTCAAGAAACCTGGAGAGTCTTATGAACTGACCTGCCAGGGGTCCGGGTTCAGCTTTGGGAGTTACCGTATGAACTGGGTCCGGCAGTCCCCTGGGAAAGGGCTGGAGTGGATTGCTTATATCAGCACAAATTCGAACCCGATATACTACGAAGATTCAGTGAAAGGCCGGCTCACCATTTCCAGAGATGATTCCACCAGCAAAGTATTTTTACAGATGAACAGTCTGCGAATAGAAGATACTGGCACCTATTACTGTGCGAGAACAGAATATGACACAGCAGAAGAAAACAGACCCTCTCTGTACAAAAAACCCAAATTTGTCTGCTGTTGCCTCTATGTGCACAAGAATAACCTCCTTTTAAATACTATCCTAAAACAAGAAAACAATGAAGTCCTGCTTCAAGAATGCGTCACACACTGGCTGGTTTCAAAGCAGCTGTGGAGCTTGCGATGCGGAGTTCTGGGTCATAAAAGAAGCTGTCATCGATGAGGCTGTGTAATGCAAGGGCCTGCATCACAGTTGCTTCATGCAGCAGTGGTTCCATTGGGGCTGCAGGCTGTGATGCAAAGTCCTTGCATTAGGAAAGTCTACGCAGCAGAGGCGATGCATTAGTTCTGCTTGGGGTCGTGCTGCACAGCAGAGGAGATACCTTAGTTCTGCTGGATTCTCAGATTGGCTTGCAAAGCAACTTCAGGCCCACTTTCAAAGGTCCAGGGCTGGGGTGGCACCATTTGCCAGGGTAGGACTCACAGATGGCAAAGTCCAGGTTCTGGATTCAAGGTTGTCACAGTCTTCTGTCCCTGAGGCTCTAGTTTGGAGGCCAGCCAACTAGTCTTTAAAGTCACTCTGAGGGGTAGGGTTCAACAGATGCAGGTCCAGTCCTTCTCACCAGGCAAGAATGAAGCAGACAGGAGGTCAACACTGCAGGTCAGTGCACCAATCCAGCAGAGTGACAGTCCTTTCAGCAACACAGCAGTCCTTCTTCCTGGGAGAGTCCACAGGTTCAGAAGTGTACTGAAGAGTTGGGGTCTGAGGTCCAAAATGTATACCTGGTGCCCACCTTGAAGTGGAGGAAGCTGCTAGAGGTTTCCACCCCACTAGATGTCAGGCATGTCTTTTCTCCCTGTCCTGGCCCCACCTTGTCTAGGATCACAAACTTCTAGGGACAAATCCTTGGTGAGAGTGCTAAGGTAGGACTGTTGTGATGTACAAGTGTGGTAGGTGACAGCTCATCCCCCTTGTTAATTCAGAGTGGCCCATCCTGACTACACTTATCTCCTCTATGTCTCACATCTGAAAGCAATGCACAAAAACAAAATGTGAGCTACACTTAGTCATGTGACCCAGGAGCTGGAGCTGACTGAAGGCACCAAATAATTAGGACAAGAAAATGCCAACTTTCAAAAAGTATACAAAAAGGGATGAATGGAATGTTTGACTTAATCTCAGCCACTGGTAATGTTAAAACAGAAATCTCTGGTATATTTTTAGTTAATCCTAACTAGACAGCGGATTTCATGCATGCGGTCAATGAACCAACACAGATCTATTTAAATAAACATCATCAGCATCAAATCAAATATCAAACAACACCAAATATATTATCAATTCAATCACAAATAACCACACCAGTTTATTAAGACGTTAATACATTTATTTCCCTATATTA
Organism: Pleurodeles waltl; assembly: GCF_031143425.1. Taxonomy (NCBI): domain Eukaryota; kingdom Metazoa; phylum Chordata; class Amphibia; order Caudata; family Salamandridae; genus Pleurodeles; species Pleurodeles waltl. Next base: position 350,431,946 of record NC_090445.1, on the reverse strand, counting down.
ACAAATCAAGGGTCATGAAAATTACTCTCAAAGACAATTGAGACATGTAAAGAACCAATGTAGGTTGATTTAAGTGCCGAATGAAACTCAATTTTATTAATAACATGAATATGATAATCTCAACAGAGAAAACACAAATTAACAATAATAAAATCTGAGCAAGAGTAATTGAATACATTGAAATCAACAAGTAAAATAATCAATAACCATTCATGAACATGCGAGGAAAAAATATCTCACTAACCACTAATTAGCATTAGCATGTTGGACTTCATGCAAAAGATTTAGTAACACAAATTTAAAAAACATGTAGCTATGGCGCTATCAAAAATATATGCAGCAGTATTCATTCTTTAGCAGCTGGTACCTCAAAAACAACATAAAAATAACAATATACAGCTCATACATTTACCCAATTGCTAGGTAATCAGTAACGTCTTCTTTATCAGGGGGACAGCAACATCGGCATCAGAACAGGAACAAGGTAGGGGAGATGGTTTAGAGTTTGGACTATATGATTACTGAACCATCAGGACATTAATTCAGTATTTGAACAGACATAGTAACTCAGAAATTAATAAACACCAGAATGTCAGCAGACTGTCTAGCAAAGTATGAAGTAAAGTCTCTGGAACCCAGGAAAGTAAAGAGCCACTAGCTCCAAACAGAAAAGCAAAGACCCAGGGCAATGACTGACCGACAGACCTCAGAAAATCTAATTCCCACTGTTATATTAAACTTACTATACTATTCCAATAGGACAAAACTATCACTCGAGAGAGGGATGACCAATTACATTAATAAACAATATAAAAAATTTACAAAATGTTAGCATCCATTACATCTATTGGTAAGTACACTTCTGATGAAACTAATACTAATACAATTTGTATCTTGACTGCTTCCTTCTCTGGCTGCATCTGTGGACCCACTGTTTGGCACCTTCCGAATTACACTGTTGCTGTACAGTGATTACAAAATATGGAAACATTTCCTCCGCACCATTTCCTCCAGGGAAAAGCATAAGTTGGAAATATAATTACAGGCAAATATGTGAATACAATGAATGGAGATCTCTTAGCTAACAGAAAGAAAGTCAGAAGAACGGAATAGACTGGAAACATCTAATACAGATAACATTGCACAGTGGGCTTGCATCTGCTGCGGCCGAGCAGAAGCCACAAAATACTCATATTATTTCAACATTAATTTTAGCAAAGAACATGCTCTTAAAGAGACAGACTATTTTCCTCACAGTGTTAACTTAGCATTAGAAAACAAATACAGGGCTTTCATTTTATGACTGCCACCAAGTAGATCACAATTTTCGTAAACATAAATGTATAATCAAATTAAGTCATACATTAGTAAATAAGTATAATTACATAAAAAACTAAATATTTATGACAAAATCTCTGCATTAACACTCCTTCCTCTGATGACTATATATGTCATCACACAAAAACCCCAAAATACATTTATTTATTTCAAATGTACAATTTAAAACCTAGTTTCATTCACATTTTTGAAAATGTTCTTTTTCCACGAACTTTCCCCATAAAGTATTTCGACTGACACATCCACCCTCCTCTAATTCTTTTCAAATCTTCTTCTTTTGATCATTTGAAATAATTTGTACATTTCCCAAATTCCGCTCACACAAAACACAATAATTGAAATCCATTTGACTAATTTTAATATAATACCTTCTTCTAGGTTGCCAATCAAATTTCCCATTGTTACAATTCCCTTGCCTGCCTTTTCCCAAATATAAGTTTGAGTTAATTCTTTTAGTTCTGATTCATGTTTCATTATATTATTAATCAAACTGCTAACTAATTTATTATTGTCCGGTGTGTATGACCAAGTAATTTTCAAACTCTGCCCTCTTTTGCTTAAAGTATGTCTAATGCAAGGTGGTTCTGAAGAGTCATAGCTCTTGACACAGCTATTTCAGTATCTAAGAGGAGAACAGCTCCTGAAAAATCAGTTAACATGTTATCCACTACTGTAGACAACCTTTGTATTTTCATTGAATTCAAAACAACTCCCACTGAAGGAATTATTGCTCCAAATATGTCACCCACAATGCTAGAAACTGATTCTCTCTTGTGTCTAGGTTGTAATTCTGTAAATTTAGGAAATTTACTCACTTCATCCAGTTGGTAAATTTTCAGAAAGACTATTCACAAATAACACGTGCCATACCATCCTGTAGGAAGAGGATAATAGGCATTTTTCCCACAGACGTAATAGACTCCAGGCACTGGGGGATACTGACTATTTAACATAAATGCCCATTTACTCTGAAACAAAAACAAATGTCTACATTCACACGTTCCTACAAATATTTTATCATAGTAAGATTGCCGCCTATATATACAAAGCTTACCTACATGTTGTGCATCTAAAGCTAACCTCCCTTGTTTAGTGATGTCAGTGTAAGTATGATAAGTTCCAGGGCTTTTCTGAACCATTCTCTTATCGATCTTAGCTCTCATAACCCTTCTTCTTTCCACAGTGTTCTCTAAAAAAACTCTGTTGAACAGGTGTCAGTAAGCAAATTAGATTATTACGGTGTGCATACACCATGCCAAAATTTAATGTAGGTTCAAAGAATCCTCTTACTAAAGCTATGTCGTTATCCTTAGCTACTTTACTCAAATATCTGATTATGGGTACAAAAGAAAACACATAATCATAATTCGAATAGAAATACTGAACACTTTCTTGATTATAGAACCTTGTTGTTAAAAGACTGCAAGTTATGCCATAAGTTAATGACAAGCTGTGATAAGAAATTCCCTCCTCAACATAGGTTGGAATCTACGAACAAACATAGCAATCTTTTGTATCCATAGCGTCAACATACTCACACAATAAGTGATAGAAGACATTAGAAGAAAGCTCTTTCTCTTCATGTAAGTATTTTCCATCTATTTTAAACCTATCTATTGCAGAAGGAATTGTGATTACTACCGGCTGGGGGAGGTGTTTAGTAAAGGAAGAGATGGCGCACCAAATGTTTAGGATTGTATTAAATGTTCACATTAATCTACATTAACGGTGCACTCCGGTGGGGATTACACCCTCAAATCCCCCACATTGATTTGACAAGTCAATCAATTAAACATAAAATAATACCGAGGCACTCGTTGCTGTCACATTGTAATGAAGAGTATCTAATACCAGTTGCAAACATTGATTAATCTACCGACAATATCAAAACCCCATCAATGTCACATTGTATACACAAATTCAGAAGTGATATAACCGAAGAACGGCGTTGACATTCATGTGATTGACAGCATAAATTATTTTGTCATAACGTCTTGTTAATGTCTTGACTTCTTGTCACGTACTCCCCTCACAATAGAATTTAATCAGAATTAGAACATTGGAAGGTTGGCAGCTCCATTGAAAACAATGGAGTGCTGCGGGCTTTTACTGGCCGGTAAAATCCCGCAGCGCCAACATTCCAATGTTCGCTTTGTTCACAGCAACAGCTGTTAACAAAGCCTCACGGAGCCCGAGGGGATTTTAATCCCCTCGGGCTCCGTGAACAATTTGTTTTTTTTAATAGAACATTCTGCCCTGAGTGGCAGAATGTTCTAATAGCCTTAGAACCCGCCATAGCGGGCTCTACGGGCTATTAAAGGCCCTTTCCCTTGTTAAATGCCCTCGCCTTCGGCTCGGGCATTTAACGCGGGAGCGGGCCTTTAATAGCCTGTAGAGCCCGCCACGGCGGGGTCTAAAGCTATAGTAACCACTTCATACAAGAGTTGCCTAGCTTTATTCTGAATCCTGCTACAACCCATGACCAGAAAACGTTTGGTCACGCACAGATCCCAGCAGTAACTGAAACTCCAGCCACACAGTTAAACGTCAGCAATTATTTCATTGTGGAATGGAGAGGTAACACAAATGTACACAAGGTAAGTAATAAAGGTAAGTGAAACATGAACATATGCATAATGAATACAACAGTCACCTATAAAGAATGTGACCATTTCTTAGTCCCGTGTGAATTAAATGCCTTTCTTAGAGTGAGAGAGAAATAGTTTTAGCCAGCTGCACAGTTTCAGAAGTGTTCAACTGCTCCCTAGTAACTTAGCACTTAGTATCATGTTACCTTTTTTTTGTTCTGCAATTCTTTAATGCATCACAATACAGAAGAAGGGAAAAAAACCTCCATGAAGAAAACAGCAAAGGACATCAAAGGACAATTGCAGGGTAATTTGGCACAGCATCAGAGATCAGAATTATAGGTGGATGCAAGTCATAGAGTTTCATGCGCCGTTGTAACTCTGAGGTCCACACATGTGGGAGGGTTGAGGCTAAAGGACGGATGTTAAGGACATATCTTTCAGAAAGGACCCTAGGTTAACAGCTCGGTTGCAGGTAGATGTTGTCTAAGGGAGAAGGGGGAGAAATAGAGGTGGGGCAGTAGTGAACCTGAAGGAAGGGTTATGGTATGATCAATGTCAAGGTGCTTGCGTCCAGTATCATAGGGAGGGGGGAAGAGTGTGAAGAAGGTGAAGAAGGCGAAGAAGAAGAAGGGCGAAGGGTGACTGGGGGAAGGATGGGAGGGAAGGGAGAAATAGCTGCAGGAAACACAGGGTCAGAGTAGAGGTGGGATATTCGGGTAGGCGGTGGGGGAAAGGAAAGGGAGGAGGGGGAATGAGAGATGCGCAAGTGCAACTTTGCATATAAATATGGCCTTAAGGGAGGGGGTTAAGGTGTGGAGGGGGAAATATACAGATGGATAAGAGAATGCATAGGGGAAGGGGCGATTACCATTAACCACATTGCCATAAAGAAAAGGGGCCTAGGTTTGAAGAAAGACATCTGTTCTTTCTTGTAGGTTATATATGATTTGTTTATTGGAAGCTGTTTGATACACTGTCTTAAGCCATTCGTAATGGGAGGGAGGTGTAGGTGGGCGCCAATTTCAGAGGATACTCATCTTGGCTGAGGCTAGTGCTGCGTGTAATAGGTGAATTTGCGGAAGAGAGAGGTCTTGGAACTCCCCCATGTCACGTAGGATGATCAGGGACCAGAAGAGAAGGGACGGGATTGGAATGGTTTCCCATATCGTGATCCCCACTGTGTCCCAATAGGAGTGGATGAATGGGCAATAGCATATGAGGTGGAGTGCAGAAAGCTGGCTCTGTAAATACTATATAAAAATGAGATATAGGCCCTCATTACAACACTGGTGGCAAAAGCCGCTTACCACCGTGCAGAAGACCGCCAACACTCCGCCGCAGCAGCGGAATTCCGCCATGGTCATTATGACCCACTGTTCGGAATCCGCAAAAATTGAGACACCCACACAAGTCCGCCACACCAAAGATCAGTGATAAACTGGCGAAAACAAAACCTCCACCGTCACGCCAACAGAAATACGCCCACACTATCACGACCCACGAATCCATGCAGCGGTCTTTCAACCGCGGTATTCCATTGGCGGTACACACCGCCGCGCTCAAAATACACACACTCTTACAAAACACAGCCACATTGGACAAATCAAAATAAACACACCTGATACAATATACACACCACTCCCACACACCCACTACAATATAAAACACACACCCACATCACCCACAAAACCCTACGACCAAAATACCAAAAGAAGGCCAGAGAGAGACACTGCAAGCTACTACCAAGCATCCACAGGCATGCAATGGCATCACCCACATAACTTCCACGCACCTCACACAACACACCACTAAACATCACCCCACTTATCACAATACACACCACCCCACACATCACCCACACCACCCCATGGCACGGCAAAGACAACCCAGGTTCTCTGAGGAGGAGCTCAGGGTCATGGTGGAGGAAATCGTCCGGGTAGAGCCACAGCTATTCGGATCACAGGTGCAGCACACCTCCATAGCTAGAAAGATGGAGCTATGGTGAAGAATAGTGGACAGGGTCAACGCAGTGGGACAACACCCAAGAAATAGGGATGTCATCAGGAAGAGGTGGAACGACCTACGGGGGAAGGTGCTTTCCGTGGTATCAAGACACCACCTTGCGGTTCAGCGGACTGGCGGCGGACCCCCACCTCCTCCCCCACAACTAACAACATGGGAGGCATGCTGAGGGCCTCGCAGGAGTAGATGGAGGAATCGACTCTGGTAAGTCAAACCTTAACTATTACATCCCCCACCCTACCTGCATGCTATCACATACCCCCGCCCTCACCCTCACCCCATCACACCAACTCCTCACAAATGTCCCAATATCACAAACCACACATCCCAACACCAAGCCCTGCATGCAACAACAAAGAATGGACACCCATCACCAAAGCATGGCCACTGCACATACCCATACACCCCCCTAAAACACCATCACACAAGGTCCCACACAGGAATGCAAGCACTGGGGTACACAGTCACCCACCCATTGCACACCATGACACACACAGATGGAATAAACATCCTTTTATACCCCTGCAGGACCCCTACCCAACATCACCGGACAGTCCACACGTGTCCACACCACCAACAGAAGAGGCCCACAGTGATGACAGCAGCTCTGTCCAATTGGATCCAAATGACCAGCCCGGCCCATCTGAGACCTCGGGGCAGTTGGCTCCCCTCACACTGGCACATGCCACCACAGAGCTTCCCCCCTCTGGAAACACCAGCACATCATCACCGGACAGTCCACACATGTCCACACCACCAACAGAAGAGGCCCACAGTGATGACAGCAGCTCTGTCCAATTGGATCCAGATGACCAGCCCGGCCCATCTGAGACCTCGGGGTAGTTGGCTCCCCTCACACTGGCAAGGCCACCACAGAGCTTACCCCCTCTGGAAACACCAGCACAGCACCCATCCAGCAGGCCCATACCTTTGTCCCCAGGACACGTCAATCAGCAGTGTGCCCACCACTACAGGGAACCCAAGCTAACCCACCACCCCAACAACAACAGGGACCTGGCGGCAGTGGCAGTGGGCGCACAGTTCAGGGGACAGAGGTCCAGGAACACAGGGGAACTGGGAGGGCTGCTGTGCGACAGTGGGAGGACAGGCCCAGGGAACCCACTCTCCGTGAGGCCCTCTCCAACATCATGGGAGCATACCACCATTCCCAGGAGACGATGGAAACGGTAGTGGCCAAGTTTCAGGAGACCCAGCGGCTGCAGGAGGAACAGTATTTGGGCTTTAGGGAGGAACTCAGATCCATCAATTCCACCCTGGGCACCACCGTAGGGGTGCTGAAGGAAGTCCTCAACACCAGGAGGGACACTGTGGCACAACAAGGGGCCCCTGATACTAGCCTGGACGATGAACTGCCCACCACCTCCGCCGGCGCTAGTGGACAGGAGGCACCGCCACAGGACCAACACACCAGCACCCCACCACCTGCAGAGGGAGAACCACCCCGCAAACGGTCCCTGAGATCAAGGACAAAGACAGAGAACGATGCCAAGACCCCGCCAAGAAAAGAGACCACCCTGAATGTCATCCTTTTGTCCCACCTTCTCACCCTGTCTATCCTCAAACTGCCCCAGCTCCACTTACTATGCCCCTTTGGGCAATGCACCTGTGAGACTAATACACTGGACTCTGCCATGGGCATTCCTCCACATCACCCCTCACCATTTTACAGAGCCCTCCAATATTGAGCACTTAAATAAACACCTTTAAAGCACAAAACAATCTGGAGTCTGTCTGTGATTTTGAAATAGTGTATTAGCAATTACAGTGACAAAATGCTCTTTCAATTATAATGTCAACATAACTATGTCACACAACTCTAGTCCATGAGGAAACAAAGCAGATGTCACATAGTGGGACCCACATCTATGAACTCATAATGAAAAGTGACAACTCAGTGACCGTACACTGGGTGAAAACGACAGACAGTAGAGAGGTAGTAGTGTTAAAGTACATGTAGTAGGCAGGTTTGTATTCTTACCTGTGTCTCACTAGAAGTATTGCATGATCACAGAGTTCCTGTTATCGATGTCCTCTTCTTCTGCTTCCTCGTCTTCACTGTTCACAGGCTCCACAGCTGCCACAACACCTCCATCTGGACCATCGTCCTGCAGAAAAGGCACCTGTCGTCTCAAAGCCAAGTTGTGAAGCATAGAGCAGGCCACGATGATCTGGCACACCTTCTTTTGTGAGTAGAATAGGGAACCACCTGTCATATGGAGGCACCTGAACCTGGCCTTCAGGAGGCCGAATGTCCGCTCTATAATTCTCCTAGTTCGCCCAGGGGCCTCATTGTAGCGTTCCTCTGCCCTTGTCCTGGGATTCCTCACTGGGGTCAGTAGCCATGACAGGTTGGGGTAACCAGAGTCACCTGCAAATGGTGAGGGACAACTGTTAGACACACACTAACCTGTAGGGATATCCCCAGACTCAGACAACCATTCCCACTGACTTGCTACCAGGTGCTCACCTAATAGCCGCACACAGTGCCTCTGGAGTTGCCCCATCACAGAAGGGATGCTGCTATTCCACAGAATGTAAGCGTCATGCACTGAGCCAGGGAATTTGGCATTCACATGGGAGATGTATTGGTCTGCCAAACACACCATCTGCACATTCATCGAATGATAACTCTTCCGGTTTCTGTACACCTGTTCACTACTGCGGGGGTACCAAAGCCACATGTATCCAATCAATGGCACCTATGATGTTGGGGATATGGCCCAGGGCATAGAAGTCACCTTTCACTGTAGGCAAATCCTCCACCTGAGGGAAAACGATGTAGCTCCGCATGTGTTTCAGCAGGGCAGACAACACTCTGGATAACACGTTGGAAAACCTAAGCTGGGACCTCCCTGATGCTATGGCCACTATTGTTTGAAATGACCCACTTGCAAGGAAATGGAGTACTGACAGTACCTGCACTAGAGGGGGGATTCCTGTGGGATGGCGGATAGCTGACATCAGGTCTGGATCCAACTGGGCACACAGTTCCAGGATTGTGGCACGATCAAGCCTGTAGGTGATGATCACATGTCTTTCCTCCATTGTCGACAGGTCCACCAGCGGTCCGTACACCGGAGGATGCCGCCATCTCCTCACATGTCATAGCGGACGGTGCCTATGAAGGACAACAGCGAGAACAGAGTCAACCAACTCAGAGGTACGTACACACAGCTTACACAGAACACGATTCATAATCCGAAATTTGCATTTATGAGTGTTTAGGCAAGGCCTAGGTATGTGGACCCCTGAAATGGCGGCTGCCTGACCTGTAAAGTGGGACAATGGAATGTGAGGTAACTGTGCTAGCGTTGTACACCGTCGCGGTAGGCGGTCAAAGACCGCGGCGCAATTCTGCATTGGTTAACATTGGACCCTATGGGTCCCAGGAGCCAATGACGATGTACGCCGGCGGTGACGGTACGCACCGCCGCAGACGTGACCGCCATTTTCTATCTGTTCAATCACTCAATACCTGATCTTTGACAGGAGAGGACCTACACTGCAAATGCAGCTGTGACCTCAGTCTGGAAGAGACAATGGCTTGTGCTTCTGGGGAAAGGGCCCCTGCCTTCAGCACGGAGGAGTTGGAGAAACTGGTGGATGGGGTCCTCCCCCAGTACAAACTACTCTACGGTCCTCCAGACAAACAGGTAAGTACACTGGGAGCATGCTGTATGGGCTATGCCTTTGTGGAGTTGGGTGGATGAAAGATGGTGGGGGAGAATGAGGCATGCATGAAACGACAGTGAGTGCATGTGCCACATGGCAAGGGTAGGGATGGGGGACAATGACTGTGACGGTGCAGTTGCCAATAACTTCTCTTTTTCCCCTGTACAATTCATGTAGGTCAGTGCCCACAAGAAGAAGAACATCTGGCATGCCATCGCCAATGAAGTCCAGACCCTGGGGGTCTATCACAGACGGAGCACCCGCTGCCATAAGAGATGGGAGGATATTCGCCGCTGGAGCAAGAAGACGTTGGAGGCCCAGCTAGGGTGGCCTCCCAACGTGGGAGGGGTGCCCGTTGCACCATGACCCCCCTGATGTTTAGGATCCTGGCGGTGGCATACCCGGAGTTGGATGGGCGCTTGAGGGCATCATAGCAGCCACAAGGGGGTGAGTACACTCTCATTCTGCTGATTCAGCGCGCAGTGGAGGTGTCTGGGTGGGGGAGGTGGGCTGTGGGTTTCCCTAGGCCAGGGCGAGTGTGCTAGTTAAGTCCCCTTCTTCTGGCAGACCCTGTGGCACCCCACCCCACCTGTGAACAGTGCCAACTACACCTAGTCAGGCTCCTGTGACATCCATGTGTGCAGATGTCGGCCATAGCCTTGTAGGCCATGTCCCAGGGATTGAATAGTGGACCCCAAGTGCGCGGCGTAGTGCAGGGGGCTTCTCTGTCTGTCGTGTCCGCCAGCGATAGCGGTAATGCATGCACTCAACATGTCTTTCTTCTGTCTCCCCCCCCTTTTTGTGGTCTCCCTGTTCGTGTGTGCATTAGCATCATCAGGCGGAGGAGCAGTGGCACCGGAGCAGGAGGGAGCTGCATCCTACATGGCCCTGGAGGGCGACACTACGGAGTCTGAATTCACCAGTTGGACTGAGGGCAAGGGGAGCTCCACAGCGGGGACAGGAGCTGACACCAGTGATACGGACTCGTCCTCTGATGTGAGCTCCCTTGTGGTGGCGGCCACATCTGTGCCCCTGCATCTACAGGTACAGCTGCCACCCCCCCTACCACCACCGCCCTCCCAGCAGCCCCTCAGCCTTTGCCCGTGCCCGCTCACCCAGGAGGGTGGGCATCACCTTCACCCCAGGCACCTCAGGCCCTGCCCCAGTCACCCCTGCTGCCCTCAGTGAGGAGGTCATTGACCTCCTCAGGTCCCTCACTGTTGGGCAGTCTACCATTTTGAATGCCATCCAGGGTGTAGAGAGGCAGTTGAAACAAACCAATGCATTCCTGGAGGGCATTCATTTTTGTCAGGCAGCCCTTCAGCAAGCATTTCAGTCTCTGGCCTCAGCATTGATGGCAGCCATTTTCCCTGTCTCTAGCCTCCCCCTCCAACTTCCTCCACCCAGACCCAATCCCCTGTCCCTCAGCCTATCCCAAGCACACCATCAGACCAGCATGCACACACCTCAACACACAAAGGAAGCTCAGGCAAACATAAGCACCAAACATCCCACAGGCACTCACGCAAGCATCACCCACATGCAGACACACCAACATCCACTGCCTCCACTGTGTCCCCCTCCTCCTCGTCTCCCTCCTCCCTCCCAGTCTCGTCTCTACTCACACCTGCATGCACTACATCTATAGCCACTACTTCCATCACCAGCACACCCACCACCACACCCCCCTCACATGCAGTCACCACCCCACTACCATTCACACGTCCCCTGTATCCTCTCCCAATGTGTCTGTGACGCTACCTCCCAAGTTACACAAACGCAGGCACACACCCACCCAACAGCCATCCACCTCACAACAGCCTCCAGCGCATGCACCTTCAACCAAAGTCACCAAACGTAGACCTCCTACAACCACAACCTCTTCCTCCACTCCCACACCCCCTCCAGCTACCCGTCCCAGTGTTCCCAAGAAACCTTTCCTGTCCACCCTTGACCTCTTTCCCTCACCTCCCCCACCCCGTCAGTCTCCTAGGGCCCGACTCTCCAGGTCCCAACCGAGCACCTTAGCCACAACATCTCCGGGACCAGTGGTGCCAGTAGTCACCGGATTCTGGAGTGCACCAGGCAGCAGGGCAGCCAGTGTGGCAAGGAGCCACAGCACGGACAGTCCCCCACCTGTCAAGCATCAAAAGTTGGCCAGTGTCCTGCAGGAGAGGGGGAAAACTCCAGCCACCAAAGCCGCTCCCAGGGGTACAGGTGGGAGTGTGGAGTCAGCTGCAACACCTTCCAAGGTGGGTGAGGGGCACAAGAAACCCTGCAAGTCTGGGAAGAGCAGCACGGCAGAAAAGACCGCCATCAGCCCCGCTGCCCAAGAGTCCACCTCCATCAGCCCCGCTGCCCAGGAGGCCACCGCCATCAGCCCCGCTGGGCCAGACTGGACCGTCAGCACCAGCCCCGCCGGGCCAGACAGGACCACCAGCACCAGCCCCCCTGGGCCAGACCGGACCACCAGCAGCTGAGTCACTGCCAAGGACCCCGCTGCAACAAGTACTGTTGAACAGGACACCTCCGCCACAAGCACCGCTGAACAGGACACCTCCGCCACAATCACCACTGAACAGGACACCGCCGCCACAAGCACCGCTGAACAGGACACCTCCGCCACAAGAACCGCTGGCCCATGAACGCCAAGGGCACTGACGCTACTGAGTCCACCACGAGCAGGATGAAGCACTCTGGGCACAAAGTCCCCTCGAGAACCAGTGGAGGGATACATCCATTACCTCTGTCCTTGGCAGGATGAAGCACTCTGGGCACAAAGTCCCCTCCAGAACCAGTGGAGTATCACATCCACTACCTCAGTCCTTGGCAGGATGAAGCACTCTGGGCACAAAGCCCCCTCCAGAACCAGTGGAGAAAGGCATCTACTCACACAGTCCTTGGCAGGATGAAACACTCTGGGCACAAAGCCCCCTCCAGAACCAGTGGAGAAAGGCATCCACTCACACAGTCCTTTGGCAGGCTGAAGCACTCTGGGCACAAAGCCCCCTCCAGAACCAGTAGAGAAAGGCATCCACTACCTCTGTCCTTGGCAGGATGAAGCACTCTGGGCACAAAGCCACCTCCAGAACCAGTGGAGACAGGCATCCACTACCTCTGTCCTTGGCAGGATGAAGCACTCTGGGCACAAAGCCCCCTCCAGAACCAGTGGAGACTGTTATCCACTTGAGAGGCTGTGGCTTTGCACTCCCCAGGGTTGAACAGTGGGCAAACCACCCACTGTAGAGACTTGAGAGACTGTGGCTTTGCACTCCCCAGGATTGTACAGTGGGCAAACCACCCACTGGAGAGACTTGAGAGACTGTGGCTTTGCACTCCCCAGGATTGAACAGTGGGCAAACCACCCACTGTAGAGGCTTGAGAGACTGTGGCTTTGCACTCCCCAGGGCTGAACAGTGGGCAACCCACCCACTGTAGAGACTTGAGAGACTGTGGCTTTGCACTCCCCAGGATTGTACAGTGGGAAACCACCCACTGTAGAGACTTGAGAGACTGTGGCTTTGCACTCCCCAAGTTTGAATAGTGGGCAAACCACCCACTGGAGAGACTTGAGAGACTGTGGCTTTGCACTCCCCAGGATTGAACAGTGGGCATAGGGCCCCCTCGTGGATTTGGCGTCGTGCACTCAACTGGCTGAGGTGCCCCCCCTTTCCCTTCCCACTGAGGTGCCTGTTTTATTTCTATCTGATGCCCCTGCAGTGTTCTCTCCATCATGTTTGGGTTTTGAGTGTGGGCCTCGCCCATGCAGTGTGGGCCCAGTGTTCCACGGACTTCAATGGAGCAATACCTGGACTACTATTCTTGCTGTATATATTTGTTTATAGTGTATATATATTTTTGCGTACTTGATTTTAATAGAATACAATGGTTACATTAATTTCCTTTTGTCTTTTCATTCTTCCAGGGGGTTTGGGAGTTGTAACTGTATAGTATCATACTGTATTAGTGTGTGTGTTGTAGTGGGTGAGGGTGGGGCTGTTGTGTGTTGCGTGTGTGTGTCCCTGTTTTTTCCCTCCCCCTCCCCTGTGTTGTAGGTGCAGTACTCACTGTGGTCTTCGCCACCGGCGTTCGTGCTCCTGGTAGAGGAGCAAGAAGATAAGGTCAAGGAAAATGTGAAGTTCTGGTTCCATGGCGTCCTGGTTCCTCGTGGGGTGTGTAGAGGTGAGCATTTTCCCTTCGAAGTCCTGTTTCCGCCGTGTTTTTGTTTGTGGTGAATCCGCCCCGGAAAAGGTGGCGGATTGGTAGTTGTGATACTGTGGGCAGTACATTGTCTACCGCCTGCCTGTTGGAGGTGACTGTTGTAGTTTAGCAGCAATTAGATTACGCATTAGCAGAAGACATCTTGTATCTAGTAACTATTGTGAACATTTCGCGGAATCCATTTTGAATTCATGGCAGCCATTTTCTCTGCCACATGCTGCCATGTGCTCACCATGTGCTCTGTCCTACCTTTCTGTTAACTACTCTTGAAGATCTGCCTAGTGACAAGTTATATTTAGCATCTCCCACTTTCGCACATGCCCAGTAAGATCTGCAGCTGTTAGTAATCAGTAACAGACAGTAATGTGTCAACTAGTCCTTGAAACTGTTAGCCCCTCCTACCTGTCGACTGTGCATTTCCACATGACCTTACATGTATGCAAGTCTTGCTTCTATAATTGTACCACCTCCTTTTAGCCCCTCCGTGGTTATGAAAGGACCATGCTCTCTCAGTTCAATGTGCTACTTCAAACATTAACGAAGGGTGCTGTTTGAACTGTAGTACCACCTCATGAGGTTTAATAAACTTTGTCTTTTATTTCAGTTTCTGTGCCAACTTCTTCCTATATGGTCTGAGGACTTTGAGCAGAGAAGGGTGAACCCCTTGCACTAGTAGGCCTTGCTGAGGCTTACTTCAACAGTGACCGCCGCACTGTTTGTTTGTACCGCCGTGGCGGTCGGAATGTTAAAGTGGCTGTCTTTGTTGGCGGTTTCAGCCACGGTCGTGATTCAATTTTTTTTTCTGCCTGCCTGTTGGCGGTCTTACCGCCGCTTTAACACCGACCGCCAAGGTTGTAATGACCACCATAGTGTGCACAGAGTCCAGGGGCTCAGCAGAGGCTTAACAGAGGCTAAAGTAGATAATACTAAAGGTCTCTTTTGTGGTAGTGTGGTCGAGCAGTTAGGCTTATCAGAGGGTATTGCAAAGCATTTGTTGTACACACACAGACAATAGAAGAAGCACACACTCAGGGGTCATTACAACCCTGACGGACGGTGTTAAAGCGGCGGTAAGACCGCCAACAGGTTGGCGGTCTTTTTTTGAGGATTATGACCATGGGGGTTACCTCCATGGTCATCCGCCACTTCTCTGTTCCGCCCGCTGGGCTGGAGACCTGGGTCTCCAGCCCGGCGGCCGTGACAATATCGCCGCCGGTATTTTGACCCGGCTTACCGCCGTGGATTTCCAGCGGTAGGAACCGCCATGAAATCCATGGCGGTAAGCACTATCAGTGCCAGGGAATTCCTTCCCTGGCACTGATAGGGGTCTCCCCCATCCCCCACCCGACACCCTCCCCTACACCCCCACCACTCCTGCCACCCCCCAAAGGTGGCAGGACCCCCCTCCCCACCCCGACCCCGACATAACCTGACACATACACACCCGACACGCACGCAGGCACCAACAACACACATACATGCACACACACCGACATACATACCAACATCCACACACACAGACATGCACACCCACATTCAAACATACACGCACACATTCATACAGACATACCTACAGACATACACTCACTCATTCCCAAAACACGCAACACTCTGCAAGCATACATGCACTCACACACCCCCTCTACATACACCCACGCACACCCCCATGCACCCACACAACACACAACACCCCCCCTCCCCTAACGGACGATCGACTTACCTGTTCCATCGATCCTCCTGGAGGGGACGGGAGCCATGGGGGCAGCTCCGCCGACACCACACAGCCAACAGAATACCGCCGCGCTGAATCACAGGACGTGATTCGCTGGGCAGTGTTCTGTTGGCGTGGTGGTGGAGGTGGAGCAACCTCCACTTCCCCGCCGCCCGTCAGTATGGCTGTTGGTGGCTCTCTGTCGGATAAACGACGGTGAGCTGCCAACAGTCATAATACGCCGAGTGGAAAACCGCCACCACTGGCGGTCTTCAGCACGGCGGTCCCTCGGCGGTCTTGTAAAAGAACCGCCGAGGTTGTAATGACCCCCTCAATGACTTAACTCCAGACAAATGGTTTTCATGTAGCAAAAATATATTTTATTAATTTCTTTTTAGAACCACAAGATTCAATTTGCAGGTAAGTACTTCAATAGATTAGTATTTCACATATATCTCAACAGTAATTTGTTTGAAATCGGTAAGCTATACAGTTTTTTAATTATTGACAATAATCTGTTTTAAGAATGGACACTGCAATTTCCAGAAACACTTCCTGGGGGAAGAAATGTTAAATAGTTTTGCAGGTAAGTACAGTTTCAGTCTCTTGGTTTTAGGAAGTCCACTGGTTTGGTTTCAAGTTAACCCCAAACACCCACCATCAGCAACAAAGGGCCGGCCTGGTGCAGATGTCAAAGATAAGCAAATTTAACGTGGGCTCCCATGGAGACAGGGGGTACTTTCGAATCAGGTCTGCCTCCAGGTAAGTACCCACGGCTCGGAGGGTAGACCAGGGCAATTGAAGGAGTACTGGAGGGGCTACAAGTAGGCACCAAACACACCCTCAGCGGCACAGGGGCAGCCGGGTGCAGGGTGCAAGCAGGACATTGGGTTTCCAATGCTGGTCTATGAGGGGACCCCGTGGGTCACTCAGCAGATGCAGACGAGTTGCAGGGGGTGTCTTGGGCACACCACTGGGTGTACAGAGAGGTGGGCTCCCTACTGAGCATTGCTGCACCGGAGTTCGGGGTCTCCAAGGCTTGAGAGCTGAGAGTGCAGTGCGTCTTTAGGCCTCAGAAATCTTCATCCGGAGCTTTGCGGTCAGGGCGGGTCCTCTGGTTTCCCTCTGCAGGCGTTGCCATGGAGGGGTGGAGAGGTCAACCCAGGGTGGCACTTGCTCAGACTTGCCTGGGGATCAACTCTAGCTGGTTGGGCCACTTGTACCCAGGCCGTGGGCATCGGGTGCAAAGTGGTTAGGATTCCTGCATTCGGAGTGAGGTGGGAGTCCTTAGTTGTTGGTTTCTTCTTGGACAGGGCCGCTGTTCACAGGAGTTCTTGGTCTTTTCAGGTGCAGGGCAGTCCTCTGGAACTTGCCAGAGGTCTCTGGTCCCGCTGGATGTGTCGCTGTTTTTTTGCAGGTTCTTGTTAGTTCACCAGGAATCTGGTGAGGTGAGTTCAGGGAAGCCCTTAAATACAAGATTTAGGGGCATTACAGGGGTCAGAGGGCAGTAGCCAGTGGCT
Organism: Pleurodeles waltl; assembly: GCF_031143425.1. Taxonomy (NCBI): domain Eukaryota; kingdom Metazoa; phylum Chordata; class Amphibia; order Caudata; family Salamandridae; genus Pleurodeles; species Pleurodeles waltl. The sequence goes on along the minus strand of NC_090445.1, from coordinate 350,414,850 downwards.
ACTGTCCCCCCAGGTGGCTACACCCTCCTTGTGTCCACTCCCTTTGGGGAGGGAGGCACATTCCTATCCCTATTGGTCCCTGTCCTACAATCCAAGATGCAGGATTCTGCAGGGAGGGGTCACTTCAGCTCTGGACACCTTAGGGGTGGTCCTAGCTGAAGTGGTCACTCCTCCTTGTTTTTCCTAAGTTTCCCTCCGAACTTGCCGCAAAAAGTGGGGCTTTGTCCAGAGGAAGGGCATCTCCACTAGCTGGAGTGCCCTTGGGCACTATAACATGAGGCCTGAACCTTTGAGGCTCACCGCCAGGTGTTATAGTTCCTGCAGTGGGGAGGTATGAAGCACCTGCGCCCAGAGCAGGCTTTGCTTCTGGCCTCAGAAAGCACAAAGGCCCTCACCCCATGACGTCAGAAACTTGTCTGCTAGTGGCAGGCTGGCACAGATTAGTCAGTACTACACTAGAGGATTGGGTAAAATACAGGGGGCATCTCTAAGATACCCTCTGTGAGCATTTTTTAAATAAATCCAGCACTGGTATCAGTGGCGGTTTGTTGTCCTGAGAAGTTTGATACCAAACTTCCCAGTATTCAGTGAAGCCATTATGGAACTGTGGAGTTCGTAATGACAGTCTCCCAGACCATATACTTAATATGGCCCCACTGCACTTGCAGTGTCTAAGAATGGGCTTAGACACTGTAGTGGCATATTGCTCCTGCAGATATGCCTCACCTGTGGTATAGTGCACCCTGCCTTAGGCCTGGAAGGCCTGCTAGAGGGGTTACTTACCTATGCCACAGGCAGTGTTTTGTGGGCATGGAACCCTGAGCGGGATGACATGCCGACTTTGCTTTTTTCTCCTCACCAACACACACAATCTGCAATGACAGGGTGCATGTGTTATGTGAGGGGTCCCCTAGAGAGGCACAACACTTGCTGCAGCCCTTAGGGACCCTCCCTGGTCTCAGTGTGGTGAATCATAGTTTGTTTTAATAGGGATACAGGAGTTCGCTTTTCCTTTGGCTTGCAGACCCGTGCCCCCGTCACCTAGTGACTTTTACCCTACTTAGCCTGCTCTGTTTTAGCGCATTTATTTAATTAATTCTTTTAAGATGGCTGCCTTGTTTTGACTTAGGCCCATGTTTTGATTTTCCTTATTAGTGCCACCGCACTAAGGTGTTGAGATCAGGTGACAAATACAAACAAACTGAAGGTGTCCGCGTTAGGTACTTTCCCTCTTCACACTTTCGAGGGAATTGTTTATACTAATTACCGTCCCACGCACACTATGTTATCTATTGTTTGGAAACCAACCCACGTCAAGGGTCCAGGCAGATCTGTATATATACTCCTCACTTTATCAGATAGGCAGAGGGATTCCGACCAGATGCCATTGCTGCTATCGCTGCGGCATGTTGCCTTGACACTGACCCAGTCTTTGTATTCCTGCGAAGTCTGAGCTGGAGACCTCATTCCAAGGTAACGAGGGTTGAGGTCTCTTGTCATAGACAATGCATTGCAGATTGAGGTTTAACATACCTAGCTCTCTTCTGGGTTAGAGGTTAGGCCTACAGACTAGGGTATTAGGACATATCGCACACTTCATGATATCGAGTGATATTGCAAAATGGTGGGGGTTTTTGTATTAATGACTTTAGTCTTTACAATTCAGTTTCTTGCACTGTTCATTATCTTAATCATTGCAGCCCATGCAACTTATCACAGATTGCAGTTTTGATGAAATAAATATTATTGAAACTTTACTGAATCTTTTTCATTGCCTGTGAAAGGGGTAATCTCAATTTAACCACAACGCTCCCTGAGATGTCATGCTTTTGAGTCCATGCATAAAGGCTGCCACAAAACACCTTTAACTGTTTAGAGTGTTGGTGAAGTGCTGCTTGTGAGCCAGAAGGGTTGGGATGACAGTTGCATTTTGTTGTAGGATTGGCATAGTTACCTAAAAACATAAGTACTGTCATCCTTAAACCAGCAGTGTTTCCTAGAGCAAGAGTCCAACTATGACATGGTGCCATCAACGATGGGGTTTAGGTATAAATATTACGGATACCCTGATTATTGCAGTCTCACATAGTACAGATACCCTAAATACCATTTAATGGAGGCGTCCATGGTCTTGGGGAAGATCCTCCTCAGCTGAACAGGGAGCACCTAATTAGGCTGTAGGTTGTTCAAAATCAAACTCATAAAAGGACTATACTCCCCACTTGGTGTTCCATCTCTTCACTCATTTTATAAAATGGCTAACGCCATAGACATTCCTGAGAATGCTAGACAAGCATTAACTTTACACCTAGTAGTGCATGGCTTAACAGAAGAGGGCAGGGATGTTACATTCATAGTAGAAGCTAATGAAGCTTACCAAACAGAAACATTCTACTCTTCGGTCACCTTTCCTGAGGAAGACAGCAGATCAGTCATGTTCCACACATATAGACAAACGTACCTCTACGATACCAAGCATACCAGTATCATGAAATACTGCTCACTTACCAAGAACATTAGAACTGGTTCAAAGGTGCCCTACCACGTGCAATACAACGCGTGAGATTAGGTCCTTTAGGTAATGATGGACCAATGTGGCCTATGTTCGCCACATACATACCTCACCCGGGTATACAAAACATGCAGGCATCAGACCCACGAGAATTATATCCTGAATTAGTACACTATACAGATGACTAGTTCAGTTCGTAATGCGAACATTGAATACAACATCAGCGTGTCCAGCACCACCAGCACCTGCTGGCTACCAATTGGCCACTGGGATTAATCCACAAACAGTAAATACCATTATGGGTAAAGTACCCACGGAATGGGAGAAAATACTGTTCTGAATTGCCCAGAAAACAAATCAGCTGGAAGCTGTGTTTCCCCATATGGGACCACAGGAGAAACATAAAATTCTCACTATATGCTTGCCTTTTGGGATGGTTCCCTCAGTGGATGACTGTGCCACATGGGGCACAGTCTTTGCTGCAATATATACTACCACACATGGTACCCCGACACTTGCAAATTTAGCAGAAGTGTTAAAACAAATACAGAATGAACATTGGGCTGCACCAGCCCTAGATTTGGGGATGAAACTAATGCGTAACTTCCACGCAGCCTCTTCAATAATACTAAATACCATTAAAGGGGAAGTGGTAGCACTGGTTACACACCAGCGTCTCTGAGAGATTCCACATTTGGACCGAGAGAGAGAGCTACCGAGAGTTATTTCCGACACCTAAACTAGTATAGGGCGGGATAGTTTGGGAGCGAAACCAAAACAGATTGAAATACAAAGTACCACCCCTAAGGATGGTGCTAAACACAAACAGGAAAATACCAAGAAGCACTGGGATAAACAAAAACAATTTAATGATAGACGAAATAAGAGAGCAGATTCTCCACATCCAGGGACCTCCGAAAGGAGATACACACTCAGAAATAGAGAAAGTATAAACATTTCTGACAGATATGCTGATTCACGTCCCTCTTGTTCCTTTCAGGATACACCGGATAGACATAGTGAGAGAGGGGGACATCCTGATCGATGTCCTGAGTACGTGAAACAAAAGAAAGACTCGCCGCAGTCTTCGGACAAAAAGAAGATAAGTCCCCACAACAAAAACCACAGTTTAAAAAGAAAAAGGTGGCAGCACTGTCAATTAAAAATGCCAGTACACTTGAGAGCATTGCTGAAGAACATGACGTGGGCAGTGACACTGTTAGACAGTGCAGAAGAGGTCACGATATGTCCCCAGAGTAAAACAAGTCTACGCTGTTGATTGGGCTTTAATGCAGGCACCTGCGTAATACCGCAGTCATGTAGGTTGGGACAAGGCGTCTCCTTGTCATGTAATAACTATCAGGTCTACGCCCCAACCTCAGCCACAATATCCTGTTAAACATGTGGCTAAAGCTCTGATGAGGGAGATCCTCACTCAGCTCGAGTACCATGTATAATTGAGCCCTGTGCCTCTACAATGAATACCCCGTTATTCCCGGTTGCAAAACCAGACCATTCCTACAGAATACTCTTAGATTACAGACACTTAAACAGTCATACACGTACATACGCTATACAAAAATTAACATAGCACAGCATTAATTAATGATATAGTGCGGAAAAAGTACAAAACAACGTTGGATATCTCCAACTGATTTTTTTGCCAGGACTGGCCTTTAAGGCTGGTCCTGGGGTAACGACAATAATGCGTTTCCCTTGGGCTAGCGATCTCTCCTTAATAACCGCCATTTGAACTGCAGTCAGAATATTTTCTGTGGTGTGTAAAACATTGTTCTGCATTCAAATACAAATGTGATTTATGCACTAATGGCACCGTGTCACCTTCATTGAAGGTGACATAAGTAAACCCAATGGCACCAGCAATTATTCTGATAACCAAATTTGTTTTGTTGTCATGTGTGTATAAATGTTTAGCTTGTAGCATTTCTGCTGCAATCCCCCAAGGATGTGTGTGTGTTCAACTGACCAGTGTTTGCTAGGGCGTATCAAGTCATAAAGTCAGGAATGTACGTTCTGCCGAAATTTAAGAAGCCAAGTAAAGACTGTAGCTTCTTCAGTGTGTTAGGTGGGTGCAATTGTGCACATTTCTCTAGAAAGTGTGGGGCTAGGCTCTTCCCTTCATTTGATCGTTCATGTCCCAGGAACAATACACTGAGAAAGGCTATCTTACGTTTCTTGAAGTTAAATTTATAACCGAGGTCTGAAAATCCTAAAATGATCTGATCGACCCTGACTAGATGAATGGTGAGGTTGTCATCTGTGAGATAGATGTCATCCACATAGGATAACGCCTTGGGGTCAAGATCATGTACTATTGATGTTACACTGGCTGAGAGCAGTCAAACGCCAAAGCATTACGTCCACGTTGGATTCAGTGGGCTACCTCCCTGACCACCAATAATGGTGATGACATCTTTGATCCAAAACTTCAGACACAAGAATATCTCTAGTATGAACAGGAGTACCCCAATCCTCTAGATATCTTACCAGTTGACAGATATCATACTGTCATTTATACTGATGGTTCAGCACAACCAGCTGTAGGTACAAAACATCAATAGTCAGCTGCTTGCGCAGCCATGAGTGGAGTGATGGAAGATGGAGTCTTCCACCCTCATAGTACCTACACGAAGACCCTAGGGGACTGCACAGCTCAGCTGGCTGAACTTAAAGCCCTTCTACTAGCGCTTGAACACACAGAGCCAGGATTACTGACTTTAATTGTCTGTGACTCATACTACTGCATCCAGTCCTACAATGATTATCTTAATCATTGGAAAGTGAACGGATTTAGAGACTCCAAAGGTACCACCATAAAACACAAAACATTGTGGGAAGGGTGGCTGATCTTAAGGATAAGCTACCATGTGTCCATGTAGTACATAAATAGGGCCACCAACGTGTAGGAGTGCATGTAATTGGCAATACGTTGGCTGATGAAGCAGCCAAATCTGCAGTAGCTACGGCTTCTGTGGGTGCAGTGACTCGTTCCCATATGAGATTGGATATTGAAATATTGACTGCCGTGAAGGCTTCTGCTGAATGCAAGTCTCTTCCAAAAGCATACCCCACGAAATATACTTATCACATCAGTGCACAGAATGTTGCTCATGCAACAATTCTGGGGGTTGGGACATACACAGACCAGCATGCACCCATGACAACACCTAGGAGTGGCTCGGGCAAACACAAGCACCACACATCATCCCACAGCACTCACACAAACACCATCCAGATGCAGACAAACCAACATCCACTGCCTCCACTGTGTCCCCCTCCTCCTCATCGTCCACCTCCCTCCCAGCAGCTTCTCCTCTAACTTCTGCATGTACTACATCCACACCCACTGCCTCCATCACCATCACGCCTATAACTACACGCCACTCACTGGCAGTCACCACCTCCACATCCATGCACAAGTCCCCTGTGTCCTCTCCCACTGTGTCTGTTCCCCCCCGAAAGTACACAAACGCAAGCACTCAGACACCCAACAGCCATCCACTTCACAACAGCATCCAGCCCATGCACCTGCACCCAAACACAGCAGACAGACACCTCCTACAACTACTCCCTCTTCATCCACTCCCAACCCTTCACTCTCTTCCCACCCCAGTGTCCCTAAGAAGCTTTTCCTCTCCACCCTTGACCTCTTCCCTACCCCTCCCCCCCGTCCTTCATGTCAGGCCAGAGAGGGCAGAACCCAGGCCAGCACCTCAACCTCCCAGTCCACGGCCACTGTAGTTTCTGCAGCTACTGCAGGTGTGAGAGGCTCCAAGGAGACACCCATCCGCACTGGCAGTGTGCCTGCACTAGCTGCCAAGGGGAAGGCAAGGATGTACCACAGGCTGCCAAGGGCAAGGAGGCACAACCACATGGCAAGTGGGCACCACCACACGGCAATGGCATGTCCAATGAGGCACCACCACATGACAGGGGCAAGGGCAAGGAGGCACCACCACACAGCAGGGGCAAGGGCAAGGAGGCACCAACACATGGCAAGGACAAGGACAAAGGGCCTGCCCCTGCAGGCAGGAAGGGCAGGAGACCAGGTGCTTGTCGAGACGGGGCCACTCACCTGAAAAGCAGGATGTCAGCAGGGGCAATGGTATGCCCCCCGACCTCCTGGAACACCTCTCGGCACTTCAAGGTGGACATAGAAACCCCAGCAGATGTCCCAAAAGGAAAGGGGGAGTGGAAGAGAAAGAGACAAAACACTGCCACGTCTTGCCAGTCCAGCCAGGCACCCTGTATCTTCGGGGGGCAGTTCATTGTTGACAGAATGATAGGAGAGTTTGCACATTCAACTTCCTTGAAACTGGATCTCTCTTTCTGATATGGGCACGGGAGCGGTAGAAGAACACTGGGATGCTCCAGCAGTTTTTTGGGATAATAGTAACTTTTGGCACAATTACTAACACTGCATTACCAAAAACCCAAACTAAGTACCATAACAATAAGTACTGCAACACTAGGGCTGGCTTCACAGAGATTCACTGTTGCACACTACAATTACAACTGTGGTTGCACTTATAATGCACAAGAAAGACAAACAAGGGCATTAATTATATCACATATAACCTTCCTGCATGCATAGGGTTAAACTAAAAGGAACAAAAACAATCCAAGAAATACAAATATCCACTCTGGGTTTAAACAGTTAGGGTGGCACAGTTTGATTTAGTTTCACTGTGTGTCTGAAAAACCATTCAAAGCAAATTCCTCATACCAGAAACACAGGCATGAATGACACAATTTAAATCCAAGAGTTGTGCTATTAGAGAAAGAAAAGTCATGTAAATGTTCTTTTAAAATTGCACTGTCACTTTTTGCAGTACTTGAGCTCAAGCAGATTTCCTGAAGCACATTTAGGCAAGTAACTACAATAATAATGTAGAATATTCAGAAATGCATTTGTCTCTTCTAGATAAGCACTCAGCCAAAATACGAGGTCTGAAATACACAAGCTGTTCTAGGAAAGCGCGGCGCTCAAAGAACAAACTCCGTGGAGAATAGTAGACACTTAGCTGCCGTCTTTTCCGGAGTGCTGTAGGAATGCCTGGTGTGAGCTGGTACAGCAATGAAGAAAAGAATTGTCCTTAATAAGAGGATGACAGCAGGGGCTGGACTGCCATATCAGATGCTGAGATCAGGAAGCAAAACAAAGCCAAGCAGGGAGGCATGCTTCACTCTGCTATTTATAGCCAATCAGGAAAGCAGTTGAGTTTCCACATGTGGATGAGTCACCACACCCAATTAGAAGCACATGTCTACACCACACCCAATTAGAAGCAAATGTCTACACCGACTCACATTAGCAAACAAGCATTAGTAAAACAAGCATTGATAAAACCAATTGTGTAACATAGCACATTATGTTTACTTAGAAACATGAAGGTTTAAACAAGAACAGAGATATGATTTAACCCTAATTCTTGGGGATGCTGACAGATAACGCAAGAGGCACCTCAGGGATTCCTGACAGTGCTGTGACAGAATCTGAGCCCCCAACACCAACCATGGCGCTTCAGCCATCCGGGGCTGCAGTGGAAGGGCTGGAGCCTCCCCCACCACTGGCAGCAGCACCATCTGCACCACCATCAGCACCGCCACAAGCACCGCCACCAGCACCACTGTCAGCAGCAGCAGCCCCGGTGGGCAGCCATCCGAGGCTGCAGGGGAAGGGCTGGAGCCTCCCCCCACCACTGCCTGCACTGACACCAGCACCGCCACAAGCACTGCCACCAGCACTACTGTCAGCAGCAGCAGCCCCAGTGGGCAGCCATCCGAGGCTGCAGGGGAAGGGCTGGAGCTTCCCCCTACCACTGGCAGCATCGCCACCAGCACCACTGCCAGCAGCAGCCCCAGTGGGCAGCCGTTCAAGGCTGCAGGGGAAGGGCTGGAGCCTCCCCCCACCACTGCCCGCACTGACACCAGCACCGCCACAAGCACCGCCACCAGCACTGCCACCAGCACTGCCACCAGCACTACTGTCAGCAGCAGCAGCCCGAGTGGGCAGCCGTCCGAGGCTGCAGGGGAAGGGCTGGAGCTTCCCCCCACCACTGGCAGCACCACCACCAGCACCACTGCCAGCAGCAGCAGCCCCAGTGGGCAGCCATCCGAGGCTGCAGGGGAAGAGCTGGAGCCTCCCACCACCACTGCTGCACCGACACCAGCACCAGCACTGCCACCACTGTGCAGCCATCCCCTTCGGTGGATGGACTGTAGTCCTGCCTCCATGGAGTGTTCTGCATCCTGCCCTCGGCAACTCTTGTGGGTGTGACACCCAGGTGACAGACTGTGACCTTGCACTCCCACACATCTGCATCACAAGGCACAAGGCCCCCTCTAGAACCAGTGGAAGAAGGCATCCACTCACCCCTTCCTTGCCAGGATGAAGCATACTGGGCACAAGGCCCCCTCCAGAAACAGTGGAAGAAGACGTCCACTCACTCCCTCCCTGCCAGGATGAAGCACACTGGGCACAAGGCCCTCTCCAGAACAAGTGGAAGAAGGCATCCACTCACCCCCTCCTTGCCAGGATGAAGCACACTGGCCACAAGGCCCCCTCCAGAACCAGTGGAAGCAGCCATCTGCTTGAGAGGCTGTGGCCTTGCACTCCCCAGGACCAATCAGTGAGCAAACCACCCATTAGAGAGACTGTGGCCTTGCACTCCCCAGGACCAAGCAGCGGGCAAACCACCCATTTGAGAGACTGTGGCCTTGCACCCCCCAGGACCAAGCAGTGGGCAAACCACCCACTAGAGAGGCTGAGGCCTTGCACAACTCAGGACCAAACAGTGGGCAAACCACCCACTCGAGAGACTGTGGCCTTGCTCTCCCCAGGACCAAGCAGTGAGAAAACCACTCACTAGAAAGACTGTGGCCTTGCATTCCCCAGGATATCGCACAGGACATGTATCCCCATCCAGGACCAGTGGTGTTCTTTCATCTTCCGGCTGAGGTGCCCACCCATTCCCCATCCCCCTGAGGTGCCTGTGTATTTTCGACCTGATGCACCTACAATGTTCTCTCCGTGTTGATGCAGGAGTAAGATGGGGCCTTGGCCTATGTGATGTAGCCCTGTGGCCGACGGACATTATGGACTGGGCAGTGTCCCTCCATTTGTATATCTGTAAATACTGTTTTGATTTTTGCGATCGTTTTTCTGGATTTTGATCTTATTAGACTCACTTTCATCACTTCCTTTTGTCCTTGCATTATTCTTGAGGGATACGGGGTGGCTGTGTAAAGTTACTGCATCTGTTTGTGGGTATGGTGTTGGGGGTCATGTTGGGGGTGGGGGTGTTGCGTGTGTGTGTCACTCTTTTTTTTCCTCCTCCCTCCCCTGTGTGCTAGGCGGCATTACTCACCGTGGTCGTCGTCGCCGACGTTGGTATTCCTGGTGTAGGAGAAGGTAGACTAGCATGGGGAAGATCTGCAGTTCGGGCTCCATGGCATAATGGTTGTTCCCTGAGTGTCCAGAGGTGAGTCCTTTAGTTTCTGAGATCTGTTTCTGCCGGGCTTTTGTTGTCATTGGTACTGCCCCGTAAAAGGTGGCGGATAGGCCAGATGTACTACTGTGGGCGGTACATTGTATTCAGCTTGGCTGTTGGCGATTGCCACAGTGGTGCTTGTTGCTACCTCCGTGGTGGTCGGTGTTTTAAAGTGGCTGTCTGTGTTGGCAGTTTCCGATGTGGCCATAATTCAATTTTTTTTATTGCCGGCTTGTTGGCGGTATTACTGCCGCTTTATCACCGACCGCCAGGGTTGTAATGAGGGCCTTAATGTGCGCATTAAGAAGTCGCTATCTTTCCATCCACTACCTCTGTCCTTAGCAGGATGAAGCACTCTGGGCACCATGCTCCCTCCAGAACCGGTGGAGACTGTTATCCACTTGAGAGACTGTGGCTTTGCTCTCCCCAGGATTGAACAGTGGGCAACCCACCCACTGTAGACACTTGAGAGACTGTGGCTTTGCACTCCCCAGGATTGAACAGTGGGAACCCACCCACTGTAGAGACTTGAGAGACTGTGGCTTTGCACTCCCCAGGATTGAACAGTGGGCAACCCACCCACTGTAGAGACTTGAGAGACTGTGGCTTTGCACTGGCTTTGTTCAACTGCGGCCATCTAGTCGCACCTCACCAGGCTGAAGTCAAAATTGGAGGCTGACGCGATGGAGCGCGGGTTGGCTACACTAAAAATGTTACCTTTGTATTTAGTCACTTTTCTGGTTCTTTTTCTCCTGACGAAAAGGGAGGCTCCTCTGCAGGCCAGCTTGTGGTTTGACGATGACTGCTTGCTTAAGTACGAGGCCTCAGTGAAATCCTGGAGCTTCTGGTTCTCACCATTGACAGTGAGGAGCTCCAGAGCTTCAGTGAGGCAAACCTGAAATTCAGGCCGAGTTGTGGTTCAACTTCGCCGGCTTAAAGCTAGATAGTGGTTTGTTCAGCTTATGGAGCTTTTTTCCAACATTCCTCCAGAAGGTCCATTTGAGGTCTTGACGTGTCTGCAACAGCAGCCCAGGTTCCGAAAGCCCTGAGTTGCTCCTTGGAGAGTTTCGGACAACAATTCCTAAAATGCACCTTGTCAAATCCTTAAATGTCCACTGGACAATGGTCAGATGGGCTTTTCTTGCAGAAGCAAATGCAGGTGATTTTGGGTAGCTCATTATACCTGTTGCTTAGAGGGAGTCCACTTCTGAATCCTTTAAACCAAGGCAAAGTCCTCTTTTTGTGAAGCCCAGAATGCACAGCAGGTGCCTTCATTATGAGTGCAGACATTCATGATGCAGACCAAGGGTTCAGCAGGGCAGTCCTTCTTGATGTTTGCAGGCAGGGTTCTCAGGTGCTGGGCATCGCTCCCATATGTATCAAGGTTTCTGGGCTGGCAAGCAGGGAGGCATCCTTGACCAATGGGGTGCAGGGTGCCAGCCTCTGAGGTGACCACTTCCTGGGAAGTGTGGCATATTTTGTCCCAGAAAGAGCTGTTTCACAAAAATCCAAAATGGAGAACATCTCTCCTGGATGTTCAGGTCTGGCCAAACTCATCCACAGGTGTGGCTAACTTTCCCCTAAACTCCTCTTCCAGACCCTCTCCTAATTCAATTTACAGGGGTTCCCATCTGGCTGGGGGTGCAGGAAGTGTGAGTGGGCCTGGTTTCAGTCCTGTCTCTCACCCTTTGAAAATCAGTTGACTGCCCACCCCCTTCCTGTCCTGGCATCTGCTGTTGCAGATCTCCTCCCACCAGATGTCTCCTTTGTCTCAGCGCAGGCCACTTCACACCTCATCAGAGCAGCTTGGCTCAGCCTGTCAAAGGCAGATCCATCAGGAAAGAGGATACTAGAGAGCTGATTTTAGGTGACTTTTGGGAAGCAGTTCTAAAACTACTTTTAATGTAATAGTGATAACACAAATAACCGTAACAGGATATTGGATTTATTGTAACTATTGATGTTAAATAAAGCCTTCTCATGTTAGCCTATGGAGCTAATGCACTAAAAGGGGGAAAACAAAATTGGCAGTTTTTCCCTGACCTGAACTTATAAAACATCTTTTCTAATGTCCCTTTTTAATATTATACTGCAACCCAGTGGCTAACCCCCTGATAACACCCAATCCCATTCCACTTGCAGCCTTTGGCCGTGCGTGGTGGGGTCAGATTCAGGACCAAGCGGCTCGCCTCACCAGGATGATTTTGGCCCTCTGGACCCCAGGCTTCTGACAATTATTTTAAGGGGACATGCAGCTCGCCTTCGCGGACTGCTTTTGGCCCTGTGAACCCCATCCCCCAGGGCCATCCAAATTATTAAAAGGGGCAGATATGCCAAGTGCCTCCCCCCTCCCTGGACACATTTTGCCTCCACGGACCCCACCACCTGGGGCCCAACCATGTTTTGTAGTGTTCCCTGGCTCCAACCTGGGCTTCCAGTGTGCAGCCTTGGGAACCACGGGGAGAGCCTTGATTCCCCACGGTCCCTGTCTGCTCCCTGCCTTCAGCAGGAGCCAGCATTGCATGCAGAGAGCTCCAAGAAATGCTGTTCCTTGCTTACGGGAGCAATTATTTCATCTGTTTATGAAAAGTCTGCTTTCCTCCTCCTGCTTGCTAGGAGCAGATTTACAGTTTCTCTCGCTTGCCAGGAGCTGTCATAGCTCCCACCAAATGGCAGCAAACTACTATCTACTACGTACTGAGGGAGGGCATCTCAGGACATAGGGAGCCCGCCTGGGCGGGGGGGAGGAGGTTGGTATCCAGGGCCATTCCTGGCCCCACTCCTTTATTATTACAAGGAATGCCCTGGGAAGGTGGTAGTCCCCTTAGCTGAAAATACCTGAGAAGGGGGCCACATACACCCCCCTCCCCAATTTAATAATCTAAAATTGCCCTGTGACCTGGCCCAACCTGGAACTGAGATTTAACAAGCATAGGAGACTGCATTTGTTTTGTTTTAATTTTCACTGGGATTCACTGATCGTCTGTGAATTTGTCTGCAAAAGTTAAAAAGATGCATTTTGGTTGTGGTGGGGGTCAGGGTATTCAGGGTATTACTACCGTTCTTTCTTTTATTTTTTTTAACTTTTGATTTCGGACTCAGGCGCATATTTATACTTTTTGACGCTAAACTGCGCTAACGCAGTTTAGCGTCAAAAAATTTAGCGCCGTCTAACGCCATTCTGAAGCGCCATGCGGGCGCCGTATTTATGGAATGGCGTTAGCCGGCGCAAGCAGACCGGCGCTGCCTGGTGTGCGTGGAAAAAAACCACGTAGACCAGGCAGCGCCGGCGTAGGGGGAAAATGGCGTTAGGGCGTCTTAAAATGGGGCAAGTCAGGTTGAGGCAAAAAAATCGCCTCAACCCGATTTGCGCCATTATTTTCGACGCCCAGACGCCATTTAAATGACTCCTGTCTTAGTAAAGACAGGAGTCATGCCCCCTTGCCCAATGGCCATGCCCTGGGACTTATGTCCCCTGGGCATGGTCATTGGGCATAGTGGCATGTAGGGGGGCACAAATAAGGCCCCCCTATGCCACCAAAAAAAATTAAAAAATATAAAAAATTATACTTACCTGAACTTACCTGAATGTCCCTGGGGTGGGTCCCTCCATCCTTGGGTGTCCTCCTGGGGTGGGCAGGGGTGGCAGGGGGGGTCCCTGGGGGCAGGGGAGGGCACCTGTGGGCTCATTTTGAGCCCACAGGCCCCTTAACGCCTACCCTGACCCAGGCGTTAAATAGTGGCGCAAATGCGGGGTTTTTTGACCCGCCAACTCCCGGGCGTGATTTTTGCCCGGGAGTATAAATACGACGCATTTGCGTCGCCGTCATTTTTTTAGACGGGAACGCCTTCCTTGCATCTCATTAACGCAAGGAAGGCGTTCACGCAAAAAAATGACGCTATTTGCCCATACTTTGCCGCTAGACGCGTCTAACGCCAAAGTATAAATATGGCGTTAGTTTTGCGCCGAATTTGCGTCAAAAAAACGACGCTAATTCGGCGCAAACGGAGTATAAATACGGGCCTATGAGTCCCAAAATTGCTGCTAACACTTCTTCGTTGAAGTGCTGGCAGCCAATCAGCAGCCAATCAGATCTCACCATGGGATCTGTCTGATCATCGGAGGATCCATGTCCCTCAATATCTAGCTTTTTTTCCCCTTTTTTCTCTGAAACTATTAAATGGATTTACACCAAATTGGAAAACACACACTTTTTGGACAGAGATCTAGCTTACTGTCAAATTTGGTGTAATTTCATCCAGTGGTTTGGGCTGTAGTTGTGTGTAAAATTCCCAATAGAAAATTGCATGGTGGAAAAGTGTGTAGGGGCTCTCCTCTTTTTTCTCAGCCCCCACTTGAAGGAGCACCAAAAAACTTTCAAGACAGCAACTAAAGTGAGTGAGAAACTAGCTTAAACATTTTTGTGAAAATTCGTCAAGGGATGCTTAAGCTATTGGCAAAACAATAAACGCTTTTTTGCTTTTTCTATGGATTCTATGAAGATATATACATATATATATATATATGTAGATATATATATATATATATATGTATATATATGTATTTGTGTATGTATATATCTATATCTATATATATATATATATGTATGTATATATATATATATATATATATATATATATATATATATATTACCTAGTGGCTGTCACCACTAGGTAGCTATAATTAGGAATATTTTCTCCACAGACGGGGCATTTTTTGTTTTGCCAATAACTTTTGCACTGCTTGATGAATTTTCATGAAAGTTTCAAAACCTATGCTTTAGTCAGTTCAGTTTTGGGGTGATCCGTGAAGCGGGAGCCAAAATTAAGGGGGTCCCAAAACACTTATTCCCATTCTGTGTCTAAGGGGATTTTGCATTCTTTAGACACGCCTACAGCCCGAACCACTGGACAGAATTACACCAGTTTTGTCACGAAGCTAGATCCTTATCCACAGATTATGCTTTTTGTAGTTTGGTGTTAATCAGTTCAGTATTTTCTGAGACATTAAAGTTTAGAAAATATAGATATCTTGCTCCGCGGATTCGGAATCGCACATTAGGATTGGGAAAAGCAAGGCCCTGATTGGCTGACCGCAACCTGACAAAAAAGTTGCAGCCACCATTTTGTTTCTTCCATTGGCTCGGGGGTGGGAAAAGAAGAGACACAAAAACATAAGTGGTCAGGATAGAGGTATCCTGACCCCGTGGCACACATAAAGGGGTCCTTTAGGACAAAAATAGCCCAATTAAAAAAAAAATTGTCTGATTCGTGAATCAACGGATACACGGATCCTGGATTTGTGAATCCACTTGAGGATTCGCGATTCCAGAGAAATATGGAAAAAAAGAAAACACTCACTGTATCCAAACTCATGCTGTGCATGGCCGAAGGCCATGCAGAGCTTAGGTTTGGTGCATGCAGGAGGGATGGCCATCATAGGCCAGGCACTGTGGCCAAACCCTGCCAAAGGCCATGCTTGGCGCTGTTTATATTTATGAATGAGCGTGCTAAAAAGAACATAGAAATTCAGTGAAAAAATCAAAGGTTATGGGGGTGCACACCGGGACCACGACCTCCCTGTGGCGAAGGATCTTAAAAAGAATGCGGGAGCTGCATGACCAGCAGTGCCCCAGGGACCTCTGCCTCCCCGGGGCAATCAAACAATTTATAGGGGGACTGCATGGTCCCCCACAGCCCCAGGGATCACCACCTTCCTGAGGCAATTTATACAGTTTATGGGAGTGCTGCAGGGCTCCTGTATCTTGGGTACCACCACCTCCCTGGGACTATTTAAACAATTTATGGAGGGGCGCATGAACCCTTGTGCACCAGGGACCACCACCCCCCTGGAGGTGAAATAAAATAATGAAGTGGTCCATTGTGGACCCCTGTCCCCGGGGACCACCACCTCCTCAGAGCTAAATAAAATAATGGGGTGGGGGACCCCCCAAATGGAGCCATAGGTGGCCAAGTGGACTGCCACCCTCTAGGGCTGCCTCCAGCTTCTTCCTGAGGTGCCCACCCTAGGGAGGTAGCGGTTTGTTTTTGCTTGGTGGTAGCTAACAGCGCCTAACAAGCAAAAGCAAACATAGATCCACTGTCTGCAAGTGGGAGCTGTCAAACAGCAAATATGCATGCAGGAAAACAGATGAAAACATTGCTTCTGCAGGCAAAGAGCTGCTGTTTCAAGCAGCTCCCACTTGTGGGTCAATGCCACCTCCTGCAGGAGTTGGGAGACGGTTGGGACCACAGGGGCCTTAACGCTCCCCTCACAGCCACCCCAAATCTTTAAAAAAAACATTTGTTTTTATTTAATAAATACGCTTGAAGAACAATCACATCAACAAAATTACAAACACACAATGTCAATGAAGACATTTCCTCGCCGTCATTTACACAGCTGAAGTGTAGGAGATGCACTATACACTTACCCAGCAAGGTAGAACTTAATAATTAGCCAGTAGAAAGTACTCCAGTTTGGTAGACATTTTGCACAAAATGGTGGACTCTTGATGGATAAATATACATGGCAGGATTAATTCTGGTACAATGGTCATTTCTCAAAAATTCAATGCCAGCGGCATGCACTTACTGATACAAACAAAGCTGTTGAAGCTCCACTTCTATAAAGTACTAATCAGCCTAAGTTTGTGCACGTCACCAAGGAAAAGCAAGTGTATTTTCTGTGCATCCTTGCCTTTTCCAAGCATAATATAAGTGACTGTGATGAGTGGGTTCTTTCTTTTGAACTGCTGCTGAGATCCATCCCGGTGTCATGCATGGCCGAAGGCTGTGCGCAACGCGGGGTTATGAGAATATAAGTTGTTGGCGGTGGTTGAATTAATCCATAGTAATTAAATATACCTTACATGAAAAAAGACATTGGTGGTCATTACAACATTGGCGGTAAAAGCCGCT
Source organism: Pleurodeles waltl (assembly GCF_031143425.1). Taxonomy (NCBI): domain Eukaryota; kingdom Metazoa; phylum Chordata; class Amphibia; order Caudata; family Salamandridae; genus Pleurodeles; species Pleurodeles waltl. The sequence continues at coordinate 350,397,903 of NC_090445.1, read as the reverse complement.
TACCTCCGTGCAGAAGACCGCCAACACACCGCCGCAGCCGCGGAATTCCGCCCCAGCTATTATGACCCACATACCGAAATCTGACAAAATTCAGACACCCACACAAGTCCCCCACACCAAAGGTCAGTGATAAACTGGCGATAACAAAACCTCCACAGTCATGCCAACAGAAATACACCCATGCCACACGAATACACATACCCTTACAAAACATTGCCACATTGGACAATTCGAAATACACACACCTGATACACATACACACACCACTCCCACACACCCAATACTATATAAAACAAACACCCACATCACCCACAAACCCCTACGACCAAAAATTCTGAAAGAAGGCCAGAGAGAGACACCACCATCCACAAACTAGCAGCCATAGGCACTCAACACCATCACCAACACTACTTCCACGTACAAAACACCACACACCACTACATAGCACCACACTTATCACCACATACACCACCCGACACATCACCTACACCACACCATGGCAGGGCAAAGACACCCCAGGTTCTCGGAGGAGGAGCTCAGGGTCATGGTGGAGGAAATCGTCCGGGTAGAGCCACAGCTATTTGAATCACAGGTGCAGCACACCTCCATAGCTAGGAAGATGGAGCTATGGCAAAGAATAGTCAACAGGGTCAATGCAGTGGGACAGCACCCAAGAATTTGGGATGACATCAGGAAGAGGTGGAATGACCTACGGGGGAAGGTGCGCTCCGTGGTCTCCAGACACAACATCGCAGCACAGCGGACTGGCGGCGGACCCCCACCTTCTCCCCCACAACGAACAACATGGGAGGAGCAGGTCTTGACTATTCTGCATCCTGAGGGCCTCGCAGGAGTCGGTGGAGGAATGGACTCTGGTAAGTCAAACCTTTAACTATCATATCCCCCACCCTACCTGCATGCTATCACAGACCCCCACCCTCGCCCCTCCCCTATCACTCCAACTCCTCACAAATGTACTAATAACACAAACCACTCATCCCAACCCCAAGCCCTGCATGACACAACAAAGCATGGACACCCATCACTAAAGCATGCCCACTGCACATAACAAATAACACCCCCCTCAACCATCATCACACAAGCCCTCACACAGGAATGCTAGCACTGGGGTACACGCACACCCACCCATTGCCCACCATGACACACACAGATACAATAATCATGCTTTTACACCCCTGCAGGACCACTACCCAACGTCACCAGACAGGAGGGTCCAGCCATCTCCACTCCACCCACAGAAGAGGCCCACAGTGATGACAGCAGCTCTGTCCAACTGGATCCAGATGAGCAGCCCGGACCATTGTGGGCCTCGGGACAGTCGGTTCCCCACACCCAGTCACAGGCCACCACAGACCTTCCATCCTCTGGTAACACCAGCACAGCACCCACCCAGCGGGCCCATACCTCTGTACCCAGGACACGTCAATCAGCTGTGTGTCCACCACTACAGGGAACCCAGGATAACCCACCAACCCAACAACAACAGGGACCTGGGGGCAGTGGTAGTGGGCACACGGTCCAGGGGACGGAGGCCCAGGAACACAGGGGAACTGGGAGGGCTGCTGTGTGACAGGGGGCGGACAGGCCTAGGAACCCACTCTCCACGAGGCTGTCTCCTCCATCATAGGAGCATACCACCACTCCCAGGAGACGATGGCAACTGTCCTGGCCAAGTTTCAGGAGACCCAGCGGCTGTAGGAGGAACAGTATTTGGGGTTCAGGGAGGAACTCAGAACCATCAGCACCGCCCTGGGCACCATCGTAGCGGTGCTGAAGGAGATACTTAACACCAGGAGGGACACTGTGGCACTCCAAGGGGACCCTGACACTAGCATGGACGAAGAACTGCCCACCACCTCCGCCGGCGCTAGTGGACAGGATGCACTGCCACAGGACCACCACACCAGCACCCCACCCCTGCAGACTGAGAACCACCCCGCAAACGGTCCCTGAGATCCAGGAACAAGACAGAGCACAATGCCATGACCCCCGCCAAGAAATGAGACCACCCTGTTTGTCATCCTACTGTCCCACTTTGTAACCCTGTCCATATTGGAACTGCCCCAGCTCCACTTCCTATGCCCATATGGGCAATGCACCTGTGAGACTAATAGACTGGACTCTGCCATGGACATTCCTCCACCATCACCCCTCACCTTTTTACAACCCCCATCCAATATTGAGCACTGCAATAAACACCCTTGAAGCACAAAACAATCTGGAGTCAGTCTGTGATTTCAAAAATGTGTATTAGCAATGACAGTGACAAAATGCGTTCTCAAATGTAATGACAACATAACTATGTCACACATCTCAAGTCCATGAGGAATCTAAGCAGATGACACACGTTGGAAACCACACCTGTGAAACCGTAATGGAAATGCAGAACTCAGTTACCATATATAGGTTGAAATCGACAGACAGGATAGAGGTAGAAGTGTGAAAGTAATTGTAGTAGGCAGGAATGTGTTCTCACCTGTGTGTCACTGGAAATATTGCTGGATAACTGAGTCCCTGTTGTCAATGTCTTCTTCCTCTGCTTCCTCCTCACACTGTCCACAGGCTCCACAGCTGCCACAACACCATCATCTGGACCATCCTCCTGCAGAAAAGGCACCTGTCGTCGCAAAGCCAAGTTGTGAAGCATACAGCAGGCCACGATGATCTGGCACACCTTCCTTGGTGAGTAGAATAGGGAACCACCTGTCAGATGGAGGCACCTGAACCTGGCCATCAGGAGGCCGAAGGTGCATTCGATCACCCTCCTAGTCCGCCCTTGGGCCTCATTGTAGCATTCCTCTGCCCTGATCCTGGGATTCCTCACTGGGGTCAGTAGCCATGACAGGTTGGGGTAAACAGAGTCCCCTAATAGCCACACCCGGTGCCTCTGGAGTTGACCCATCACATAAGGGATGCTGCTATTCTGCAGGATGTAGGCGTCATGCACAGAGCCTCGGAACATAGCATTTACCTGGGAGATGTACTGGTCTGCCAAACATACCATCTGTACATACATGGAATGATAACTCTTCCGGTTCCTGTACACCTGTTCACTTCTGTGGGGGGGGACCTGAGCTACATGGGTCCCATCAGTGGCACCTATGATGTTGGGGATATGTCCAAGGGCATAGGAGTCACCTTTAACTGTAGGCAAATCCTCCACCTGAGGGAAAACGATTTAGCTCCGCATGTGTTTCATCAGGGCAGACAACACTCTGGACAACACGTTGGAAAACATAGGCTGGGACATCCCTGATGCCATGGCCACTGTTGTTTGAAAGGACCCACTTGCAAGGAAATGGAGCACTGATAGCACCTGCACTTGAGGGGGATCCCTGTGGGATGGCGAATTGCTGACATCAGGTCTGGCTCCAACTGGGCACACAGTTCCTGGATTGTGGCACGGTCAAACCTGTAGGTGATGATCAAATGTCGTTTCTCCATTGTCGACAGGTCCACCAGCGGTCGGTACACCGGAGGATTCTGCCATCTCCTCACATGTCCCAGCGGACGGTGCCTAGGAAGGACAACAGCGACCACAGAGTCAAACAACTCAGAGGTATGTACCCACAGTCTACACAGAACACCATGCATACACAGAATCTGGCCTGTATTTTTGTTGTGCGACAAGGCCTAGGTCTGTGTGACGCAGTTGTGAATTAGGCCATGTGGGCCCCTGAAATGGTGGCTGCCTGACCTGTAAAGTGGAACAATGGGATGTGAGGTAACTGCGCTGGCGTTGTACACGTCGCAGTAGGCGGTCGAAGACCGCAGCGCAAAGCTGCATTGGTTAACATTGGACCCTATGGGTCCCAGGAGCCAATGACGATGTACGCAGGCGGTGATGGTACGCACCGCCGCGGACGTGACCGCCATTTTCTATCTGTTCAATCACTCGATACCTGATCTTCGACAGGAGAGGACCTACACTGCAAATGCTGTTGTGACCTCGGTCTGGAAGAGACAATGGCTCGTGCGCCTGGGTAAAGGGCCCCTGCCTTCACTGCAGAGGAGTTGGAGAAGCTTGTGGACGGGGTCCTCCCCCAGTACACGGTACTCTACGGTCCTCCAGACCAACAGGTAAGTACACAGGGAGCACGTTGTATGGGCTATGCCTGTGTGGAGAGGGCTGGTTGTAAGAAGGAAGGGGGCAGAGTTCTGCGTGCATGAAGGACTGTGAATGCATGTGCCACATGGCAAGGCTAGGGATGTGGGCCACTCACTTCAACTGTGCAGTTGGTAATGACTTCTCTTCTTCCCCTGTACATGTCATGTAGGTCAGCGCCCACCAGAAGAAGGATATTTGGCGTGCCATCGCCAAGGACGTCCGGACCCTGGGGGTCCACCACAGACGGAGCACCCACTGGCGTAAAAAATGGGTGGACATTCACCGCTGGAGCAAGAAGACGGCGGAGGCTCAGCTGGGGATGGCCTCCCAACGTGGGAGGGGTGCCCGTCGAACCATGACCCCCCTGATGTTCTGGATCCTGGCGGTGGCCTACCCTGAGTTGGATGCGTGCTTGAGGGCATCACAGCAGACACAAGGGGGTGAGTACAACATCATTCAGCAGACTTTGCGTGCAGTGAAGGTGTCTGGGTGGGGGAGGAGGGCTGTGGGTTTCCCTAGGCCAGGGCGAGTTCCGTAGGCTAGGCCCCTCCGTAATGCAGGCCATGTGGCACACCACCCCACCTCTGTAGAGTGCCAAGTACAAGTATACATGCCCCTGTGTCATCTTTGTGTACAGATGTCAACCATAGCCAAGTAGGACATATCACAGGAATTGCATCTGTAGAGCCCAACAGCACGACGTAGTGCAGGGGGCTGCTGTGTCTGTATTGTCCGCCAACGGTAGCGGTAAGCCATGCACTCAAACTGTCTTTCTTCTGTCGCCCCCCCCCCCCTTTTTGTGGTCTCCCTGTTCTTGTGTGCATGAGCATCATCAGGCGGAGGTACAGTGGCACCGGAGCACGAGGGAGCTGCATCCCTCATGGCCATTGAGGGCCACACCACGGACTTGGAATACACCAGTGGGACGGAGGGCGAGGTGAGCACCACGGCGGTAACAGGATCTGCAACCAGAGACATGGACTCGTCCCCTGATGGGAGCTCCCTTGTGGTGGCGGCAAAATCTGTGCCCCCCACTTCAACAGGTACGGCCGCCACCCCCCCACCAGCACCGCCCTCCCAGCAGCCCCTCAGCCTTCGCCCCTTGCCCGGTCACCCAGGAGGGTGGGCATCACCTTCGCCCCAGGCACCTCAGCCCCTGCCCCTGTCACCTCTGCTGCCCTCAGTGAGGAGGCCATTGACCTCCTCAGGTCCCTCACTGTTGGGCAGTCTACCATTTTGAATGCCATCCAGGGTGTAGAAAGGGAATTGCAACACACTAATGCATTCCTGGAGGGCATTCATTCTGGTCAGTCTGCCCTTCATCGAACTCTGCAAACTTTGGCCTCAGCATTGATGGCAGCCATTGTCCCTGTCTGTAGCCTCCCCCCTCCAACTTCCTCCACCCAATCCCCTGTACCCCAGCCTATCCCAAGCACACCATCAAACCAGCCTGCACAAAACTCACCACACAAGGGAAGCTCAGGCAAATATAAGCACCACACATCCCACAGGCACTCACACAAGCATCACACACATACAGACACACCAACATCCACTGCCTACACTGTGTCCCCCTCTTCGTCGTCTCCCTCCTCCCTCCCAGTCTCATCTACACTCTCACCTGCATGCACTACCACTACAGCCACTACATCCCGCACCAGCACACCCACCACCACACCCCGCTCATGTGCAGTCACCACCCCCACTCCCATTTACACGTCCCCTGTGTCCTCTCCCAGTGTGTCTGTGACGCCCCCTCCAAAAATACACAAACGCAGGCACACACCCACCCAACTGCCATCCACCTCACGACAGCCTCCAGCGCATGCACCTTCACCCAAAGTCACCAAACGTACACCTCCTACAACCACTACCTCTTCCTCCACTCCCAAACCCCCTTCAGCTACCCATCCCAGTGTTCCTAAGAAACTTTTCCTGGCCAAGCTTGACCTCTTTACCACCCCCCCTCCAACTCATAGGTCCCGTACTAGCACCTCAGCCAAAAAATCTCCGGAACCAGTGGTGCCTGTTACAGGTATGTGGAGTGCACCGGCCACCAGGTCAGCCAGTGTGGCACGGAGCCACAGCATAGCCAGTCCCCCCCCTGTGAAGCACCAGAAGTTGGACAGTGCCCGGCGGGAGAGGGGAAAGACTCCAGGCAGCAAAGCCGCTCACAAGGGTCCTGTGGGGAGTGTCGACTCAGCTGTGACTCCTCCCAAGGTGGGGAAGGGGCAGAAGAAATCTCCAAAGTCTGGGTGGAGCAGCACGGCGGAGAAGACCGCCATCATCCCCACTGCCCAGGAGGCCACCACCAGCCTAATCGTCACTGGCCAGGAGGCCACCGCCCGAGTCACTGCCCAGGAGGCCAGTCCAATTGTCACTGGCCAGGAGGCCACCGCCAGAGTCACTGCCCAGGAGGCCAGCCGCATTATCTGTGTCACTGGCCAGGAGGGCCCCACAAGCCACAGCCCAGCTGACCCATGAAGGACCGACAGCCACAGGCCTGCTGGGCAATGAAGGACCACCTTGGCAAGCACCGCTGGACAGGCCAGGGACCGCTGAACAAGGCAAAGACCGCCATGGCAAGCACCGCTGAACAGGGCAAGCACCGCTGAACAGAGCAAAGATAGCCAAGTGAAGCACCGCTGAACAGGGCAAGCACCGCTGAACAGGTCAGAAACTGCCAACTCAAGCACCGCTGAACAGGGCAAAGACCGCCATGGCAAGCACCGCTGAACAGGGCAAGCACCGCTGAACAGGTCAGAAACTGGAAACTCAAGCACCGCTGAACAGGGCAAAGACCGCCATGGCAAGCTCCGCTGAACAGGGCAAGCACCGCTGAACAGGTCAGAAACTGCAAACTCAAGCACTGCTGAACAGGGCAAAGACCGCCATGGCAAGCACCGCTGAACAGGGCAAGCACCGCTGAACAGGTCAGAAACTGCCAACTCAAGCACCGCTGAACAGGGCAAGCACTGCTGAACAGGTCAGAAACTGCAAATTCAAGCACCGCTGAACAGGTCAGAAACTGCAAATTCAAGCACCGCTGAACAGGTCAGAAACTGCCAACTCAAGCACCGCTGAACAGGGCAAAGACCGCCAAGGCGAGCACCGCTAGCCCATTAGCGGCAGGGTCAGTGATGCAACTGGGACCGTCACGTGGTGAGTGCTGCACTCTGGGCACCAGTCCCCCTCCAGAACCAGTGGAGACATGCATCCACTTTGTCTGTCCTGCACAGGATGAAGCACTCTGGGCACCAGTCCCCCTCAGAACCAGTGGAGACATGCATCCACTCCGTCTGTCCTGCAGAGGATGAAGCACTCTGGGCACCAGTCCCCCTCCAGAACCAGCGGAGACATGCATCCACTTGAGAGACTGTAGCTTTGCACTCCCCAGGATGGTACAGTGGGCAAACCACCCACTGTAGAGACTTGAGAGACTGTTGCTTTGCACTCCTCAAGATGGTACAGTGGGCAAACCTCCCACTGTAGAGACTTGAGAGACTGTGGCTTTGCACTCCCCAGGATGGTACAGCGGGCAAACCACCCACTGTAGAGACTTGAGAGACTGTGGCTTTGCACTCCCCAGGATGGTACAGCGGGCAAACCACCCACTGTAGAGACTTGAGAGACTGTGGCTTTGCACTCCCCAGGATACATCAATGGGCATGGATCCCCCTCGTGGATGTGGCGTGGTGCACTCATCTGGATGAGGTGCCCCCCCTTCTCTTCCCCCTGAGGTGCCTGTTGTATTTCGATCTGATCCCCCTGCAGTGTTCTCTCCATTTTGATCGGGTATGTTGTGTGGGCCTCACCCATGCATTTTCGGCCCAGTGGTCCACAGACTATGAATGGTGCAATACCTGCACTACTAATCTTGGTGTATATTTTGTTTATTGTGTACATATATATATGTATATATTTGCTTACTGTATTTTGATATATTACAATGGTTCAACTCATTTCCTTTTGTCTTTGCATTCATCTGAGGGAGTTGGGGGGTGTTACTGTAATGTATAGATATGCATTGGTGTGTGTGTTGTAGTGGGTGAGGGTCGGGGTGGGGGTTGGGATGTTGGTTGTGTGTGTCCCTGTGTTTTGCCTCCCCTCCCCTAAGTCGCAGGTGCAGTACTCTCCGTGGTCTTCGCCGCTGGCGTTGATGATCCTCGTATAGGAGCAGGAAGACTATCGCTGGCAGAATATGGAGTTCCGGCTCCATGGTGTCGTCGTTCCTCGTGGAGTGTGTGGAGGTGAGCGTTTTCCATTTGAAATGGCTGTTTCTGCCGTGTTTTTATCCGCAGTGAATCCGCCTCGGAAAAGGTGGCGGATTGGTAGGTTGTGATACTGTGGGCGGTACATTGTCCTCCGCCTGTCTGTTGCGATGACCGCCGCGCTGTTTGTCTGTACCGCCGTGGCGGTCGGAGTGTTAAAGTGGCTAACTTTGTTGCCGGTTTCCGCCACGGTCATAATTCCAATTTTTTTACCACCGGCCTGTTGACGGTTTTACCGCCGCTTTAACACCGACCGCCAGGGTTGTAATGAGGGCCATTGTAATTTACTGAAAAAAACAAAGGTTCCAGAGGCATTATAGTTAGGAAATAGATTTTTTTTTAAATATGAAGTTCACAAAAAAAACAAAGGTTACAGGGACGTTATAGTTAGGCTCACATTTTAAACGTACAAAACCATAGAAATTCAGCTGTTATAGTTATCTCAAGTAAATATAACTCATGCCCTGATGAAACTATACCTTTAAGTGAATTTCACTTTTTTTAAAGTTTCCTAACTATAACATCTTTGTAATGTTTGGATGTATATATATATATATATATATATATATATATATACACTACCTATTGGCGGTCGCCTCTAGGTAGTTATAGTTAGAACCTATTTTCTATAGAAAAAGTGTTTTTTTACTTGAATATATCTTTGGCACCAGTTGACGAATATTCACAAAATTTGCTGCTCACGTGAGCTACTGTCTGAGAAGTTTTGTTGTGATCCGTCAGAGGGGGCTGAGAAAAAGGAGAGATCCCAAACGCTTTTTGCCCATTTATTTTTCCACTGGGATTTGAACAGCAATAACGCCTGAACCACTTAGCGGAATTACAACAAACTTGGCAGAAAGGTAACTCTCTAGAAAGCAAACTTTTTGTTATTTGGTGTAAATCCATTAAGTAGTATTTTAGCAATATAAAAAAAAACAAAAAAAACATTGTATATTTAGGGATGTGAAGGCCTCCCGACCCCTCCCGATCTCGTGCTGAGATCTGATTGGCTGGCAACACTCAACAACGAAGTCCTGGCAGCCATGATGGGTCTCGACTTCAGCTGATTTCCAGGAAAAAAGTAAAAAAAAGAAAAGGGGCCAGGGCAAGGAAACCCTGAGACCCCTTAGCTCTGGTACAGCCTCCCCCATCCCACCAAGCAAAAAAACATTTTATAAAAACATTTTCAGCGGATCTCCCGAACATTGTAAAACAATAAAACAAGCGCAGGCTCCTGTGCTTGTTTCTGTGAAGCATCTGGGTGGGCCAGGTCCCAGGGGCATTGAAATTATCAATGTGGGGGGTGCAGAGAGAGAGAGATGGCAAAACAAAGATGATGGATGAACAGTGTCAAGCATACATTCAGCCCCAGTCCAATATGGGACTAAATCCATTGTATTTTTTGCTCAACACACCATTCCAGTTTGGACCTAGACATAGAAAAATCAGTCTTGACCCTGGGCCTCAAGTGAACTGTCCAGCCCAATGCCAGGATAAGTCTCCCTTAACAAGAAAACAACCATCCTAGGACCGGTTTTGGGGTATCACCCCTCTGCAGCCAGACTAGCTTGAATCTGGTGGCCTTGTAAATGAAGATTAGTAAACCACCCTTAATCCAATAATACCAGCTCCTTAGTAGTATTGATATAAGTCCTGTTTTATTTTAAGACTCTTGTTGTATAAGGCATAGAGGCCCTCATTGCAACCCTGGCGGTCGGTGAGAAAGTGGCGTTAATACCACCAACAGGCCGGCGGTAATACCCGCGGAATTATGACCACGGTGGAAACAGCTCAGACAGACAGCCACTTTAACACACCGACTGCCAGGGCGGAATCAACAGGAACCACGGCGGTAACCGTCAACAGCCAGGCGGAAGACAATGTTCCATCCACTGTATTATGAGAGGTCAGTACCAATGACATCAAAAGCCTGGTGGAAACACGGCACAGAATGGAAACGACTCACCTGTGGAGACTCAAGGAACAACCACGCAATGGAGCCCGAGCTGCACATATTTCCAATGTTGTTTTATGTCCTGCTCCACTACGAACACCAACGACGGCGATGACGACCACAATGAGTACTGCCACCTAGCACACAGGGGAGGGTGGAAGGAAAAAGAGAGTGACACACACACACAACACCCCCATCCCCAACACCATACACACAAGCAGATGCAGTAACATAACATATTCACCCGTACCCCTCAGGAATATTGCAAGGACAACTACTATAGAGTAAAAAGAGTGTAATAAGATAAATTAGTAGCAAGACGTGCAGCCAAATCTAAAAGTATATACTTATTTAAAAATAAAGGGACACTGCCCAGTCCTCATTGTTCATGAGCCACAGGGCCACATCACAAAGTCCAAGGCCCCACCTCACTCCTGCAACAACACGGAGAGAACACTGCAGGGGCCTCAGGTCGAAAATAGCCAGGCACATCAGGGGGATGGGGAACGGGGGGTACCTCAGCCGTAAGATGGTACAACGCCACTGGTCCTGGAGGGGGCAACATGCCCTGTGCTTCGTCCTGGGGAGTGTAAGGCCACAGTCTCTCAAGTGGGTGACTTGCCCACATGCTCTGGAGGGGGAAACATGCTCTGTGCTTCATCCTGGGGAATGCAATACCACAGTCTCTCGAGTGGGTGATTTTCCCCATGCTCTGGAAGGGGCAACATGCCCTGTGAGTTTCATCCAGGGGAGGATTAGGTGAGTAGAAGGCTTCTCCACGGGTTCTGGAGGGAGCATTGTGCCCTGTGATGCAGATCTTGGGGAGTGCAAGGTCATAGTCTCTCAGCTGGGTGTCATACCCACAGGATTTGCAGGGGCCAGGCTGCACAACAGCCCATGGACGCAGGACTACACACTGTCCACTGGCAGTGATGGGTGTTCTGCGGTGGCAGTGGTGGTGCTGGTGGTGGTGCTGGTAGTGGTGGGGGAGGCCCCAGCCAATCCCCTGCAGCCTCGAACGGCTGCCCACTGGGGCTGCTGCTGCTTCTGTTGGTGCTGGTGGCAGTGCTGGTGCTGCTGGTGGAGCTGGTAGTGGTGGGGGGAGGCTCCAGCCCATCCCCTGCAGCCTCAGATGGCTGCCCACTGGGGCTGCTGCTGCTGGTGGCAGTGCTGGTGGTGGTACTGGTAGTGGTGGGGGGAAGCTCCAGCCCATCCCCTGCAGCCTCGGACGGCTGCCCACTGGGGCTGCTGCTGGTGGCAGTGCTGGTGGCGGTGCTGGTGGCGGTGCTGGTGGTGGGGGGAAGGCTCCAGCCCATCCCCTGCAGCCTCGGACGGCTGCACCACCATTGTTGGTGGTGTGGGCTCTGACTGAGTCCCAGCACCAGGCCCCTTGTCCTTTCTGCCTGCTGCTGCAGGCGCCTCGCCCTTCCTTTCAGCAGCTGGGGGTGGCACCTTTCCCTTCCTTTTAGCAGCTGGGGGTGACTCCTTGCCCTTCCTGGCAGCACTTGGGGCAGATACCCTTTCCATGGGCGTGTGAGTGCTTGCGTTTGTGTACTTTGGGAGGAGCGGGCACAGACACAGTGTGAGAGGACACAGGAGACATGTGCATGGAAGTGGGGGTGGTGACTGCCAGTGAGGTGTGTGCTCTGATAGGTGTGCTGGTGATGGTGGTAGTGAAAGAGGATGTAGTGCATGCAGGTGTGAGTGGAGAAGCAACTGGGAGGGAGAGGGAGGATGAGGAGGAGGGGGACACATTGGAGGCAGTAGATGTTGATATGTCTGCATCTGGTTGGTGTTTGTGTCAGTGCCTGTGGGATGATGTGTGGTGGTTATGTTTGTGTGTGCCTCTGCTATGTGTTGTCCTGTGTGCATCCTCGTCTGCCTGTGTTCTTGGGATATTTTGGGGTTGAGGGGAATGGGATTGGGTAGAGGAGGTTGGAGGTGGGAGGGTAAAAACAGGGACAATGGCTGCCATCAGAGAGGAGGCCAGAGCCTGGATTGATCTCTGTTGGACCGCCAAGCCAGTGTGAATGCCCTCGAGAAGTGCATTGGACTGTTGAATTTGGGCTGCCAGCCCCAGGATGGCATTCACAATGGTTGACTACCCAACAGAAATGGATCGCAGGAAGTCAATAGCCTCTTCATTCAGGGCAGCAGGGCTAACTGGGGCAGGGCCTGAGGTGCCTGGGGCGAAGGAGATGCCGACCTTCCTGGGTGAGCGGGCACAGGAAACTCGCTGAGGGGCTGCTGGGAGGGTGGTGCTGGTACACGGGAAGGCAGCTGTACCTGTAGCTGGGGTGGGCACAGCGGTGTCCGCCACCAGCAGGGAGCTTCCATCGGAGGAGGTATCTGTGTCAGAACTGTCCTCTCCAGTCTTCGCCTTTGTGCTCCCCTCGCCCTCCGTCCCACTGGTGCCCTCACCATCAGTGGATTCGGCCTCCTGGGTCCTGTGGGATGTCGCTGGTGCCTCTGCTCCTCCGCCAGATGATGCTAATGCACAGAAGGACAGGGTGACAAAACAAAAAAGGGGGGGAAGAGACAAATGATACACTTGGTCAATGGCAGCACCAACACCACTGTTGGGAACAGCCCTATGCATTAGGCAATTCACTACCAATCATAATGCTGCTCACCAGCCCATGGATAGGGCCACCTAATGGCAATTGCAGCATACCTGAGACCCACCGACCCCTGCTCAGTAGTGGATACCTACTAGCTTGGTTAGAGGACTTTCACATAAGAACCCTGCCCAACATGTGACGTACTCTACAATGTCAGGCTTGGCCTAGGGGCACCCACAGGTCCACATCCCCCACCTGGATACCACAACACCAGGCGTAAGTAGTAATGAAGGGCACTGTACTCACCCCCTTGTTGCTGCTGTGATGCCCCAAGCACCCATTCAGCTACAGATAGGCCACTGCCAGTATGCAGGCCATCAGGGGGGGTCAGGGTTCAACGGGCACTCCTTCCTCGTTGAGAGGCCATCTCCAGCTAGGCCTCCGTCGTCTTCTGACACCCACACAAGTCCGCCACACCAAAGGTCAGTGATAAACTGACGAAAACAAAACCTCCACTGTCACGGCAACAGAAATACGCTCATGCTATCACGACCCACGAATCCATGCGGCAGTCTTTCAACCACGGTATTCCATTGGCGGTACACACCGCTGCGCTCAAAATACACACACATACAAAACACTGCCACATTGGACAATTCGAAATACACACACCTGATACACATACAAACACCACACACCCAATACAATATAAATCACACACCCAGATCACCCACAAACCCCTACATCCAAAAAAAGTCTGAAAGAAGGCCAGAGAGAGACACCACCATCCACAAACTAGCAGCCACAGGCACTCAACACCATCACCCACACAACTTCCACGCACAAAACACCACACACCACTACATATCACCACACTTATCACCACACACACCACCCCACACATCACCTACACCACCCCATGGCACGGCAAAGACACCCCAGGTTCTCTGAGGAGGAGCTCAGGGTCATGGTGAAGGAAATCGTCCGGGTAGAGCCACAGCTATTTGGAGCACAGGTGCAGCACACCTCCATAGCTAGGAAGATGGGGCTATGGCGAAGAATAGTCGACAGGGTCAACGCAGTGGGACAGCACCCAAGAAATAGGGACGACATCAGGAAGAGGTGGAACGACCTATGGGGGAAGGTGCGTTCTGTGGTCTCAAGACACCACCTGGCGGTACAGCGGACTGGCGGCGGACCCCCACCTCCTCCCCCACAACTAACAACATGGGAGTCGGTGGAGGAATGGACTCTGGTAAGTCAAACCTTTAACTATCATATCCCCCACCCTACCTGCATGCTATCACAGATCCCCACCCTCGCCCCCTCCCCTATCACTCCAACTCCTCACAAATGTACTAATAACACAAACCACACATCCCAACACCAAGCCCTGCATGACACAACAAAGCATGGACACCCATCACTAAAGCATGCCCACTGCACATACCCATAACACCCCCCTCAACCATCATCACACAAGCCCACACACAGGAATGCTAGCACTGGGGTACACGGTCACCCACCCATTGCACACCATGACACACACAGATGCAATAATCATGTTTTTACACCCCTGCAGGACCACTACCCAACGTCACCAGACAGGAGGGTCCAGACATTGCCACCCCAACCACAGAAGAGGCCCACAGTGATGACAGCAGCTCTGTCCAACTGGATCCAAATGACCAGCCTGGACCATCGTGGGCCTCGGGACAGTTGGTTCCACTCACACAGGCACAGCCCACCACAGACCTTCCACCCTCTGGTAACACCAGCACAGCACCCACCCAGCGGGCCCATACCTCTGTACCCAGGACACGTCAATCAGCTGTGTGTCCACCACTACAGGGAACCCAGGATAACCCACCACCCCAACAACAATAGGGACCTGGGGGAAGAGGCAGTGGGCACACGGTCCAGGGGATGGAGGCACAGGAACACAGGGAAACTGGGAGGGCTGCCGTGCGACTGGGGGCGGGCAGGCCAAGGGAACCCACTCTCCACGAGGCCCTCTCCTCCATCATGGGAGCATACCACTACTCCCAGGAGACGATGGCAATGGTCCTGGCCAAGTTTCAGGAGACCCAGCGCATGCAGGAGGAACAGTATTTGGGGTTCAGGGAGGAACTCAGAACCATCAGCTCCCCCCTGGGCACCATTGTAGGGGTGCTGAAGGAAATACTTAACACCAGGAGGGACACTGTGGCACAACAAGGGGCCCCTGACACTAGCATGGACGATGAACTGCCCACCACCTCCGCCGGCGCTAGTGGACAGGAGGCACTGCCACAGGACCACCACACCAGCACCCCACCCCCTGCAGACGGAGAACCACCCAGCAAGCGGTCCCTGATATCCAGGAACAAGACAGAGCACGATGCCAAGACCCCCGCCAAGAAATGAGACCACCCTGATTGTCAAACCACTGTCCCACTTTGTAACCCTGTCCATATTGGAACTGCCCCAGCTCCACTTCCTATGCCCATATGGGCAATGCACCTTCCTCTGCTTCCTCCTCATCACTGTCCACAGGCTCCACAGCTGCCACAATACCACCATCTGGACCATCCTCCTGCAGAAAAAGCACCTGTCGTCGCAAAGCCAAGTTGTGAAGCATACAGCAGGCCACGATGATCTGGCACACCTTCTTTGGTGAGTAGAATAGAGATCCACCTGTCATGTGGAGGCACCTGAACCTGGCCTTCAGGTGGCAGAAGGTGCATTCGATCTCCCTCCGGCGTTCCTCTGCCCTGGTCCTGGGATTCCTCACTGGGGTCAGTAGCCATGACAGGTTGGGGTAAACAGAGTCCCCTAATAGCCACACCCGGTGCCTCTGGAGCTGACCCATCACATAAGGGATGCTGCTATTCCGCAGGATGTAGGCGTCATGCACAGAGCCAGGGAACATAGCATTTACCTGGGAGATGTACTGGTCTGCGAAACATACCATCTGTACATTCATGGAATGATAACTCTTCCAGTTCCTGTACACCTGTTCACTCCTGTGGGGGGGACCAGAGCTATATGGGTCCCATCAATGGCACCTATGATGTTGGGGATATGTCCAAAGGCATAGAAGTCACCTTTAACTGTAGGCAAGTCCTCCACCTGAGGGAAAACGATATAGCTCTGCATGTGTTTCAGAAGGGCAGACAACACTCTGGACAACACGTTGGAAAACATAGGCTGGGACATCCCTGATGCCATGGCCACTGTTGTTTGAAATGACCCACTTGCTAGGAAATGGAGCACTGATAGCATCTGCACTTGAGTGGGGATTCCTTTGGAATGGCGGATTGCGGACATCAGGTCAGGCTCCAACGTGGCACACAGTTCCTGGATTGTGGCACGGTCAAACCTGTAGGTGAGGATCAAACTTCTTTACTCCATTGTCGACAGGTCCAAAGGCGGTCGATACACCGGAGGATTCCGCCATCTCCTCACATGTCCCAGCGGACGGTGCCTAGGAAGGACAACAGTGACAACAGAGTCAAACAACTCAGAGGTATGTACCCACAGTCTGCACAGAACACCATTCATACACAAAATGTAGCCTGTATTTGTGTTGTGAGACAAGGCCTAGGTATGTGTGACGCAGTTGGTAATTAGGCCATGTGGGCCCCTGAAATGGTGGCTGCCTGACCTCTAAACTGGGACAATAGGATGTGAGTTAACTGCGCTGGCGGTGTACACCTTCGTGGTAGGCGGTCAAAGACCGTAGCGCAAAGCTGCATTGGTTAACATTGGACCCTATGTGTCCCAGGAGCCAATGACGATGTACGCCGGCGGTGATGGTACGCACCGCCGCGGACGTGACCGCCATTTTCTAGCTGTTCAATCACTCGATACCTGATCTTCGACAGGAGAGGACCTACACTGCAAGTGCTGCTGTGTCCTCGGTATGGAAGAGACAATGGATTGTGCATCTGGGGAAAGGGCCCCTGCCTTCACTGCAGAGGAGTTGGAGAAGCTCGTGGACGGGGACCTCCCCCAGTACACGCTACTCTACGGTCATCCAGACCAACAGGTAAGTACACAGGGAGCACGTTGTATGGGCTATGCCTGTGTGGAGAGGGCTGGTTGTAAGAATGAAGGGGGCACAGTTCTGCGTGCATGAAGGACTGTGAATGCATGTGCCACATGGCAAGGGTAGGGATGTGGGCCACTTACTTAGACAGTGCAGTTGTTAATGACTTCTCTTCTTCCCCTGTACATGTCATGTAGGTCAGCGCCCACCGGAAGAAGGATATTTGGCGTGCCATCGCCAAGGACGTCCGGACCCTGGGGTTCCATCAAAGAAGGAGCACACACTGCCGTAAAAGATGGGAGGACATTCGCCGCTGGAGCAAGAAGACGGCGGAGGCTCAGCTGGGGATGGCCTCCCAACGTGGGAGGGGTGCCCGTCGAACCATGACCCCCCTGATGTTCTGGATCCTGGCGGTGGCCTACCCTGAGTTGGATGGGCGCTTGAGGGCATCACAGCAGACACAAGGGGGTGAGTACAACATCATTCAGCGGACTTTGCGTGCAGTGAAGGTGTCTGGGTGGGGGAGGAGGGCTGTGGGTTTCCCTAGGCCAGGGCGAGTTCCGTAGGCTAGGCCCCTCCATAATGCAGGCCATGTGGCACACCACCCCACCTCTGTAGAGTGCCAAGTACAGGTATTCATGCCCCTGTGTCATCTATGTGTGCAGATGTCGTCCATAGCCATGTAGGCCATATCCCAGGAATTGCATCTGTAGAGCCCAACAGCGCGACGTAGTGCAGGGGGCTGCTGTGTCTGTATTGTCTGACAATGGTAGCAGTAAGCCATGCACTCAACCTGTCTTTCTTCTGTCGCCCCCCCCTTTTTGTGGTCTCCCTGTTCTTGTGTGCATCAGCATCATCAGGCGGAGGTACAGTGGGACCGGAGCATGAGGGAGCTACATCCCACATGGCCATGGAGGGCCACACCACGGACTCAGAATACACCAGTGGGACGGAGGGCGAGGGGAGCACCACGACGGTCACAGGATCTGCAACCAGCGATACGGACTCATCCTCCGATGGGAGCTCCCTTGTGGTGGCAGCAAAATCTGTGCCCCCCCCACTTCTACAGGTACAGCCGCCACCCCCCCTACCAGCACCGCCCTCCCAGCAGCCCTTCAGCCTTCGCCCCGTGCCCGCTAATCCAGGAGGGTGGGCATCACCTCGCCCCAGGCACATCAGCCCCTGCCCCTGTCAGCTCTGCTGCCCTCAGTGAGGAGGCCATTGACCTCCTCAGGTCACTCACTGTTGGGCAGTCTACCATTTTGAATGCCATCCAGGTTGTAGAAAGGGAATTGCAACAGACAAATGCATTCCTGGAGGGCATTCATTCTGGTCAGGCTGCCCTTCATCGAACCCTGCAAACTCTGGCCTCAGCACTGATGGCAGCCATTCTCCCTGTGTCTAGCCTCCCCCCTCCAACTTCCTCCACCCAGACCCAATCCCCTGTACCCCAGCCTATCCCAAGCACACCATCAGACCAGCCTGCACAAACCTCACCACACAAGGGAAGCTCAGGCAAAAATAAGCACCACACATCCCACAGGCACTCACGCAAGCATCACACACATTCAGACGCACCAACATCCACTGCCTCCACTGTGTCCCCCTCCTCCTCGTCTGCCTCCTCCCTCCCAGTCTCGTCTACACTCACACCTGCATGCACTACCACTACAGCCACTACGTCCCGCTCCAGCACACCCACCACCACACCCCGCTCACGTGCACTCACCACCCCACTACCATTTCCACGTCCCCTGTGTCCCCTCCCAGTGTGTCTGTGACGCCACCCCCGAAGATACACAAACGCAGGCACACAGCCACCCAACAGCCATCCACCTCACAACAGCCTCCAGCCCATGCACCTGCACCCAAAATCATAAAAGTTACACCTCCTACAACCACCACCTCTTCCTCCACTCCCAAACCCCCCCCAGCTACCCGTCCCAGTGTCTCCCAAAAACTTTTCCTGTCCACCCTTAACCTATTTCCCCCCCCCCCCAACTCATAGGTCCCGTACTAGCACCTCAGCCAAAAAATCTCCGGGACCAGTGGTGCCTGTTGTTACAGGTATGTGGAGTGCACCGGCCACCAGGCCAGCCAGTGTGGCACGGAGCCACAGCACAGCCAGTCCCCCCCTGTGAAGCACCAGAAGTTGGACAGTGCCCGGCGGGAGAGGAGGAAGACTCCAGCCAGCAAAGCCGCTCACAAGGGTCCCGGGGGGAGTGTCGACTCAGCTGTGACTCCTCCCAAGGTGTTGAAGGGCCAGAAGAAATCTCCAAAGTCTGGGAGGAGCAGCACGGCGGAGAAGACCGCCATCATCCCCGCTGCCCAGGAGGCCACCGCCAGCCCCAGAGTCACTGGCCAGGAGGCCACGGCCAGCCCCATCGTCACTGGCCAGGAGGCCACCGCCAGAGTCACTTCCCAGGAGGCCAGCCCCATCGTCACTGGGCAGGAGGCCACCGCCAGAGTCACTGCCCAGGAGGCCAGCCCCATCGTCACTGGCCAGGAGGCCACCACCAGAGTTACTGCCCAGGAGGCCCCCGCCAGCCCCATCGTCACTGGCCAGGAGGCCACGGCCAGAGTCACTGCCCAGGAGGCCATCCCCATCGTCACTGGCCAGGAGGCCACCGCCAGAGTCACTGCCCAGGAGGCCCCCGCCAGCCCCATCGTCACTGGCCAGGAGGCCACCGCCACCCCCATCGTCACTGGCTAGGAGGCCATCGCCAGCCCCATCATCACTGGCCAGGAGGCCACCGCCAGCCACAGCCCAGCTGGCCAGGAGGGCCCCGCAAGCCACAGCCCAGCTGACCCATGAAGGACCGCCAGTCACAGCCCTGCTGGGCAATGAAGGACCGCCTTGTCAAGGACAACTGAACATGCCAAGGACCGCTGAACAGGGCAAAGACCGCCATGGAATGCACTGCTGAACAGGTCTGACACTGACAACTCAAGCACCGCTGAACCGACCAAGGAACGCTGAACAGGGCAAAGACCGCCATGGAATGCACCGCTGAACAGGTCTGACACAGGCAACTCAAGCACCGCTGAACAGGCCAAGGACTGCTGAACAGGGCAAAGACCTCCATGGAATACACCGCTGAACAGGTCTGACACGGGCGACTCAAGCACCGCTGAACAGGCCAAGGACTGCTGAACAGGGCAAAGACCGCCATGGAATGCACCGCTTGCCCATTTGCGGCAGGCTCAGTGACGCAACTGGGACCGTCACGGGGTGTGTGCTACACTCTGGGCACCAGTCCCCCTCCAGAACCAGTGGAGAACAGCATCCACTCTGTCTGTCCTTGGCAGGATGAAGCACTCTGGGCACCAGTCCCCCTCCAGAACCAGTGGAGAACAGCATCCACTCCGTCTGTCCTTGGCAGGATGAAGCACTCTGGGCACCAGTCCCCCTCCAGAACCAGTGGAGAACAGCATCCACTCCGTCTGTCCTTGGCAGGATGAAGCACTCTGGGCACCAGTCCCCCTCCAGAATCAGTGCAGAACAGCATCCACTTGAGAGACTGTGGCTTTGCACTCCCCAGGATATGGCAGTGGGCAAGCCACCCACTGTAGAAACTTGAAAGACTGTGGCTTTGCACTCCCCAGGATATGGCAGTGGGCAAGCCACCCACTGTAGAAACTTGAGAGATTGTGGCTTTGCACTCCCCAGGATATGGCAGTGGGCAAGCCACCCACTGTAGAGACTTGCGAGACTGTGGCTTTGCACTCCCCAGGATATGGCAGTGGGCAAGCCACCCACTGTAGAGACTTAAAAGACTGTGGCTTTGCACTTCCCAGGATATTGCAGTGGCCAACCCACCCACTGTAAAGACTTGAGAGACTGTGGCTTTGCACTCCCCAGGATACATCAATGGGCATGGATCCCCCTCGTGGATTTGGCGTGGTGCACTCATCTGGCTGAAGTTCCCCCCCTTCCCTTTCCCATGAGGTGCCTGTTGTATTTCGATCTGATCCCCCTGCAGTGTTCTCTCCATTTTGATCGGGTATCTTGTGTGGGCCTCGCCCATGCATTTTGGGCCCAGTGGTCCACGGACTATGAATGGTGCAATACCTGCACTACTAATCGTGGTGTATATTTTGTTTATTGTGTACATATATATATGTATATATTTGCTTACTGTATTTTGATATATTACAATGGCTCAACTCATTTCCTTTTGTCTTTGCATTCTTCTGAGGGAGTTGGGGGGTGTTACTGTAATGTATAGATATGCATTGGTGTGTGTGTTGTAGTGGGTGAGGGTCGGGTGGGGGTTGGGATGTTGGATGTGTGTGTCCCTGTGTTTTGCCTCCCCCTCCCCTAAGTCGTAGGTGCAGTACTCTCCGTGGTCTTCGCCGCTGGCGTTGATGATCCTCGTATAGGAGCAGGAAGACTATCGCTGGCAGAATATGGAGTTCCGGCTCCATAGTGTTGTCGTTCCTCGTGGAGTGTGTAGAGGTGAGCGTTTTCCATTTGAAATGGCTGTTTCCGCCGTGTTTTTATCCGCGGTGAATCCGCCCCGGAAAAGGTGGCGTATTGGTAGGTTGTGATACTGTGGGCGGTTCATTGTCCTCCGCCGTGGCGGTCGGAGTGTTAAAGTGGCTAACTTTGTTGCCGGTTTCTGCCACGGTCATAATTCCAATTTTTTTACCGCCGGCCTGTTGGCGGTTTTACCGCCGCTTTAACACCGACCGGCAGGGTTGTAATGAGGGCCATTGTAATTTACTGAAAAAAACAAAGGTTCCAGAGGCATTATAGTTAGGAAATAGATTTTTTTTTAAATATGAAGTTCACAAAAAAAACAAAGGTTACAGGGACGTTATAGTTAGGCTCACATTTTAAACGTACAAAAACATAGAAATTCAGCTGTTATAGTTATCTCAAGTAACTATAACTCATGCCCTGATGAAACTATAACTTTAAGTGAATTTCGCTTTTTTTAAAGTTTCCTAACTATAACATCTTTGTAATGTTTGGATATATATATATATATATATATATATATATATATATATATATATATACACTACCTATTGGCGGTCGCCTCTAGGTAGTTATAGTTAGAACCTATTTTCTATAGAAAAAGTGTTTTTTTACCTGCCTATATCTTTGGCACCAGTTGACGAATCTTCAAAAAATTTGCTGCTCACGTGAGCTACTGTCTGAGAAGTTTTGTTGTGATCCGTCAGAGGGGGCTGAGAAAAAGCAGAGATCCCAAACGCTTTTTGCCCATTTATTTTTCCACTGGGATTTGAACAGCAATAACGCCTGAACCACTGGGAAGAATTACAACAAACTTTGCAGAAAGGTAGCTCTCCAGAAAGCAAACTTTTTGTTATTTGGTGTAAATCCATTAAGTAGTATTTTAGCAATTTAAAAAAAAAAAAAAAACATTGTATATTTAGGGATGTGAAGGCCTCCCGACCCCTCCCGATCTCGTGCTGAGATCTGATTGGCTGGCAACACTCAACAACGAAGTGCTGGCAGCCATGATGGGTCTCGACTTCAGCTGATTTCCAGGAAAAAAGTAAAAAAAAGAAAAGGGGCCAGGGCAAGGAAACCCTGAGACCCCTTAGCTCTGGTACAGCCTCCCCCATCCCACCAAGCAAAAAAACATTTTATAAAAACATTTTCAGCGGATCTCCCGAACATTGTAAAACAATAAAACAAGCGCAGGCTCCTGTGCTTGTTTCTGTGAAGCATCTGGGTGAGCCAGGTCCCAGGGGCATTGAAATTATCAATGTGGGGGGTGCAGAGAGAGAGAGAGATGGCAAAACAAAGATGATGGATGAACAGTGTCAAGCATACATTCAGCCCCAGTCCAATATGGGACTAAATCCATTGTATTTTTTGCTCGACACACCATTCCAGTTTGGACCTAGACATAGGAAAATCAGTCTTGACCCTGGCCCTCAAGTGAACTGCCAGCCCACTGCCAGGATAAGTCTCCCTTAACAAGAAAACAACCATCCTAGGACCGGTTTTGGGGTATCACCCCTCTGCAGCCAGACTAGCTTGAATCTGGTGGCCTTGTAAATGAAGATTAGTAAACCACCCTTAATCCAATAATACCAACTCCTTAGTAGTATTGATATAAGTCCTGTTTTATTTTAAGACTCTTGTTGTATAAGACATAGAGGCCCTCATTGCAACCCTGGCGGTCGGTGACAAAGTGGCGTTATTACCGCCAACAGGCTGGCGGTAATACCCGCGGAATTATGACCACAGTGGAAACAGCTCAGACAGACAGCCACTTTAACACACCGACTGCCAGGGCGGAATCAACAGGAACCACGGTGGTAACCGTCAACAGCCAGGCGGAAGACAATGTTCCGTCCACTGTATTATGAGAGGTCAGTACCAATGGCATCAAAAGCCTGGTGGAAACATGGCACAGAACGGAAACGACTCACCTGTGGAGACCCAGGGAACAACCACGCCATGGAGCCCGATCTGCACATATTTCCAATGTTGTTTTATGTCCTGCTCCACTACGAACACCAACGACGGCGATGACGACCACAATGAGTACTGCCACCTAGCACACAGGGGAGGGTGGAAGGAAAAAGAGAGTGACACACACACGCAACACCCCCATCCCCAACACCACACACACAAGCAGATGCAGTAACATAACATATTCACCCGTACCCCTCAGGAATATTGCAAGGACAACTACTATAGAGTAAAAAGAGTGTAATAAGATAAATTAGTAGCAAGACGTGCAGCCAAATCAAAAAGTATATACATATTTAAAAATAAAGGGACACTGCCCAGTCCTCATTGTTCATGAGCCACAGGGCCACATCACAAAGTCCAAGGCCCCACCTCACTCCTGCAACAACATGGAGAGAACACTGCAGGGGCCTCAGGTCGAAAATAGCCAGGCACATCAGGGGGATGGGGAACAGGGGGTACCTCAGCCAGAAGATGGTACAACGCCACTGGTCCTGGAGGGGGCAACATGCCCTGTGCTTCGTCCTGGGGAGTGTAAGGCCACAGTCTCTCAAGTGGGTGACTTGCCCACATGCTCTGGAGGGGGCAACATGCTCTGTGCTTCATCCTGGGGAGTGCAATACCACAGTCTCTCGAGTGGGTGATTTGCCCACATGCTCTGGAAGGGGCAAAATGCCCTGTGAGTTTCATCCAGGGGAGGATTAGGTGAGTAGAAGGCTTCTCCACGGGTTCTGGAGGGAGCATTGTGCCCTGTGATGCAGATCTTGGGGAGTGCAAGGTCATAGTCTCTCAGCTGGGTGTCATACCCACAGGATTTGCAGGGGCCAGGCTGCACAACAGCCCATGGACGCATGACTACACACTGTCCACTGGCAGTGATGGGTGTTCTGCAGTGGCAGTGGTGGTGCTGGTGGTGGTGCTGGTAGTGGTGGGGGAGGCCCCAGCCAATCCCCTGCAGCCTCGAACGGCTGCCCACTGGGGCTGCTGCTGCTTCTGTTGGTGCTGGTGGCAGTGCTGGTGCTGGTGGTGGATCTGGTAGTGGTGGGGGGAGGCTCCAGCCCATCACCTGCAGCCTCGGATGGCTGCCCACTGGGGCTGCTGCTACTGGTGGCAGTGCTGGTGGGGGTACTGGTAGTAGTGGGGGGAAGCTCCAGCCCATCCCCTGCAGCCTCGGGCGGCTGCCCACTGGGGCTGCTGCTGGTGGCAGTGCTGGTGGAGGTGCTGGTGGTGGGGGGAAGGCTCCAGCCCATCCCCTGCAGCCTCGGACGGCTGCACCACCATGGTTGGTGGTGTGGGCTCTGACTGAGTCCCAGCACCAGGCCCCTTGTCCTTTCTGCCTGCTGCTGCAGGCCTCTCGCCCTTCCTTTCAGCAGCTGGGGGTGGCACCTTTCCCTTCCTTTTAGCAGCTGGGGGTGGCACCTTCTCCTTCCTTTCAGCAGCTGGGGGTGGCACCGTTCACTTCTGTTCAGCAGCTGGGACTGGCACCTTTCCCTTCCTTGCAGCAGCTGGGGTTGACTCCTTGCCCTTCCTGGCAGCACTTGGGGCAGATACCCTTTCCATGGGCGTGTGAGTGCTTGCGTTTGTGTACTTTGGGAGGAGCGGGCACAGACACAGTGTGAGGGGACACAGGAGACATGTGCATGGAAGTGGGGGTGGTGACTGCCAGTGAGGTGTGTGCTCTGATAGGTGTGCTGGTGATGGTGGTAGTGAAAGAGGATGTAGTGCATGCAGGTGTGAGTGGAGAAGCAACTGGGAGGGAGATGGAGGATGAAGAGGAGGGGGACACATTGGAGGCAGTGGATGTTGATATGTCTGCATCTGGTTGGTGTTTGTGTGAGTGCCTGTCGGATGATGTGTGGTGCTTATGTTTGTGTGTGCCTCTGCTATGTGTTGTCCTGTGTGCATGCTCGTCTGCCTGTGTTCTTGGGATAGGTTGGGGTTGAGGGGAATGGGATTGGGTAGAGGAAGTTGGAGGTGGGAGGGTAAAAACAGGGACAATGGCTGCCATCAGAGAGGAGGCCAGAGCCTGGATTGATCTCTGTTGGACCGCCAAGCCAGTGTGAATGCCCTCGAGAAGTGCACTGGACTGCTGAATTTGGGCTGCCAGCCCCAGGATGGCATTCACAATGGTTGACTACCCAACAGAAATGGATTGCAGGAAGTCAATAGCCTCTTCATTCAGGGCAGCAGGGCTAACTGGGGCAGGGCCTGAGGTGCCTGGGGTGAAGGAGATGCCGACCGTCCTGGGTGAGCGGGCACAGGAAACTCGCTGAGGGGCTGCTGGGAGGGTGATGCTGGTACACGGGATGGCAGCTGTACCTGTAGCTGGGGTGGGCACAGCGGTGTCGGCACCTGCAGGGAGCTTCCATCGGAGGAGGTATCTGTGTCAGAACTGTCCTCTCCAGTCTTCGCCTTTGTGCTCCCCTCGCCCTCCGTCCCACTGGTGCCCTCACAATCGGTGGATTCGGCCTCCTGGGTCCTGTGGGATGTCGCTGGTGCCTCTGCTCCTCTGCCAGATGATGCTAATGCACAGAAGGACAGGGTGACAAAACAAAAAAGGGGTGAAGAGACAAATGATACACTTGGTCAATGGCGGCACCAACACCACTGTTGGGAACAGCCCTATGCATTAGGCAATTCACTACCAATCAAAATGCTGGTCACCAGCCCATGGATAGGGCCACCTAATGTCAATTGCAGCATACCTGAGACCCACAGACCCCTGCTCAGTAGTGGATACCTACTAGCTTGGTTGAAGGACTTTCACATAAGAACCCTGCCCAACATGTGACGTACTCTACAATGTCAGGCTTGGCCTAGGGGCACCCACAGGTCCACATCCCCCACCTGGATACCACCCCACCAGGCGTAAGTAGTAATGAAGGGCACTGTACTCACCCCCTTGTTGCTGCTGTGATGCCCCAAGCACCCATTCAGCTCCAGATAGGCCACTGCCAGTATGCAGGCCATCAGGGTGGTCAGGGTTCAACGGGCACTCCATCCTCGTTGAGAGGCCATCTCCAGCTGGGCCTCCGTCGTCTTCTGACACCCACACAAGTCCGCCACACCAAAGGTCAGTGATAAACTGGTGAAAACAAAACCTCCACCGTCACGGCAACAGAAATACGACCATGCTATCACGACCCACGAATCCATGCGGCAGTCTTTCAACCACGGTATTCCATTGGCGGTACACACCGCTGCGCTCAAAATACACACACACATACAAAACACCGCCACATTGGACAATTCGAAATACACACACCTGATACACATACACACACCACACCCACACACCCAATACAATATAAATCACACACCCAGATCACCCACAAACCCCTACAACCAAACAAATTCTGAAAGAAGGCCAGAGAGAGACACCACCATCCACAAACTAGCAGCCACAGGCACTCAACACCATCACCCACACAACTTCCACGCACAAAACACCACACACCACTACATATCACCACACTTATCACCACACACACCAGCCCACACATCACCTACACCACCCCATGGCACGGCAAAGACACCCCAGGTTCTCAGAGGAGGAGCTCAGGGTCATGGTGGAGGAAATCGTCCGGGTAGAGCCACAGCTATTTGGAGCACAGGTGCAGCACACCTCCATAGCTAGGAAGATGGGGCTATGGCGAAGAATAGTCGACAGGGTCAACGCAGTGGGACAGAACCTAAGAAATAGGGACGACATAAGGAAGAGGTGGAACGACCTATGGGGGAAGGTGCGTTCTGTGGTCTCAAGACACCACCTGGCGGTACAGCGGACTGGCGGCGGACCCCCACCTCCTCCCCCACAACTAACAACATGGGAGGAGCAGGTCTTGGCGAATCTGTATCCGGAGGGCTTCGCAGGAGTCGGTGGAGGAATGGACTCTGGTAAGTCAAACCTTTAACTATCATATCCCCCACCATACCTGCATGCTATCACAGATCCCTACCCTCGCCCCCTCCCCTATCACTCCACCTCCTCACAAATGTACTAATAACACAAACCACACATCCCAACACCAAGCCCTGCATGACATAACAAAGCATGGACACCCATCACTAAAGCATGCCCACTGCACATACCCATAACACCCCCCTCAACCATCATCACACAAGCCCACACACAGGAATGCTAGCACTGGGGTACACGGCCACCCACCCATTGCACACCATGACACACACAGATGCAATAATCACGTTTTTACACCCCTGCAGGACCACTACCCAACGTCACCAGACAGGAGGGTCCAGACATCGCCACCCCACCCACAGAAGAGGCCCACAGTGATGACAGCAGCTCTGTCCAACTGGATCCAAATGACCAGCCCGGACCATAGTGGGCCTCGGGACAGTTGGTTCCCCTCACACAGGCACAGCCCACCACAGACCTTCAACCCTCTGTTAACACCAGCACAACACCCACCTAGCGGGCCCATACCTCCGTACCCAGGACACGTCAATCAGCTGTGTGTCCACCACTACAGGGAACCCAGGATAACCCACCACCCCAACAACAATAGGGACCTGGGGGAAATGGCAGTGGGCACACGGTCCAGGGGATGGAGGCACAGGAACACAGGGGAACTGGGAGGGCTGCCGTGCGACTGGGGGCGGGCAGGCCAAGGGAACCCACTCTCCACGAGGCCCTCTCCTCCATCATGGGAGCATACCACTACTCCCAGGAGACGATGGCAATGGTCCTGGCCAAGTTTCAGGAGACCCAGCACATGCAGGAGGAACAGTATTTGGGGTTCAGGGAGGAACTCAGAACCATCAGCTCCGCCCTGGGCACCATCATAGGGGTGCTGAAGGAAATACTTAACACCAGGAGGGACACTGTGGCACAACAAGGGGCCCCTGACACTAGCATGGACGATGAACTGCCCACCACCTCCGCCTGCGCTAGTGGACAGGAGGCACTGCCACAGGACCACCACACCAGCACCCCACCCCCTGCAGACGGAGAACAACCCAGCAAGCGGTCCCTGATATCCAGGAACAAGACAGAGCACGATGCCAAGACCCCCGCGAAGAAATGAGACCACCCTGGTTGTCAAACCACTGTCCCACTTTGTAACCCTGTCCATATTGGAACTGCCCCAGCTCCACTTCCTATGCCCATATGGGCAATGCACCTGTGAGACTAATAGACTGGACTCTGCCATGGACATTCCTCCACCATCACCCCTCACCATTTTAAAACCCACCTCCAATATTGAGCACTTCAATAAACACCCTTGAAGCACAAAACAATCTGGAGTCAGTCTGTGATTTTGAAAATGTGTATTAGCAATGACAGTGACAAAATGCTTTTTCAAATGTAATGTCAACATACCTATGTCACACATCTCAAGTCCATGAGGAATCTAAGCAGATGACACACGTTGGAAACCACACCTGTGAAACTGTAAGGGAAATGTACAACTCAGTGACCATATACTGGTTGAAATCGACAGACAGGATAGAGGTAGAAGTGTTAAAGTACTTGTAGTAGGCAGGAATGTTTTCTCACCTGTGTGTCACTGGAAATATTGCTGGATAACTGAGTCCCTGTTGTCAATGTCTTCTTCCTCTGCTTCCTCCTCATCACTGTCCACAGGCTCCACAGCTGCCACAATACCACCATCTGGACCATCCTCCTGCAGAAAAAGCACCTGTCGTCGCAAAGCCAAGTTGTGAAGCATACAGCAGGCCACGATGATCTGGCACACCTTCTTTGGTGAGTAGAATAGGGATCCACCTGTCATGTGGAGGCACCTGAACCTGGCCTTCAGGAGGCCGAAGCTGCATTCGATCACCCTCCTAGTACGCCCATTGGCCTCATTGTAGTGTTCCTCTGCCCTGGTCCTGGGATTCCTCACTGAGGTCAGTAGCCATGACAGGTTGGGGTAAACAGAGTCCCCTAATAGCCACACCCGGTGCCTCTGGAGCTGACCCATCACATAAGGGATGCTGCTATTCCGCAGGATGTAGGCGTCATGCACAGAGCCAGGGAACATAGCATTTACCTGGAGATGTACTGGTCTGCGAAACATACCATCTGTACATTCATGGAATGATAACTCTTCCGGTTCCTGTACACCTGTTCACTCCTGTGGGGGGGACCAGAGCTATATGGGTCCCATCAATGGCACCTATGATGTTGGGGATATGCCCAAAAGCATAGAAGTCACCTTTAACTGTAGGCAAGTCCTCCACCTGAGGGAAAACGATATAGCTCTGCTGGACAACACGTTGGAAAACATAGGCTGGGACATCCCTGATGCCATGGCCACTGTTGTTTGAAATGACCCACTTGCTAGGAAATGGAGCACTGATAGCATCTGCACTTGAGTGGGGATTCCTTTGTAATGGCGGATTGCAGACATCAGGTCAGGCTCCAACGTGGCACACAGTTCCTGGATTGTGGCACTGTCAAACCTGTAGGTGATGATCAAACTTCTTTACTCCATTGTCAACAGGTCCAAAGGCGGTCGGTACACCGGAGGATTCCGCCATCTCCTCACATGTCCCAGCGGACGGTGCCTAGGAAGGACAACAGCGACCACAGAGTCAAACAACTCAGAGGTACGTACCCACAGTCCACAGTCAAGAGGAATATTACTAAACTGCCTTACTCAATTAGTATGAAAATACTAGCATGAAGTAGGAAGACATTTTGAAAATCAAGGGTGACCATTCCATTCATACACAACCATGACCATGACCATGACCATTCATACACAAAATGTGGCCTGTATTTGTGTTGTGAGACAAGGCCTAGGTATGTGTGACGCAGTTGGTAATTAGGCCATGTGGGCCCCTGAAATGGCGGCTGCCTGACCTCTAAACTGGGACAATGGGATGTGAGGTAACTGCGCTGGCGGTGTACATCTTCGTGGTAGGCGATCGAAGACCGCAGCGCAAAGCTGCATTGGTTAACATTGGACCCTATGGGTCCCAGGAGCCAATGACGATGTACGCCGGCGGTGATGGTACGCACCTCCGCGGACGTGACCGCCGCGGACGTGACCGCCATTTTCTAGCTGTTCAATCACTCGATACCTGATCTTCGACAGGAGAGGACCTACACTGCAAGTGCTGCTGTGACCTCGGTATGGAAGAGACAATGGCTCGTGCATCTGGGGAAAGGGCCCCTGCCTTCACTGCAGAGGAGTTGGAGAAGCTCGTGGACCTCCCCCAGTACACGCTACTCTAAGGTCATCCAGACCAACAGGTAAGTACACAGGGAGCACGTTGTATGGGCTATGCCTGTGTGGAGAGGGCTGGTTGTAAGAATGAAGGGGGCACAGTTCTGCGTGCATGAAGGACACTGAATGCATGTGCCACATGGCAAGGGTAGGGATGTGGGCCACTCACTTAGACGGTGCAGTTGTTAATGACTTCTCTTCTTCCCCTGTACATGTCATGTAGGTCAGCGCCCACCGGAAGAAGGATATTTGGCCATGGACGTCCGGACCCTGGGGGTCCATCAAAGACGGAGCACACACTGCCGTAAAAGATGGGAGGACATTTGCCGCTGGAGCAAGAAGACGGCGGAGGCTCAGCTGGGTATGGCCTCCCAACGTGGGAGGGGTGCCCGTCGAACCATGACCCCCCTGATGTTCTGGATCCTGGCGGTGGCCTACCCTGAGTTGGATGGGTGCTTGAGGGCATCACAGCAGACACAAGGGGGTGAGTACAACATCATTCAGCAGACTTTGCGTGCAGTGAAGGTGTCTGGGTGGGGGAGGAGGGCTGTGGGTTTCCCTAGGCCAGGGCGAGTTCCGTAGGCTAGGCCCCTCCGTAATGCAGGCCATGTGGCACACCACCCCACCTCTGTAGAGTGCCAAGTACAGGTATTCATGCCCCTGTGTCATCTATGTGTGCAGATGTCGTCCATAGCCATGTAGGCCATATCCCAGGAATTGCATCTGTAGAGCCCAACAGCGCGACGTAGTGCAGGGGGCTGCTGTGTCTGTATTGTCTGACAATGGTAGCGGTAAGCCATGCACTCAACCTGTCTTTCTTCTGTTGCCCCCCCCCCATTTTTGTGGTCTCCCTGTTCTTGTGTGCATCAGCATCATCAGGCGGAGGTACAGTGGCACCGGAGCACGAGGGAGCTGCATCCCACATGGCCATGGAGGGCCACACCACGGACTCAGAATACACCAGTGGGACAGAGGGCGAGGGGAGCACCAAGACGGTCACAGGATCTGCAACCAGCGATACGGACTCATCCTCCGATGGGAGCTCCCTTGTGGTGGCAGCAAAATCTGTGCCCCCCACTTCTACAGGTACAGCCGCCACCCCCCCTACCAGCACCGCCCTCCCAGCAGCCCTTCAGCCTTCACCCCGTGCCCGCTCATCCAGGAGGGTGGGCATCACCTTCGCCCCAGGCACATCAGCCTCTGCCCCTGTCACCTCTACTGCCCTCAGTGAGGAGGCCATTGACCTCCTCAGGTCACTCACTGTTGGGCAGTCTACCATTTTGAATGCCATCCAGGTTGTAGAAAGGGAATTGCAACACACAAATGCATTCCTGGAGGGCATTCATTCTGGTCAGGCTGCCCTTCATCGAACCCTGCAAACTCTGGCCTCAGCACTGATGGCAGCCATTGTCCCTGTGTCGAGCCTCCCCCCTCCAACTTCCTCCACCCAGACCCAATCCCCTGTACCCCAGCCTATCCCAAGCACACCATCAGACCAGCCTGCACAAACCTCACCACACAAGGGAAGCTCAGGCAAAAATAAGCACCACACATCCCACAGGCACTCACGCAAGCATCACACACATTCAGACGCACCAACATCTACTGCCTCCACTGTGTCCCCCTCCTCCTCATCTCCCTCCTCCCTCCCAGTCTCGTCTACACTCACACCTGCATGCACTACCACTACAGCCACTACGTCCCGCTCCAGAACACCCACCACCACACCCCGCTCACGTGCACTCACCACCCCACTACCATTTCCACGTCCCCTGTGTCCCCTCCCAGTGTGTCTGTGACGCCACCCCCGAAGATACACAAACGCAGGCACACACCCACCCAACAGCCATCCACCTCACGACAGCCTCCAGCCCATGCACCTGCACCCAAAATCATAAAAGTTACACCTCCTACAACCACCACCTCTTCCTCCACTCCCAAACCCCCCCCAGCTACCCGTCCCAGTGTCTCCCAAAAACTTTTCCTGTCCATCCTTAACCTATTTCCCACCACCCCCCCCCCCCAACTCATAGGTCCCATACTAGCACCTCAGCCAAAAAATCTCCGGGACCATTGGTGCCTGTTGTTACAGGTATGTGGAGTGCACCGGCCACCAGGCCAGCCAGTGTGGCACGGAGCCACAGCACAGCCAGTCCCCCCCTGTGAAGCACCAGAAGTTGGACAGTGCCCGGCGGGAGATGGGGAAGACTCCAGCCAGCAAAGCCGCTCACAAGGGTCCCAGGGGGAGTTTCGACTCAGCTGTGACTCCTCCCAAGGTGGGGAAGGGCCAGAAGAAATCTCCAAAGTCTGGGAGGAGCAGCACGGCGGAGAAGACCACCATCATCCCCGCTGCCCAGGAGGCCACGGCCAGCCCCAGAGTCACTGGCCAGGAGGCCACGGCCAGCCCCATCGTCACTGGCCAGGAGGCCACCGCCAGAGTCACTGCCCAGGAGGCCACCCCATCGTCAATGGCCAGGAGGCCACCGCCCGAGTCACTGCCCAGGAGGCCCCCGCCAGCCCCATCGTCACTGGCCAGGAGGCCACCGCCACCCCCATCGTCACTGGCCAGGAGGCCATCGCCAGCCCCATCATCACTGGCCAGGAGGCCACCACCAGCCACAGCCCAGCTGGCCAGGAGGGCCCCGCAAGCCACAGCCCAGCTGACCCATGAAGGACCGCCAGCCACAGCCCTGCTGGGCAATGAAGGACCACCTTGTCAAGGATAACTGAACATGCCAAGGACCGCTGAACAGGACAAAGACCACTATGGAATGCACTGCTGAACAGGTCTGACACTGACAACTCAAGCACTGCTGAACAGACCAAGGAACGCTGAACAGGGCAAAGACTGCCATGGAATGCACCGCTGAACAGGTCTGACACAGGCAACTCAAGCACCGCTGAACAGGCCAAGGACTGCTGAACAGGCCAAAGACCTCTATGGAATACACCGCTGAACAGGTCTGACACTGGCGACTCAAGCACCGCTGAACAGGCCAAGGACTGCTGAATAGGGCAAAGACCGCCATGGAATGCACCCCTAGCCCATTTGCGGCAGGGGCAGTGACGCAACTGGGACCGTCACGGGGTGTGTGCTACACTCTGGGCACCAGTCCCCCTCCAGAACCAGTGGAGAACAGCATCCACTCCGTCTGTCCTTGGCAGGATGAAGCACTCTGGGCACCAGTCCCCCTCCAGAACCAGTGGAGAACAGCATCCACTCCGTCTGTCCTTGGCAGGATGAAGCACTCTGGGCACCAGTCCCCCTCCAGAACCAGTGGAGAACAGCATCCACTTGAGAGACTGTGGCTTTGCACTCCCCAGGATATGGCAGTGGGCAAGCCACCCACTGTAGAGACTTGAAAGACTGTGGCTTTGCACTCCCCAGGATATGGCAGTGGGCAAGCCACCCACTGTAGAAACTTGAGAGACTGTGGCTTTGCACTCCCCAGGATATGGCAGTGGGCAAGCCACCCACTGTAGAGACTTAAAAGACTGTGGCTTTGCACTCCCCAGGATATGGCAGTGGCCAAGCCGCCCACTGTAGAGACTTGAGAGACTGTGGCTTTGCACTCCCCAGGATACATCAATGGGCATGGATCCCCCTCGTGGATTTGGCGTGGTGCACTCATCTGGCTGAGGTGCCACCCCTTCCCTTCCCCCTGAGGTGCCTGTTGTATTTCGATCTGATCCCCCTGCAGTGTTCTCTCCATTTTGATCGGGTATCTTGTGTGGGCCTCACCCATGCATTTTGGGCCCAGTGGTTCACGGACTATGAATGGTGCAATACCTGCACTACTAATCGTGGTGTATATTTTGTTTATTGTGTACATATATATATGTATATATTTGCTTACTGTATTTTGATATATTACAATGGTTCAACTCATTTCCTTTTGTCTTTGCATTCTTCTGAGCGAGTTGGGGGTTGTTACTGTAATGTATAGATATGCACTGGTGTGTGTGTTGTAGTGGGTGAGGGTCGGGTGGGGGTTGGGATGTTGGTTATGTGTGTCCCTGTGTTTTGCCTCGCCCTCCCCTAAGTCGTAGGTGCAGTACTCTCCGTGGTCTTCGCCGCTGGCGTTGATGATCCTCGTATAGGAGCAGGAAGACTAGTGCTGGCAGAATATGGAGTTCCGGCTCCATGGTGCCCTCCTTCCTCGTGGAGTGTGTAGAGTTGAGCGTTTTCCCTTTAAAATGACTGTTTCCGCCGTGTTTTTATCCACGGTGAATCCGCCCCGGAAAAGGTGGCGGATTGGTAGGTTGTGATACTGTGGGCGGTACATTGTCCTCCGCCTGTCTGTTGGCGGTGACCGCCGCGCTATTTGTCTGTACCGCCGTGGCGCTCTGAGTGTTAAAGTGGCTGTCTTTGTTGGTGGTTTCCGCCACGTCATAATTCAATTTTTTTTACCGCGGCCTGTTAGCGGTCTTACCGCGGCTTTAACACCGTCCGCCAGGGTTGTAATGACCCCCAAAGTGTCTTAAGTCTTTAAAAAGCGAACAAAGTCTCTTTCAAGCACAAAGTACCTGGTTTGGAGTGGAAAATCTCCGCAGAGGGCCGCAGAGGAGGAGATACGTGGAAAAATGGTGTGTGCGTCGGTTTCGCCCCTTTACACACGGACTTGCATCGTTATTTTCCATGCGGGAGACATGCGTCGTTCTACGGGAAGAAAAATGGTGTGTGCTTCGGTTTCGCCCCTTCACACATGGACTTGCGTCGTTATTTTTCACTCGGGGAAGACGTCCGTCGTTTTCCGGCACGCAGACCGTCTCCTTCTGTGGGTCGCGGGATTACCAGATGTCCTAGGGTCTGTGCGTGAAATCCTAGGCTTGTTCTCCGAATGTGCGTCGTTCCGGTGGGCTGTGCGTGAAATTTTCCTCCTCATGGCAGGCGTTGCGTCGATTTCCTCTCTGGAAGTCGGGCGGTGTTGTCCAGGCGGTCCGTGCGTCGAAGTTCCGGTCGCACCACAGGCGTCAGGTCGAGTGGCGTCTTTCTGGATCAGCGTGCGGTGAATTTCTCACCGCGGAGCAAGCTGTGCATCAAATTGTTCAGCGCACAAGGAGTCCAGTTGAAAAAGAGATCTCTTTTTGGTCCTGAGACTTCAGGGAACAGGGGGCAAGCTCTATCCAAGCCCTTGGAGTGCACTTTTGCAGCAAGACAAGAGTTCAGCAAGGCAGCAGGCCAACAGCAAGGCAGCAGTCCTTTGTAGAATGCAGTCAGGTGAGTCCTTTGAGCAGCCAGGCAGTTCTTCTTGGCAGGATGCAGGTTCTGGTTCAGGTTCTTCTCCAGCAAGTGTCTGAGGTGGTAGGTCAGAGGCCCTGTTTTATACCCATATGTGCCTTTGAAGTGGGGGAGACTTCAAAGAGTGGCTTAGAAGCGCACCAGGTCCCCTTTCAGTTCAATCCTGTCTGCCAGGGTCCCAGTAGGGGATGTGGCAGTCCTTTGTGTAAGCGCAGGCCCTCCACCCTCCCAGCCCAGGAAGACCCATTCAAAATGCAGATGTATGCAAGTCAGGCTGAGTACCCTGTGTTTGGGGTGTGTCTGAGTGAATGCACAAGGAGCTGTCAACTAAACCCAGCCAGACATGGATTGTAAGGCACAGAAAGATTTAAGTGCAAAGAAATGCTCACTTTCTAAAAGTGGCACTTCTAGAATAGTAATATTAAATCCAACTTCACCAGTCAGCAGGATTTTGTATTACCATTCTGTCCATACTAAATATGACCTTCCTGCTCCTTTCAGATCAGCAGCTACCACTTCAATAATGGATGAGGGCAGCCCCAATGTTAGCCTATGAAAGGAGCAGGCCTCACAGTAGTGTAAAAACAAATTTAGGAGTTTTACACAACCAGGAACTGCAAACTACACAGGTACATGTCCTGCCTTTTACCCACACAGCACCCTGCTCTAGGGGTACCTAGGGTACACATTAGAGGTGACTTATGTGTAGAAAAAGTTTTAGGCTTTGTAAGTACTTTTAAAGCAAATTGACAGTGGAACTGCACACACAGGCCTTGCAATGGCAGGCCTGGGACAAGGTAAAGGGGCTACTTGAATGGGTGGCACAACTAGTGCTGCAGGCCCACTAGTAGCATTTAATCTACAGGCCCTAGGCACATACAATGGACATTACTAGGGACCTATAAGTAAATCAAATAGTCCAATTGGGTATGATCCAAAGTTACCATGTTTAAAGGGAGAGAGCATATGCACTTTAGCACTGGTTAGCAGTGGTAAAGTGGGCAGAGTCTAAAAGCCAGCAAAAACAGAGTCCAAAAAGTGGAGAGAGGCAGGCAAAACGTTAGGGGTGACCACCCTAAGGCATGTCAGGTCTAACACATATCATAGACAGTTTGATGTGTGACATTGTCACTGGCAGGCTGTGGATTCCTATGTCTATGCCCACTCACTGTACCCTTTGGCATCTCGTTTTGCAGATGTTAGTGCCCCACTATAGCTCCTGGTGTGTTCAGTGCAGTCAACTACATGTCTTTCCTATGAAAACATTACTGTACAGTTGAATTGCAGTGTTTGAACCTTGTTAAACAAATACATTTTGAAATCATTTGACATACACCATACTTGTATTTTATCAAAGTGTGTTTATTGCAGTGCTCTGAAGAAGAGCGTGTAGTGCAATGGGCTGGGGTGATGATGGAGGAAAATCCAAGTTAGAGTCCATTCTATTTGTATCACAGGGGCAGTGTCCAGCGGGCATAGGAAGGGGGTCAATGTCAGTTGAAGGTGGACTGGGTGACAGAGTGGAACACAAGGGTGACATTCAGGAGAGTCTTATTTCCTGGCAGGGGTCTTGGCAATAGTCTCTGGCTTCTGCCTGGATCGCCTGGAATGTTTGCGGGGTGGTTATCCTTCTGCAGGCGTGGTGCTCATGGCCTGTTGGTCCTGTTGCGGCCTCCTGTCCACTAGCGGCAGTGGAGGTGGCTGTTCAGTAGTGTGGCTAGTCTCGGCGGCCTGCTGTTGTGCCACTGCCTCCCTCATACTGTTGGCCATGTCTGCCAGCTCCCCTGCAATGGAGACCAGGGTGGGGTTAATGGCCCTCAAGTCCTCCGTGATCCCCAGGTACTGTCCCTCCTGCAGCCGCATGTTCTCCGGCATCTTGTCCATGATCTGGCCCAGCGTATCCTGTGAATGTTGATATGCTCCCAGGATCCCGGTGAGTGCCTCCTGGAGGGTCGGTTCCCTGGGCCTGTCCTCCCCTTTCGTACCCAGTCCTCCCAGCTTCCCTGTTGTCCTGTGCCTCTATCCCCAGAACCGTGTGCCCACTGATACTGACCCCAGGTCCCTGATTGTCATGTGTTTGTGGGGTGGCCTAGGGTGCCTGTAGTGGTGGACACACTGATGATTGATGTGTCCTGGGGACAGAGGTATGGGCACGCTGGGTGGGTGCTGTGCTGGTGTTTCCTGAGGAGGAGGCTCTGTGGTGGTGTGAAAGTGTGCCTGGGTAACTGACTGTCCGGCGGTTCCTGATGGGCCAGGATGGTCATCCAGATCCGGTTGACCAGAGCTGCTGTTGTCACAGTGGGCCGCTTCTGGGGTGGGGTGGTTGGATGTTGCTTGCACATCTTCGCCGGGGACATTGGCTGGGTTACCTGTGGGGATGTAAATGCAGTGTTATTGTTTCTGCATGTGACATCTTGTGCATGGGTGTGTTGCCCTCTATGGTTGTTATTGCCTTGGCAGCTTTGCCTTGTGTGAGGTGTTATTTGGTGGGCTAGCTGATTGTCTCTAGTGTGCATGCTTTAGCGATAGGTGTCCATGCAGGTCTGTGAGTGGTGTCCATGTATTGATGGTGCATACAGGGCTTGGAATTAGGATGAGTGGGTTATGATGGTGGGGTGTGTGGGAGGTGGTGGGGTGATGGGAGTGAGAGTAAGGGTGGGGGTATGTAATGGCATGCAGGTAGGGGGTGATAGTAGTAAAGAGTTGACTTACCAGAGTCCAGTCCTCCTCTTAGTCCTGCCAGGCCCTCAGGATGCATGATTGCCAAGACTTGCTCCTCCCATGTTGTTAGTTGTGGTGTAGGAGGTGGGGGTCCACCGCCAGTCCTCTGTACAGCCAGTTGGTGTCTTGCTGCAATGGAACACACCTTCCCCAGTAGGTCGTTCCACCTTTTCCTGATGTTACCCCTTGTTCTGGGGTGCTGTCCCACGGCGTTGACCATGTCCACGATCCTCTGCCGTAGCTCCATCTTCCTAGCAATGGATATCTTCTGCACCTGTGATCCAAATAGCTGTGGCTCAACCCGGATGATTTCCTTCATCATTACCCTTAGCTCCTACTCAGATAACCTGGGATGTCGTTATGGTGCCATGAGTGTACTGTGAGTGGTGTGGGTTGGGGTGTGTAGGGTGATGTGTTGGGGTGTGTGATGTGGGGTGCATGGGTGGTGCATAGGTGATGGTGGTGTGTGACTGTGGTCTTGTCTGTGGTTGAGGTGTCAGTCTCATGCCAATTGTTTGTAGTCATAACGGGTTGTGGGTAATGAGGGTGTGGGTTTTATAGTGATGTGGGTGTGTTGTGTGTATGGGTGTCAGGTGTGTGTAGTTTGAATTGTCCAATGTGGTGTTGTTTTGTTTGTGTGTGTGCGTTTTGAGTGCAGCGGTATGTACCGCCAATGGTTTACCGCCATTGAATGTCCGCCGTGGTGATTCGTGGGTCATAATGTTGTGGGCATAGTTCTGTTGGTGTAACGGTGTGGGTTTGGATACAGCCAGTTTATCACTGACCTTTGGGCTGGCGGACTTTTGTGTGTCTCTGCATAGTGACAGATTGGTATGTGTGTTTGATAATATGGTAAGCAGATATCCGCAGCAGAGTCAGTATGTTGGCTGCAGTTGGCATGGTGGTAAGTGGGATTTACCGCCAATGTCATAGTGAGGGCCATAGCTTTCACAGCTTGATCCCAAATGATATTCTTAGTTCTAAATCAAGGGGTTTGTTGCAGTCGACACGTATTCCGCCCCATGTGTGGCTCGACAGAATAGGGCTTTTTCAAGGCTACAAAAGATAAATGTCAGGGTTTGCAATAGGTGTCTCAAACGTTCCATGTCTAAATAGCGGCACCATTTGGTGAAAGAAATGTTGCTTACATTCCATATCTAAGTGTCCACTGAATCCGATGGCGTAGCAAGCACGTCTGGGCATATACGTCCCACTCAGGGTGAAAATAGATAGATAGATAAAATTGACAAAAATAACTGAAATCCTCTAATTGATTAGGGGGCAGGATAGCTCATACTGACAAAAGTAACTGAAATCCTCTAATTAATTAGTGGGGAGCCATCGTCTAAAATTATCCAATATATTGGTAGCTTAATTGTATCTTGGAACTTTAGAAAATGACATAAAGTAATTCTGTCGCCATTCCAAAAAAACAAAATGGACCATTCAGTGTTCCAAAGATCCTTTCTGATCCTTTGGACTTTATTTCAAAACTAGAGACTGCATAGCAACTACATTTGGTTGGCCTTTAATGCTATTAATAGCGCATTTCTGACATTGATGTAAATTTCCTCTGTTACATAACATACTAGGGTGGTCATTACAACCCTGGCGGACGGTGTTAAAGCTGCGGTAATACCGCAAACAGGCCGGCAGACAAAAAAAGGGAATTATGACCGTGGCGTAAACCGGCAACATAGACAGCCACTTTAACACTCCGACCGCCACAGAGGTACAGACAAGCAGCGCAGCGGTCACCGCCAACAGACAGGGTGAAGACAATGTACTGCCCATACGATTACAACCCACCAATCCGCCACCTTTTCCGGGGTAGATTCACCGTGGATAAAAACACGGCGGAAACAGCTTTTGCAATGGAAAAACGCTCACCTTCACACACTCCACGAGGAAGGAGGCCACCATGGAGCCGGAACTCCAAATGCTCCCTGCGCTTGTCTTCCTGCTCCTTTACGAACACCAGCAACGGCGGCACCAAAGACAACGGTGAGTACAGCACCTACGATATAGGGGAGGGGGGAGGCAAAAGTCAGGGGGACTCACACGCAACACCCCCACCCCCAACCCAACCCTCGGACACTACAACACACACACCAATGCATTTCCAAACATCTCAGTAACAACCCACAACGCCCCCGGAAGAATGCAAAGAGAAAACCAAATTAGTTGAACCATTGTAACGTATCCAAATACAGTAAGCTCATATATACAGAAATATATACACATTCCAAATATATATATCATGATTAGTAGTGCAGGTATGCACATTTCAATGTCCATGGACCACTGGGCACACAAAGCATGGGCGAGGCCCACACTAGATACCTGTCCACAAACGAAGAGAACACTGCCGGGGCATCAGATAGAAATACAACAGACACCTCAGGGGGGAGGGGGGCACCTCAGCCGGATTACAGCACCACGCCAGATCCACGAAGGGGCTCCATGCCCATTGATGTATCCTGGGGAGTGCAAAGCCACAGTCTCTCAAGTCTCTACAGTGGGTGACTTGCCCACTGTACCATCCTGGGGAGTGCAAAGCCACAGTCTCTCAAGTCTCTACAGTGAGTGGATTGCCCACTGCCATATCCTGGGGAGTGCAAAGCCACAGTCTCTCAAGTCTCTACAGTGGGTGGCTTGCCCACTGTACCATCCTGGGGAGTGCAAAGCCACAGTCTCTCAATTCTCTACAGTGGGTGGATTGCCCACTGCCATATCCTGGGGAGTGCAAAGCCACAGTCTCTCAACTCTCTACAGTGGGTGGCTTGCCCACTGTACCATCCTGGGGAGTGCAAAGCCACAGTATCTCAAGTCTCTACAGTGGGTGGCTTGCCCACTGTTCTATCCTGGGGAGTGCAAAGCCACAGTCTCTCAACTCTCTACAGTGGGTGGTTTGCCCACTGTACCATCCTGGGGAGTGCAAAGCCACAGTCTCTCAAGTCTCTACAGTGGGTGGCTTGCCCACTGTTCTATCCTGGGGAGTGCAAAGCCACAGACTCTCAAGTGGATAACAGTCTCCACTGGTTCTGGAGGGGGACTGGTGCCCAGAGTGCTTCATCCTGTGAAGGATTCAGGTAGTGGATGCAGTTCTCCACTGGTTCTGGAGGGGGACTGGTGCCCAGAGTGCATCATGCTCCCCGTGACGGTCCCAGTTCCGTCACTGTCCCAGCTGCACATGGGCTAACGATGCTTCAGATGGCGGTCTTTGCCCTGTTCAGCGGTCTTTGCCCTGTTCAGCGGTGCTTGCCACGGCGGTCTTTGCCCTGTTCAGCGGTGCTTGACTTTGCAGTTTCTGGCCTGTTCAGTGGTGCTTGACTTTGCAGTTTCTGACCTGTTCAGCGGTGCTTGCCATGGCGGTCTTTGCCCTGTTCAGCGATGCTTGCCCTGTTCAGCGGTGCTTGCCATGGCGGTCTCTGCCCTGTTCAGCGGTGCTTGACTTTGCAGTTTCTGACCTGTTCAGCGGTGCTTGCCATGGCGGTCTTTGCCCTGTTCAGCGGTGCTTGACTTTGCGGTGCTTGACATAGCAGTCTTTGCCCTGTTCAGCGGTGCTTGACTTTGCAGTTTCTGACCTGTTCAGCGGTGCTTGCCATGGCGGTCTTTGCCCTGTTCAGCGGTTCTTGACTTTGCTTTCTGTGACCTGTGCAGCGGTGTGTGGCATGATGGTCCCTCAGTGCCCAGCGGGGCTGTGGCTGCCGGGGCCCTCCAGGGCACTGACGCTGGCGGTGGTCTCCGGACCAGTGACGATAGTGCTGCCCTCCAGGGCACTGACTCTGGCGGTGGTCTCCGGACCAGTGACGATAGTGCTGCCCTCCAGGGCACTGACTCTGGCAGTGGTCTCCGAACCTGTGACGATAGTGCTGCCCTCTAGGGCACTGACTCTGGCGGTGGTCTCCGGGACCAGTGACGATAGTGCTGCCCTCCAGGGCACTGACTCTGGCGGTGGTCTCCGGACCTGTGATGATAGTGCTGCCCTCCAGGGCACTGACTCTGGCAGTGGTCTCCGGACCAGTGATGATAGTGCTGCCCTCCAGGGCACTGAGTGCTGCCCTCCAGGGCACTGGCTCTGGCGGTGGTCTCCGGACCAGTGACGATAGTGCTGCCCTCCAGGGCACTGACTCTGGCAGTGGTCTCCGGACCTGTGACGATAGTGCTGGTGGTGGCGTCCGGGCCAGCGGGGAGGATGGTGGCCTTCTCCGCCGTGCTGCTCTTACCAGACTTTGGAGACTTCTTCTGCCCCTTCACCACCTTGGGAGGAGTCACAACTGACTCGGCACTCCCCCCGGGACCCTTGTGAGCTGTTTTGCCGGCAGGAGTCTTCACCCTCTCCCATCGGGCACTGTCCAACTTAAGGTGCTTTACAGGGGGTGGACTGGCAGTGATTTTGCTCCGTGTCACACTGGCTGCCCTGGTGGCCAGTGCACTCCACAGACCTCTAACACGCACCCCTGGTACCGGATTTTTTTGGCTGAGGTGCTAGTATGGGACTTATGAATTGGAGGGGTGGGGGGGTGGGACAGAGGTCAAGGTTGCTCAGGAAATGTTTCTGATGAACATTGGGATGGGTAGCTGGAGGGGGTCTGGGAGTGGAGGAAGAGGAGGTGGTTGTAGGAGGTGTAACTTTAGATGATTTGGGTGCAGGTGCAGGTACTGGAGGCTGTCGTGAGGTGGATGGATGTTGGGTGTGTGTGTGCCCGCGTCTTTGTACTTTGGGAGGGGGCATCACAGACACACTGGGAGAGGACACAGGGGACGTGTAAATGGTAGTGGGGGTGGTGAGTGCAGGTGAGCGGGGTGTGGTGCTGGGTGTTCTGGTGCGAGTCCTAGTGCCTGTAGATGTAGTGCATGCAGGTGAGAGTGTAGACGACACTGGGAGGGATGAGGGAGACGATGAGGAGGGGGACACAGTGGAGGCAGTGGATGTTGGTGTGTCTGTATGTGGGTGATGCTTGTGTGAGTGCCTGTGGGATGTGTGGTGCCTATGTTTGCCTGAGCTACTTTTGTGTGTTGAGGTGTGTGCATGCTTGTCTGATGGTGTGGTTGGGATAGGCTGGGGTACAGGGGATTGGGTCTGGGTGGAGGAAGTTGGAGGGGGAGGCTAGACACAGGGACAATGGCTGCCATCAGTGCTGAGGCCAGAGATTGCAGGGTTCGATGATGGGCAGCCTGACCAGAATGAATGCCCTCCAGGAATGCATTAGTGTGTTGCAACTCCCTTTCTACACCCTGGATGGCATTCAAAATGGTAGACTGCCCAACAGTGAGTGACCTGAGGAGGTCAATGGCCTCCTCACTGAGGGCAGCAGGGGTGACAGGGGCAGGAGCTGAGGTGCCTGGGGTGAAGGTGATGCCCACCCTCCTGGGTGAGCGGGCACGGAGCGAAGGCTGAGGGGCTGCTGGGAGGGCGGTGCTGGTAGGGGGGGTGGCAGCTGTACCTGTAGAAGTGGGGGGCACAGATGGTGCCACCACCACATGGGAGCTCCCATCGGAGGACAAGTCTGTGTCGCTGTTTGCTGATCCGGTGACCGACGTGAAGCTCCCCTCGCCCTCCGTCCCACTGGTGTATTCTCTGTCCGTGGTGTGGCCCTCCATGGCTGTGGGATGCAGCTCCCTCATACTCC
Source organism: Pleurodeles waltl (assembly GCF_031143425.1). Classification (NCBI taxonomy): domain Eukaryota; kingdom Metazoa; phylum Chordata; class Amphibia; order Caudata; family Salamandridae; genus Pleurodeles; species Pleurodeles waltl. Next base: position 350,353,703 of record NC_090445.1, on the reverse strand, counting down.
GGTGCCACTCTACCTCCGCCGGATGATGCTGATGCACAAAAGAACAGGGAGAACACAAAAAGGGGTGGGGAAACAGAAGAAAGACAGGTTGAGTGCATGGCTTACCGCTACCGTTGGCGGACAATACAGACACAGCAGCCCCCTGCACTACGCCGTGCTCTTGGCCTCTACAGATGCAGTTCCTCGGATATGGCCCACATGGCTATGAGTGTCATCTGTCCACATAGAAGACACAGGGGCATGTATACCTGTACTTGGCACTCTACAGAGGTGGGGTGGAGCGGCACATGGCCTGCATTCTGGAGGGGCCTAGCCTACCTAACTCGCCCTGGCCTAGGGGAACCCACAGCCCTCCTCCCCCACCCAGACCCCTCCACTGCGTGCAAAGTCATCAGAATGTGAGTGTACTCACCCCCTTGTGTCTGCTGTGATGCCCTCATGCACCCATCCAACTCAGGGTAGGCCACCGCCAGGATCCGGAACATCAGGGGGGTCATGGTGCGACAGGCACCCCTCCCACGTTGGGATGCTATCCCAAGCTGTGCCTCCGCCATCTTCTTGCTTCAGCGGCGAATGTCCTCCCATCTTTTACGGCAGTGGATGCTCCGTCTCTGGTGGACCCCCAGGGTCCGGACGTCCTTGGCGATGGCACGCCAAATATCCTTCTTCTGGTGGGCACTGACCTACATGACATGTACAGGGGAAGAAGAGAAGTCGTTACCAACTGCACCGTTGAAGTGAGTGGCCCACATCCCTACCCTTGCCATGTGGCACATGCATTCACAGTCCTTCATGCTCGCAGAACTCTGCCCCCTTCCTACTGACATCCAGCCCTCTCCACCCAGGCATATCACATACAACGTGCTCCCTGTGTACTTACCTGTTGGTCTGGAGGACCGTAGAGTAGCATGTACTGGGGGAGGACCCCGTCCACGAGCTTCTCCAACTCCTGTGCAGTGAAGGCAGGGGCCCTTTCCCCAGACGCACCAGCCATTGTCTCTTCCAGACCTAGGTCACAGCAGCACTTGCAGTGTAGGTCCTCTCCTGTCGAAGATCAGGTATCGAGTGATTTAACAGATAGAAAATGGCGGTCACGTCCGCAGCGGTGAAGTCCGCGGCGGTGCGTATCATCACCACCGGCGCACTTCCTCATTGGCTCCTGAGACACATAGGGTCTGATGTTAACCAATGCAGCATTGCACCGCGGTCTGCGACCGCCTACCGCGACGGTGTACAATGCCAGCGCAGTTACCTCACATCCCATTGTCCCAGTTTAGAGGTCAGGCAGCCGCCATTTCAGGGGCCCACATGGCTTCATTTACTACTGCGTCACACATACCAAGGCCTACACTCAACACACATACCGGAATAATTTTTTATTTAGTGTCGTGTTCTGTGTAGCTGTGGGTACATACCTGAGAATTTGTTGACTCTGTGGTTGCTGTTGTCCTTCTTAGGCACCGTCAGCTGGGACATTTGAGGAGATGGCAGAATCCTCCTGTGTACCGACCGCTGGTGGACCTGTTAACAATGGAGGAACGACATTTGATCATCACCTACAGGTTTGACCGTGCCACAATCCAGGATCTGTGTACCCAGTTGGAGCCAGACCTGATGTCACCAATCCGCCATCCCACAGGAATCCCCCCTGAAGTGCAGGTGCTATCAGTGCTCCATTTCCTTGCAAGTGGGTAATTTCAAACAACAGTGGCCATGGCATCAGGGATGTCCCAGCCTATGTTTTCCAACGTGTTGTCCAGAGTGTTGTCTGCCCTGCTGAAACACGTTAGGAGCTACATCGTTTTCCCTCAGGTGGAGGATTTGGCTACAGTTAAAGGTGACTTCTATGCCCTGGGACATATCCCTAACATCATAGGTGCTATTGATGGCACCCATGTAGCTCTGTTCCCCCCGCAGGAGTGAACAGGTGTACAGGAACCGGAAGAGTTATCATTCGATGAATGTACAGATGGTATGTTTGGCAGACCAGTACATCTCGCAGCTAAATGCTATGTTCCCTGGCTCAGTGCATGACGCCTACATTCTGCGGAATAGCAGCATCCCGTATGTGATGGGTCAACTCCAGAGGCACCGGGTGTGGCTATTAGGGGACTCTGATTACCCCAACCTGTCATGGCTACTGACCCCAGTGAGAAATCCCAGGACCAGGGCAGAGGAACGCTACAATGAGGCCCATGGGCGGACTAGGATGGTGATCGAACTCACCTTCGGCCTCCTGAAGGCCAGGTTCAGGTGCGTCCATATGACAGGTGGATCCCTATTCTACTCACCAAGGATGGTGTGCCAGATCATCATCGCCTGCTCTATACTTCACAACTTGGCTTTGCGACACCAGGTGCCTTTTCTGCAGGAGGATGGTCCAGATGACGGTGTTGTGGCAGCTGTAGAGCCTGTGGACAGTGATGAGGAGGAAGCAGAGGAAGAAGACATTGACAACAGGGACTCAGTCATCCAGCAATATTTCTAGTGACACACAGGTGAGAACACATTACTGCCTACTACAAGTACTTTCACACTTCTACCTCTATCCTGTCTGTCAATTTGAATTAGTATTTGCTAACTGAGTGATACATTTCCATTACGGTTTCACAGGTGTGGTTACCAACGTGTGTCATCTGCTTGCATCCTTCATGGACTTGTGATGTGTGACATAGGTACGTTGACATTACATTTTCGAACGGATTTTGTCATTGTCATAGCTAATACACATTTTAAGAATCACAGACTGACTCCAGATTGTTTTGTGGTTCAAGGGTGTTTATTGAAGTGCTAATTATTGGAGGGGGTGGTAAAATGGGCATGGGTGATGGTGGAGGAATGTCCATGGCAGAGTCCAGTCTATTAGTCTCACAGGTGCTTTGCCCATATGGGCATAGGAAGTGGAGCTGGGGCAGTTGCAATCTGGACAGGGTAACAAAGTGGGACAGTGGGAGGACAATCAGGGTGGTCTAATTTCCTGGCGGGGTCTTGCCATCTTGCTCTGTCCTGTTTCTGGATCTCAGGGACCGCTTGCGGGGTGGTTCTCCATCTGCAGGGGGTGGGGTGCTGGTGTGGTGGTCCTGTGGCGGGTCGTCCTGTCCACTAGCGCCGGCGGAGGTGGTGGGCAGTTCATCGTTCAGGCTAGTGTCAGGGGCCCCTTGGAGTGCCACAGTGTCCCTCATGGTCTTTTGTATGTCCTTCAGCACCCCTACGATGGTGCCCAGGGCGGAGCTGATGGTTCTGAGCTCCTCCCTGAAGCCCAAATACTGTTCCTCCTGCAGGCGCTGGGTCTCCTGAAACTTGGCCAGTACTGTAGCCATTGTCTCCTGGGAGTGGTGGTATGCCCCCATGATGGAGGAGAGGGCCTCATGGAGAGTGGGTTCTCTTGGCCTGTCCGCCCCCTGTCGCACAGCGGCCCTCCCAGTTCCCCTGTGTTCCTGTGCCTCCGTCCCCTGGACCGTACGCCCACTACCACGCCCCCAGGTCCCTGTTGTTGTTGGGGTGGTGGGTAATCCTGGGTTCCCTGTAGTAGTGGACACATAGCTGATTGACGTGTCCTGGGTACGGAGGTATGGGCCCGCTGGGTGGGTGCTGTGCTGGTGTTACCAGAGGGTGGAAGGTCAGTGTTGGGCTGTGCCAGGGGAACCGACTGTCCCGAGGCCCACGATGGTCCGGGCTGGTCATCTGGATCCAGTTGGCCAGAGCTGCTGTCGTCACTGTGGGCCCCTTCTGTGGGTGGAGTGGAGATGTCTGGACCCTCCTGTCTGGTGATGTTAGGTAGTGGTCCTGCAGGGGTATAAAAGCATGATTATTGCATGTGTGTGTGTCATGGTGTGCAATGGGTGTGTGCATGTACCCCAGTGCAAGCATTCCTGTGTGGGGGCTTGTTTGATTATGGTTGGGGGGGTGTTATGGGTATGTGCAGTGGGCATGCTTTAGTGATGGGTGTCCATGCTTTGTTGTGTCATGCAGGGCTTGGTGTTGGGATGGGTGGTTTGTGTTATTAGTACATTAGTGAGGAGTTGGAGTGATAGGGGAGGGGGTGAGGGTTGGGGTGTGTGATAGCATGCAGGTAGGGTGGGGGATATATTAGTTAAGATTTGACTTACCAGTGTCCATTCCTCCACCGACTCCTCCGAGGCCCTCTGGATGCATGATGGTCAAGACCTGCTCCTCCAATGTTGTTAGTTGTGGGGGAGGAGGTGGGGATCCGCCGCCAGTCCACTGAATCGCGATGTTGTGCCTGGAGACCACTGAACGCACCTTCCCCCATAGGTCACTCCACCTCTTCCTGATGTCCTCCCGATTTCTTGGATGCTGTCCCACAGCGTTGACCCTGTCGACTATTCTTCGCCATAGCTCCATCTTCCTGGCTATGGAGGTGTGCTGCACCTGTGATCCAAATAGCTGTGGCTCTACCCGTACGATTTTCTCCACCATAACCCTGAGCTCCTCCTCGGAAAACCTGGGGTGTCTTTGGCGTGCCATGGGGTGGTGTAGGTGATGTGTGGGGTGGTGTATGTGTTGATGAGTGTGGTGATGTGTAGTGGTGTGGGGTGTTTTGTGCGTGGATGTTGTATGGGTGATGGTGTTGTGTGCCTCTGTGTGGTGGGGTTGTCTATTGCTGTGCACTCTGTCTGTCGCCTTTGTCTATAGTTTTTGGTCATAGGGGTTTGTGGGTGATGTGGGTGTGTGTTTTATATTGTATTGATTGTGTGGGAGTGGTGTGTGTATGTGTATCAGGTATGTGTATTTGGAATTGTCCAATGTGGCGGTGTTTTGGAGATATGTGTGTATTTTGAGCGCTGCGGTGTGTACCGCCAATGGAATACCACGGTTGAAAGACTGCCGCGTGGATTCGAGGGTCGTAATAGCGTGGGCGTGTTTCTGTTGGCGTGACGGTGGAGGATTTGTTATCACCAGTTTATCACTTACCTTTGGTGTGGCGGACTTGTGTGGGTGTCTGAATTTCGGCGGATTACGAACAGTGGGTCGTAATAGCTGTGGCGGAATCCCACAGCCGCGGCGGTGTGTTGGCAGTCTTCTGCACGGCGGAAAGCGGCTTTTACCGCCGATGTTGTAATGACCCCCTCGTCTCTTAAATTATGTGCAAGGGCTTGAATTGCTGAAGAGAGTGATATTGTTGTATTGGAAAATGACAAAGCTGCTTTGTACATTTTTTCTAAAGTAGTTCTTTTTTGTACATATATATTTGGGGTTTTGGACTGTGAAACCGTATATACCATTAGAAGATGTGTAGCTATATAGCAACGTGTTTTGTGCATGTGCAAAATGTACAGGCAGCAGCTATTTAAAACAAAGCCACTAGGGGGAACTGTGACCATATAGAAAGAAACAAAGCTGATGACCGATCTCCGGTAAATGAATAGAAAGAAAAAACAGCAGTGCTCGGTTTGGAAAGGAAAAATGCAAACACAGACTGCATAAAGAATAGTTATATTTAAAAATAAAAAGAACTGGTTACAGACTAATACATTAAACAAATGGAATTTAATAGCATTTAAGAAAAAAATAAATGTTCACAGGAGTTACTAGGCGTAGGATCGTATACACGAGAAACGTATTCTATAGTTTCGTGCCACTTCCCATACCAGTGAAATACTGAATGCATTGAAAACACATTGAAATCTATGAGTGGTGCGGTGAATTGGAGGTTAAAAATAATCAAGCAGAATTACGTTGGTTATGCCAATGGACCTCCATACACCTTCATGGACACCACAAAAAAAGTTATCTGAAGGTCACCCATCTGCTTTTACAAGTTGAAATCTACACACAATGCCTGGGAGAATCACCCATGGGGATGTTGCTACTGAAGAATGGAGTGATCGGGATGGAGTCTTTCTTCTTCTAATCACCTGTGGAGACAAAAGTATAAAGGTAAAATGCTGTCAATCAGTGTAAGGCAGTTACATTGATGAAGTGAGTGGAATCAAAATGTGAGGGGCACTTGACTCAGTACCGGACAGTACTGGCCCATTTAAAACACTGCATACCAATAGATCAAGAGAGCAGACCAGAACACCCCTCTATGTACGTATTTATGCTTGTACATAATTTTAGGTCGATTGTGCAACGCTCTGGCCTGTTGTAATTTTTCTGTGGGCTTTTAACCAGGCCCACCCCACATCGATCACTATCACTGGTTCATGGGCTTGCCTTTCAAAAATCCTTTGTTATCATTGGTAAATGCTTTACGTTTGTCACTTATTGGGACAGTTTTGTTACCGCCTTGGCCATCAACCTTGTTACATGGCTAATTGCACGTTTGACTGAGAGCAAACTTCTTTTTCCTTTTGTGTCTCTCCTTTGCGCTCACAGCGGCTGTGCTGCTTTGAATCAGCTCGCTTTTGTCAACTGTTTTACTTTTTTATTCAATTTATGTAGCAAGAAAAGTCCAGTTAGGAATTAGCAACGCTAATAGCTCTTACTTGAGCAAACGTGAGACCCATTGCATTGTAAATGCTTGTTTCAAACGGGGCTGGCACAACACTGTCTCCAGGACAGACGTAAAAATGTTGGTCAAGGTAAATTCCATAATTTCAAATGTCTTTACTAAAAAGAAGTTCTCATTGGACAATTAAAATCTCCAGGTGCACTTTTTTTAAATTAAGTGATTAAACATGTATTAATGAGAAGCAAGTATACATGCAGCATTTTTTATTGTTTATGAGCATGAATATAGTATAAGATGAGGACAATGGTGGATCCAAATACATGACCATCTCGGTACTTGATGTGCTGTGACAGTCTGGTAAATATGGGTGTGCCAAATGTATTATGCCTCGGATGAGCACAAAACTGCTTCCCAAGGTGGTGGCACCTTGCTTGGTTAGGAACTGAGCAAGCAAGAAGGGCCGGTGGTACTGCAAGGCTGCAGAGGGATCCCATCTCAGCCTGCGTACACCTGTCTTCACCTGGATAGGGCCACGGGGATTTAATCAGTGCTCCAACTCATGCATATGTTGGAGTCCTTTGTCCATGTTTGAAGACAAGTTAAGTGGGTAATCAGCAGGACATACCAAAATAGAAAAAAAGGGCCAGAATAAATTTGTGTTGTGATGAGTACCTACACTATTGCCTAGTGGGAAGATAGTGTAAGGAAAATAAACATTTTGTGAAACATCCTAAAGAAGGAAAAACAAATGCCTGTTGCTCCAAAAACCTGGCGACCTATAGTAAAAAGATTGCCGCCTACAAGGAACCCTGGTTTCCTTGCTCAATTCACTGATGTTGTTGTGGTGCCAAGTTCTAGGAGTCACCTCTAGGCCTATGAAGCAGAACGTTTTCTGAACGTGATGACCTCAGATTTATCAATGTTTAATTTAAAATAGATGGCTTCGTCCATGTGGTCACTGACGCCATGCAAGAGCAGAACCTTGCTTCCATATCAGAGATGTCAATAGAGACTGATCTGATGATCCGTGTTTCATCTGTCTGAAATACTATTTTTAATCTAGCTAAGGGCGCAAAATGAGACACATAAATGTTAAACAATGTAGGGCTTAGGGAATAACTCTGCGGACCCCACACGAGATGGAGACAGAGGGGGAGTGAAAACTCAGGAAAGAAACTGCCCAGGTTCTAGAGAGGAGGAAGGAGATAAGCCAGATGACAGTCAGTTAGCAGATGTCTACACTGAAGAGAAGTGAGATAAGAATGGAATGGGAAACCATAGAAATGTGGCTACTTACAGACGTCTTAGATATAGGTTTGCAACCTTAAATGGCTTCATGGCTTAGGCCCAATGTGTTCACACATAAATGTAAGACCAGTCGCCAACAAGTGATGTTTAGCATACTGCTCTGTAGGAATGCTGCTGTTGGCCTGACTGATAGAGATCAGACTGAAAGATTCCCAATGGACTAAATGTGTGCAATTTTTGAGCAGAAGGTACTGGAAGAAGGAAGCACTATAGAGCCGCCTGATGTGAATAAGATGGTAGTACAGTCGATTTATTGTAGATTTTGGAGGCCTGGGGAAAACCCTGGCAACAAAGTGGCTCTTTATACAGTGAACAAGACCCAAAAGCCCAGCAGCACAAGTACCTGAAATGAACACCTTAAAATTTCAATCCCTGACGAAAGATATTATACAACTTCAATCTGCAGCTCTTCCAGGAACTATTATAATCTATGTGGGAAAAAATACCTTATGCTCCAGGTGTCTCCAGAGGACCACATCACTGAAGTGCCTATTGAGATTTTGATTCTATTACACTTCACCTGGGCTCAGAGATCAGAAACCTGGTTTGGGCACTGTTCGAGTTAAGCTATGCTCCAAATGTCAAATTTTTAATAAAAACAACAGCGTTTCAGTGATGGCTTGCAGCCCTGCTCAGTGCATGAATCGATTTCACTTGAGGAAACATGCGAGTAGAGAATGATACAAGGTGCCGCGCCCTCGGTACATTGATGAATCCCATAGTCTCCCTGAGATACATTTCTTTCAGACATTTTTGCATAAATCAGGGTGTGGTTTTCCCTCCCTTTGTAATTCCGAATTCAATGCAAAGTTGTTGCTGATAATCTATTTAACTAGTGGTTTGTTTGTGACATGCACCATTTTCCCTTGCAGCTGCTTTTACTATTATTAGACAACGTCATTAGATTAGTCACTCAAGACAATGCGGATATTAGTAATCATTTTCGTTATGGCCAATAGTGAGTTTTTTAGTTTGGTTCACAGAAGATGTCTCTGTGTGTATTTTACACAATGATCGTAACTTACGTTGAATGCATTTTGTTTTATTTCTCCAGGCGTCGGTGCCGATGTCGCCCTGATCCAGTCTGGTGAAGGTGTCAAGAAGCCCGGAGAGTCTCATAAACTGACGTGCCAGGGGTCCGGGTTCAGCTTTGGGAGTTACCGTATGAGCTGGGTCCGGCAGCCCCCTGGGAAAGGGCTTGAGTGGATCGCTTATATCAGCACCGCTTCTAGTGCCATATACTACGCAGATTCAGTGAAAGGCCGGTTCACCATTTCCCGAGATGATTCCAGCAGCAAAGCATTTTTACAGATGAACAGTCTGAGGGCGGAAGACACTGGCACCTATTACTGTGCGAGAACAGATTATCACACTGCCGAACAAAACAGGCCCTCTCAGTACAAAAAACCCAAATTTGTCTGCTGTTTCCTTTAAGTGCACACGCATAACATCCTTTGAAATACTAGCTGAAAACAAGAAAACATCGAAGTCCTGCACTGCGTACTGGCTGGTTCCAAAGAAGCTGTGGAGTTTACGATGCGGAGTTCTGGGTTATTAAAGAGGCTGTCATCAGTAAGGGTTGGCCATGCGTCTGACTTACGTCATGCAGCAGCGGTTCCAAAGGAGCTGCAGGCTATGTGCAATCCTTTCAATAGGAAAGTCAGTGCAGCAGAGGTGGTGTATTAGTTCTGCTTGGGGTTGTGCTGCACAGTAGATGAGATGCGTTGGTTCTACTGCATTGTCAGATGGGCTGGTAAACCACCTTCAGGCCTGCTTCCAAAGGTCCAGAGCTGGGGTGGCACCACTTGGCAGAGTAGGATTCACAGATGGTAGAGTCCAGGTTCTGGGTTCAATGTTGTCACAGTCTTCTGTCCCTGAGGCTCCAGTTCGGAGGCCGGCCAACTAGCCTTTGGAGTCACTCTGATGTGTGGGGTTCAACAGATGCATGTCCAGTCCTTCTCACCAGGCAACAGAGAAGCAGGAAAGAGGTCAGCACTCTATGGTAACAGTCCTTCAGAGCCCCAATCCAACAGAGTGGCAGTCGTTTCAGCAGCACAGCAGTCCTTCTTGACAGAGTCCGCAGGTTTAGAAGTGTACTGAAAAGTTGGGGTCTGAGGTCCAACATTTTTACCTGGTGCCCAACTTGAAGTGGGGAAAGCTTCTAGAGGTTTCCACCCCACTAGGTATCAGGCATCCCCTTCCTCCCTGTCCTGATCCCAGCTTGTCTAGGATCACAAAGGTCTAGGGGAAAATCCTTGGTGAGAATGCTAAGGCAGGACTGTTGTGATGTGCAAGTGTGGTGGGTGACAGCTCATCCCCCTTGTTAACTCAGAGTGGCCCATCCTGACTACACTTACCTTCCCTATGTCTCACTGTCTGGAAGCAATACACAAAGACCAAATGTGAGCTACACTTAGTCATGTGGCTGCAGGCACCACATTATTAGGACAAAGTGCCAACTTTCAAAGAGTACATGTTACACTTGGCCCTTTTTGCAGAGTCATTCATAATCTTTTTGCCTCCTTCCTTCAAATTTTTCGGACCCGTTGTTGTTGGCTTTAGGACTCTGGGCACTTTAACACCTCTAAACAGTGCTAAAATGCATATGCTTTTGGTGTAAATTGTACTGTTGATTGGTTTATCCATGATTGCCATATTTGATTTAGCGGTAAGTCCCTAGTAAAGTGCACTAGAGGTGCCCAGGACCTGTAAATCAAAGGCTACTAGTGGGTTTGCAGCACTGATTGTACCACCCACATAAGTAGCTCTGTAAACGTGGCTCAAACCTGCTACTGCAGTGTGTGTGTGCAGTTTTAAACTGCCAATTCGACCTGGCAAGTGTACTCACTTGCAAGAACCCAAACATTCCCTTTTGGTACATGTAAGGCACCCCTAAGGTAGGCCCTAAGTAGCTGCATGGGCAGGGTGCAGTGTATTTAAAAGGTAGGACATGTACTGGTGTGTTTTACATGTCCTAACATTGAAATACTGCCAAATTTGGGTTTACCTGTTGCAAGGCCAATCTCCCTCATAGGTAACATGGGGACTGCCTTCAATTAACTTTAAAGTGTGGATTCCCTTTGAGGGCAGATACAAATATGGAGTTTGGGGTCTCTGAACTCACAATTTAAAAATATATCTTTTAGTGAAGTTGGTTTTTAGATTGTGGGTTTGAAAATGCCACTTTTGAAAGTAGGCATTTTCTTGCTTAAACCATTCTATGACTCTGCCTGTTTGTGGATTCCCTTTCTGGGTCAGTTTGACAATTGGGCTGCATATCCTGATGAGCCATCTGAGCTAGAGTGGAGGGACTGTGCCTGCCCTCACACAATGCAGTCTCCAACCACCTGGTGTGTGGCTGGGGCCTGGCCTGGACAAGGAAGGATCTTTCAAACACTTAAGACTTTGTTTTGAAGTTTGCCAACTTCAAAGACAGAATGGAGTATAAGAAGAAGACCCAAAACACCAGACTTTTTAAAATCTTTCTGGAATCAAAAGAAACCTCTGCCCAGGAGAAGAGCTGAAGAGCTAGAGAAGGAGTACCTTCCCTTTGCTGGATTGCACTGTTGGAGTGGCCTGCAGTTGCTGCTTCTGCCTGAAAAGAGTGCAAAGGGTGAACTTTGCTGTGTGTCCTGCTTGAGAAAGTTCTCCAAGGGCTTGGAGTAGAGCTTGCCTCCTGTTGGAAGTCTCAGGGATATCAAAGACTTCAGTTTCCTCTTCCTACAGCACTGGGAACTGTGGGGGTCATTCTGACCCCGGCGGGCGGCGGTTGCCGCCCGCCTGGCGGGAACCGCCATTTGGCCACTCCACGGTCAAAAGACCGCTGGGGCCAGTCCAACTTTCCCGCCGGGCCGGCGGGAGCTACCCAAGGTAGCGCCCGCCGGGCCAGCGGGAAAGGGGCCTGCAACACTGAAGCCGGCTCCGAATGGAGCCGGGGGTGTTGCAGGTATGCGACGGGTGCAGTTGCACCCGTTGCGCTTTTCACTGTCTGCTAGGCAGACAGTGAAAAGCAGGCTGGGGCCCTGTTAGGGGGCCCCTGCACTGCCCATGCCAGTGGCATGGGCAGTGCAGGGGCCCCCAGGGGCCCCAGGACACCCGTTCCCGCCAGCCTCTTCCTGGCAGGGAAAACCACCAGAAACAGGCTGGCGGGAAGGGGGTCAGAATCCCCTGGGCAGCGCAGCTTGCAGCGCTGCCCTGGCAGATTCGCCCAGCCGGGGGAAATCTGGCGGGAAACCGCCGGACCCAGTTTTCTGACCGTGGCTTTACCGCCGCGGTCAGAATGGGCTGGGAAGCACCGCCAGCCTGTTGGCGGTGCTTCCGTCATTCGCGGCCCTGGCGGTCTTTGACCGCCAGGGTCGGAATGACCCCCTGTGTGTTTGTGCTGTTCAAGGAGAAGAGCCACCACAACACCATCAACAACGATGCTGTCCTGGCCCGTGACCTGCTGACGCTGCACAGAGCCACACTGCCCCTTCTTCGCACCACGACCCTAGTCTCACCGACGCCGTCATTGGACAACTTCACCAAGCCGCTGTTCGCACAGCAATCTGTGGCCCCACCTCCCCAGGGTGACTTTTTCTGATATAGGCAGGGGTCCCTGCCCCCCATGCCCTGTGGACTACCACCTCCCTGGGGCAAGTTGGTTTAAGTGCATGGGGGAGGCCTGTTGGCCTCCTTCACAGGCCCGGGTACTGCTACCTCCCCAGGGCTTTAATTATAATAAATGCGGGGCTCCCCAAACCATGGGGACCTCTACCTCCCCAGGTCAATGTCTAAATCTGGTGTTGGGTGGGTACGTGGCCCCTGCAGCCCCTGCAGCCCCAGGGATCACCACCTACCTGGGGCAAACAATAAAAATATGGAAAGTGCGTCCGTTTCAGACCCCCAAGCCCTCAGGGTCACCACCTCTCCTGCGTTTGTGTACGTTGAAGGGGGGGCCACACGGCGCCCGTTGAGGAGCCTCTGATGGTCCTGGGGACCGCCACCCCCCAGGGCCGGCTCCTGCTATGTCCTGGAGTTCCCACCCCAGGGACATAGCTGTTTGCTGTGGCTTGGCTGCAGTTCTGAAGCTGCAGCCAAGCCAGAGCAAATAGTCTGCTGTTTGGCAGCGGGACCTGTCAAGCAAGTCCTGCTGTCAAACAGCAGATCTCTTATCTAAGTTAGCTGCATGTGGGCAGGGAACAGAGATGAAAGGTTTGCTTCAGCAAGCACAGAGTAGCTGTTAAAGCAGCACCTTGCTTGCTGAAGCAATGGCACCACAAGGGAAGCCTTAAGGCTTCCTCCACTGTGCCAGATAGCCCATAAAGTGCATTTTGTAAAATAATAAATTACAAAATAAATAAATAAATATGTAGGGACCACAGGAGAGCCCTTGAAGGCTTTCTCACAGTCCCAGATAGCCATAAAGGGCTAAAATAAAACAATAAAAAAAGAAAAAGCAGTAGCTCAGTGTGAAGGTCGCAGACCTTTGCATTGAGGATTCGAGTTCCAGCTGGACTAATTTTCTTCTTTTTTTTTATTTGTTTATAAAGTACAAATTAATATATTTTTTTGAATGACAGATACATTTTTTATTTTAAATTTTACACAAATATCTCATTCTAAGTATATCAGACATCAAAGCTTAAAAAACTCTCCATCCCTCTCCCCCTCACTTTCTTTCTCTCTCTCTCCATCTCTCTGTCAATCAATGTCTCCCACTCACACACCCACTCGGACACTTACACATCCACTCACAGACCCACTCAGACACTCACGCACCCACTCACAGACCCACTCAGACACTCACGCACCCACTCACAGACCCACTCAGACAGTTATGCACCCACTCACACACCCACTAAGACTGTCAGACACCCACTCACAGACACACTGACACCTTCATGCACCATCTTACAGACCCATGCACAAACAGATTCACCCACTACCAACACTAATGTACGCACCCTCACACCATGGACACCCAAAGGGCTATGCACAGCATTGGGCTGAGTGGTTCAGGGGGTTGGCTGCATGGACTGGCTGTAGGCCAGCACTTGCGGGCAACCCCTACTGCGCATTGACGAAGGTAGTGCACAGTGCAGGGTTGGGTGCTTATAGAGGGTTGGCCTCCACTGCGCATGGCCTTCATGAATAGATTAACGTAGAGTAATGAAAGTTACTATATGTTAAAAAAAAACATAGCTTTTAGAGGTGGTTTGCTATCTCTAATGCATTCAACCAATGGAAGCAACTGCTGCCACTTTAATCCACTCTGACCAACCCAAGTAATATCCATATTAGGCAAACCCAGGTCCCTGTTAATGCCACTCTTTCTAGCATACTCACTAGCCTAATAAACATAGATGTGACCTACAATCCACACTCTGAACATTTTGAAGGGAAGGGACAGTAGCACACAGAAGAAGGCTGCAGATGAATGAAGGAGTTTTAAAAATGTCAGGTGGTTAACATTGAGGGAGCACTGTATTTTTTAAAAAAGCACATATTTGATTGGATGTTGTAAAAAGAGTGATAGATAAAAGTAGGTTGTGATTAACAAATATGAGTGAGTCAATTTGTGATTGGTTCTTTTTTTAAACACGTTTTTTCATTTTTGATATGCTTATTCAGTAGTACTAAACCACACCTGCTACAGCATACAGTAAAGGAAGACTGCTGCTAAGAATAAATATAGAGAACTTTTGAACTCCTGGTACAGTAGAGTGTTCTGGAGGAGATTGCTATGGCACCTGTGGACATGCATTGGGGTGGGAAGAGCAGTTCTTAAAGGAGACAAGCATGCGTTACTAAAAGAGACATTATGGGAGAGTAGTAATTGGAATTAAACTCTTGCCCAGATAAATATAATGTCTGTTCTTATAATGTGAAAAATGTCCACCAAACAAATGAGAAATATATAATTATATCCCCGACTAGAGTCGCAACTCCATTGCAAAGTTAAATGGGGGGGTCAGCGCACGGGTCGCAACAGAGTCGTGACTCCTGCAGCACACAGTAGCAAATTGGGCTTCTGACTAAGAACACAAAAAAGGGTCAATACACAGTCACCATTGCAATGTAGGCTAACGTAAATAAAAGACGAAACAGAGTTTGTGATTTAATAACTTGGACATTATCAATTAGAGCAAAGGTGAATAGGTTGTGATTACTGGTTCCTTGGTGTAAGAGTGGGCTACCATTCCTATTCTGAGTTTTTATTAATCTACATAAAAAATGTACAAGTGAAGTGAAAGTATTTTATCAATAAGCAAAAGCTATTTACAGGTATGTAAATTACACTATTAATTTGAAACCAAGCTCTGTTGGCTAATAAAAGTAAACCAAAGTGTAGCTGACATATAAAAATCTATTTTAAGTAAGGTGTAACCAGAAAGATATTGGTTATTTATAAAAATGTTCATGATATGGTAGTAGAGTTTTTAGGCCAATACTTGAAAATATAAATTGACTTGTTATGTGGAAAGACTTATGAAGATTTATAGTTTTTATTTTTACTTGATGTATGCTTGAAATAGGACGTGCACTAAGTATGGGAAGAATGGTATGTGATTATACTAAAAGACATATGGGTGTACATTTGTTGGGGCTACGCTGCAAAGGAGTGTGGGTAGTTATGCGTAGTGTTGTCCAACTTCATTTTAATATGAAAAACATTTAGACTACCTATAAAATTAATTTGAATTTCACTTATTTACAATTGTGATGATGTAGACATTTGTGCCTGGATCTAATGCAGAAAAGCTTCTGCCATGGTGCATGGCTTGTTGGATTGGGGAAATGAATATTTTTTGTGGAGGAAATGAGACCATCATAGAGAGAAACAGCTTTTTGTCTTCATTGAGACATACACTAACACAGAAATCACTGAAGAACACATATAACTAAAAAAAAGGGAACTGTGAAGTTATGAGGCCCATGACAGGTTAATTTGTGTAAGTCTGCTTGCTCTCAAAATTAAAAGGAATTTTGTGGGTTAGTATTGGTCTATCTATGACAAGAAACAGAGTATTGAAATCTTTTCCTGAAATACAGTACCTGGCAGAGGTTGACCCAGAAAGAAAAGACACTGTAAAATCAAATATGACTATGACTGCTACAGAGATTCTTTTAATGCTGGAAAATACAGTATTCAGTGTCCCATTTTCAGTAGCTACTTGCAAATGTTAAATGATGAGATGCTACAGGAAGAAATGATTGCTGCTGAGGTAGCTAAAGCGAGCTCTCAAAGCAGCTAAAGCTCAGCAACATCAGGTCAGGATCGTCTTGGAAAACCTATTATTGAAAATGAAAATGAAGCTGCAATAGCTATGAAAGAAGTGGAAACTACAAAGGAACAAGCTACACAAGGATCAGTAGATCTGCAACAGTTAGTTGGCCAACTGAACAAGGGGCAGAATGGGATTTATATTGAGGAAAAAGGTAAATAGAACATGGATTACAGCATGAGAAAAAAGAATGCAATTGCTCATCTTTCAAGCCAATACTATTATATATTAGTGGTCAAGCTGGCATCAGAAAAAGCTTTTCAAGTAAAGTTGTCTCTATTTATCTACAGAAGAGTACAGATTCAAACCTATTGTGTGTGGTAACGGCACCTACTGGACTAGCTGCACACAATATCAAAGGAATAAGTTTACATAGACTACTAATGCTACCTGTTGAACATGACAATAAACTGGAATACCTGAAGTTATTAGGTGAAGCTTGTCATGAGGTAGCAAGAGTTGTGAAGAAAATGAAGCTCTTCATTAGTGATGAGGTAAGCATGGTTTGACATCTAATGGTTGCTTTTGTCCACCTTCAAATGCAAGAGATGTTAAAAACTGAATGTAGACCCTCATTATGACCCCAGCGGTGGGCGGAACACTGGCGGTAACACCGCCAATAGACTGGTGGTGTTCCGCCAGCATATTATGACTGTGGCGCATTCACCACAGTCATACCACCGGCCCCTCCACTATACTGCCAGGCTTCTGCTGGTCGGTCATAATCCCCAAGGCAGCACTGCAAGCAGTGCTGCTTTGGGGATTATGAGTCCCTAACTGACAGCCTGTTCATGACGGTAAACACTGCCATGGAAATGCTGGTGGTAAGGGGGACCGGAGTGCCCCTGGGGGCCCCTTCACTGCCCATGGCAAGGCACAGCCCCATTGCGCATTTCACTGCCCAAATTTCGGGCAGTGAAATGTGCGACGGGTGCTGCTGCACCCGCTGCACATCAACATTGCCGGCTTCAATGTTGATGTGATTTTTCCGCTGGGCCAGCGGACAGAAATGCTGTTTCCATCCGCTGGCCCAGCGGAAAAGTGATAATAGGGGGCCAGTTATACCGCCAGCACTGGCGGTATATTGGCTCCCGCGACTTCGGCGGTGTTTTTCAAAGACCGCCGAAGTCGTAATGAGGGCCGTAGTGTCTTGTTTGGAGGAAAGCATTTGATTGTTTTTGGAAACGTATTATGACTTTCTCCCTAAAAGGACAGCCTGTATTCAAAACTCATTCACTTGAAGAGACTCAAAACTCATTGGAAAGTATTGGTAATGTCAACATTTGGCAATATTATCAATAGAAAGAACTTGTGAAAAGTATGCATCAAGCCTCTGACATGGAGCAAGGAAACATTCTAAAGGACATTAGAGTAGAAGTTCTGACAGAGAAGGGACAGAGGAGGGAAAACTATTATGTAAAAGGTGACATTAAAAAACAGTTTTCCTCTAAGAAGACAGCAACAGAGCTAAAGTATACATTTTGTAAAGAGGGGAAAACAGATAGGGGAAGATTTAGGGAAAGCGGCACTGCACCCAGTGCAGCGCCACTTTCCTTGTCCACATTACCACCCTCTACCGCTACCATGTGTGCGCCATATTTCAAATACAGCACACAGTGGCGCATGGTAGGAGGTAATATTGTCACTTTTTTACGCTATTGATGTACTTTGCAGGAGTAGTGCCAAAATGTTGGTGCTAGTATTGCAGAGTACATATGGGCCTATTAAAAATAATGGAATTGCCCATTTTAATGCCTGCTCTGAGCAAACATTAAAAGTGCCAAAAAAAATGGTGCAAGGAAATCTTTTAGATTTCCTTGCACCATTTTTTCAGCCCCCCCACAATAGGGGAACACCCCCTTCCATACATTATGCCTGGCACAGCATGCATTGCACCACTTTGTAAATATGGCACAGGGAAAATGCTACTTTAGCGCAGCCTTAGCATCAAAAATTGATGCTATGGTAGAGCTAAGGTGGTGCTTGGGGCTCTTAAATATGCCCAGTAGTTTCTTTGATGCCTAGCATTTAAAAGTGTGCTGCATTTAATGAAGAATTACTAAAACTTGAGAATGAAGACTTTTTGGAGATTACGGCAATTGACAAAATGGAACACCAAGGAGTAACTGTACTGGTGAGTGAAAAATTATAATATAAGTTAGACTCTTTGAAGAAATCTGTATCCAGGACTGCTGGATTGGAGAAGTATTTATATGCTCGGAAAAACAGAAGAGTCATTTCAAAATGTAATTTAAATGGTGCCATGGGTCGAGTTGTTATTTTCATAAATTTTCCTAACCATGATCAGGTTAAATTCTTAGCTATAAAGTTTGATCAGGTTGATGGCTTTAAGCAAATTGGATGAAGTGTTTTCTGCTTTTTGTTCGAAAAAAGATTTGTATGTTTGACAAAAACAGTTTACAGTTTGTCTTGCGTATGCTGTAACGATCCACGAGTCTCAAGGTGTTGGAAAGTGGATAATTGGTAGGGGCAGGTAATTACAGACACTTAGTGGCCACTAACTCCCCACTATGTCTAGAGAGGTCTCAATAAATTAATCCCCGCTCAACCCTTGGTAGCTTGGCAATGAGCGACCCGGCTTAACTTAGGAGACAAGTGTGTAAATCATTTAAAATTCACAAAACAGTAAATAAGTATACACAAAACACAATAAAAATCCAACACCAATTTATAAAATTAGGGTATATTTTTATCTTTGAAATGACACCAAAATGATTGAAATTGGATAAGGGGAACCCGAGATATGAATTTTCAAAGAATAAAAGTACTTCTAGTGCTTAGAAGCAAATAGCACTCAAAGGGTTAAAAAAGATCACACTGGACAGGGACAAAGTCCAGAGTTTAGGCCACCCCCAATGTAACACTGTTACACTTACTTTCAGAGGTACTTCTTGATACAGGAAAGTAGTCCACAGCAGCAGCCAAGGGTTCGCAGGCTCTGGGTTGCCTCTTGTGATCTGGGACTACAACAACTCACAATGCACCCCTTCAACTTATGGAGTTACTCCATATGTCTACAAACTTCTAGATCTTCTTCCAGCGGTCATTTTTGGGCCCTTGAAATGTCCACAACTTGATCCAAGGTTCCAGTAGCTCTGAGTTGCTCATTGGGAGTTGGGACTACAATTCCCAGAATGCACCTTGTCAGAATCCTCAAATGCACAGGACTCTGGGTAGCTCCTTTGTACCTGTAACTTACAGGGAGTCCACTCCTTGAGATGCAGAAGCAAGGAAAAGTCCTTTTTGTTGAAGCCCAAAGTATTCAGCTGGTGCAGTCCTTGTGAGTGCAGTGTCCAGGTGCAAGCCAGTGGTCCAGCAGGGCAATCCTTCTTCTCCAGAACCTTCTTCCAGCAGAGATCTGAGGTATGCGTGCAGCTGTGCCATATTTATCCTTGCTCCTGGGGTGAAAAGCAAGGGGGCCCGACTGTCCAATCACAGGTAAGCCACTTCCCCCTTGGATGACCACTTCCTTGGAAGTGTGGCAAAAATCAATTACAGGGAGCAACATTCTTAAAAAATGAAACATGACTGAAACTGATTTTGGGGGGCTAGATCTGGCTGAGCCCACCCACTGGTATAGCTAAAAATCCTAAACACACCCCTCTCCTGCCCTTTCCTAATCTAATCATAAGGGCACCTAATTGTCTGGGGTTGCAGGAAATGGGAGAGCTCCAGAGCTGCTCCAAATGTCCTTCATTGCCTTTGAAGACTAGTTTGGCTACTCTCCCCCAATCCTGTTTCACCATCTGCTGAGGCAGATTTCCCCCAGGCACAGCCTTTGTGTTCAGCCCAGGCCACTTCACACCTCATCAAGGCAGCCTCGGCAGGCTGCCAGAGGCTGGCCAATCTGAGAAGGGCACTACAGAGTTGAAGTTGGCAACTTTCAGGTAGAGTTTTAAAACTCTTTACCTAAACTAGTTATATTGAATCCAACAATTGCAAGTTGTGGGAGTTAGTATAACAATTAATTTGATACCAAACTCAAGATATCTGTCTCTTATGGAGACCTTGTTAATTAAAATAGTCTCCCCATTTTAGCCTATGGAGGCCATTCACTACAGTGAGAGAATAACAGATTTGGCTTTTTACCTCACCAGCTTATAAAACAGTTTTTATAAGTTCCCTACGTATAGTTACATGGCACCCAACCATAGGGCACTTAGGGCACACTTTAGGGGTAACTTATATGTAAAGATAAGGTAGTTTAGGTGTTTGGAAGTACTTTTAATTCCAAAGTCGAATTTGCATATAACCTTAGTTTAAAAGCAGTCAACAAGGCTGGCCTGACTTTAAAATGACACTGGGCATCTCAGCAGTGCACCTATGGGTGCACTACCTATGCTGGGGTCCCTAAACCTACATGTCCTACCATATACTAGGGACTTAAAGGTAGGTTGATACGGCCAATTATAATTAGCCTAATTTGCATACTCATTTTACACAGAGCACAGGCCCTGGGACTGGGTAGCAGTACTCAGGGCACCATTAGAGTCAGGAAAACACCAGCAAAAAGTGTAAAATGGGAGCAAAAAGTTAGAGGGCCTCTTCAATCAACCCTGTTTTCTCACACAAGGGTTAAGTATTAAAGCTGCATTCATAAATATCGGAAGTACGGTTCTTAAAGAGGGAATGTCATATGTGGCACTCTAACGAGTTCAAACGTTATCTGGTTTGTTTCTTGTTGATTTTGATGAGAACAAGCTTAGTGCAGATGCAAATTGTGTGAGAGAGTACAACAGACTAAGAACTAAATATGCTCCTCAGTTAGAACAGTATCCTGTTTATGAAAAAAAGGTTTTATGTCGTAAGTGGAATTTGACAAAACAATCAAAAATCTTTACACAAAAGACAGAAAACACAGATAAAGACGAAGGTGTGAAGAAACGAAAAGTGGAAAAAGATGGAGATGTTTTTGGTTACTAATTGGATAACACTAGTGGTGTTACTGATGTGCTAATGTAGTTCTCAATTTTCTCTTCCATTTACCACATGTTGTAAATGCAATCAAGGAAATACCACGGAACACATGATTCACAGCACTATTTAATTGCCTTCAACGCTTATCTTGTAACATAACTGTAATACAATCTGCTTTCAGGAATTCGAGAACTAGAAGACAATTATAGTTGATCTGTATTATTTACGCTCAACAAGATGCACAGGAATATATTATGGAAATTGTTGGAATTTTCTAAGAAGAAAATATGAATATTGAAGATATATTTGAACTCAGTTATACATGAACCATGAGTGTGGTGATTGAACTTTCTCATCTATCACTGAAATTCAATGTGAACAATTTTTCTACTTAACTCTGCCAGATTCTAAAAGTGTCTTTTGAAAAATGAATAAAAAATAGTGTCCAAAATATGACGTGTACAAATTGTAAATCAAGTGTATGCTCTACATACAGAGGAGTGACAAATACATTATAGAAATGCTTCAACAATGCAAAGCTAATGGAATAGAATTGGATGCTGAGATTACAAATGTTATTGCTGGGCAGATATCAGTTTCTGATAGAACATATTGTACTTTAGCGATCATCTTCCATAAAGGAGTAAATATTACTCGTGGGCATTATACTGTATATTTGAAGACTCAAAGTAGATTGACAGAATGCAATGATAGCAGTCTCCACGTCTCCAATTTAAACAAAAACTACCTTTCAAACTTCCAAATTCCTTTTTTGTTGTTTCTTCAATCAAAGTTCTAATGTGGATGACTACAATAGGATTGGATATAGTTTATTTCATGTGGATGACTTCTATTGAAGACATCATTTGGCGCTACAAGGGTGATGTTTTCAAACATTGGAAAAAGTGTTGTGTGTTCAAAATCTATTGAAGTACTTTTTAGTAAAAAAACGGGTACACAGCCTTCTCTGTTCATCAATCATCACTTGTTAAGATATCATTTGGCCTATCAATGGTGATATTAAGTAAACGTATGCAAAAATCAACTGCGGATTTATATGTTCATACTGCCTCTATGAAAAAATACTTTTGGACCAGGTCTAACAACTACCAACATGCTTATAGGATTTATACTTTACTTCACTATAGTAATTGTAGGATGAGTCCAATTTATTCTGAAATAATAGTGAGTGTACAATATAGTTATTTGAAGTAAAATATTGAGAAATTATAAGTCTCATGCAAAGTATTGTTAATTTTTAATAACATGCTATGTGCTTATGGGTTTTTTTCAAGTCCATATGACTGTTTTTTCCCCCCCTGTTCAGTGATAAGCAGCTATACACATTTCTTTTATAGTGAAAAAGTATAGCAGCTGAGAATACTGGACGAGGGAACATTACATGTCTACAAAGTATGTGCAATTGACAAATTGAAAGACAAAAGATGTTTGTGTTTTGTTAATATATTTTATATTCCAGGTTATCAAGTTTTAAAATATATATATAATAATTATATAAAAATTTAACTATTATTTGTCTTTTTTGTCTTTAAATACAGATTAAAGGACATTTTTCATCAGTAATGAGGGTAAGTAATTAAATGCTTCTTCATTAACAGATAATCCATACATATACCCGTGCACCCAGTCACTCACTCACTCACCCTTACAAGCACTCATAGAGCCATTCACTCACCAATTCAGACCCTCATGCACTCAGTCACTCATCCATATAGCAACTAGTGCACCTATTCACTCACTTATAGACCCACTCATGCACCCATTGCACCCATTCACTCACCCATACCACCACTCATGCAGCCAGTCACTCGACCATACAACCACTCACAAACCCAGTCACACACCCATACAGCAACTCATGCAGCCAGCCACTCACCCATGCAGTCAGTTACACACCCAGTCACTCACCCATACAGCTACTCATGCAGCCAGACACTCACCCATACATACACTCACCTACCCAGTCACACACCTCTATAGCCACTCACACACCCAAACACTCACCCATTCAGGCACTCACACACTCAGTCACTCACTTCTACAGCCACACACATAATAAGACACTCACCCATTCAGGCGCTCATGCACCCAGTCACTCACCCATACAGTCACTCATGCAGTCACTCTCCTCTTCATCCATTCACACACCCAGACACTCACCCATTCAGATACTCACACACCCAGTCACTTACCTGTATAGCTACTCACACACCCACACACTCACCCATACAGACACGCATGCACCCGGTCACTCACCCATATAGCCACTCATGCAGCAAGACACTCAACCATACAGCCACTCAGACCCCAAGTCACACACCCATAGAGCCAATCATGCAGCCAGTCACTCACCCATGCAGTCACTTACTTACCCAGACACTCACCCATAATGCCACTCATGCAGCCAGACACTCACCCATTCAGGCCCTCACGCACCCACTCACTCACCCATACTGCCACTCTTGCAGCCAGTCACTCACCCATACACCCACTCATGCACCCAGTCAGTCACCCATACAACAACTTATGCAGCAGTTACTCACCCATACAGTCACTTGCACACCCAGTCTCTCAACCATACTGCCATTCATGCACCCAGTCACTCATCCATTCAGGCACTCAGGCACCCAGTCACTCACCCATACAGCCACTCACACAGTCAGCCCCTCACCCACACACCAAGTCACTCACCCATACAGACATGCATCTACCCAGTCACTCACCTCTACAGCCACTCATGCAGCTAGACACTCACCCATTCAACTACTCATGCACCCAGTCACTCACCCATACAGCCACTCTCATAGCCAGTCACTTACTCTTACAGCCACTCACACACACCATTCACTCACTCATACAGCTACTCATGCAGCTAGTCATTCAAATATACAGCCACTCACTCACCCAGTTACTCACTTATACAGCCACTCAGACATTCAGATACTCATCCATTCAGGCACTCATGCACCCAGTCACTCACCTATACAGTCACTTATGCACCCACTCACACACCTATACAGCCATTCATGCACCCAGTCATTCACCTCTACAGCCACCCATACACTCACCCATTCAGGCACTCACACAACCAGCCACTCAACCACACAACCACTCATGCACCCAGTCACTCACCCATACTGCCATTTATGCACCCAGTCACTCATCCATTCAGGCACTGAGGCACCCAATCACTCACTCATACAGCCACTCACACAGTCAGTCACCCACCCATACACCCACTCACACACCCAGTCACTCACCCATCCAGACACACATCTATCCAGTCACTCACCTCTTCAGCCGCTCATGTACCCAATAACTCATCCATACAGCCACTCACATAGCCAGTCACTTACCCATACAGCCACTCACACACACCATTCACTCACTCATACAGCTACTCACGCAGCCAGTCACTTAAATATACAGCCACTCAATCATCCAGACGCTCACCCATTCAGGCATTCATGCACCAAGTCACTCACCTATACAGTACAGTCACTTATGCACCCACTCACTTACCTATACAGCAATTCATGCACCCAGTCATTCACCTCTACAGCCACACACACACCCATACACTCTCTCATTCAGGCACTTACACAACCAGCCACTCACCCATACAACCACTCATGCACTCAGTCACTCACCCATACAGTCACTTTTGCACCCAGTCATTCATCCATACAGCCATTCATGCACCCAGTACCTCACCTATTAAGGCACTTATGCACCACCAGTCACTCACCCATACCACCACCAATGCACTAAGCCACACACCCATACAGTCACTTGTGCACCCAGTCACTCAACCATACAGCCATTCATGCACCAAGTCACTCACCCAGACAGACACTCATTCACCCAGTCACTCACCTCTACAGCCACTCACACACCCAGACACTCACCCATTCAGGCACTCATGTATGCGGTCACTCACGTCTACAAACACTCACACAGCCAGACACTCACCCATTCAGGCATTCACACACCTAGACACTCAACCATACAGCCATTCACGTAGCCAGTCCCTCAACCATACAGCCTCTCACACACCCAGTTACTCACCTCTACAGCCACTCATGCAGCCAGACACACAACCATTCAACTATTCATGTACCCAGTCACTCACCCATACAGCCACTCACATAGCCAGTCACTTACCCATACAGCCACTCACACACACCATTCACTCACTCAGATTGCAGATAGCAATATCCAGCCCGGTGGCTGTCACTGTACAGCCTGCGGGACTATGATCCAACCTACCTCCATGATTTTTGTAGCTTCCTTACTGCCACGAAAACCATTGTGGTAGGCACTATCAGTCACTGATGGGGGTTTTCCCCACCCCTCCCCAGACTCTCCCCCCATCCCCATTCCTCTCCAGACCTCCCCTTCATTCACGCTCCTCCCTTCACACATGCACACATGCATACACACACCCATTCCCACATTCATCCATGCATGCATACATCCGTTCAAACACACATCTGCACACTTACATACATACACGGAGACACGCATTCACACAACTCAACATACATGCACTCACACCTTCAGACATGCACACACATACAACACGCAACACACACCTGCATACACGCACAAACAGACATTCACACACACACACCCACACACACACACACAACACCCCCTCCCCTGTCGGAGCACCCACTTACCTGTGTCCAGGGGTTCCTCCGGCAGGAGATGGGATGGGCGCTGCTGCCCGGAGCAGCCTTCAGCAGGAGAATACCGCCAGGCTGTATTATTTCTCCTAATACAGCTGGCGGCGGTCTACTGGCGTGGTGCTGCTGCTGGCGGCAGAGCCACCTTACTGCCATCCACCGGCATGGCCACAGCTGGATTTCTGCCATCCTTCTGGTGGAAATCCGGCTGTGGTCATAATCCGGCGGACGGCTAGTAGCTGCGGCGACGGTCTTTTGGCGGCCATCGCCATGGAGGTAGGCGGTTTTTACCACCAAGGTCCAAATGAGGACCACAATCTTTATGGTGCGTTGATTTTTTACTGTAAACATGTAGCTTCATTTAAAAAAAACACCTAATACATTTTCTAAAACAACCATATGTAACAAACATTATCAAATAAAATTATTTAAAAAACCATCAAAATTCAGTGAAAAAATCAAAGCGTATAGTAACGGCATCCTTAGGAAATATATTTTAAAAAGCCCTAGAAATTAACTGAAAAAAAACAAAGGTTACAGGGAAGTTATAGTTAGGAAACAGAATTAAAAAAAATCATTTGCATTTCACTGAAAAAACAAAGGTTATAGGAATGTTATAGTTAGGCTCACATCTCATTTGTACCAAACAAAAGAAATTCAGCAGTTATAGTTACCTCAGCCGTGCGCACCCGTAATGCACTGCTGATGACATCACACATTACATCACTCATGACATGGTTGGTGACATCACCGAGAATATCACTGATGACATCTCAAATGACATCATTGATGGCATTACTGATGACATCATGCACAGAACAACTCAAACACCCACTTACAACTCATGTGACTTCTCACACTCCAACTCTCCCAGAACAACTTACAAACCCACTCAAAGACCCATACAAACACTCATATACCTGCCCTCTGTACAATAAAGACTCACATGTCAACTTACCCGTACAGCTATTAACGCAAGCACTAATTCATATATATACCACTCATAAACCTAAAACCAGACAAGTGCAACCACTCATACATCCAGTGATACAGAGATAGAGACACTTACACACCCACTCATATACCCATATAGTCACACAAATCCTGAATCAATCATCCATAGAGCTACTAACTCACACACAGTCATTGACACAGCCGCTCACTCACCCATACAGTTAATCATATACCTACTCACTAACGTATACATATACCAACACATGTACTCAGTGATCTATACAGTTGCTAAGACAAGCACGTACTCTCCTGCAGAACATCTCTCACAATAACATAATCACTCAGAGTCACTAACCCACCTAATAAATCACTCATGTACCCATTCACAAATCCACTCACTCATGCATAAAATCACTTATACAACCATACATACACCAATAAACTCACTCATGTTCTCTACCACTCATCCACACAGACACTTGTGTACCTCCTCAATCACTCATTTAGCCACTAAAAGAACCTCTCATTCACAATTTTAGCAACTCAGACACTCACACTTTCACCCATGCAGCCACTCATTCACCTTGTTACTCACCAATACATCAGCTTACATACCCATTCACTCACCTTTCCAGATACTCACACAGCTACTTACTTATTTATATACCCACTAACACACACAGGCACTTGTTTACTGATACTAAAACTGATACAACCACTTACTCATATATACAGTATCTCACGTATCCACTCACACTTTTATGTACCACTTAGTCAACCACTTACTCACACATAAAGGTACTCCCACAGCCACTTGCCTTAGTATACATTTTTAACACTCAGTAACATTTAGGAAAGAATCAAACTTATGTGTTGATGTCATCAGTGATGTCATCTGGGATGTAATTTGAGATGCCATCAGTGATGTCATCAGTGATGTCATTTGAGATGTTGTCAGTGATGCCACTGACCATGTCATGAGTGATGTAATATGTGAGGTTATAAGCAGCGGATTACAGGGGCACAAGTTATAGTAAGCTGAGGTAACTATAACAGCTGGATTTCTTTGGTGTGGTACAAATGAAATGTGAGCCTAACTTTAACATTCCTGTAACCTTTAGTTTTTTTAGTGCATATATTACTTGTTAGCTACTGGCGGTGGCCAACAGGTAATTATAGTTAGGACTTAGTTTCCATAGAAAAAGCATTTTTGGCTTATATGTTTGCCATTATTTGACAAATCTTCACAAAACTTTTCAAAAAACAGTGCCCTCTAAAGTCCTTGTCCTGGTGTAGACACACCAGCAGCTCGAACAGCTGGACGGAATTACACCAAATTTGACAAAAATGTAGTTTTTGGTCCGCAGATCACACGCTTTGTATTGGGTGTAATTCCAATCAGTAGTTTTTGAGATATTGAAGAGAAAAGAACTATGCATATCTAGGGCCCCAGATCTAGGGAGCTCTCTCCGGCTGAGATCTGATCGGTTGCAACACTTCAAATAAGAAATGTTGGCAGCCATTTCAGGAATCGGTTTCAGCAGAGTTCCCAAAGAAAGGAGAAAAAAATGAAAACAGGGCAATGTATGTGTACCCTAAGCCCCTACCCTTGGAGTGTGGGCCCCTGCACTTATAGTTGAATTAGCCCATGGATAGGCCAGGTCCTTGTCGCATTTTATTTTTATGAAAAAAATATCCTAGTGCTTATTGAAGCCCCTGAGACCACCACTTCCCCGGGGCTACATTTTATTATATGTGGGTGACTGCACAAATCCCCGGTACCACCACCTCACCAGGGCAATAGCATAACAGATACAGGAACTATGCTAGCCCCCCAGGGAGCACCACCTCCCTGGGGCTAAAACAAATTATGTGGGACTGTGTGGACCCCCCCAGGCCCTGGGAACCACCACCTCCCAGGGCTACAATAAGTAAATCGAGCAGGGCGTGTGACCTCCCAAGAACTACCTCCTTCCCGGGGCTGCAATTAAAATATGATAGGGTGGCTGCGTGGACCTCCCTAGGCCCCAGGGACCACCAGCTCCCCAGGGCCAATCACTTGATTAAAAATATAGGAGGGGGATGCACAGCCCCCTCCTGAGCCATGTATTTCCCTGGGGACCACCACCCTGGGGCCAGCCCGTGCGAATGAAAGGAGGGGGCCCCCTCCTAGAGTCAAATATGGCCCTGGGGACTGCCACCCCACAGGGCTGGCTCCTGCTTCCTCCTGAGGGGCCCACCATCAGGCGGTAGCTGTGACAGCTCCCACCAAGAAAAAGCAAACACTGCACTTTCAGCAAGAAGGAGCTTTGAAAAGGCACATGCCTGCTGAAAGAAGAGTTTTCATCTCTTTCCCTGTCCGCTATCATGCAGGCAGGGAAAGAGATGAAATGATTGCTCTAGCATTCAGGGAGCTGCTTTTTGCAGTAGCTCCCTGTGTGCAGGAGCAATGCCAGCTTCTGCAGGAGATGGGACCCACTGAGTCTGCAGAGGCCTTGAGGCTCCCCCCCATGGTCCTATACCTTTCTATTGGGTGCCCTGGGTGGGACCAAGGCACCCATGAACTTGTGGTGGGCCCTGGGAGGAGAGCCACCTGCCCCCCTCATATTTTAAAGTAATGTTTTGGCCCCAAGGAGATGGCCTTACGGGGTCCCTGGGGGTCCATGTGACCCCACTTAAAAATAATGCAATGTAGCCCTAGGGAGGTGGCGGTCCCCAGAGCCCGTGGGGGACCATGCAGTACTTTATTTTATTGTTGTAGCCCCGGGAAGGTGGTGGTCCCCGGGTTGCACGCCCCTCCCCTTATATTAATATAATATAGCCCTTGGTCTACAAGCCCCTCCCACATTTTTTTTAAATTTAGCCCTGGGGAGGTAGTGGGGACCAGGCCCGAGGGTCCCGGCGGCACCCTCTTTTTTATTGTAGCCCCAAGGAGGGGGTGGTCCTCAGAGCCCAGAGTGGTCCGCACTGCCCCCCAACTTTATTTTAATCTTGTAGCTCCAAGGCCTTGGGGTCCACGCAGCCCCCATGCTTCATTGTAATGTTGTGGCTTCAGGGAGGTTGCTGGCCCCAGGGACCCAGGATGTCCACATGGCCCCCTTTATATTAACTTATTGTAGCTCTGAGGAGGTGGTGGCACCTTGGGGGGTCCACGTGGCACCATTAACAATTGTTATTATATAGTCCCAAGAGTGTGGTATTCCCCAGGGCCTGAAGGTCTGTGCGCTGCCACCATATATTCATTTAATGTTGTCCTGGGGAGGTGGTGGTCCCTAAAATCTGTGGGGGGTCCACATGGCCTCCCTTAGTTGTTTTATTATGTTGCTCTGGAGGGATGGTGGTCCCTGGACTCACCTATATTAATGTAATGTAGCCTGTGAGAAAACTGGGCTGATTGCAGAAGCCCCCTAACTTTTTGTCCCCATTTTTCACTTTTTGATGGTGCTTTTCTGGCTCTCAGGGTGCCCTCGGCACTGCCAACCATTCCAGGGCCTGTGCTCTGATTAAAATGATTATACAAATTACGCTTATTAGAATTGGCTGTATGAACCTACATATAAGTCCCTAATGTATGGTGGGGCATGTAGGTTTAGGGACCCCAGCATAGATGGTGTATCCAAAAGTGCACTGCTGAGGTGCCCAGTGTGATTTTGAAGGCAAGCTTTCCTTGTTTGCTGCTTTTAAATTAAAGTTAACTCCAAATTCAACTTTGGAATTAAAAGTACTTTCAAAGTCTTAAACTACCTTGTTTTTACAATTACATCACCCCTAAGGTGTACCCTAATTTCCCCTAGGGCAGCAGATCTGCTTCAGCAGATGGTGAAACAGGATGGGGGAGAGCAGCAAACCAGGTCTTTACAGGAGGGAAGGATATTTGGAGCAGCTCAGGACCTCCCCCATTTCCTGCAAATCCAGACAGCCAGGTATCCCCGATAAGATTGGGAGAGGGCTGGAGAGAGGGGCATTAAGGGAACTTAGCCACACCAGTAGGTGGGCTCAGTAAGACCTAACTTCCAAAATTCAGATTCTGCCATTTTGGATTTTTAAATAATGTTGCAAAGATAAATATGACAGAGTTGCACCCTGCTCAAAGAAAACACTGGAGAAGGACTGCCCTGCTGGACACGTGGCCTGCACCTGGACATTGCACTCACAAGGACTGCACCATCTGTACACTTTGCCTTGCTTCTGCAACTCCAAGTGTGGAGTCCCAGTAAGCTACATGTACAAAGGAACTGCCCAGAGTCCCATAGAACAAATCCTGCAAGAAGATCCCAACTGACCAGTGCCCAGTGGCCATTAGAGGATTCTGACCAGGTGCATTGTGGGAATTGTTGTCCCAACTCCTAAGGAGCAACTCAAAGCTTCTGGAACCATGGATCAAGCAGTAGACACTTCAAGGACCCAAAAAGGAACTCTGGGAGAAGATCCAGACATTTAGTGACATTTGGAGCAACTGTTGTAAACAGTTTCATAAGTTGAAGAGGTTCTTTGAGGGTGGTTGTAGTCCCAGATCATAGGAGGCGAACCAGAGCCTCTGAACCCTTGGCTGGTGATGTGGACCACTTTCCTGTATCAAGAAACATTTCTGAAAGTAAATTTAGCAGTGTTACATTGGGGATGGCTTGAACTCTGGACTTAGTCCCTGTCCATTGTAAACTTTTTTAACCCTTTGAGCGCTATTTGCTTCTAAGCGCTAGAATTACTTTTAATCTTTAAAAATTCATATCTCTGGTTCCCTACATTGGATTTTTGTCATTTTAGTGTCATTGTAAAGATAACAACACAATCTATTTCTTTTTAATTGGGGTTGGATTTTTATTTTGTTTTGTGTTTTACTTACTTACTGTTTTGTGATTTTTAAATGCATTACACACCTCTCTTCTAAGTTAAGCCTTGTTGCCAACTTTCCAAGGGTTCAGCTGGGATTAAATAATTGAGACCTAACGGGACCTAATGGGGGTTATTGGCCTATTGCTATGTGTTACCAATAATCCAATTTCCAACATTTTTGGTGCGCAGTGGTGGGATCCAGTACTTGTTTTTAATATCACAATACAGTTTTAAGTGAAGCAAATAAAAAAACCTCTAAATTGACCTAGAGCAACAGGATTTTAGATTTTTCAAAATTGGAATCATTTTTTTAATTACTTAATTTTTGATTTTTCTAAATTGTTCTGATCAATTGGTGTCAAAGTTTTTTTTAAGTGACACAAAAACCTAGGGATACCATGGAGCTTGATCTTGCTAGCCTATTCACATTCACTGCAGCTGAGCTTAGGGTGTGTGTAGAAGGAGGGGATCGTCTGCTAACAACCTTGGGAAGAAAATGATTCAGTCCTTGAAGCCTATGCAGTGTAGGTGGAAAAAGAGAAAGCTTCAGAGATAGGAAGGGAGGGGGAAGATGTCCTCCTCAACCTCCAGGAGAAGGATGATCACCTATCCATTACTTCAGTGGTTAGGGCCCCATCCAGAACTAGTAGGAAGCGAGGGTCTGTGATGTCAGCCCAAGAAGAAGCAGACCTGGACCTCAGAGAGAGGGAACTTGAGGCCCAGGTAGCCCTTGTAGCTTTGAAGGGTGAGAAGTTGGCCCCAGAGAAGAAGAAGTGGGCAAGGAGTGAACAAAGAGATGGTAGCAGCGACATAGACGTTGAGGTGTCCAGGGGTGGTGGGTTTTGCCCCAGACTACGCAAGTCGGTTGTTCCTGCGTATTAAGAGGGGGATGACATAGACAAGTGACTGACAGCATTTGAGAGGGCGCTCAGGATGAGGAGGGTTACGTCTCAGTATTGGGGTTCACACATATGGAAGTTGGTCCCAATTTCTGGGAGGGATAGGCTCCTGACCCTAAGGGGGGAAGAAACATAGTCCTACTCCAATATGAAGAAGTGCCTCATCCAGAAGTTTGGTCTCACCCCAGACAGTATAGGATAAAGTTCAGGAACACCCAGGACAATACCCAGCCTTGGTTGACTTTGTGGACACCTCGGAGATTTGATCATGAGGGAGCACATCTTGAGCAACTGTATCTAAGAGAGATTACGCCAGCATCTAGTGGACTCTAAGCTGACCAACCCATCAAAGCTAGGGGAGGCAGCTGAATGAGTGGTTGAGGCCCAGAGTGGTTGTTAAGTCCCAGGGGGGAGACTCCAAAAAAGAGGGGTAAGGTCCCTAAAAACCTAAGGAGAAAGGTAGTAAGCCCACCACAGAGACTCCCTTGCAATCCAGAAGTCTAAAAAGGAAGGGAGTAAATCCCACTCCCACTCTGACAAGCAGAGGCAAGGAGACCCAGGGTTAAAGAAGCTCTTAGGAAATAAGGTCCACTTTGACTGTCAGCAGACAGGTCACTTCAGAGGAGATGTAGCCTGTCCAAAGAAGGGGGTCAGCACTCGGCTGTCCAGTGTAGCCATAGAGGAGGACTCTTCAGATGATGGGGTCCTCATAGCAATGGGCTGGGTGACAGGTCCAGATGGTAAGCTGATGATCCCTCAGGGTGGGAGTAGGAATGTTCACCACATTCAGGTGAATGTAATCCCTACCACTGGCCTGAGTGCCAATCACACTATAGTGAGAGACCGGTTGGTGTCCCCAGACATGTACGTCCCAGGGGAGACAAAGAGAGTCAGGATAGCCAGAGGTGAGGTCACAACCAAACCTGTAGCTATAGTGCCCCTAGAGAGTGAGGGTATCCTTGACTGGTATTGGGTGTTGGTCAGTGCTGACCTCGCCCTAGATTTTATCCTGGGTAATGACCTCCCAGAGGTGAGTATGATCCCAAATGGGGCGGTTGCCCAGGGCACCCCCAACCCAAAGTCCTGGGGAGCCAGTTTCTGCAGTTAGGAGACAAGGGTCCCCAAGAAAAGGGAAAAAGAAAAAGATGGGTAGGTCACTCTTAAAGAGAGGTTCAGTGAGCCAAAAGCCTTCTGCCCTAATTGGGAGGGGAGCCCAGAGTTGGCAATGGTGAGGCCTTGTCTGACACTAAGGAAGCCCTGAGTAGTCAGGTAGCTGTCCAGCTGTAGGGTGTTACCCCTGCACTGACAGAAGGGCGAGTGGAAGAAGGGTGTCTGCCACAGCAGGTGGTAACATCCAACTCTAAACAACAAGAGGGGTACCAAGACCCCACAGTTGCCCCTAAAGCAGCTCACCCACCTGTCATTGGAGAGCTCAGGGTGTGGTTCTGGGTTCCTACAGCTGTCAGTAGCCTCTGATGGGTGCTGGCCTTCATGGCAGCACTGCACTTGGCCTGGAAGGTAGACCCCAGGTCCAACAGCGAAGTAGGCCCTCTGACCCTGTGGGGTTGCTCATGTTTTGGGTGACCTCTTTGGGTAAGCTGGGTGTTGCCCTAGCAAAGCTAGGGATAGGGGTGGTGGGCACCTTAATACCCAAGTTGGCAGAGAAAAGGAGGAAGACCCCACAAGAGGGACGTTTCAGTTAAAATGGGTCCTTTTACTGTTGGGATGAGTTCACTTCCTAGAGGGATTGACCATGACAGGAGGATGTAAGGCAGAGTAGGCCTGTAAAAGGACAGCCAGTTTTCCTCACTGTCTTCCTCGCCTGACAAGCCAAGAAGACTCTCCTGGTGTTGGGCTGAATCTCCTGGGTGTGTTGGCTGGGAGGAGGGGCTGCGTAAGAAAACTAAGCTAATTGCAGAAGCCCCCTAAACTAATTATTGCCCCCATTTTCATGTTTTGTTGGTGTTTTCCTGACTCTGAGGGTGTCCTGGGCACTGCTAACCAGTCTCAGGGCATGTGCTCTGATTAAAGTGATTATGCAAATTAGGCTAATTATAACTGGCTGTATCAACCTACCTATAAGTCCCTAGTATATGATAGGGCAAGTAGATTTAGGGACCCTAGCATATATGGTGCACCCATAGGTGAACTATTGAGGTGCCCTTTTAAAGGCAGGCCTGCTTCGCTGGCTGATTTTCAATTAAAGTTAACCCCAAATTTGACTTTGGTATTAAAAGTACTTCCAAAGTTTTAAACTACCCTATTTCACATATAAGTCACACATAAGGTGTGCCCTAAGTGCCCATAGGACTGGGTGCTATGCAACTATCAGATGTTTTACAAGCCTGGGTGTTAGAAAAATAGGCAAATATGTTTTCCCTAACTGTAATGAATGGGCTCCATAGACTAACATGGGAAGACTTTATTTGAATTAATACAGTCTTAAAAGGTGCTAGATATTTCAGGTTTGGTACCAAAGTTAATGTTATAATAAATCCAACAACTTGCCACTGCTGAATTTAATATAACTTGCACCTAGAAAGAGTTTTTTTGAACTCTTCCTAAAAGTTATCAGTTTCAGCTCAGTAGTGTCCTTCTCTGATTGGCCAGCCTCTGGCAGTCTGGCCAGGCTGCCTTGATGAGGTATGAAGTGGCCTGGGCTGAAGACAAAGGAAGTACCTGGGGTGGAGATCTTTCTCAGTAGATGGTGAAGGATAAATATGACACCCACTGCACCCACACCTCAGATCCCTGCTAGAAAAAGATACTGGGAAAGAAAGACTGCTCTGCTGGACACCTGGTCTGCACCTGGACACTGCACTCACAAGGACTGCAGCAGCTGCACACTTTGGGCCTCAACAAGAAAAGGACTTTGCTTTGCTTCTGCAACTCCAGCAGTGGACTCCCTGTAAGCTCCAGGAACAAAGGAGCTGCCCAGAGTCCCCTGCATCAAGTCGTGCAAGAAGAGCCCAGCTGACCAGCGTCCAGTGGCTACTTTAGGATTCTGACCAGGAGCATTCTGGGAATTGCAGTCCAAACTCACAAGGAGCAACTCAAAGCTTCTGGAACCTTGAATCAAGTTGTGTACACTTCAAGGACCCAAAAGATCCTCTGGAAGAAGATCCATATGTCTGGAGACATTTGGAGCAACTGTTGTAAACAGCTCCACGAGTTGAAGAGGTGCATTGTGGGAGTTGTAGTCCCAAACCCCAAGAGGCATACAAGAACCTCTAAAACCTTGGCTGGTGCTGTGGACCACTTTCCTATATCAAGAAACACTTCTGAAAGTAAGTGTAACAGTGTTACATCATGGGTGGCCTGAGCTCTGGACTTTGTCCCTGTCCAGTGTGACCTTGTTGAACCCTTTGAGCGCTATTTGCTTTTAAGCTCTAGAGTTACTTGTAATCTTTAAAAAAATCGTATCTCTGGTTCCCTACTTTGGATTTTGTCTTTTTAGTGTCATTTTAAAGAAAAAAATATAATAGTTTTTTTTATAAATTGGTGTTGGATTTTTATTGTGTTTTGTGTTTTACTTATTCACTGTTTTGTGTCAGTCAAATTGTCAGTCAAATTTCTTTATTCAGCAGAATGCCATAAAAGTACAAAAATTAAAACACAGTTACATTAAATATGAAGCAATATTCGACAGACATAACTCACATTTCCAGAATACAGAAAAAACTGTTTACAAGTAAGTGTGTCAAAATTCCTATTAAAAAAAATACCTAAAATACAGTAGCGACATCATGGGCAAATAAAATCTAATACAATTACATTTTTGATTAATAAACATCTGCTTCCACCAGTTCATATCGTTTCCTGATTGCAAAGGCTGATCTAAAAATTTTTAAAACAGAATAGCAAATTTGAATTGATGGCAGTTTTTGAACGTACATCAGTACATCTTTATAGGAGAAAATACATAATTTTAGTAAAAAAGGCAGTATAAAAGTACATCTAGGAGCCAAATAAAGTGAACAGAATAAAAGAAAGTGACACATGCTTTGCTTAGAAGTAGTATCGCAAGGACAATACGGAAGTTATTTTTGCCAGGTACATTGCT
Organism: Pleurodeles waltl; assembly: GCF_031143425.1. Taxonomy (NCBI): domain Eukaryota; kingdom Metazoa; phylum Chordata; class Amphibia; order Caudata; family Salamandridae; genus Pleurodeles; species Pleurodeles waltl. The sequence continues at coordinate 350,317,314 of NC_090445.1, read as the reverse complement.
TTGGAAAGGCCACTCTAAATTGTATCAAAGTTAGTCTAAGTAAAACAAGAAGGGAGTATGATGAGGTGCTCGGTATCCAAGTTAAATAAGGTTCAATCAAAAACATAGTTGAGATCTGAACATATGAATCAAAAGTTTTAAAATTCAGAGCTCCCTGTAATCTCAAATTCATAATATACTCATAATAGTGTGTTTTAACCAAAACCTTAGCATTTGAAGGCAGGGACTCTAGATAAGTAAACATACTCTCCATGCTTATATTCCGAAATGTAGTTTGTAGATAGGTAAACCATGGGATTCTATTACAATTGTCTAGTTGAATGCAGTCGGTCATACAATCTTGTACCAGACAAGCCGCGGGATTAGACCAAGATTTCAACCACTGTAAAAGAGGAGCAACACCAATCAAATCTTCAATATGACGTAAACCCAGTTCTTCATAACAAATAATATTTGCTACATTCTTTGGTACCAGCAATAATCTATGAACAAATGTATTCTCTGTGCGTTGAAGGGAATCTACTTTAGTCTGGCCCCCCAGGCCCGCCCCATAAATAGTTGCTGATACACATTTCGCATTATAAAGCCTAACAATTTGATGAACTGGTCTATGGCCTAGTTTGCAAGCAAAACGAAAAATTGCTTCCGAATTTCTCACCATTTGATGAGCCTTAATAGTGAGATGGGAATTCCATAGCACGGAGGAGCTTACGTGCAAACCTAAATAGCAAAAATCTTTGACTTTGTTTATGATGTTTCCACTCATAGTGAATTGTTTAGATATTGTATTTTTGGGGGGCCAACAGTCATGGCGAGTGTTTTCGTAAAATTTACTTTTAGATTTAGGTCTTGCATAAAAATTAGAAAGAGATCCAATAAACTTTGAAGTCCGTTAGCTGTACGGGCAATTAAAACTGCATCATACAAAAGGACAGGAAGCTGCCTCAGTCCCATTCTAGGGAAATCCTTTCCATTTTTTACTAAAAAATCGTAAAGTCCATTAATATATAACAAGAATAAAAACGGTGCTAAAATACAGTCCTGTCTAACACCTCTCCTGGAGGGAAAAGAGGAAGATCTCTCACCATGCAAACCATACTGCACTGTAACCGTTAAATCAGTATATAATTATTTAATTAATTCTAGAAGATTCCGGTCAACCCCCAGGGATTCCATAATTGACCAGAGCTTCGCTCTATTTACCAAGTCAAAGGCACTTGATAAATCGATAAATGCCAAAAGAATGGATTCTTTTCTAGCCATAACATATTTACTAAGGGTGAGGTACAGGTTTAAAGCTTGTTCCACTGTACCTAAACCAGGTCTAAAACCATATTGCATTGGGGAGAGGATCTTTGCCTCCGCTGTCCATTCTTCCAGCCGGGTCAAAATCACACTCCCCAATATCTTAGCAGTGGAATCAATAAAAGAAATTGACCTATAACAGGTTGGGTCTTGCCTGTTGCCATTTTTTTTAAATTGGGATAATAATGGCCAATTTCCAGGAGGGGGGAATGTTACTATTTACTGCACTTCTCAGTGCATTTGTAATAAAGGGCCCCATAAATCCGGCATAGATTTAAAGAGGTTAACAGGGACCCTGTCTGGGCCCAGTGCTTTCCCAGGTCTTGATCAATTAATTGCTATAATGACCTCATGTAACTCAAAAGACAAGTCTATTTTATTCAAGTTGGATTCCACAGGTCTCTTGTCCTCTATATTATTCTCATCCATAAAATAAGGATGGTTTATCACCCTCCAAAATTGTGTAGTATCCTTCAATTCTGAGGCTATCAAAAGCTCGTCCCATGCTGTGTTTCTAATTTCATTTTTCCTCTGTAACAAGACTGCCTTATAATGGCCCCTTGCCCTTCTAACTAAATCCCGGGAAAAAGGGATCGATCTGAGGGCTGTTTTTAGATATCTATGGGCAGTAGTACAAGCAGAGTTAAACCATCGGCAAACTACTGGGGCCCAAGAGGTTCTGACAGTCATCAGAGCCTCTGAAATAGCATAGCTTAGGCGCTCAAATTCTAATACTAATTGGTCATGATGTTGATGTTGCGACAAGCACATGTTAATGGAGACCAATTTTCGTTCAATGATTTTCTGATTGAATGTTTTAGGATCAACCTTTTCCCATTTCATACGTAGACCAGAATTTTTGTTAAAAGCAAAATTTCCTCTCAATTCTCTATTAATAGGTGCTGATTTTGAATTACAAGCAAGTTTGATACATAGAGGATTATGATCGCTGGCACAATGTGGTATTAACTTAAAATCAGAAATTAAATCAAAATCAAGGGAGCTGATAAGGATACAATCGATAATACTCCCTTTGGAAGTCCCCTTGAATATAGGTATTTTTTTAGCAAGTGTGGCAGCCTTTTCCCTTGCGTATACAAGATCAAATTTATAGATAAAAGAATTTAAAACTTCACCTTGTTTTGTGTGAATAAAATGAAATTCTGTCTCTCTCTCCTCTATAGGAGTACAGCACCCGTGGAAAGCTTCCCGTTTACATAATGGCATATTGAAATCTCCTGCCCATATAATAGTAAACTCATTATCATTGGAATTTATCACAGGAGTCCAGAAGATCTGTTATCTCCTCAAAACTTCCCATCAGTCACTCACGTGGTATGTTGTTATGAAAATGTATTAGCAATGTACCCTTACTTCCCTCAGTCAGCAGTGAAACAACAATAAAATATGGTGACAACCAGATTAAAGATGTCTCCATTTTGGGGGGTTGTAAGGAGACGATGACCAAAAGACCCCCACTTGCCCTACCCTCTAAGGAGGGGATTGCAGGCTGATGAACAGAGTAACAACCATTCAAATAAAAGGGGTCCATTGACCAGGTCTCCTGAAAACAAATTACATCATATGCAGATATGAATTCTAACCACTCTGAATTTTTTCCCTTTGATCGAAGGCCCGCAATCTTCCAGCAGAGTGGAGAAAGTAAATTGGTCCCATCCCCTACCACCATTTCCTCACCAGTACTAGCTGTTAACGGGGCATAAGGGACAATATCAATCTCATCAAACCCGTACTGTGGTCAAGGAATATCAAGCCCAATACTCTCCACAAAACCCTCCAAGACGCCCCCTACACCCTTATCCACATGTCAATCATTCTCATCTAGAGGGGTCGGGGTCTGTTGGCGTCTAAGAAAAGAGTTATTTGACCACGGTTGAAATTTGGCCGACCCTGAATTGCAATGGCATTGTACTACTTTAGGGCTAACACGTGGGAGGGATGGATCATAAAAGTAACTAAGAAGGTAAATATGAAGCCCTTCTTCCTTCCTAGCACAATAAAACAAGTCATCCAACTAGCATTTTACTAAACAGGGGTTGGCAAAATTAATCACAACGCAGTCACCCTTGTAGGCTTTTCTTGAGGGACCAATCCAGTTTAATCTACGTGCCATAAGAATCTTACCATTCAGATCTCTTTGATGTCTAGCTTTTGACCTTAACCAATGAGCACACTTCCTCATTAGTGCCTGGGTGTCTTCTTTATGAAAAGGATCTAAGTGGAGCACATTTGCTAAAACCAAAAGATATGGCATACAGTCAGGTGGAAGTTGCAATGGCTCTTCTCTGATGGAAATAGAATTATAATGAGGTGTAGATGGAAGGCCTGGGTAAAATCTCTTTCCAGGCTCCAGAGAAGGCTTGAGCTCCAAAGGTTTTGCAAGTGGGGGTGCGTGTCCGGTTAATGGTTGGGTCTGGGGTAAAGCCTGGTCATTTGGAGGAGGATTGTGCAAGACTTCTCTCCTTTCTGGCACGGCCTCCTCCGTATAAGGATTATCCTTGTTAGTTGGTCTTAAAACTGATTGAAACATCATCCCAATCATACTAGAATGAAGATGATCCAGTTTGTTAGTTATCAGGGTAAGAAGTTTCTCCTCCAAAGCTGCACAGAATGGTTTAAGTATAGAATCAATTATATGTGTAATATCATCCTGTGAGACGTCCTTTTCTCCATTATTGGTTATTGGTATATCCGGTGGCATATCAGGAGCAACCAAATGACAGACAGAGTCTTTAAAAAGTGAATGAGATTTCCTCCTGGCCACTGCATTATCTTTAGTATTTTTAGAACGGTCTCCCGCTTTTCTCTTTTTCAATGGTGGGGTGCCGCAGAAGGACAATCAGTGGCAGGCTCTTTATAAGTACTTAGGGCTTGCATACAGGAAAATTCCATGCCAGGCTGGGGAGTATTGGTAGTAGTAGCTAACAAGGGGCCCTGTACCCCTTGATTATATTTAACAAGCACAGTAGGCTCAAGAGGTGGTCTCTGGGTGGACTTGTGAACTGCCCCGATTTTTTCTTCAACCTGCACTAGTTCAGTTTCAATGGCCCTAATAACAGATGATAAATAACTAGAGATGGATGGTTGAATTTGAGGGCTCTGGGCACCTTCCCCTTTGGCATACTTGTATTCCTTTTACCTATTTCAAAAAAAGGACCACAGGCCCTAGGGAACCAGACTCAGGTAAGATAGAGATAAAGCGGGGCAGAACCTCCTATCTCAAGATAGAAGGCGGGCCTCCCAAAAGCTAATCATACAAAAAGGGACACAGTAACGCTGACCCGGATCTGCCAAGCACTGACCTTTTCACATTTACTTTTATCAGGAACTTTTGAGGCATACCCTGCTCCTGCTGTTCAGTTATTCATCTCTCGACTCTCCAAAATGGCAAATAGCAAACTTCAGGGGGGTGGCCTGGCCTGGCCTCCTCCGGTCGCTGACGGCCGAAGGACGGGCCCGCCTTTGGCCTGGGCTTCGCCCGGGCGCGTCCCGCATGCATCCCACGATGTGGGAACTACTAAGGCGCATTGAGCGCACCGGGATTGCTGGCCCCGCCCCCTGGGTTGACGGTGTTCCGGGGTATGGAGTACCCTTGCAGGCGGCAGGCTGGAGGTGGCAGAAGTTCAGTCCCACGACGCGGGAACTCCTAAGGCGCTTTAAGCGCGCAGGGATTGCTGGCCCCGCCCACTGGGTTGACGGTGTTCGGGAGCACAGAGTCCCCTTGCACTGTTTTGTGATTTTTTAAATGCTTTACACACCTGTCTCCTAAGTAGGCCTGGGCGGTGAACTCCACTCCATCGGTGGAGTTCATGGAGTTTTGCCACTCTGCTTGGAGCTCGGAGGTTGGCAAAAACGGAGCGAAGTTTGCCGGCGCGTTCATTGCTACAAATTAGTCAAAGTTTTGGAATTCCATAAGCTACGCTATTTACAGAGTTTAGACGTGCAGAGCATACAAAGTAGTTAGTAAGGAAAATAACAAAAAGGAAGCAAATGGAGGCTTGCATAAATGCACAATGACAGAGCTGAAAAAAGTACATAGGAAGTGAACCATTGTTCCCCGTCTGCAGCGGTGGTTTGAATCCGGTCCTAGAAGCCCAGACCGCCACAGCAGCTTGGCACACTTGTGGTTGGAAAGAAACTATGACTCCTCTGTTTGTTTTGTGTAATCTGGCGAGCGGTTTTCCTTGCCCTATTATTAATTACAGATGCTCCCGCTCAATTGCATTCAATCCCAGCGCATACTTTGTGTCCTGCTGTGCGCACATGCTCCACCCAAAGCAACCGCGCAGTACAATGCAGGGAGATGCATCACTAGCCCCTCGAGCTCAAGTTACACGGTTTCCCATGAGGTAATACATGGAACAAATGTTCCTTGTTATTTTACATGTTTCTGTTTGAACATTTTTATACTGTTTTCATACTCCCCAAATGTTTTCATGGGTCCGGACGGGTTGAGTACTCTTCCTAAGTTGTCATTTTTCTCTGGGGAAAAAGAGCATGTCCAAATAAAGGCTTTGCTCTTCTGTCGAGAGATGAATAAGACACTAATTTGTTCAGGGCAGGATTTTGGGGCCATTGTCCAAAAGTATTTTGCGTGACGCTGACCTTTAGATAAAAATGTAGGTGTGGATTTTTTTGTGGTTTAGCATAAGAACATTTTTTCTCATAGTATTTTTCTCAAGGTCTTCATATCCTTTAAGATCAGGCCTATTCCGACCTCTACTTCCTTATTAGAAATGCTAAATTTTTGCAGATCTGTCAAGATATGACCTATGACACGGAGGCCAAGTAAGAAATGGACTGATACTACAAATGTTAGAGGCAGAGCAAATACCTATTGTACAGGGTGGTGAATGAGCGGACACTGCATTCACATCCTCACCCTCGTCGGCCAATATAGTAGTGTGTGTTCTGTAGCCGAACCGAAGTGAAAGGGCCCACGGGCTGGCTCTGTTGAGCAGAAATACATTAATTGTAGATCGATGAATGGCATACAGAGAGCAGAGACACTAGTTCCTGGTGGTACGTGTCAGTAAAAATACCCAGACAGAAGCACGCCTGAAAGCATGGGGCACTAAAGGGTGTTCTCCTACTGAATCTGCAGGGTTCCTAGTTACTGAAAATGCCCTTCCAATCAACAAGTATAACTGGAGACAGCTGAATTTACTCACAGTGTTAAGTATTGTTATTCTTGTTAAGGATACTTAGGGCCAGATGTATCAAGATTCCAGTTTGTGATTCTCAAATAGCGATTTTTAAGAAATTGCTATTTCTGAGTCAGGAAATGGTATGTATTAATATTGCGAGTCGGTATTAGCGATTTCTTAAAAATCACAAACGCAATTTGCGAGGTCCAAATACCGAATCGCAAAAATAAATAGGGATTCAGTATCTGAAAATCGCAAATTGCGAAAATGGCAAACCGGAACAGCCTGATGACATCAGAACCAGGAAGTGAGTCAGCCCATGCTGTTTCCAGGAGCCACACCAACAGGAGCAGGCAGAGAGACACAGCCCAGCATCAGGGAGCCAGATATCTGAACCTGCCAGACCCAAACTGCAAGATGGCCAATGATGGGAAGGAGAAGGACAAGGGAGACAGGAAGTGCAAGCTGAAATTCAGTGAGCAGGAACTGGAGGTGCTCACTGAATAGGTTGTCGTGAACCATGACAAACTGTTTGGAAAGAACTCACTTCAGGTGCCAGAGAGTGAGAAAAAAAAACTGTGGCTGGAAATCCAAACAAAGATATGCGCAGTGGGCATTGCGCAGCGCTCAGTGGAGGAGATATGCAAGAGATGGTACAACTTGCATTCTTGTGCCAAGGAAAGGGTAGCCAGCAGGCTGATGGAGGCAAGGAGCATCGGAGGAGGACCACCCACCCAGTCACTGTCTGCACCACTGGAGGACATGGTGGAGTCCCTGAAGCTGTCAGTGGGGTCACTGACATTGACACCTCAGACACACCCAGCACCGGCAAAGGTAAGGCCAGTAATGATGTGTATCCCCATATGTGCATGTACAAATGCCCCTTAGAAAATAGCCAATAGTGCAATGCATTGTGATAAATAGTCCGTGCCACATCTTACATATGACACAACTATGCCTTATGGGAGAGGTAGTCCACAACCCTAACCTGCAAATACCACATAGATAGCAAGTAAGTGTACAGCCACACAGAGGTACAACACACACAACTCACAGTGATACGATGTCAGTGTACATTTATTACTATTGTGCAACATTTTGTGATACATTCATAAATTACATGCTGCCCATTGTCGTTGCAGATGTCTCAGGCCCTGCTGCAGCAGAATGTGGAAATGTGGGGGATGTCGAAACACAGGCACAGTCTGACTCAAACACCAGTGGGTCTTTTAGTATTCCACCAACTAGACGCAGGGCAAGGGTGTTACCTCCCCCAGAGTATAACCTTGACTCTGACGAAATACCGGATGAATTCCCTACACCACCCCCAGAAGCTACATCCACAGGAATACAGCAGTCCCTGGCCCAGCGTCAGTCAACTCCCCTCAGGAGGCATCACGATGCAGGCAGACAGTGCACAGATGAAGGAGAGGGCCCATCAATCTTTGGCGGCCTTGAAGCTTCCATGCTGAAAATGCAGCGCCTGCAATGCAAACACATGAGGTTAATGCACAGGCAGTTGGTGTCAATTGATCATAACATGGGGCAATGCACAGGCAGTTTGAGTCTCACAATGACATTCTGGGAGTACTGCACAAGCAGTTGGAGGCTCACATTGACAATATGGGTGTACTGCACAAGCAGTTGCAGTCTCTGAATGAGGGACAGCAACAAGCAGCAGAAAACACACAGTAGTTGACAAACACCATTAGGGAACTCTGCACTGAGATTAAGCAGGAGCGTGTCAGCCACTGCAGGCGCAATCACCAATTCATGGGAAGGTTTAATGGGTTCTGCAGATCCGTCAATCGGCTCGCTAGTTCAACTGCCTTGATATCACGGCGTTCTGTGGCTGTACAGGTGGAGATGGCACATTGCAGTCGGGACATTGCACAGGGATTGGTGCAAATAACCAACCTTCTGGATGCAATGCAGACAACACGTAGTGCTACAACTAGCGAACTGGGTGTTGGGGATAGTGAGGAGTCCTCTAGCCTCAGCAGTCTTACAGCCCCTGTGATAGATCCTAGGCTTCGCAGTGCCAGACACAGTACTGCCTGTGAACCCGCTACAAGAGGTACCAGCGAGGGCACTGAGCACACAAGTGGAGTGCGTGGATGTAATAAGTGATGTTGAGGGCTACAGGGGACTACCTTAACATGTAGCAATACAGTTATACTATGATGCTAATAGTGTGACACTGTTAATCGTTCATGTCTGCCTATAGTGCAGAGCTATGGCCTATTGATACATATGTTACCTGACATCAAGGTAATAAAGATGCAAACTATGAAAATACATATTATTGAAGTGGAGTTGTCATTACTTACATCAGAAATGGTTGCGCATGATGGCAGCACGTCTTTGCCTGTCTTCTGCTGCACTGCTCCTGTCTGCTGGTTGAAAGGGTGGTAAGGGATCATCATCCTCATCTGAGTCCGGCGCCAAGATGTCCACTGGTATGCCCCTGGTGGTTGCTATGTTGTGCAATATAGCACATGTGGCCACAATTTTGCATGTCATCTCTGGGCTGTACTGTAGTGCCCCTCAACACTTATAGAGGCACCTGAAGAGTCTCTTCAGCAGCCCGAACATGCGCTCCACCACATTGCGGGATGCCCTGTGTGCAGCATTGTACCTCCTCTCTGCTGGAGTTGCAGGGCTCAGGTAGGGTGTCAGCATATAGGTGTGCACAGCATAGGCACTGTCTCCTGAATGCACAGAGAGTAAAATGAGTATGTGATATCTGATGTCAAACTTACATCAATACAACATTGTAAACTATCAAATTACCTAGTAGATATCCTTCACCAAACTCCCCAGCTAGCAGTCTTGTGTGAATCCCGCTGTGGCGAAAGATGTATGAGTCATGTGTGCTCCCTGGGTATCTGGCCACGAGATTGGTAATGATGTAGGAGGCATTGCATATCACCTGTATGTTCATAGAATGATGGTTCTTCAACGGTTACGATACACATACTCGGTGGCCGATGGTGGACAGATTGCCGCATGTGTCCCATCTATGGCACCTGTAACATGTGGGAACTGTGCTATCTGGTAGAAATTTATTTTAGTTTGTTGTCATTCCTGTGGGGTGTTGGGGAATCTTATGTACTGTAGTATTCTGCTCAGCATAGCATTGAGGAATGCATTGAAAAATCTAGAGAGGGCACTCTGATACCCCTCCAGCTGCTGCTATGACCCCTTGATAGCTCCCTGAGGCTAATAGGTGCAGGGAGCATAATACCTGCACATGGGTGGGTATGCTATTGGTCCTGTGTGTTGTGCGCTGCAGCATGGGTTGTAGCTCAGCTAACAGGTCAAGTATCATGGCTGAGCTTAACCTGTACTTCGCACACATTTCACCCTCAGTCTGGTCAAAAAGGGTTATGCACACTCTGAAAATGTGCTCCTGTCTCCTCCTCCCTCTCCTCAAACTTGCCAAGATCCTCATTTTCCTCGCCATCACGTAGAGTGCAGCCATTGTGGAAAAGAGGCTGAGTCATTCTAGGCCTCTTTATATAGGTTGCTCCTGGCTACCACCTGATTTCAATTTGTGGTAAATTGCATGTGCAAAAGGCCATTCTACGAGTATTCGCAATTCTCGCTTTTTTGATGCATCGCAATGCGAATCCGTTTTTGTGTGTCACAATCAGCGTATCACAAATAGCGCCCTGATTTTGTGGATCGCTATCTGCGATTCGCAAATCAATGACACAATTTGCGTTTCACAATTAGCGATTCGGTAATTCATATCGCTATTTGCGATATGCTGTTTGCGACACACAAAATCATGTCTCATTCGCAAAAAAATCGTTATTTTAGTGATTCCTTATTTTCGCACTGCGAATGCCTTTCATACATCGCAAAAGGCATTTTTGCAATCGCAAACGGCCATTCGCACCGTTTGCGAATGCAAAAAGGCTTGCTACATCTGGCCCTTAATTTATTATCATCCCTGTAAAGATGAAAAGATAAAAAGCGGTCATTGCTATGTTCAATTGCAAATCCGAGGATTGCATACCAATAGCTTAGTGGGTTAATGCATGAGCTTGCGATAAGTGACCACACATGTGTAGGAAAGTACCATCTTGCCTGGCATGTTACCCCCAATTTTACTGTATGTATGTTTGTTTTTGCCTATGTTTCACTGGGATCCTGCTAGTCAGTCCCCCATGCTCATAAAGTATGCCCTGTATGTGTTCCCTGTGTGGTGCATAACTGTATCACTGAGGCTCTGCTAACCAGAACGTCAGTGTTTATGCTCTCTCTGCTTTTAAATTTGTCACTGCAGGCTAGTGACTAATTTGACCAATTCTGATTGGCACACTGGAACACCCTTCTTAATTCCCTAGTATATAGTACCTAGGTACCCAGGGTATTGGTGTTCCAGGAGATCCCTATGGGCTGCAGCATTTCTTTTGCCATCCATAGGGAGCTCAGACAATTCTTACACAGGACTGCCACTGCAGCCTGAGTGAAATAACGTCCACGTTATTTCACAGCCATTTTTCACTGCACTTAAGTAACTTATAAGTCACCTATATGTCTAACCCTCACTTAGTGAAGGTTAGGTCCAAAGTTACTTAGTGTGTGGGCACCCTGGCACTAGCCAAGGTGCCCCCACATTGTTCAGGGCAAATTCCCCGGACTTTGTGAGTGCGGGGACACCATTACACGCATGCACTACATATGGGTCAATACTTATATGTAGCGTCACAATAGTAACTCCGAACATGGCCATGTGGGTCTCCTCTGCAGCTACTGCCTCTGCCAACCCCTCAGACAGGTTTCTTCTGCCCTGGTGCCTGGGCAGCCCAGTCCCAGGAAGGCAGAAGAAAGGATTTCCTCTGAGAGATGGTGTTACACCCTCTCCCTTTGGAAATAGGTGTGAAGGGGCTGGGAGGAGTAGCCTCTCCTGGCCTCTGTAAATGCTTTAAAGGGCACAGATGGTGCCCTCCTTGCACAAGCCAGTCCTCCCCGGTTCAGGGATCCCCCCAGCCCTGCTCTGGCACGAAACTGTACAAAGGAAATGGGAGTGACCACTACCCTGACCAGTACCTCCCAGGGGAGGTGCCCAGAGCTCCTCCAGTGTGTTCCAGACCTCTGCCATCTTGGATGCAGAGGTGTGAGGGCACAATGGACAGCTATGAGTGGCCAGTGCCAGCAGGTGACGTCAGAGATCCCTCCTGATAGGTGCTTATCTTTCTCTGTAGCCAATCCTCCTCTGTCGGCTATTTTGGGTCTCTCCTGTGGGTATCTCACCAGATAACAAATGCAAGAGCTCACCAGAGTTCCTCTGCTCTTCCCTCTTTGACTTCTGCCAGGGATAGACCGCTGACTGCTCCAGGATGCCTGCATAACCGCAACAAAGTAACAAGAAGACTACCAGCAACATTGTAGCGCCTCATCCTGCCGGCTTTCTCGACTGTTTCCTGGTGGTGCATGCTCTGAGGGCTGTCTGTCTTCACCCTGCACTGGAAGCCAAGAAGAAATCTCCCGTGGGTTGACGGAATCTTCCCCCTGCCAATGCAGGCACCAAACTTCTGCATCACCGGTCCTCTGGGTCCCATCTCATCCTAACGAGCAAGGTCCTTGGAACACAGGAGCTGGGCCCAAGTGTCTTCGACAATCCAGTGGCCCTTCTGTCCAAATTTGGTGGAGGTAGGTCCTTGCCTCTCCACGCCAGACAGTGATCCTGTGTACAGCGTGAACTGCAGCTGCTCGGGCTCTTGTGCACCTTTGCAAGACTTCCATTGTGCACAGCCTAGCCCAGGTCCCCAGCACTCTGTCCTGCATTGCCCAACTCGCTGAGTTGGAGTCCGGCGTCGTGGGACCCTCTTTTGTTGTTCTGAGATGACAGCCGTGCTCAGATTTTCTGAACACCTTTTCAGGTGCTTCTGCGCTGGTGCTCCCTGCTTTTGTGTGGGCTCTCTGTTTTGCTGAGCGTCCCCTCTGTCTCCTCCTCCAAGGGGCAACCTCCTGGTCCTTCCTGGGCCCTAGCAGCAGCCAAAATCCTCAACTGCGACTCTTGCAGCTAGCAAGGCTTGTTTGCAGTCTTTCTGCGTGGAAACAACTCTGCATCCTCCAGCACGCTGTGGGACATCTTCTGACCAAAGGGGAAGTTCTTGGCACCTTCCGTTGTTGCAGAATCTTTGGCTTCTTCCACCCGGAGGCAGCCCTCTTGCACCTTTATCCGGGGTTTAGTGGGCTCCTTCTCCCCACTGGACACTTGAGTGACTCTTGGACTGGTCCTCGTGTTCAGGAATCCGTCTTCAGTGTTTTGCAGTCAGTTGTTGTCCTTGCAGAATCCCCTATCTCGACTTTACTGTCTCTCTGGGGTAGTAGGGTAACTTTACTCCTCCTTTTGAGGGTCTTGGGGTATCTTGGACACCCTTAGTGTTTTCTTACACTCCCAGCGACCCTCTACACACTGCACTAGGCCTGGGGTCCATTTGTGGTTCGCATTCCACTTTTGGAGTATATGGTTTGTGTTGCCCCTAGGCCTATTTCTCCCTTTTGCATTCTATTGTGATTCTACATTGTTTGCACTACTTTTCTAACTGTTACTTACCTGATTTTGCTTTGTGTGTATATATCCTGTGTATATTACATACCTCCTAAGGGAGTATATCCTCTAAGATACGTTTGGCATATTGTCACTATAATAAAGTACCTTTATTTGTAGTAACTCTGAGTATTGTGTTTTCTTATTATATAGTGCTATATGATATACGTGGGATAGTAGGAGCTTTACATGTCTCCTAGTTCAGCCTAAGCTGCTCTCCTATAGCTACCTCTATCAGCCTAAGCTGCTGGAACACCTCTATTCTACTAATAAGGGATGACTGGACCTGGCACAAGGTGTAAGTACCACAAGGTACCCTCTATAAGCCAGGCCAGCCTCCTACAACACGTGTTTTGGAAAGCCACGACTGGCTACAGCATAAGCAGTGTGTTATATGATGAGCTTGAACCCATTGTTCACTCCATAGTTTATCGAAGCAGAGTTCTGGACCAGATCGAATAACTCTTCCAAGTGTCAGTCTTTTACTCCAAACAACAAAGCACACTCATTTTCAAATCACAGCATCTGAAAATAGTCAAACTTCTCCAAAACGTAGCAGACACCCCCACACCATGCAAGCAGCCTCTAATCAAAAGATGACACCTATGAATTAATGCACATGCAGAAATCACCAAGTCCATAGACAGATGTCTTCTAGGCGTCATGGAAGACTGTATCCTCTCATCATTGTATTGTATTGTAATAGTATTTATATAGCGCTTACTACCCCTGACGAGGTGTCAAAGCGCTTTTCGGTGAGTAGCACGCTACTCCGGAACCCAACAAGAATTAGTGATGGATTAGTATCTGGAAATATGAGTACAGTTTTAGTATTATTATGAATTAATTTGAGCCGCGGATATGAGAGTTTGTTAGTTAGATTGACTGGAGTAGTGGAGGGGTGGAGGAGAAAAGAATCCAGAAGTGTGACTTGGGAATATATGGTAATAGGATTTAGGCTTGGCATGAGTAAAGGAGGATGGAGGAGGGAAGAGTCTGTGGAAGGGGTTAGGGAGATCATAGTAGCAGGGTGAGATAAATGAGGGCGAATTTAGTAGGGTTGTTTAGGAGGTCATAGTAGTAAAGTGAGGTTTGGTGAGTTAGACGTGGAAGCGGAGGGAAGAGCTTAGGCAGAGTTATTTAGGAGATGAAAGTAGTAGAATGGATTTGGGATGAGTCAGAGTGGGAATGGAGGATAGATTGATAGAGACATGACATATGATGATGGGTAGGTTAGTGTGATATAAGATGAGAGCAGGGATTCATAGATATCAAGTATAACAACCCACCCAGGAGACATGCAATAACCCAAGCACATGCCAAGCACAGAACAACATACACATATACATATATATATATATATATATATATATATATATATATATATATATATATATACACACACACATACACACATGAATACACACACATATGCACACACATATGTACATACAATACATATTTAAAACCACGGGTAAATATACTTAGTTAAACAGGTTTGAAGAGTGTGTGTGTAGTTTATTGTTATGACATAGTAACAATACATATTTTCTAGAGAACTATACATAACTAGAAATATACACAAAATCAGAAAAAAATATTGATCAGCATAGGCATGTGCAGTCCATGGTTGTTTAAATATGGTGGTTATGAAGGAAAGAGCCAACTCTTGAGTAGTTTTCTGAAGACAAGAAAGTTATCTGTGGCTCTTATACAGGGAGTGCAGAATTATTAGGCAAGTTGTATTTTTGAGGATTAATTTTATTATTGAACAACAACCATGTTCTCAATGAACCCAAAAAACTCATTAATATCAAAGCTGAATATTTTTGGAAGTAGTTTTTAGTTTGTTTTTAGTTTTAGCTATGTTAGGGGGATATCTGTGTGTGCAGGTGACTATTACTGTGCATAATTATTAGGCAACTTAACAAAAAACAAATATATACCCATTTCAATTATTTATTATTACCAGTGAAACCAATATAACATCTCAACATTCACAAATATAAATTTCTGACATTCAAAAACAAAACAAAAACAAATCAGTGACCAATATAGCCACCTTTCTTTGCAAGGACACTCAAAAGCCTGCCATCCATGGATTCTGTCAGTGTTTTGATCTGTTCACCATCAACATTGCGTGCAGCAGCAACCACAGCCTCCCAGACACTGTTCAGAGAGGTGTACTGTTTTCCCTCCTTGTAAATCTCACATTTGATGATGGACCACAGGTTCTCAATGGGGTTCAGATCAGGTGAACAAGGAGGCCATGTCATTAGATTTCCTTCTTTTATACCCTTTCTTGCCAGCCACGCTGTGGAGTACTTGGACGCGTGTGATGGAGCATTGTCCTGCATGAAAATCATGTTTTTCTTGAAGGATGCAGACTTCTTCCTGTACCACTGCTTGAAGAAGGTGTCTTCCAGGAACTGGCAGTAGGACTGGGTGTTGAGCTTGACTCCATCCTCAACCCGAAAAGGCCCCACAAGCTCATCTTTGATGATACCAGCCCAAATCAGTACTCCACCTCCACCTTGCTGGCGTCTGAGTCGGACTGGAGCTCTCTGCCCTTTACCAATCCAGCCACGGGCCCATCCATCTGGCCCATCAAGACTCACTCTCATTTCATCAGTCCATAAAACCTTAGAAAAATCAGTCTTGAGATATTTCTTGGCCCAGTCTTGACGTTTCAGCTTGTGTGTCTTGTTCAGTGGTGGTCGTCTTTCAGCCTTTCTTACCTTGGCCATGTCTCTGAGAATTGCACACCTTGTGCTTTTGGGCACTCCAGTGATGTTGCAGCTCTGAAATATGGCCAAACTGGTGGCAAGTGGCATCGTGGCAGCTGCACGCTTGACTTTTCTCAGTTCATGGGCAGTTATTTTGCGCCTTGGTTTTTCCACACGCTTCTTGCGACCCTGTTGACTATTTTGAATGAAACGCTTGATTGTTCGATGATCACGCTTCAGAAGCTTTGCAATTTTAAGAGTGCTGCATTCCTCTGCAAGATATCTCACTATTTTTGACTTTTCTGAGCCTGTCAAGTCCTTCTTTTGACCCATTTTGCCAAAGGAAAGGAAGTTGCCTAATAATTATGCACACCTGATATAGGGTGTTGATGTCATTAGACCACAACCCTTCTCATTACAGAGATGCACATCACCTAATATGCTTAATTGGTAGTAGGCTTTCGAGCCTATACAGCTTGGAGTAAGACAACATGCATAAAGAGGATGATGTGGTCAAAATACTAATTTGCCTAATAATTCTGCACTCCCTGTAGTTGGGGGTAATGAATTCCTTAGTTTGGCTGCTTGAACAGAGAAGTATGTACCACCTATAGTCTTTTTCTTGTATGGTGGTGTTCTAAGGCAGGGCGCCAATCTTGAGTGGAGGTTTCTTTGCTGAAAGTAGTTGGTTATTTTGTTTCTGATAAAAAGCGGTCCTGTTCCATGTATAGCTTTGTGGGTTGTGCAAAGCAGCTTGAAAGTGCATCTTCTGGCAACGGGTAACCAGTGTAGTGCTCTCAAGGCAGGGGAGATGTGGGTTTGTGGCTTTACACGTAATAGTAGCCTGGCTGCGGAGTTATGAATACGTTGTACTTTTTTCACAATAGATAGAGATGATCCATGGTAGAGGCCATTGGCATAATCCAGTTTGGATAGTACAAGCGAGATAGTAGCTTGCACGTTGTGTGGAAATCCAAGGTGGGAGAAGATGCGTCGTAGAGTCTTCAAGGTGATGAAGCCTGTTCGTGCTTATTTGTCCACTTGGGCATTCATAGTTAACTTGGAGTCCTTGGTGATTCCAAGGTTTTTAACTTCCTTGGATAATTGAGGAGGTGATCCGAGATCGCCAGGCCAGGCGCCCAGTGGGTCATAACTTTTCCAGTCACCACACATAAATATTTCTGTTTTGGAGGTATTTTGTTTGAGATGGCTCCAGGTCATCCACTGGTCTACGGCTCTCAGGCAACTGAAGATTTCTGAGTTTTCAATGTTTTTGGGGCATTTTAATTTAAGTGGTATTTGTGTGTCATCTGCATAGATGTAGCATGTGAAATGAAAATCATTGATCAGTTCTGGTAATGGTATCATGTAGATGTTGAAAAGCAAAGGTGAGATGATTGATCCTTGGGGGAATCCCTGCTTTTGTGAGGTAGGGTTTGGACGAGAAGGGGGGCGAGTGGATGATATCAGATCTTTTTTGAAGATAGGAAGTAATCCAGTCGAGAGCAGTCCCTTGTATGCCGGCTTCATGGAGTCTTTGAATTAGGGTGTCATGGCCAACCGTATCAAAGGCAGCCGAGAGGTCCAAGAGAAGCAGTGCAGCAGTTTCTTGCTTGAATTTCAGTGCACTGGACACGGAGCACAAAACAATCGTTGGTAGAACTGCGCAGGTCTCTGATCTGGGACCTTTTTAGAAGGTAAAATCTACTGTTAGACATAGTGTCCACTAGAAAGAGTTTTATAAAAGATGCATAACTTATTCTTTTGCTAATTCTATCTGCAGATTCCTTACCTTTACATTAAATACCAAAGTGGTACCTCCCAAATCTGGTGGGTCTGTGGGGTGGGCCAAGAAGTACTGAGGGATTGATCAGACCAAATGTCCCTCCAAAGAGACCTAACTGCCAATGCCATAATGCTTTGTGAATGTGTGAACAGATGCACACGTCACTGCTTGATAGATACACAAGTCAGGCACTCCTCAAACAAATGTAGTAGTGACAGTCTTCACCCTGGTGAAGGGCTCTTGGACCTCTTAGGACTGCTTTTTGGGCAATGAATACAGGTTTTAGTTCAGAGGAGTAATCAATAATTCCTGCTCTGCACCACTTTCCCCTGATTTGTCCTCAAGAACCAAAGGAAAAGTGGATAGTCCTCTGGATGGTCTTTGGTATAAGTGATGTGAAAGCATAAAGCTGGGTTTGGGCTCCAACAAATGAAAAATCTTCTTTAGATGGGTGAGGTCGGGAAAAGAACTCTGGGAAAGTGATGGATTGCCAACAAGTAAAAGATTCAAAACATTTGACAAGAAAGGCACTAAAGTCCTCAGTACTAATTTGCCCAGGAAAATGGATGTGTAGGCCATTGCAGCGACAGGGAATAGAGTTCACAAGTTGAAGAGATTGCAATTAGGTAGACAGTATTTATAGTAAGCAGACGCAACAAGCATGTATTCATCGGTTACGTGGGAGTAAACATGACAAATCAAGTAAAGGTCCCACTGTGGCATCCCAAAAGTCTATAACTATAGTTGTCTTAACATGTTGACTTGGAACCCTTAGCAGATGTTGTTTTGTCACAAAGGGCATAAATTCATCTTTCATCCGAAATGAGTGAAAAAAACTGTTCATTTCCCCATGCGAAGAGGTGGACTGGACACATCCAGGTTTTGCCAGCAGAAGGGCACTAGAGATCCATCATTCCAGCAACCCTTGTAGAGAGAGGAGAGGCTCCATGATTCACAATCATAAATATACAACACAGTATACATTAACTGTTTTTATATAAATATGGAAACATACGATTACTATTGCAGTTCGTTATTTTTTGATAGGTTACTTTTTGAAGCTTTCTTTTCTTGTGAGTATTTTACTTTCTCCCAAACACTGCCTTTCATTAATGAATTAAATCATCGTTTCTGCATCTCTCCTATCATGCAGGTGGCAGTGGTCGTTATACTGTCTCTGTGGTTCACTGGTTTAGTGGGTAAGATGTAATTTCTGGGAAGTTGTCACCCTATTGGTAGCTAGGGTCTCCTTTGTGTTTAGCAGTTAGTGTAAGGTACTTGTGGGCTGGGAGTGGTGTCCAAGCAATGCTCTGTCCGGTTGAGGAACTCCATGGAATTCGGCTGAGTTTTTCGGTAACGCTTCGGAATTCCGAACTCCGCCCAGGCCTACTCCTAAATTAAGCCTTGTCGCTCTTTGCCAAGCTACCAAGGGTTGAGCTGGGATTAATTTATTGAGACCTAACTGGACCTAGTGGGGGTTAGTGGCCTATGGCGAAGTTTAGGTACTTACCTGCCCTTACCAAAGTCCACTTTCCAACATAGCACCAGAGAGGTGGTGGTCCCCAGGGGGCTCTGCGTGGCCCTGTTTTTTTTTTATATATAGCCCCGGAGGTGGTAGTCCCTGGGGTCTGTGGGGGAGGGGGGATTTGCGCAGCCCCCAGCTTTATTTTAATATTGTCGCCCCAGGGAGAGGATGGTCCTCAGACCCTGGGGGTGTCCACGCAGCCCCTTCTTTATTGTAATGTTGTGGTCGTCGGGGATGTAATTGTCCCCAGGGCTCAGGGGGTTCCGTGTGCCCTCCCCCTTACAATAATTTAATGTAGCCCTGTGGAGGTAGTGGTCCTGGGGCCTAGAGGGTCCAATTGCCCACCGTAACAATTGTTATTGTGTTGCCCCAGGAAGGTGGCGGTCCCTGGGACCTGGGGGCGGCCAGTGCAGCCCTCCTAAATATCTATTTAATGTTGCCTTGGGGAGGTGGTGGTCCCTGGGACCCAAAGAGCGTTTGTGTGGCCCCAATTTCTCGCATGATTTCTCCATTTTTTATGCACTTATCTTTGCAAGCTTTCCCAGCAACATTTTGCATTCTCTTTAACATATATATATATATATATATATATATATATATATATATCTCAATATATATATATATCTAAATCCAAGTGCCCGAAAATAGAGCTCAATCAGCCCAAAGGGGTGGTGCGAGAACCGTCACGAGCAAGCCGGTAATTAATGCAACACAAAAGAAAAAATAATACTCACACTCAGGATTCAAGGAAAAGCAAAAATCAGTTTAATCAAAACACAACGCGTTTCGGCTGACACAGCAGCCTTGGTCACGTGATAATTGTCACCAATAAACCACCATTAAATACCATCTCATAATAAACATAAAAATAAGACACTAGACATGTGATTAAAAAAAAACCACACAACACAACCTCTTTGCATATACTGACAATATACCAATATTGATAGTAAATCCAATTAATGCCACTAAGTATAATCTGATGTAATCATAATATTATAAATTGTTTTCAAAAAAGGAAAAAGACAAAAAAAAAACAGTGTTACATATATCAAAGTTAATATTTCCCTGGACACAATATAAGCAATATAGGGGGTCATTCTAAGACTTCCCCCTCCACAATACCGCTCTGCGGTCGAAAGACCGCTGAGGGTATTTTGGGATTTGCCCTGGGCTGGCGGGCGACCGCCAAAAGGCCGCCCGCCAGCCCAGGGCAAATCATCCTTCCCACGAGGACGCCGGCTCAGAATTGAGCCGGCGAAGTGGGAAGGTGCGACGGGTGCAGTGGCACCCGTCGCGTATTTCAGTGTCTGCATAGCAGACACTGAAATACAAAGTGGGGCCCTCTTATGGGGGCCCCTGCAGTGCCCATGCCATTGGCATGGGCACTGCAGGGGCCCCCAGGGGCCCCGCGGCACCCCCTACTGCCATCCTGTTCCTGGCGGGAGACCCACCAGGAACAGGATGGCGGTAGGGGGTGTCAGAATCCCTATGGCGGCGGAGCGCGCTCCGCCGCCATGGAGGATTCACAAGGGCAGCGGAAAACCGGCGGGAGACCGCCGGTTTTCCGCATCTGACCGCGGCCGAACCGCTGCGGTCAGAATGCCCTGCGGGGCACCGCCGGCCTGTCGGCGGTGCTCCCGCCGACCCTGGCCCCGGCAGTCTCTGACCGCCGGGGTCAGAATGACCCCCATAATATTTTTATGTCAAGCCCAAATAGAAATATAAACAGATAATAAATGTATACACTGTAAGTTGATGAGTCCACCTAAATAGCTACAAAATTAATTAAACATCACCATGATCTTTTTAAAAGGCCATAAAAGTATCTACATTACTATATTAAATATTCTTATCTGAAAGTCAGCAGAGCAGGTCACCCAACAATAACGTGAAATCTAGAGAGAATGAATGAATGAAGGTAAGCAAAATTCAGTAGTTTTCCATCCGACCCATTACATCTGAAAATAATATATACATAAATAAATAAATAAATAAATAGCTCGAAAACTAAATTGATAGCTAAATACTTAACCAACCATCACACAACTGCAGATCCAATCCATAATACAATAATGTATGTTATAAATTCCATAAGTTAACTCTATACGTGCTAAGAACTTACTATTTACACACTGATAAATCGTGACATATTCATTAAAAAAACATTTGTATAGTCTTGTCAGAATTCATAGTATCCTAATAATTGTCATACAGGTGAGTATTTAATTCTTCCCCCATATTCAAACCTATTGGAGTCTTGGTCTCTCACTCCAAGATATATATTGACTCTTTTTTCCCTGTCATTTGATCTTAGAATATCATGTAAACTCCTCCCTCTTCTATAGGTAATCTGTGGTCTTTTCTGTATTGTGCCCCCAATAACAGGGTCGCTTTTCAAGTAGTTCTCTTGTTTAGTAGTATTGTCAAAGAGAGTATCAGATCTTTTTATCCCCTTAGTTTTGTCATTTGCTTTCTTAATTTCCCATTTGGGATATCCCCGCTGTTTAAATCTCATAGCCATCTCCCTTTGTTCTGCTTCAAAAGCTTCATCAATACTACTGACTCTTTCAGCTCTTAATAATTCTCCATAGGGGATTCTCCATTTTAAATTATCTGGGTGACCACTCGCAGCATAAACTGGTACCTGCTGTATTCTTGCGAAACAGTTCAGTAGTAATATAATGTTCACTGATCTTCATCAAAATATCCAATAATTCAATCGAAGAGCTACTTATATTATAAGTCAAACAAATGTTCAGATCAATATTATTTAACTTATCCACAAAATGTATAGCCTCTTCTTCCGTCCCTTTCCAAATAATGAAAAGGTCATCAATATATCTTAGCCACAGAATTGCCTGGTTGGCTTCTGGGTATCGTTCTTCATCTTTAAAGATGGTCTCTTCCCACCAACCTAGAAAGAGGCAGGCAAAACTCAGAGCAAAACATGTACCCATTGCGGTCCCGAGGGTCTGTTGGTATAAGAGCCCGTTGAACAAGAAAAAGTTATTGGTTTAACAATATCTTATCATGTCTATAATCATATCGGTATGGGCCAAATATTTCAAGGATCTAGTACGTAAAAAATGTCTGCAGGCAGTAATGCTTTTATCATTATCAATAATAGTATATAGAGAGTTAACATCCAATGTCAACAACAAGAAATCATCTTCCCATATGATACCATCCAGTTTGCCTAAAAAGTCCTTGGTATCACGGACATATGAATGTAAGTTAACAACAAATTCTCTCAAAAAATTATCAACATATTTGGAGACGTTTTCAAGTGCACTGCCGCAAAAGAATACAATAGGTTGTCCCGGAGGATTGATTTCACTTTTATGGATTTTAGGAAGGATGTACAGTACAGGTAATTGATGGAAATCTCTTTTAAGAAAACAGTATTCTTCCCATACCAACAGACCTTTATCTTTCCATTCCATCAATAAGTGCCAAATTCCGGTAACACTATTAGTATATGCCTCTTTAGTGGTAACCTTATAAAATTGTGTATTATTAAGTTGATGTATAGCCTCCTCAATATATTTTTGTTTATCCATGAGTACTATATTTCTGCCCTTATCGGCGGGACAGACAACCAACTTTGTAATAAAAGATCTCTGCGATTGTGTCAAGTTCTGATTACATCTAGGTTTAAACCATGTTTTATGCCGAAATTGAATTAGATCCTTAACCACCATGTCATAAAATGTATCGATGTTATCATGATAGGAAAAAATTTTGATTTAGGTTTAAAACCAGTTGGAACCGATAAATCATATGTAATATTCAACTCATCAAGAATTTGATAAACATTATTAGTTGCACTGGAGTCTAGTTCATTTCTCTCTATTTCGTACAATGCTACGAAAGAGTCCACATCACTAATACTCAGCACATCCTGGTAATCAGCCATCTGGGAACTTCTATCCCCCACATCAGATGAATTTTTTAGTTTAAACCATTTTTTCAATTTCAGTTTCCTAATGAACTTATAAAAATCAATCCTTGTCTCAGCATAATTAAAACGTTCAGTGGGGCAAAACGAACGGCCTTAACATTATGTCAATTTATCACTCTAAGATAGAACAAAATTGGATAAATTTACAATTGTTTTATTCACCATGTTAATATCCATTATGTCTGTAAATTGGAGCTTCTTCTTGTTTTTCCCACTTGCCCCATAGTGACATCTGTTCTTGTTATGATTTCTAAGTCTTTCTCGCCTCTTCTGAATCCGCCCCGTCTTCCTCTTCGGCCCGATATCCTGCCTTTGTAATTTGAAGTTTGTCCCTGTTGGTTCTTGGAAATTTGCCTTCTGTGACGCAGCAGGCGATATTCTTCTAAAAAAGTCACTGGCTTGTTGGTAATTTCCTCAATAGATTTCTCACTTTCTGTAGAGCTGGGAGTATCAGACTCCCTTGTGCTTTCCACATCGCTTTCAAAAATAGATTGTCCTTCCTGTAATGGGTGATTGATCGAGGATGATTTATATAGGTGATCGAATTTTCTACTGAAAGTCAGGATCCTTCCACTCTCATAATCACCTATATCTCTGTGTAGTTTCTGTTGTTTTTTAGACTTAATATAATCCTCATATTTCTTCAATCTCAAATTCATAGCTTCCATAAATGTAGAAATTATTTCCTTTTCAGATCTTAGATCAAGATCATCTCTCATTTTCTTAAGTGTCCCCTATATTTATATTTATACGTCCATGAATAAATTTTTTGTTCACTAGGTGCTTCTCTCTTCTCATGTCCTGAGGAGGACCATTCTCGCCAGAGGAAGAAACGCATCAACACCTTTTCTCAAGGAGTTCTTGGAGTCAGAAATAAGTTTTATTAAATATATGTGACACGCACTGAATCACTGCGGACATGAATGTCCCTTTTTTTGCAGGTCACTGTGTAACTACCTCTCTTGTGACTGTACTCTTGAATAGGTCTTACAGCCACATTGAATGTAGTATTTTAGATTTAAGTCTGGTGGCTTTTCCTTCACATTTTATTGATGCAGCCAGCATCCTGGCATGTTACTTGTTCTGTGTAATGATGTGACATTTGTTATTTATTTCGTATGTAATGTGTATTTGCAATCTTACATGATTAAGGCCAACTTTAGCTGCTACTCAAAGCCTGAAATGGAAAAATAGAAGTGCAGGTACTCTGTACCAGAGTACCAGCTTATTACTGAGAAATACCAGTACTCTCCAATATAAAGTATTACATTTGTCTTGGGAAGTGCAGGTACTCTCCCTCTAAAAACTAAAAAGTGCTTGTACTCCGTACTGGACAGTACAGGCCCATTTAAAGCACTGGTGCTACTGTATTGAGGTGTAGGACATTGTGTGATACAAATACATTTAAAAAATGTCTTTGTCTGAAGCAATATAGGACATTTTCAGTGATGAATTCATGTCTTCACTGTTACAATAAGCAATTGCATATTTTCCCTACTATACACCACCTTTTATGGTTAGTTTTTCCTTCGGCTGTGCATGGTGTGGGATTTGGAGCTTGACTGGGTTGACCGCAGGGACTGGACACAGGCCATGTCCTGTGGCCAACCCAGGCCCACACGGCTGAAGAACGTGTGTGCAGCGGGGTTTGTATGGTTAAAGGGGTTGGCTGCAGGGCCTACCTTAAGGTAACTATACCTTGCACCCTCATCATGCACTGCTAATTACCCCAGATATTAAAGCACTCATGACATCTTTTATAACACCTATGATAATTTCACTGAAACATTTGCAGTAAAATTATTTATGAGATAACTGTGTATGGCAGGGGCACAAGTTATAGTTACCTTAGGGCACAAGTTATAGTTCCTTGTAATAACTCCATCTATAACAGCAGAATTTCTATGTTTCTTATGTTTAAAATCTGAACCTAGCTATAGCGGCCCAGTAACCTTTTGTTATATCTGTAGCCGCATGCTTAGAATTGGTGCGTGGAGGGAATGTAGAATGAGGTGAGGCGTGATGCAAGTGAACAGAGAGAGGCGATTTCTGTGGGAGGTGGAGGTCGGATGCTTTCTCTTCCGATTAACATGATTTCTCTACAATACCAATATTGGAAACTCTTACCTTACGCTCTGCTTCCAGTGTTTATTTAGCCACAGTTTCGGGCTTGCAACACTGGCGATGTGGGACTTTCCTACGCGTCTTTCAGGAGGCATCCCGACCCTGTGACCAGTAACTCGGCAGAAACAGTCTTCCTTTCTGATGTTAGACCGTAACTGTGAGTGTCCCCTTGCCCTTTTCCTACTTCAGAGGAAAATATTTTCTTTATTGGTGTTTTAATTCTCTCGGTCGTTACAGTGTTTTCCACTCGAGCGTCGTCATGTGCTTGAACTCCAGCCTCGAGCTCCCGGTTTCCAGGACAGCCCTCACACGGCTCTCACCTCAACGCGTCATATTCCTCAGTATCTCTACCATATACCAGTATGTCATCCCGGTACACACACACACCACATAATCCTTTCAACACACATTCCATCAATCTTTGAAATATAGAGGCAGCAGAAATTAGACCAAAGGGTAACCGAACAAATCTAAAAGTACCATAGGGTGTAATCAAAGCTGTATAGTTCCTACATGACTCATCTAATTCAATTTGATGATAAGCTGAAGTGAGGTCAATTGTAGGAAAAAACCTTAGCTCCTGAGACCATGGACAGCAATTTGAAAATATTGGGAAGAGGATACCTGTCAACCACAACACGCCTGTTGAGCTTGCGAAGATCCACACAAAGTCTAATCTTGTTATTGGCTTTTCTTGCAATAACAATGGGAGCCAACCACTCTGTGCCTTCTACTTCCTCTATTACCCCTTGGTCTTTTAATTTCGTTAACTCAGCTTGAAGATCATCCCTTACGGAGAAAGGTACACTCCGAACCTTACTGCAGAAAAGAAAGGAACCAGGAAGCAACTTAATCTTGTGGGCATATCCTCTCATACAACCTATTTTGTCACTGAAAATGTCTCCAAAGTGACGATAAAGAGCAGTCACCAAATCAGAATTCACATTTCTCACTTCTCCAACACAAAAAAGCTCTTTAAGAATTATAGGAGGAGAATTGTTAGGGTCAAGCATGACCCCCAAATCTTTTTGATGCCACCAACTAATTATACTGTCCCCTTTTATGGAAACATAGATTTTGCCTGAAGCAAAATGTTGACCATACTTGAGCAAGCCTAGAAAGTAACCATGCAACCCTATCGGTTCTCCACCATATGCGCATGGTCCGATTATCTGTACCTGATATCATGTTTTGGGGTAGGTGTGAAAACACTGGTTTGGAACCCAATTGGGTCAATAATCTCTTTGATTGTAGAGGTAGAGTGGTGATGGAAGATAGTTGGATGCAGAGGGAACAGGAGAAGAAGGTGAAGAGTAAAATAAATTTTGATAAGACACATGCTGTGAAGAAAACTGTGATTAAGGTTGATGATTGGGTTCTAATCAAGAATCCTCTCATGAAAAGCAAACTGTCTGGTCCTGTGAAGGTTGTGAAACTATTTACCAATGCCATGAAAACTGATGACAATAGGATTTGGAATTTGAATAGAGTTGTTAAGTATGGCGGTGATCACAATAACTTGTATAAAGATGATATGCACAGAAATGCTTTTGGTAATTCCTCGGAGAATCCAGAATTAAGGAGACCGAAAGATTTGGATGAAGTGTTGCCAAGGAGTTTCGGAGTGAGGAGATCGAACAGACCGTCAAGCTACTTTCGCATCTTAAGAACTATGACCTGTTGTAAAGAGTTTATGTTTTTTTGATTATTTGTTTTTTTTTACTCACATTGAGGGAGGGAGAGGTGTTGTATCCGTATCCACGTGCTTAGAATGGGAGCATGGAGGGAATGCAGAATGAGGTGGGGGCGTGATGCAAATGAAGGGCAAGAGACGGTTGCTGTGGGAGGTGGAGGTCGAGATGCTTTCTCTTCCGGCAAACATGATTTCTCCACAATAAATATTGGAAACTCTTACTTTACACTCTGCTTCTGGTGTTTATTTAGCCACAGTTTCAGGCTTGCAACACCTTTGTTTTTTCAGTGAATGTCTACATTTTTAAAATTCTATTTCCAAACTATATCCCACTTATTCATTCATTAATTCATTCATTCACGGAAATCATGTATAATTGGATCGTAACACACTCTTTCTGAACTAATCAGGACAGTACATTTCATTTGTTTTAATTAATGACCCTTTTTCTAAGTACCTGGATGCCCACATGTTTTACTGCCCTATGTGTAGTTTTGAGCTATCTGGGGTGGCGGAGAGAGTATGTGTGTGGTTGTGGGTGTGGTAAGAGGAAAGAGAGTGGGGGCAATGGTGTAAGAGACAGGGAAAAAGAATCAGATAGAAAGAGGGTAGAGGAAGAGAGAAAGGGGGACCAAGGCAGAGAAAAAGACTTAGAGAGAGAGAGATGCTTGAGTCCTACATTTGCTGCATCTGTTCTTATGCACAGCTGGAGCATATGCCTGCATCTCTCACACTCTTAGGTACCTGTCAGACATTGGCTTAACTGGCATTTTGCCAGCATGAAATATGTCCTCCACTTCTGCAGGCAAATGTTTGTTTTCTGAAAATGCAGACACCTAAGTAACTCATTAGCCACAAAAACAGATTGCAATGAAAAGGCCTAAGCTGTGTTGCCGTGCCCTCTCGAATTAAATGAAGTGGATGGAATCTGATGACAGTGGTCAAGCAGCTCTCCTGCTCTAAAATGGATGGATGCATGCAAGGGAAACCACAGGAGTTCCACTGCCATATACTTTATCCTGACTTTTTCAATAAATAGGCATGGAACCAGCCCCGCCTTTCCTCTCTTCTCACTCTTCTGAAGCCAGCAGAGCCTCCTCCATCCCCCAGCCGATGAATCATCCCTGATGGGGTAACCGCAGTGTCAGAATGTGAAGATGGAAGGCAAACGACAAGGCT
Organism: Pleurodeles waltl; assembly: GCF_031143425.1. Lineage (NCBI taxonomy): Eukaryota > Metazoa > Chordata > Amphibia > Caudata > Salamandridae > Pleurodeles > Pleurodeles waltl. The sequence continues at coordinate 350,289,276 of NC_090445.1, read as the reverse complement.
GTGGGGGACTTGCTAAGACATACGTAACTAACCGGTAGTAATTAATTTTTTTCTCAAGGACTAAATATAATTTCTGACCATCCCATTATTTCTGTTCCCACATTAAAAAAGCATTTACAATGCAATGGGTCTTGCATTTATTCAAGTTAAAGCTATTAATGTTGTGAACTCCTAACCGGACTTTACTTGCCTCATAAACTGAAAAGTAAAACAGTTTCATATAAGCGAGCAATGGCTGACTTGAGCGCAAAGCAAACACACAAAAGGAAACAGAAGTTCGCTTGCAGTGAAACTTAAGGGCAAAAGTGCAAATATCCATGTAACAGGGTCGATGTCATGCAAATCTCTTGACTACTGCCAGGGGCGATCTCGCTCTCTAAGAAAGAAAAAGAAAGAGAAGTCCAAAAACCATACAGAAAACATGGAGCCTCATATGTTTTTAGTAATTGTCTGGTGCGCTCGAGGTGGGCTAAACACCGGAAAAGGCATGACGTATGCATGTCTTTCACTAATTAAATTAAGCCAATTTTAAAAGGCAAGCCCATGAACCAACCAAACTGACATGGGTGTGGTTAAAAGCCCGTAGAGAGATTACACCAGGGACGGAGCGCTTTGCGCTTGACCCTAAAAATGGACAGCTGCGAAGGGACTCGCAGAAGTGCTTCTGGCCTGCTAATAGTTCAGTGCTGCACTGACAGAGGAGGGAGGAGGGTGATCTCAGGAGAGAGAGAAACTGTGGGAAGTGGGCAGCTGAGACAGAGACAGATAGAGAGGGAGATCAACACTCGACCACGGGACAGGGAGAGGTGGAGGGCTGCTGATCCCTGGACGGAGAGAGACTGGTGTGAACAAGTTGCACATAGTTTTGTGCACAGACACTTCTAGCCCTCTCTCCAGGAAAACCTCTTCCTGCCCCGGAGGCAAGGGAACAAGGTAAATAACACCGCCTTTGAATGGCCTCGTGGAGAGCAGAGGCGCAACCTAGTCTCTCCACAGGATCCTTTGTAATGACGGAAGCATCAGGAGGACAGGATTGGTGGTCGGGGGAGCAGAGGAGGGTTCAGGGTGGGGGTATATTTAGGAAGTGAGGGGAGGGGTAGGCTTCTTTCATGCGGATTGCTGGAGCACAGCTGGAAGTTTGGCCATCCATGCACCCTGCATGGTTTGAGCATTTTGGTGCATGGTATTAGAGTGGTTTTTTTTTGTGTAGGTTTTGTCTGTTGTAGGGCAGGTTGGATGAGGCAGGCAGTAGCTAGGGGTGGTGGGAGAATCAGATGCAGGCCTGTCCACCCTTCCAGGGGGAAGAAGGAAGAAGCAGGTGAAGGGTGACAGTATTTGGGATGCCCAGTGTGTGCAAGTTATAGTGACCTTAGGGCGTGAGTTATATTTACTTAAAAGAACTATAACTGCTGAATTTCTATGATTTTATGCGAGTAAATTCAGAACCTAACTATGACGTCCCTATAACCTTTGTTTTTTTCAGTTAATTTTTTAGTTTTTTTAAATATTTAGTAATTGTCATTACTATATGTAATCCAACCACTGCCGTGCACACCTGCTGCCATGCACAGCCGCGGTTGGCCACAGGGCCTGGCTTGCAGCCACTCCCTGCAGCCAACCCCTCTATTCACCCAACCCTATACTGTGCATGGCCCTTTAGGCATGCATGGAAGAAGTTGGCTGCAGACTCTCTGAGCATGAGGATAGGTGTGAGCAGCTGTATCTGGGGGGGTGAGAGTGGCTATCAGAGTGTCTGCCTGTGTGTGAGAGTGTGTACATCAGTGTTTTAGTGGGTGCATCAGTATGTGTGCGGGTCAGTGAGTGGGTGCATGAGGGTGTCAGTCGGTCTGCGAGTGGGTGTGTGAGAGTCTGAGTGGGTCTGTGAGGTGGTGCATAACTGAGTGGGGCTCTGAGTATGTGCATGAGTGTCTGAGTGGGTCTGTATGAAGGTGCGTAAGTGTCTGAATGGGTGTGTGAGTGGGAGAAATTGATTAAAGGTGAGACAGAAAGAGAGAAAGAAAGTGAGAGAGAGGGACAGTTTGTTTAGGCTTTGATGTCTGATATACTTAGAATGAGATAGTTGTGTACAATATCAAATAAAAAAAGAATCTGTCATTTCACAAAAATATTATAATTTATACTTTATTTTAAAAAAAAAAAAAAAGAAAAGGGAACAAGTCCAGCTGGACCTGAACTCTTAATGCTCAATGTAAAAGTCTGATACCTTCACACTCCAATTTTTTTTAGCCCTTTATGGACTATCTTGGACTTCAAGGGAGCCCTCAAGGGCTCTCCCGCGGTCCCTACATATTTATTTAACATGTCGGCCATATTTAAGAGGTGGTCCACCTTCGAAAGAATCATATAAACTCATATGGACCTGTATATATATATATATATAGTTTGAAAGGGGCACAAGCAATACATAATGTTATATTTCTATTTTAACGATTCTTTGCACACATAATCCCACAGAAAAGTAAAATTAATAAATAATACTCATCTAATATGAAGAGTGTGCTCCAACAGTACCAATAGTTCCTTGCACTTCCAACACATGTCCATATTTTCTGTCCTAGATTTTGGGCATACTTGGTCGATGATAATAGCTCTTTTGCATTGCCACTTTTTCTGTGTACCTGTAACAAAACATAAAAAATATAAAAAAAGCTAACAAACATAAATAAAAGTGCACCAGCTATGATAGTAATCAATTTCCATCCCTGTGTAGTTCACAGTAAAACATACTCCCCTATCAGTCTAAGTAGAACTAAGGTGGACAAAAAGTTCCTCATCCTGATTAAATCCATCTGGGACACAAGTAGAATATTTAATAATTAATTTTGTTTCTAATTGTCTCAATTGAAGTTCTCTATCGCCCCCTCTTATATTAACTGGAACATTATCCAATACACAAAATCTCAATAGGTCCCTATTTTTTTGATGAACTAAAGCAAAATGTCTGGCAACTGGATATGTTATATCTTCATCAGTTATTGCTCTCATGTGTTCCAAAATTCTCTTTCTCGCTTTATAAATAGTACTACCAATGTAATACTTATTACATGGGCAGCTAAGGGCATAGACACAAAATTCAGTAATACAGTTGAAATGCTTTTTAATGATAAAAGGGCTTGCATCTCTTGATAGCTTGACTTTACTACAATTAGTACTACCCCTGCAAGCTTTACACTTGCCACATATGAAAAATCCCTGAATATTAGGTCTTCTTATCCCCTCTGATGATTGAATTAGGCTTTTACATAAACGGTCTTTTAGGGATATACATCTTCTAAAAGTCACTTGAGGATGTTGACCAATTACATCTGCTAGGTGTTCATCACTTTTGAGAATATCCCAATATTTCAATAAAATACGTTTCATTTCCCATGCTTGAGTGTTAAATGTAGTGATAAACCTAATTATCTGAGGATCATCCTCATTAGGGCATTTTTGAGATATCAATAATTTTTCTCGATCTAATGAGAGTACTTTCTTACATGTGTTCTCAATTAATTCAATAGAGTATCCTCTTTCTAGGAATTTCTTTTTCATTATTTACATCTCAACCCTAAAATCACTATCTTCACTGCAATTTATTCTAGCTCTTAAAAGTTCACCATAAGGGATGCTATAAATCAGATTTTTAGGATGGCAGCTAATCACATGCAGGAGACTATTCCCTGCTGTTTTCTTGCGAAACACGACAGTAGTAAGTTTAGATCTTTTAACTTGCACTTTTATATCCAGAAATTCAATTTCTGATTGATGTATGTGTGAGGTCAGCTTTAAATGTATCTGTTTTTTATTTAATTGATTCACAAATTGTACCACCTGCTCCTCACTACCCTTCGAAATGTAGAAAATGTTATCAATATATCTTACCCATAATGTTACATGCTCATCAAACATCTGCATATTGTACACAACTTGCTCTCCCACCAGCCCAGAAAAAAGACCTGCATAGCTTGGAGCAAAGCAAGTACCCATTGCTGTCCCTTGCAATTGTCGATACACTTGATGATTACAAATGAAAAAGTTATTGGTTATGCATGTTTGCATCATCTGTAATAACATTTCAGTATGCTGTAAATAAGACAGCGATCTTGCTCTCAAGAAATGTTTGCAATCAAAAATGCCTAGTTCATGAGAAATTCAAGTATAAAGACTCTCAACATCCAATGTTAATAATAGAAATTGCTCATCCCAAGGAACCTAATGAATTATTTTCAAAAAGACCCATGTATCCTTAATACGAGATGGTAATACTTCCACAAAGGGTCTAAGAAAAAAGTCAATATATTTAGATGTATTCTCCAGCATACTGCCTCTGGAGGAGACAATTGGTCCGCCTGGAGGGTTACTGGAATCTTTATGTAATTTTGGTAACAGGTATAGTACTGGTAATTTCGGATGGGAACATTTTAAGAATAAAAATTCCTCCTTCACAATACTTTTTTCACTCACCCAATCATTTAGTTTATCCACATACTTATTATTGGATTCAAAATATTGTTGTTTGCTTGTTTTCCCATATTGTCTATTATCTTTGAGTTGTCTCTGACCTTCCTCCGAGTACTTAATTGTAGGCCAGATTACTACATTTCCACCTTTGTCAGAGGGTTTAATAACTATATCTACATTATTATTTAACTCCCGGATGGCATGTAGTTGTTCAGAATTCAAATTGTAATGGCCACATTTTCCATTCTTTTTCCTATTTAATTTCTTAAACTTATTGATGACACATTTTTCAAAAACATCAATTGAAGCAGAATTCACTTGAGGATTAAAGGTAGATTCAGGTTTAAATCTATTGCCAATAGCACAATCTAGATTCATTAAAAAAACCTTCCCTTTCCAGACTAGTTTTGGGATCATTTTCCCAATCTCTATCACCCATTAACTGTCCCATTGTTTGAAATGTCTCAATATCTGACATTTGCAAAGTAGACGGAATTGCCTTTTCCACTCCCACTCGATGATCTCCTGGGACCTTAGTTACAAACCAAAATTATTAATCTTGAACTTCCTAGTGAAATGGAACAAATAAATTCTACTTGACGTGTAACTAAAGGATGCTGTTGGGCAAAATGAAAAGCCTAAGGACAATACTTTTTCTTGGATCTTAGACAACGGAACATCTGATAAATTTACCACAGTTTCTTTTCTGGGTTCATAACAGTTTGACCCCTGGTACGTATTCCCCATATGGGCCCAGAAAAATGGGGGATCAAAAAAGTTGCATTTCCTACGTTAATTCCCATACCACCTTTAGACACGACTACAGTCATATCCACTGGACGGAATTACACCAAATTTGGTATAAAGCTAGCATTCTGTATGCAGATCATGCTTTTGCTTATTTGCTGTAGATCCATTCAGTAATTCTTTAGATATTAAAGGAAAAATGAATTTGTATATCTAGGGCTGCAGATCCTTGTTCATGAATAATGAAAAGCTTGTGCAGGAAAATGCACAACTCTGATTGGCTGCCAACACGTCAACCAGGAAGTGTTGGCAGACATCTTGGAACTCGGCTTCAGCCAAGTCCCACCAAAAAAATGCAAAACAAAAAGGAAAAGGAGCCAGGGTAGGGGCACCCTGACCACTTAACTCTGGCTCTGGGGTTCCAGAGAGTCCCCGCTAGGGCAAAAAAGCACTCTTTGAAAAGAAATTGCACCACAAATTTGCAACATTGTCGGGAATGCCCGGTAAATTGTTTTTTTTTATAGTGTGGTCTCCCTCATTTGTTTGATTAAAGCCCCAAGGTTGGCCAGGTCCCAGGGCCATGTTTAAACTCAACTAGGGTACGCACAGGCCCCCCTCCTCGGCTTATATTTGCCCCAGACACAGCCACCTCATCGGGGCTTAAATGTTATTCTATGCAGGGGGACCGCCACCTGCCCAGGTGTAGGAAATTTCCTTTTTGCCCTGGTCACTCCCAAACGGTTTGGACAGATACTGGTGATTACTGACTCTTGGCTGTTCCCTCAGTACTGCTTACCAGTCCCAGGGACATTGCTCTGGGTAGAGTGGATATGCAAATTAGGCTAATTATAATTGGCAGTATCAACCTACCTATAAGTCCTTAGTATACTGTAGGGCATGTAAGTTTAGGGACCCCAGCATAGGTACTGCACCGTAGGTGCACTGCTGAGGTGTCCAGTGTCATTTTAAAGTCAGGCATGCCTTGCTGGCTGCTTTTAAAATAAAGTTACATGCAAATTTGAATTAAAAGTACTTAAACTACTTTATTTTTACATATATGTCACCCCTAAGGTGTGTCCTGAGTGTCCCTAGGGCTGGGTGCTATGTAACCATAAACAGGGACCTTCTAAAAATTGTTTTATAAACCCTGGTGAGGAAAAATAGCCAAATTTGTTTATCCCTCACTGTAGTGAATGGTCTCCATAGGCTTAGCCCTGGTCTGGTGCAACCAGATGAGCAGATTGGTGCTTTTAGTTTCTATGCACTTGAAAACATGAATTCTTTCAAAATTCATATCTCCGGTTCCCCTTACGCAATTTCATTCATTTTGGTGTCAAATTAAAGATCACAATATGTCTTATTTTTACAAATTGGTTTGGGATTTTTTAACTGCTTCCTGTGTTTTATTTTATTACTGTTTTGTGATATTTGAATGCTTTACATACGTTGGCCCTCATTACAACCCTGGCGGTTGGTGATAAAGTGGCAGTAATACCATGACCATGGCGGAAAGAGCTCAGACAGACAGCAACTTTACCATACCGATCGCCATGGCGGAATCAACAGGCACCACAGAGGTAGCCGCCTACAGCCAGGTGGAAGACAATGTTCCGCACACTGTATTAAGACACAGGAAACCGCCACCCTTTCTGGGGCGGTACCAACAACATCAAAAGCTTGGTGGAAACAATGCACAGAAGAGAAACCACTCACCTGTGGAGACTCAGGGAAGAACCACGCCGCCATGGAGCCTGAACTGCATATATTCCCAATGCTTTTCTACGTCCTGCTCCACCACGAACACCAACGATGGCGAAGACGACCACGGTGCGTACAGCCGCCTAGCACACGGGGGAAGAGAGTGACACACACAGGCAACACGCAACACCCCCAACATGATACACACAAGCAGATACAGCAATAAAACATGTTTACCCCGTACCCCTCTGGAATAATGCAAGGACAACACGAATAGATGAAAGTGAGTGTAATAAGATAAATACAGTAGTAATACCTGCATCCAATCTAAAAGAATATACATATTTACAGATCAAGGGACACTGCACAGTCCTCAATGTTCGTGGGCCACAGGACCACATTACAAAGTCCAAGGCCCCACTTGACTCCTGCAACAACACGGAGAGAACACTGCAGGGGCATCAGTTTGAAAATAGGCAGGCACCTCAGGGGGACGGGGAACAGGGGGTCACCTCAACTGGGAGATGGAACAACCACTGGTCCTGGAGGGGGCAACATACTCTGTGCGCTGTCCTGGGGAGTGCAAGACCACAGTCTCTCAAGTGGGTGATTTGCCCACATACTCTAGAGGGGGCAACATGCCCTGTGCTTGGTCCTGGGAAGTGCAAGGCCACAGTCTCAAAAGTTGGTGGCTTACCCACTGGTTCAGGAGGGGGCATCGTGCCGTGTGATCTTCTTCCTGGAGAGGATGGGGTGAGTGGGTTGCTTACCCACTGGTTCTGGAGGGGGCATCATGCCCTGTGATGCAGGTCTAGGGGAGTGCAAGGACATAGGGGGTGATTCTGACATTGACGGGCGGCGGAGGCCGCCCGCCAATGTACCCCCGTCAAAATACCGCTCCGCGGTCACAAGACCGCTGAGGGTATTTTGAGATTTGCCCTGGGCTGGCGGGCGGCCGCCAAAAGGCTGCCCGCCAGCCCAGGGCAAATCTACCTTCCCACGAGGACGCCGGCTCTGAATGGAGCTGGAGTAGTGGGAAGGTGCGACGGGTGCTGTTGCACCCGTCGCGTATTTCAGTGTCTGCAAAGCAGACACTGAAATACCTTGCGGGGCCCTCTTACGGGGGCCCCTGCAGTGCCCATGCCATTGGCATGGGCACTGCAGGGGCCCCCAGGGGCCCCGCGGCACCCCCTACCGCCATCCTGTTCCTGGCGGGAGACCCGCCAGGAACAGGATGGCGGTAGGGGGTGGCAGAATCCCCATGGCGGCGGAGCGCGCTCCGCCGCCATGGAGGATTCCCCCGAGCAGCGGAAAGTCGGCGGGGGACCGCCAACTTTCCGCTTCTGACCGCGGCTGAACCGCCGCGGTCAGAATGCTCGTGGGAGCACCGCCAGCCTGTTGGCGGTGCTCCTGTGGTCGGTGGCCCTGGCGGCCACCGGCCGCCTGGGTCAGAATGACCCCCATAGTCTCTCAGGCGGGTGTCAAAAACACAGGATTTGCAGGGGCAGGCCGCACAACAGCCCATGGACGCAGGACTACACACTGTCAGCCGGCGGTGACAGCTGCTCAGTGGTGGTGATGTTGATGTTGCCGCTGGTGGTGGGGGGAAGCTTCAGCCCATCCCCTGAAGCCTCAGATGGTTGCCCACTGGTGCTACGGCTGCTGGTGGTGGTGCTGCTGCTGCTGCAGATGGTGGTACTGGTGGTGGTGCTGCTGCTGGTGGGGGGAAGCACCTGCCCATCCCCTGCAGCCTCGGACAGCTGCCTACTGGCGCTGCTGCTGGTGGTGCTGGTGGTGGTGCTGCTGCTGCTGGTGGAGATGGGAAACTCCTGCCCATCCCCTGCAGCCTTGGACGGCTAGCCAATGGTGGTGGTGGTGGTGGTGCTGCTGCTGGTGGTTGTGGGGGGGAAGCTCCTGCCCATCCCCTGCAGCCTCAGAAGGCTGCCCAATGATGGTGGTGGTGGTGCTGCTGCTGCTACTGGTGTTTGTGGGGGAAGCTCCTGCCCATCCCCTGCAGCCTCTGATGGCTGCCCCATGGTGGTGGTGGAGGTGCTGCTGCTGGTGCTGGTGGTGGTGGGGGGAGGCTCCAGCCCATCACCTGCAGCCTCGGACAGCTGCACCACTATGGTTGGTGGTGGGGGCTCTGACTGAGTCCCAGTACCAGGCCCCTTGTCCTTTCTGCCTGCGGGTGCAGGCCCCTTGCTCTTCCTGGCAGCAGCTGTGGATGGCTCCTTGCTCTTCTTGGCAGCAGCTGGGGATGGCTCCTTGCTTCTCTTAGCAGCAGTTGGGGATGGCTCTTTGCTCTTCTTGGCAGCAGCTGGGGGAGGCACCTTGACCTTCACGGTAGCAGCTGGGGGTCGCACCGTGACCTTCCTAGCAGCACTTGGGGCAGGCATTCTTTCCATGCGGCTGCCTGGGTCCCGGGATCCTTTCCCACCACGAGTTGCTGTTTACACTACTGGACCCTTGGGCTGGGTGGCTGAGGTGCTTGCCTCGGTTTTACACACCCTGACCAGACGTAAAGGACGGGGGGATGGGTAGGGAAGAGGTCAATGGTGGAGAGGAAAAGCTGCTTAGGAACATTGGGGCGGGGAGAGGGAGAAAGTCTGGGAGTGGAGGAAGAGGTAGTGGTTGTAGGAGGTGTCTTTCTGCTGTGTTTGGGTGCAGGTGCATGGGCTGGATGCTGTTGTGAGGTGGATGCTGTTGGGTGTCTTAGTGCTTGCATTTGTGTACTTAGGGAGGAGGGGGCACAGACACAGTGGGAGAGGACACAGGGGCGTGTGCATGGCTGTTGGGGTAGTGACTACCAGTGAGGTGTGTGTTCTGATAGGTATGCTGGTGATGCAGGTAGTGGATGAGGATGTAGTGCGTGTAGACACAACTGGGAGGGAAGTGGAGGAGAGGGACACAGTGAAGGCAGTGGATGTTGGTATGTCAGCTTCTGGATGATGTTTGTGTGAGTGCCTGTGGGATGAAGTGTGGTGCCTTTGTTTGCCAGTGCCACTCTTTTGTGTTGTCCTGTGTGCATGTTTGTCTGCCTTTATGCTTGGTATAGGTTGGGGTTGACGGGAATGGGATTGGGTAGAGGAAGTTGAGGGGTGAGGGTGGCAACAGGGACAGTGGCTGCCATCAGAGAGGAGGCCAGAACCTAGATTCATCTCTGTTGGGCCACCAAGCCAGTGTGAATGCTCTCCAGAAATGCATTGATCTGTTGCATTTGGGCTGCCATCCCCTAGATGGCATTCACAATGTTTGACAGCCCAACAGAGATGGATCGCAGGAGGTCAATAGCCTCCTCACTCGGGGCAGCAGGGCTAGCTGGGGCAGGGCCTGAGGTGCCTGGGGCGAAGGAGATGCCCACCCTCCTGGGTGAGTAGGGACAGGCAACTCGCTGAGGGGCTGCTGGGAGGGCGGTGCTGGTACTGGGGTGGCAATGTACCTGTAGCTGGGGTGGGCAGAGAGGTGTCGGCCACCACCAGGGAGCTTCCATCGGAGGAGGTATCCGTATCCAAACTGTCCCCTCCAGTCTCCGCTGTGGTGCTCCCCTCGACCTCCGTCCCACTGGTGCCCTCAGCGTTGGTGGACTCTTCCTCCTGGGTCCTGTGAGATGCAGCTCCCTCCGTTGCCGGTGCCTCTGCTCCTCCGCCAGATGATGCTAATGCACAGAAGGACAGGATGACAAAGCAAAAAGGGGGGAAGAGACAAAGGATAAACTTGGTCAATGGCTGCTCCAACACCACAGTTGGCGTACACATCACCCTCACACTCAGGGAACAGCCCTACGCACTATATAATGCACTAACAGTAACAATGCTAGTCACCTGGGCATGGGGAGGGACACATACTGCCAACTGCAGCATACCTGGGACCCACACACCCCTGCCCTGTACTGGATGTCTACTAGCTAGGTTGGATCAGTTTCACATCAGAACCCTGCCCAACATGGGACCTACTCTGCAATGTCAGGCCTGGCCTAGGGGCACCCACACGCCCACATCCCCCACCTGGATACCACCCCACCAGGTGTAAGTAGTAATGATGGGCACTGTACTCACCCCCTTGTTGCTGCTGTGATACCCCCAAGTGCCCATCCAGCTCCGGATAGGCCACCACCAGTATGTGTGCCATCAGGGGGGTCAGGGTTCGATGGGTACCCCTTTCTCATTGGGAGGCCATCCCCAGCCGGGCCTCCGCCGTCTTCTGTGCCCAGCGTCTCAGGTCCTCCCACCGTTTCCGACAGTGGGTGCTCCACCTGCCATAGACCCACAGGGTCCGCACATCCTTGGCTATGGCACGCCATATACCCTTCTTTTGATGGGTGCTGACCTGCAGAAGAAATATACACAGAGAAAGGTATTAGTTAGACCGCCCTGCCTGTTACACTCTTGGCCCACCATAGCCCTCCCATCCCCTTATGCACAGACATGGCCCAGCAAACATGCTGCACACTGCCCAGGGCCCATCCATCTACCCCCCCACACGAGGCCTCCACATACACCACTCCATGCATTCCTGCTCCATGCATCGTGCTCACAGTGTGCTCACCTGTTGGTCTGGAGGCCCATACAGCAGTCTGTACTGGGGTAGGACCCCATCTAATAGTCTCTCCAACTCTGCAGAGGTGAAGGCAGGGGCCCTTTCCCGAGTCACACGGGCCATGGTAGGTTCCAGACACAGGTCACAGCAGCACATGAAGTGTAGGACCTCTCCTGTTAAAGGTCAGGTAGCAAGTGAGTGAACAGATAGAAAATGGCGGTGACGTCTATGGTGATGCATACCGTCACTGCAGGCGTACATCACCATTGACCACTTTACCCCACAGGGCCCAATAATAACCAATGAGGAGTTGCACGGCGGTTCCCGACCACCTCCTGCAACTGCGCACAACATCAGCAGAATTACCTCACTTCCACCTGTCCCTCCATACAGGACAGGCGTACTCCATTTCGGGGGGGGGGTAGGCCATGGTTCATAACTGCGTCACAGATCACAATTTTACATTCAGGACATATGCCACTGATACATTAAAAAATCACATCATGCATTGAACTGTAGTGGCTACAATGTACAGATTATGACCGGCTCCTCACTCTTTTGCCCCATAGATTGCAACCGCTGTGAATGAATAGGAGATGTAGACACCCCGCCGTGCACAGACCCTTGGTGGACTTGGCAACAATGAAGGACAGGCACATTATCCTCACCTACAGACTTGACAGGGCCACAATCACTGAGCCTGACCTGATATCTGCTATCCGTCACCCCACTGGGATCCCCCCTCTTGTGCAAGTGCTATCAGTGCTCCATTTCTTGGCAACTGGTTCTTTCCAAGTGACAGTGGGCTTGGAAGCAGGAATGTCACAGCCATTGTTCTCTATAGTGATGACCAGAGTTTTGGTTACCCTGATTAAACACATGTGCAGCTACATTGTTTTCCCCCCAAGTGGAGGATTTGGCCACACTGAAGGCTGACTTCTACGCAATGGGACATATTCCCAACATCATTGGGGCGATTGATGGAACACATATTGCATTTGTCCCACCCGGCTAAATTAACAAGTCTTCAGAAATCGAAAAAGTTTTCACTCGAATGTGCAGATGGTGTGTTTGGCGGACCAGTACATCTCCCATGTCAATGCTAAGTATCCAGGCTCGGTGCAAGATGCTTTTACCCTGAGGAATAGCAGCATCCCAAATGTGATAGCCCAACTACAGAGGCCCAGGGTGTGGCTAATAGGTGAGCCCTGGTTTCCACCCAGTGGATGTTGGTGTATGGGTATGGTGTGGGCCATAAGGATTAGTGTGTGGCTAACAGTTGTCCCGCAATATTTGCAGGTGACTCTGGTTATCCCAACCTCTCATGGATACTGATCCCTGTGAGGAATCCCAGGACAAGGGCAGAGGAACGTTACAATGAGGCACATGGGCAAACAAGAAGGATTATTGAACGTACCTTTGGCATCCTGTAGGCCAAGTTTCGGTGCCTCCATATAACAGGTGGATCCTTGTGCTACTCACCCAAGAAGGTCTGCCAGATAATAGTGGCATGCTGCATGTTGCATACCCTTGCCTTGAGACGCCATGTCTCTTTTTTGCAGGAGGAGGACACTGGAGATGGCCATGTGGCAGAAGTGGACTCTGTGGACAGTGAAGATGAGGAGGCAGAGGATGAGGATGAGGACTTCAGAACTGCAGTGATTCGACAATACTTCCAATGACAAACAAGTAAGACAGTGTAACTTCACATTTCATTGGCAGTTTTTTGTTTGACATTGTCACAGGCAGGCTGTGAATTCCCACTTCTATGCCCACTCACTGTACCCTTTGGCAACTCTTTTTGCAGATGTTGGTGCCCCACTATCGCTCCTGGTGTGTTCACTGCAACCAACTTCAGGTCTTTCCTATGTATACATTAATGTATAGTTCAATTGCAATGTTTAAACCTTGTTAAACGAATACATACTTAATTCATTTGACATACTTGTAGGAGGCTGGCCTGGCTTATAGTGGGTACCTTGTGGTACTTACACCTGGTGCCAGGTCCAGTTATCCCGTATTAGTAGAATAGAGTTGTTCTAGCAGCTTCGGCTGATAAAGGTAGCAATAGCAGAGCAGATTAGGCTGAACTAGGAGACATTAAAGCTCCTACTATACACGTATATCATACTGCACTATATCACCAGAAAACACAATACTGAGCGATACTAAAAATAAAGGTACTTTATTTTAGTGACAATATGCCAAAAGCATCTCAGAGGATATACTCCCTTAGGAGGTAAGTAATATACACAAATCATATGTACACAAACCAAAATCAGTTAAGTAACAGTTAGAAAAGTAGTGCAAACAATGTAGAATCACAATAGAATGCAATAGGGAGAAATAGGCCTAGGGACAACACAAACCATATACTTCAAAGTGGAATGCGAACCACAGATGGACCCCAGGCCTAGTGTAGTGTGTAGATGGGTCGCTGGGAGTGTAAGAATACACTAAGGGTGTCCAAGATACCCCACCCCAAGACCCTGAAAAGTAGGAGTAAAGTTACCCTACTAGCCCAGAAAGACAGTAAAGTTGAGATAGGAGATTCTGCAAAGACAACAACTGACTACAAAACACTGAAGTCGGATTCCTGGACCTGAGGACCTGTAAAAGAAGGGGACCAAGCAAGAGTCACGCAAGTGTCCAAGGGGGGCAGGAGCCCACTAAACCCCGGATGAAGGAGCAAAAGGGCTGCCTCTCAGTGGAAGAAGCTGAAGATTCTGCAACAACAGAAGGTGCCAGGAACTTCTCCTTTGATCAGAAAGTGTCCCACGGCGTGCTGGAGGATGCAGAGTTGTTTCAACACGGAAATACAGCAAACAAGCCTTGCTAGCTGCAAGAGTCGGGGTTAAAGATTTTGGCTGCTGATAGGGCCCAGGAAGGACCAGGAGGTCGCCCCTTGGAGTAGGAGACAGAGGGGGTGCTCAGCAACTCAGAGAGCCCTTGCAGAAGCAGGCAGCACCCGCAGAAGTACCCGAACAGGCACTTAGAAGATCTGAGGATGACGGTCAACTCAGAGTCACAAAGGAGGGTCCCACAATGCCGGAGTCCAACTCAGCGAATTGGGCAATGCAGGACGGGGTGCTGGAGACCGGGGCTAGGCTGTGCACGAAGTAATCCTTGCAAGAGTGCACAGAAGCCTTAGACGCTGCGGTTCACCCAGTACACAGGATTACTGTCTGGCGTGGGGAGACAAGGACTTACCTCGACCAAATTTGGACAGAAGTGCCACTGGTCTGTAGAGGACACTTGGACCCAACTCCTGTGTTCCAGGGACCATGCTTGTCAGGATGAGAGGGGACCCAGATGACTGGTGATGCAGAAGTTTGGTGCCTGCATTAACAGGGGGAAGATTCCGCCGACCCACGGGAGATTTGTTCTTGGCTTCCAGTCCAGGGTGAAGGCAGACAGCCCTCAGAGCATGCACCACCAGAAAACAGTCGAGAAAGCTGGCAGGATGAGGCTCTACAATGTTGCTGGTAGCCTTCTTGCTACTTTGTTGCGGTTATGCAGGCAGCCTGGAGCAGTCAGCGGTCGATCCTTGGCAGAAGTCGAAGAGGGAAGTGCAGATGAACTCTGGTGAGCTCTTGCATTCGTTGTCTGAGGAATAGCTCACAGGAGAGACCCTAACTAGCCCACAGAGGAGGATTGCTACTGAGAAAGGTAAGCACCTATCAGGAGGGGTCTCTGACGTCACCTGCTGGCACTGGCCACTCAGAGCTGTCCATTGTGCCGTCACACCTCTGCATCCAAGATGAGGTCTGGGACACAATGGAGGAGCTCTGGGCACCTCCCCTGGGAGGTGCTGGTCAGGGGAGTGGTCACTCCCCTTTCCTTTGTCCAGTTTCGCGCCAGAGCATGGCTGATGTATCCCTGAACCGGTGTAGACTGGCTTATGCAGAGAGGGCACCATCTGTGCCCATCAAAGCATTTCCAGAGGCTGGGGGAGGCTACTCCTCCCCAGCCCTTCACACCTATTTCCAAAGGGAGAGGGTGTAACACCCTCTCTCAGAGGAAATCATTTGTTCTGCCTTCCTGGGACCAGGCTGCCCAGGCACCAGGGGGGCAGAAACCTGTCTGAGGGGTTGGCAGCAGTAGTAGCTCTAGGGAGACCCCGGAAAGTTAGTTTGGCAGTACCCTTGTTCTGTGCTAGAGACCCGAGGATGCATGGAATTGTCCCCCAATACCAGAATGGTATTGGGGTGACAGTTCCATGATCCTAGACATGTTACATGGCCATGTTCGGAGTTACCATTGTGATGCTACATATAGGTATTAACCTATATGTAGTGCACACGTGTAATGGTGTCCCCGCACTCACAAAGTCTGGGGAATTTGCCCTGAACAATGTGGGGGCACCTTGGCTAGTGCCAGCGTGCCCACACACTAAGTAACTTTGCACCTAACCTTCACTAAGTGAGGGTTAGACATATAGGTGACTTATAAGTTACTTATGTGCAGTGTAAAATGGCTGTGAAATAAAGTGGACGTTATTTCACTCGGGCTGCAATGGCAGTCCTTTGTAAGAATTGTCTGAGCTCCCTATGAGTGGCAAAAGAAATGCTGCAGCCCATAGGGATCTCCTGGAACCCCAATACCTGGGTACCCAGGTACCATACAAGGGAATTATAAGGGTGTTCCAGTGTGCCAATGGGAATTGATAAAATTAGTCACTAGCTTGCAGTGACTATTTCAAAAGCAGAGAGAGCATAAACACTGAGGTTCTGGTTAGCAGAGCCTCAGTGATACAGTTAGGCACCACACAGGGAACACATATACAGGGCATACATTATGAGCACTGGCTTCCTTACTAGCAGGATCCCAGTGACACATAGGCAAAAACAAACATACATACAGTAAAAATGGGGGTAACATGCCAGGCAAGATGGTACTTTCCTACAATACTCCATACTTGTATTTTTTTAAAGTGTGTTTATTACAGTGCTCTGAAGAAAAAGTGGAAGTGCAATGGGCTGGATTGATGATGGAGGAAAGCCCAGGGTAGAGTCTAGTCTATTGGTATCACAGGTGCATTGTCCAAGGGGGCATAGGGAGTGGGGCAATGGCAGTTCAAGGTGGACAGGGTGACAGAGTGGAATACAAGGGTGACAATCAGGAGACTCTTATTTCCTGGCAGGGGGCTTGGCAATAGTCTATGGCTTCTGTCTGGATCGCAGGGAACGTTTGTGGGGTGCTTCTCCTGCATGGGAGGGGTGCTCGTGGCCTGTTGGTCTTGTGGTGGGGTCTCCTGTCCACTAGCGGCAGCGGAGGTAGAGGGCTGTTCAGTAGTCTGGCTAGTGGCAGGGGCCCGCTGGTGTGACACTGCCTCCCTCATAATGTTGGCCATGTCTGCCAGCACCCCTGCAATGGAGACCAAGGTGGTGTTAAAGGACTTCAAGTCCTCCCTGATCCCCTGGGACTGTCCCTCCTGCAGCCGCATGTTCTCCTGCAACTTGTCCAGGATCTCTCCCATCGTATCCTGGGAATGTTGGTATGCTCCCAGGATCGCAGCGAGTGCCTCCTGGAGAGTGAGTTCCCTGGGCCTGCCCTCCCCCTGTGCACAGCAGTCCTCCCAGCTTCCCTGTTGTCCTGTGCCTCTATCCCCTGAACCGTGTGTGCACTGCCACAGACCCCAGGTCCCTGATTGTCTTAGGTTTGTGGTGTGGCCTGGGGTCCCTGTAGTGGTGGACATACTGCTGATTGATGTGTCCTGGGGACAGAGGTATGGGCATGCTGGGTGGGTGCTGTGGTGGTGTTATGTGAGGGGGAGGCTCTGTGTTGGTGTGGGACTGTGACTGGGTAACCAACTGTCCGGAGGTCCCTGATGGGCCAGGTTGGTCATCCAGATCCGGGCTAGCAGAGTCCCTATCATCTCTGTGGGCCTCTTCTGTGGGGAGACTGGATGTTGCTGGCACTTCTTCTCCCGTGACATTGGTTGGGATACCTGTGGGGATGTAAATTCAGTGTTATTATTTCTGTGTGTGACATATTGTGCATTGGTGGTTTGCCCTCTATGGTTGTTATTGCCTTGGCAGCTTTACCTTGTGAGTTGTTATGTGGTTGGCTAGCTGATTGTTTCTAATGTGCATGCTTTATTGATAGGTGTGCATGCAGGTCTGTGAGTGGTGTCCATGCATTGGTATGACATGATGCGCTTCCCATTGAGATGAGTGGGTTGTGATGGTGGGTTGTGTGGGAAGTGGTGGAGTGATGGGAGTGATGGGAGTGAGGGTGGGTGGGGGTATGTGATGGCATGCAGGTAGGGGGTGATAATAGTATACAGTTGACTTACCAGAGTCCAGTCCCCCTCCTATTCCTACCAGGCCCTCAGGATGCATGATTGCCAACACTTTCTCCTCCCATGTTGTTAGTTGTGGGGGAGGAGGCGGTGGTCCACCGCCCGTCCTCTGTACTGCGGGCTGGTGTCTTGCTGCAATGGAATGCACCTTTCCCGGTAGGGCGTTCCGCCTCTTCCTGATGTCATCTCTTGTTCTGGGGTGCTGTACCACAGTGTTGACCCTGTCCACGATTCTCCGCCATAGTTCCATCTTCCTAGCAATGGATATCTGCTGCACCTGTGATCCAAATAGATGTGGCTCTACCCGGATGATTTTCTCCACCATGACCCTTAGCTCCTGCTCAAAGAATCTGGGGTGTCTTTGTGGTGCCATGGGTGTGGTGTGAGTGGTGTGGGTGAGGGTGTGTAGGGTGATGTGTTGGGCTGTGTGATGTAAGGTGCGTGGGTGGTGTAAAGGTTAGGGTGGTATGTGGCTCTGGTTGTGTGAGTGCTCTTGCTGTATCTCTCTGTTGGCAATTATTTGTAGTCCTTAAGAGTTGTGGGTAATGGGTAATGTGGGTGAGTGTTTTATAGTGGTGTGGGTGTGTGGGTGTGTGGGTGTGGTGTGTGTATGGGTTTCAGGTGTGTGTTTTTTAAATTGACCAATGTAGTGCTGTTTTGTTTGAGTGTGTGTATTTTGAGTGTGGCAATATGTACCACCAATGGTTTACCGCCATTGAATGTCCACCGTAGTGATTCATGGGTGTAGTTCTGTTGGCGTAACGGTGTGGTTTTTAATACCGCCAGTTTATCACTGACCTTTGGTGTGGTGGACTTGTGTGTGTGGCTGAATAGTGATGGATTGGTATGTGTGTGTCATAATATGGTGAACGGATATCCGCTGAGGCAGTGGTATGTTGGCTGCAGTCAGCACGGCGGTAAGTGGGATTTACCGCCAATGTCATAATGCGGGCCTTTGTCTCCCAAATTAAGCCTTGTTGCTTGTTGCCAAGCCACCACGGGGTGAGCTGAGGTAAATTTTTAAGACCTAACTGGACCTAGTGGGGGTTAGTGGCCTATTACTAAGTGTAGGTACTTATCTGCCCTTCCCAATAATCCACTTTCTAACATTTTTGATGTGCAGCTGTGGGCTCCAGTGTTTGTATTCAGTATCACACTACAGTTGTAAGTAAAACAAATTAAAAATCTTTTAAATTGTCATAGTGCACAAATTGTTTTGATTTTTAATTTTGACTATTTTCACATATTGCATTTTTGTGATTTTTCTAAATTCTTCATTCCAATTTTTGTAAATGTTTTTTGTCTGACACAAAACTACGGAACCATGGAGCTTGATCTGGCTAGCCTACACACAATGACAGTAGTCCAGCTTAGGGGGTTGTGTAATGAGAGGAGGTTGCCCACAGCCACTAACCTCAGGAAGAATGTTTTGATTAAATCCCTGACAGCCTTGGCTGAGGCTCAAGAAGTAGACACAGAAGAAGTTCCAGGAGAGAAAGAAGTAGGGGAAGATGCCAGCTCCAACCATTCAGGGGAGGGAGGGCATCTGAACCTTAGTGAGGAGGAAGGAGACCCGTCCTCACTATACACAGTCACCAGGACCATTCCCATAGCTAGTTGGGGGAAGGGGATCCTGTAAGAAGCAGAACCTGTCCCTTAGAGGGAGAGAGAGCTGGAAGCCCAGCTGGGATACATGGCTTTGGGGGCAGAGAATCAAAATTGGGAAAGGGAAGAGAAAAAAGATGGTGGCAGGGACAGAGAAGTTGAGATGTCCATGGGTGGGTGAATTGTCCCAGACTGCCCAAGGGGGTTGTTCCTCCCTATGTAGAGGAGGGTGACATAGAGCAACGACTGTGGGCCTTTGAACATGCCCTCCAGATGAGAAGGGTTAAGCCCCAAAATTGGGGTTCACTCCTATGGGAGTTGGTCCCAATATCTGTGAGGGATAGTCTCCTGACCTTAAGTGGGGAGGAAACAGACTCCTACCCTTGTATGAAGAGGTGCTTAACTAAGAAGTTTGGCCTGACCGTGAGCAGTACAGGCTCAAGTTTAGGGACACCCAGAAGACATCTAACCAGCCCTGGGTTTATTTTGTGACATCTCAATTAAGGCACTAGAGGGCTGGTTATGTGGCAACAAGGTAAGTACCTTTGAGGGGCTCTACAATCTGATTATGAGGGAGCACCTTCTACCTAATTGTGCCCAAGAGAAGCTAAGCCAGTATCTAGTTGACTCTTAGTTGACCAGCCCCAGAGAGGCGGGGGCGCAAATGACAGGTTGAGAACCAAAGTTAGCCAGAAACCCTTAAGGGGTGATCAGAAAAAGGGAGGACATGGTTCTTCCCAGGGGATGAACCAAGGGAAAAATGATAAAAAGTCCCTAGTAGAGTATCTGCTGGGACATGATCTGGAAGCATCTGAATGGTCAGAGGTGGAAAGAAGGGTCCATGCACAGATGCTGGACCTCCCTGAATGGATATGTGCTATGATCAGGTCACAGGCAGCACAACAGGGAAGTGCTGGACACTTGGACATTGGAACAATGGGCAAAGCCTCCCAGAAAAAGAGAACGGGCACTTGGTCTGGCTTGTCAGCCCCACCAAGGTTCAGGAGGAATCCAATCCTGAGGAGGACGATCTGACCTCTGAGGGAGGGACCTCTCCCCTGCAAGCTCTGCCTGACTTGGCAGAATTGCAAGGGTCAGGTGGGCCCACCAGAGATGAGTTGTACCACGAACAAAGAGAGTGTCCCACTCTTAAGGACCTGAGGCAGACTGTCTCCAGGCAAGAACAAGGGGACGTTAGTGGGTCCCACAAGGTTTATTGGGAGGAACAGGTTCTCTACACTGAGTCAGGGGACCTCAAACCAGGGGCAACCAGGAGAGTGGTGGTCCCCCAGAAGTATAGAGTACTCCTCCTAACTCTAAGCCATGACATTCCCTTAGCTAGACATTTGTGGCAGACTAAGTTGGTTATTATGAACATGGCGGGAAACACCGCCAACTGCTGTGGTGAGGGTGAACAAAAGACCGCCAGTAGCGGTGAACAGCACACCACCATATAATGATGCCAAAAACATAAACCTCCAAAAATTCTGCAACCTCCAGCCAACACCAGGGCCCGTGATGGCAGAAAGGCTATACACCCCCCCAGCGACCGTCAAGCAGACAAATCCTCTGCCCACCAAATAATGCTGCACAAATTGTCTGCAATGGGACCCAACAACAAGAAATACACACATTGGCATGTTTGAGACCCACACACCTGACACACATCCACAACACTATAAAACACTCACATACACACCCAACAATCCTTTGCAACGCCAAATGCATGAATCAGACTGACAACACTACACGCATACACTGTACACAACATAACAAAAGGCACACACATATATACACAAAAGCACCCTCACCAATACACCCAGAACATCACACCCATAACACACACCGTGGCACCCCCTAAGCACCCACGCTTCACAGATAGGGAGCTAAGGACCATGGTAGACGAAATACTCAAGGTCGAGCCACAGATCTTTGGGGCACAGGTCCGGCACACACCCATTGCCAGGAAGATGGAGTTATGGCAGACGATTGTAAACAAGGTCAATGCAGTTGGAAACCATCCACGCACAAGGGACGACATCCGCAAGAGATGGAAGGACCTGCACGGGAAGGTGAGGTCTATGGCATTCAGGCACAACATTGCAGTACAGAAGACTGAGGGAGGCCCCCCACCTATACCCCTGACTACAGTGACTGGGAGGAGAAGGTGCAGGCTATCCTGCACCCGGAGGGCCTCACTGGACTCACTGGAGGACTGGACTCAGGCAAGTCATCTACAATTACTTCATATCGACCACTCCTGTAATGTATGTACCACCCCACCCCTCCAACTACCACCAGGACCACTACCCCACCCAGACCACAATAACTACATCCAGTCACCCTGCATGCCCATAAACCCACTAACAGGTCCACATCTCTCCCCCTGTGCACAGCCACCTACTCCTGCAAGGATTCACAACTACTGCACCCACTATGGACCTCCACAACCCATGCAAAATGAAAGGATAATCCCACAAAAGGTCTCTTCATGGCCAGACAGGGGAATAAACAGCAAAAAATAGGGCAGGGCTGTGCATCTTTATCCGTTTTTGTACATGTAACATACATGTCCACTCCCCCCACAGGAACCACCACCCATGCCACCCGGACGGAAAGGCCACTGAGTGCCAGCACCCCACACAAAGACAGAGGCTGCACTCAGGAGACTGGAGAGGGATGTATGGACAGTGAGGAATACCCTGGCCAATCACACAGTCCTGGACTGTCACCCTCCAACAGACCCACCCAAGATACCACTGACACCCCTACCGCCCAGCCACCAACATCAGCTCTGGCCAAATGACCCCACACCAGTGTCTACAGGCCACAGACTGGCGGACCACATGTACAGAGGCCAGAGTCTCCACCAACCAACAGGCAGGATGATTATCACCCCTGTGCAAGTGAGACTGCCAGACCTGTGCAGGGGACACAGGCACAGGGGGCTAGGCCCAGTGAGAGGGCATCAGTGGCCGAGGGGGAGGCGAAAGGATGGATACTGCAGCCCAGGAGGTGATATCTGAGGCCCTGGGAGCATACCACCATACCCAAGACAGGATGGGCCAGATCCTGGCCACCCTGGAGCAGAATCAAAGGCTGCAGGTAACACAACACCAAGAGGCCATGGAACAATGGAAGCAGCTCACTGCTACCATGGTCGCCATTGCAGGGGTGCTGCAGCCCCACTATCCAAGCCAGCCTGAGACCCCCATACACCTGGAAGCCCCTATCACTGCCCAGGACACAGACCTTCCATCCACATCTGCAGCAGCAACTGGACTTGTGGCACTGTCAGAGGACACACAGGAGACCAGCACGCCTACCCCTGAAGCCCAGCACCAGTCACTCAAACGTGCTCTCACGCCCAGATATGGCACTGGAACACCTGCCAAGACCAAGGCCCCCACTAAGAAGTGACTCTGCCCTGAACTGTCTCCCAAGTGTGCCACTGTGCTACCATCTTGACCCGCCAAAACCAACATGCCAACTTGCAAGGGACATATGGACCAATACCCACTGCCACCAATCGCTGAGCCCATGTACCTGGTATGTACATGCACCATGAGCCCACTCCCTATCACTGTACAGCGCAACTATGAAATTGTGACACGTAAAAAAACACATTTACACCAATTCATATGTCCCCTGTCATAATGATTATTCTATTGTTAGTGTGAATGTATTAGCCAGTTGTTAGATTTTTTTTTTTTTTTTTACTTTATGTTTTTATGTATGGGGAGCGACCCCATAGGCAAGGATCGCTCCCCTGGGGGGAAAATTGTATTTAGTCTATTTCTGCCCCCCTTGGGGGAAGATCGGCCTAATTCTATTAGACCAATCTCCCCCCAGGGGGGGCAGAAACCACTTAGGCACCAGGGATTGGTGTGTGTGTATGTATGGGTTTAGTTTGAGGGGGGCAGCCTCTTGGGCAAGAGTCGCTCCCCATGGGGGCACATTACTGTTGGCCATATTTGCCCCCCTTGGGGGCAGATAGGCCTATTTTTGGAAGGACCATCTACCCCCAGGAGGGCAGAAAGCCCTATTATAATTAGGCTGATCTGCCCCCAAGGGGGGGGGCAGAAACCCCTAGACACCAGGGATATGTATTTTCTTTTACTTTATGTTTTTTATGTATGGGGAGCGACCCC
The DNA here is from genome assembly GCF_031143425.1 of Pleurodeles waltl. Lineage (NCBI taxonomy): Eukaryota > Metazoa > Chordata > Amphibia > Caudata > Salamandridae > Pleurodeles > Pleurodeles waltl. Next base: position 350,265,771 of record NC_090445.1, on the reverse strand, counting down.
ATTGGCAAGGATGGTTCCCCTGGGGGGGAAATTGTATTTTGGCCATTTCTGCCCCCCTTGGGGGAAGATCGGCCTAATTCTATTAGACCAATCTGCCACTGGGGGGGGCAGAAACGACTTAGGCACCAGGGATTGGTGTGTGTGTATGTGTTTAGTTTGGGGAAGGGTCGCTCCCCATGGGGGCACATTAATGTTGGCCATATCTGCCCCCCTTGAGGGCAGATAGGCCTATTTTTGGAATGCCCATCTACCCTCAAGGAGGGCAGAAAGCCCACCAGGGACCAGGGAAGATTTATTTTTCAAATTAAGAAGGTGGGGGTATCGCCATACCCCCACCCAAAATAAATGGGGCCAAAGTTGTTCTGCCCACCAGTGGGCAGATGGGGCAATTACACCCGATCCACCCCCCGGGGTGCAGAAAGTCTACTAGATGCAAGGGAATTAAAAAAAAAATAGTGTGGTGGTGGCTACCAACCAGTATGGGCATGGTTATGCCCCACCCCAACTGAAGGGGGTAACAGTCTTTCAGCTCTCCCCCGCACACTAAAACATCTTAGCCCTTGGCAAGCAAGAGGACATTTGATTATTTTGGGTTTTAGTTTTACATTTGGGCCATGAGAGCTTGGCTAGCTCTCAAAATCATCCCACTTGGATGGTTGAGGGTTGCACTTTTTGGACTTTGGGACTCTGCCATGTAGAAAAATCCACAAGACCTAGACACATTTGAAAACTAAATGTTAGAAATGGGGTCTTTGGTTGGCAGTCAGCTTACCCCCTGTCCAAGCAAGGACCCTCACTCTAGTCAGGGTAAAAGATAATCACCCTCAGCTAACCCCTGTTTACCCCCTTGGTAGCTTGACTAGGTGTAAAGTATTTGTACCAACACACACAGTAACTTAATGAAAACACTACAAAATGACACAACACAGGTTTAGAAAAATAGGAAACATTATCTAAACAAGACAAGACCAAAACGCCAAAAATCCACAATACACAAGTCAAGTTATGAATCATGTAGTTTTAAACACACACTAACATTGTTAACGTGAAAATATGCCTTGGGTGCATCAAAATTAACCCCGCACGGGTGAGTGTGCGTTCAAAAAGGCTTGCGATTCGTTGATTTCACTCACTCACTAGACCTTGCATCGTTTCTCCTTTTGTCGGTTCGGGGTGCGTTGTTTCATCTCTCCGCAGGAGAGCAATGTGTCGATCCAGTCAGCACTCTCAGGTCCAGGCAGGCCTTGCATTGTTTTTACACGCCCACTGGTACTTGCGTTGGAAATCCAGCTGCATGATGATCCGAAAACTACGCAGCACGGGTTACGATCTCACCAGACTCCGTCAGCAATACTGCGCGTCATTTCTCCACCTCCGTGCATTGATCATCTGGTCGCATTGCAGGTGAGCGTCGGTTTTCAGCTGCGAAGCTGGCGGCACGTCGATTTTTTAGCCACGGATTAAGGCTGCGTCAATCTTTTCCCCGCACGACAGTCAGTGGGTGGATTTCTTCCTCTTAGGCTGCCAGCTTCTCCTTAAGGGGCCCAGGAGCTGGGTGGGCACCACAGGGCAGAGTAGGAGTCTCTCCAGAGACTCCAGGTGCTGGAAGAGTGTTCTGCTTTCCTACTTATCTCGTATCAGAGCTTACAGAACATATCAGGAATGCACTTCTGAGTTCAAAGAAGACCTTTATTGTTGTTAATTCTTCCCCACCCACAAGTTCGTGAGAGACCAATTAATAGATTTCAAGCACAAAAGTAGTCACAGCATTAAAACAAAATATATCTCAGTTCTTCTCAGTTGCAATGTACACAGCAGGTTATATATATAATGCAAAGCAAAACAAATACTTCACCGTGTGAGAAACTATTTACAGCTTCATCTTTCTGGGGTCTGCAAGTTGATGACTCCGGTCAACTGTGAGAAAGAGATTATCTACCCACACGGGAGACTGGCAACTGGCACCAAGTTCCAGTCCGAAGTCAGGTAGATTTCAATCTAATTCTCTGAAGCACGGAGCCATCTCTACAAAAGCGTGCCCCCTCCTCTCAGACCTGGGAAAACTACGCAAGCCTTTGGAGACTGGCCAGATCTCCTAGACTCCTCCTCTTCCCAAGCCTGAGCAGAAAGGAAAACACCAAATGTACCCTCTCTTATCAGGTCTAGTCTAGTGTGAAGAAAACATCTTGGTTCATTTTGTGGAAAAACATAGCTTGGAAAAATACAGCTTGGATTCTCAACTGCAATGTCTAACTCCACGTTAAAGGCAATAGGCAGCTAACCTAAATATCAAATGTAATGTCTAATGTCATGTCAAAGCCAATAGGCAGCTGAACTGAATACAAAATGCAATGTCTAATATCATGTCAAAGCCAATAGGCAGCTAAACTGAATACAACATGTCAAAGCCAATAGGCGGTTAAACTGAACAAAACATATAGGGGGTCATTCTGACCCTGGCGGTAGTCTACTGCCAGGGCCAACGACCGCGGGAGCACCGCCAACAGGCTGGCGGTGCTCCCATGGGCATTCTGACCGCGGCGGTACAGCCGCGGTCAGATACGGGAAACCGGCGGTGTATCGCCGGTTTCCCGCTGCCCTGGGGAATCCTCCACGGCGGCGCTGCTAGCAGCGCCGCCATGGGGATTCCGACCCCCTTACCGCCATCGGGCCACTGCAGTGCCCATGCCATGGCATGGGCACTGCAGGGGCCCCCGTAACAGGGCCCCACCAAGATTTTCAGTGTCTGCCATGCAGACACTGAAAATCGCGACGGGTGCAATTGCACCCGTCGCACCCTTACCACTCCGCCGGCTCCATTCGGAGCCGGCATCCTCGTGGAAGGGGGTTTCCCGCTGGGCTGGCGGGCGGCCTTCTGGCGGTCGCCCGCCAGCCCAGTGGGAAACTCAGAATAACCGCGGCGGTCTTCCGACCGCGCAGCGGTATTCTGATGGCAGGACTTTGGCGGGTGGCCTCCGTCGCCCGCCAAAGTCCGAATGACCCCCATAATGTGCTACTGGTGAACATTGAGCAACTAATATGCGCAGTGGTGAAACACAAAGTCATTGGTCAAACACCATTAATAGCATCACAAAGAGAGAAGTCTTTCCTGTCCCTGAGACTTCAAACAACAGGAGGCAAGCTTTAAACCAAGCCCTTGGAGATCTTCACAAGATGGAAGGCACACAAAGTCCAGTCTTTGCCCTCTTACTCTGGCAGAAGCAGCAACTGCAGGATAGCTCCACAAAGCACAGTCACAGGCAGGGCAGCTCTTCTTCCTCAGCTCTTCAGCTCTTCTCCAGGCAGAGGTTCCTCTTGGTTTTCAGAAGTGTTCTAAAGTCTGTGGTTTTGGGTGACCTTCTTATACACATTTTCTCCTTTAAAGTAGGCCTACTTCAAAGCAAAGTCTCTTTTGAATGTGAAATACTGCCTTGCTCAGGCCAGGCCCCAGACACTCACCAGGGGGTTGGAGACTGCATTGTGTGAGGTCAGGCACAGCCCTTCCAGGTGTGAGTGACCACTCCTCCTCTCCCTCCTAGCACAGATGGCTCATCAGGAAATGCAGACTACACCCTAGCTCACTTTGTGTCACTGTCTAGTATGAGGTGCAACCAGCCCAACTGTCAAACTGACCCAGACAGGGAATCTACAAACAGGCAGAGTCACAGAAATGGTATTAGCAAGAAAATGCTCACTTTCTAAAAGTGGCATTTTCAAACACACAATCTTAAAATCAACTTTACTAAAAGATGTACTTTTCAATTGTGAGCTCAGAGACACCAAACTCCACATGTCTATCCGCCCCCAAATGGAATCTACACTTTAATCAGATTTAAAGGTATCCCCCATGTTAACCTATGAGAGGGACAGGCCTTGCAACAGTAAAAAACAAATTTAGTAATATTTCACTGTCAGGACATACAAAACACATTACTATGGCCCTCATTACAACCCTGGCAGTCGGTGCTAAAGCGGCGGTAAGACCGCCAACAGGCCGGCGGTAAAAAAAATGGAATCATGACCATGGCGGAAACTGCAGACATAGACAGCCACTTTAACACTCCGCCGCAACGGTGGTACAAACAAACAGCAAGGCGGTCACCGCCAACAGACAGGCGGAAGACAATGTACCACCCACACTATTATGACAGGCCAATCCACCACCTTTTCCGGGGCGGATTCAACACGAACAAAAATACGGCAGAAACAGAACTTCGAAGAAAAAACACTCACCTCTACACACCCCATGAGGAACCAGGACGCCATGGAGCCTGAACTCCAAATACTCCTTGCAGTTGTCTTCCTGCTCCTCTACCAGGAGCACGACCGATGACCACGGTGAGTACTGCACCGACAACACAGGGGAGTGGGGAGGGAAAAGAGAGTGACACACACACGCAACATGCAACACCCCCACCCCCACCCCCAACAACACACACACCAATACATGCTGAAACATTACATTTACAGACCCCAATCCCCCTGGAAGAACTCAAGGACAAAAGGAAATGAGTGTAACCATTGTAATCTTGAAAAATCCATTAACCAAAAATATATATACAGATCAAACAATTGTGTACACCAAGATTTCATGTCCAGGTATTGCACCTATATAGTCCGTGGGCCACTGGGCCCAAAATGCATGGGCAAGGCCCCCACCCGATACCCAATGGAAATGGAGAGAACACTGCAGGGGCATCTGAACGAAATAAAACAGGCACCTCAGGGGGAAGGAAAGGGGGGGCACCTCAGACGGATGAGTGCACGACGCCAGCTCCACGAGGGGGCTCCATTCCCACTGATGTATCCCGTGGAGTGCAAAGGCACAGTCTCTCAAGTCTCTCAAGTGGGTGGTTTGCACACTACTTTATCCTGGGGAGTGCAAAGCCACAGTCTCTCAATTCTCTCAAGTGGGTGGTTTTCCCACTGCTTTATCCTGGGGAGTGCAAAGCCACAGTCTCTCAAGTCTCTCAAGTGGGTGGTTTGCCCACTGCATTATCCTGGGGAGTGCAAAGCCACAGACTCTCAAGTGGATGCCTTTCTCCACTAGTTCTGGAGGGGGCTTTGTGCCCAGAGTGCTTCATCCTGCCAAGGACTGAGGTAGTGGATGCCTTTCTCCACTGGTGCAGGAGGGGGCTTTGTGCCCAGAGTACTTCATCCTGCCAAGGACTGAGGTAGTGTGTGCCTTTCTCCACTAGTTCTGGAGGGGGCTTTGTGCCCAGAGTGCTTCATTATGCCAAGGACAGAGGTAGTGGATGCCTTTCTCCACTGGTTCTGGAGGGGACTTTGTCCCTAGAGTGCTTCATCCTGCCAAGGACTGAGGGAGTGGATGCCTTTCTCCACTGGTTCTGGAGGGGGCTTTGTGCCTAGAGTGCTTCATCCTGCCAAGGACTGAGGGAGTGGATGCCTTTCTCCACTGGTTCTGGAGGGGGCTTTGTGCCTAGAGTGCTTCATTATGCCAAGGACAGAGGTAGTGGATGCCTTTCTCCACTGGTTCTGGAGGGGGCTTTGTGCCTAGAGTGCTTCATCCTGCCAATGACTGAGGGAGTGGATGCCTTTCTCCACTGGTTCTGGAGGGGGCTTTGTGCCCAGAGTGCTTCATCCTGCCAAGGACTGAGGTAGTGGATGTGATACTCCACTGGTTCTGGAGGGGTCTTTGTGCCCAGAGAGCTCCATCCTGCCAAGGACTGAGGTAGTGGATGTGATACTCCACTGACGGTGGGCAAATGGAAGCTGCCCAGTCCCCTGGAAGTGACCACCTCCCTCGTACGTAAGACCACTGGGGATGGCAGCCATGTCAGCGGTGGTGCCACTGGTTCAGGTTGTCGCGGGGCCTCTGGCAGTGCTGGCGGCGGGGTCACTAGCGGCGGTGCTTGCGGCGGTCATCGTGGCGGCGGTGCATGCAGCGGTTATTGGGCCTGTGTTGCTGGCGGCTGGCTCACTGGCTGGCGTGCTGGTGGCTGGCTCACTGGCTGGCTTGCTGGTGGCTGGCACACTGACTGTCATGCTGGCGGCGGTGTCAGTAGCAGCGGTGCTGGTGGCGGGCTCATTGACTGTTGTGCTGGCGGCGGTGCTGGTGGTGGGCTCACTGACTGTGGTGCTGCTGAAGGGCACAGTGTCTGCGGTGCTGGTGAAGGGCTCAGTATCTGGGGTGCTGGCGGCGGTGCACATGGCGGTGGCGGTCTTGTCCGCGTGCAGGTTGGCGGCGACATTGGCTTGCCTTTCTTTTTCAGGCCCTTACCCACCTTGGATGGTGCCGCAGCTGTCTTGCCACTCCCAACTGTTGTCTTGGCTGAGCCCTTGTTGGCAGGTGTTTTGGCCTTCTCCCTCCGGCATGTGGGCAACTTCTTCTGTTTTGGAGGTGGGGGAATGTCCTTGGCCTCGCTCCTTGGGACACTGGCAGCCCTGCTGCTTGGCACACTCCAAAATCTGGGTATTGCTGGCACCACTGTGCCCGGTGATGTGGTGGATGAGATGCTGGGTTGGGACCTTGATAGGTGGGCCCTAGGGGATGGAAGGGGTGAGGGAGGTGAAGGTAAGAGGTTAAGGTTTGACAGGAAAAGTTTTTAGACACACTGGGACGGGTAGATGGAGGGCATTTGGGAGTGGAGGAGGAGGTAGTGGTTGTAGGAGGTGTTCATTTGCTGAATGTGGGTGAAGGTGCATGGGCGGGAGGCTGGAAGCTGTCGTGAGGTGGATGGCTGTTGGGTGGATGTGTGACTGCATTTGTGTACTTTGGGAGGAGGGCTCACAGACACACTGGTAGAGGACACAGGGGATGTGTGAATGGTAGTGTGGGTGGTGAGTGCACGTGTGCAGTGTGTGGTGATGGGCGTGCTGGTGATGGGGTAGTGGCTGAGGATGTAGTGCATGCAGGTGTGGGTGTAGACGTGACAGGGAGAGAGGGGGGAGACGTGGAGGAGGGGGACACAGTGGAGGCTCTGGATGTTGGTACGTGTGCATGAGTATGATGCTTGTGTGAGCGCCTGTGGGATGTGTGGTTCTTATGTTTGCCAGAGCCACCCTTGTGTGTTGAGGTGTGTGCCTGCCGGTCTGATGGTGTGCTTGGGATAGGCTGAGGTACTGGGGATTTGGTCTGGGTGGAGGAAGTTGGAGGGGGTAGGCTGGACCCAGGGACAATGGCTGCCATCAGTGCTGAGGCCCGAGTCTGAAATGCTTGCTGTTGGGCTGCCTGGCCAGAATGAATGCCCTCCAGGTATGCATTTGTCTGTTGCAGCTGCCTCTCTACACCCTGGGTGGCATTCAGAATAGTAGACTGCCCAACAGTGAGGGATCTCAGGAGGTCAACGGCCTCTTCACTGAGGGCAGCAGAGCTGACTGGTGCAGGGCCTTAGGTGCCTGGGGTGAAGCAGATGCCCACCCTCCTGGGTGAGCAGCCACGGGACACACACTGAGGGGCTGCTGGGAGGGCGGTGCTGGTGGGGCGGGTGGCGGCTGTACCTGTAGATACAGGGGGCACAGAGGGGCCCGCCACCGCAAGGGAGCTCCCATCAGAGGAGGAGATGGTATCGCTGGTCTCTGCTCCTGTCCCCGCCGTGGATCTCCCCTCACCCTCCATCCCACTGGTGAATTCGGACTCGTTGTGTCGCCCTCCAGGGCCATGTGGGATGCAGCTCCCTCCTGCTACGGTGGCACAGCTCCTCCGCCTGATGATGCTAATGCACACAGGTACAGGGAGACCACAAAAAGGGGTGGTAAATAAAGTAGAAAGACATGTTCAGTGCATGCAATATGGCTACAGTTGGCTGACACCCCAGACACAGCAGCCCTCTGCACTACGCCATGCACTTGGACTTCCCTAATTCATCACAAGGACATGGGGTACATGGCCTAGGCCCGATTGCTGCACACATGGCAGTCAGAGGAGCCTGACTAGGTCTAGATGGCTCTAACCACTGGTGGGGTTGGGGGGCCACTTAGCCTGCCTCACAAAGGATCCTTGCCTACTAGGCTCGCCCTAGCCTAGATGTACCCACTGCCCCTCTCCCCCACCCAGACACCTCCAATGTGCGCAGAGTCAGATGGATGTGACGGTACTCACCCCCTTGTGGCTGCTGTGATGCCCTCAAGTGCCCATCCAACTCTGGATATGCCACCGCCAGAATCCAGAACATCAGGGGTGTCATGGTGCGACGGGCACCCCTCCCACATTGGGAGGCCATCTCCAGCTGGGCCTCCACCGTCTTCTTGCTCCAGCGGTGAATGTCTTCCCATCTTTTACAGCAGTGGGTGCTCCGTCTGTGGTGGACCCCCAGAATCCAGACGTCCTTGGCGATGGTACGCCAAATATCCTTCTTCTGGTGGGCGCTGACCTACAGGAATAGTACAGGGGAAAAGGAAAAACTTTAACCGTCCGGACCATCACAGTCATTGTCCCACATTCCCACCCTTGCCCTGACGCACATACACTCACCGTCGGATCATGCAGGCCTCACCCCCGTATCTCCCATCTACACCACTCAAAACAGGCATTGCCCATACAGCATGCTCACAGTGTACTCACCTGCTTGTCTGGAGGACCGTAGAGTAGCGTGTACTGGGGGAGGACCCCATCCACTAGTTTCTCCATCTCTTCCGATGAGAAGGCAGGGGCCCTTTCCCCAGACACATGAGCCATCGTCGCTTCCAGACTGAGGTCATAGCAGCACTTGCAGTGTAGGTCCTCTCCTGTCGAAGATCAGGTATCAAGTGAGTGAACAGAGAGAAAATGGCGGTGACGCCCGCAGCGGTGCGCACCGTCACCGTCGGCGTACATCGTCATTGGCTCCTGGGACCCATAGGGCCGAATGTTAACCAATGCAGGATTGCGCTGCGGTCTTCGACCACCTGCCGCGACGGTGTACAACGCCGGTGCAGTTCCCTCATATCCCCTAGTCCCACATTACAGGTCAGGCAGCCGCCATTTCAGGTGGCCACATGGCATTACATTTTAATGCGTCACACATATATGGGCCTTGCATATACACAGAGACAGGCACATAGCGTATTGACAAATGTGTGCAATAAAATTTTGTTTTTCCTACCTCAGTGTTGGCTGACTCTGTGCTCACTGTTCTCATCCATAGGGCACGTCCGCTGGGGCAGGTGAGAAGATGGCGGCATCTTCCGGTGTACAGACCGCTGGTGGACCTGTCGACAATGGAAGCAATGTGTGCCCAGTTGGAACCAGACCTGATGTCAGCTATCCGCCATCCCACAGGAATCCCCCTTCTAGTGCAGGTCATGTCAGTACTCCATTTTCTGGCAAGTGGGTCTTTTCAAACAACAGTGCCCATGGCATCAGGGATGTCCCAGCCAATGTTCTCTAACGTGTTGTCCAGAGTGTTGTCAGCCCTGCTGAAACACATGCGCAGCTACATCGTGTTCCCTCAGGTGGAGGATTTGCCTACATTGAAAGGTGACTTCTATGCCCTGGGACATATCCCCAACATCATAGGTGCCATTGATGAGACACATGTGGTCTTGGTCCCCCCCGCAGGAGTGAACAGGTGTACAGAAACCGGAAGAGCTACCTTTCAATGAATGTGCAGATGGTGTGTTTGGCCGACCAGTACATCTCCCATGTGAATGCCAGGTTTCCTGGCTCAGTGCATGACGCTTACATTCTGAGGAATAGCAGCATCCCTTATGTGATGGGGCAATTCCAGAGGTACCATGTGTGGCTAATAGGTGAGGATAAGGATCCTATTCCGTGTGAATAGTTGTCTGGGGTTGTCTCTAAGGGTTAGTGTGTGTCTAACAGTTGTCCCTCGACATTTGCAGGTGACTCTGGGTACCCCAACCTGTCATGGCTACTGACCCCAGTGAGAAATCCCAGGACAAGGGCAGAGGAACACTACAATGAGGCACATGGGTGAACTAGGAGAGTGGTAGAAAGGACCTTCGGCCTCCTGAAGGCCAGGTTCTGGTGCCTCCATATGAGAGGTGGTTCCCTATACTACTCACCAAAGAAGGTGTGCCAGATCATCGTGGCCTGCTGTATGCTGCACAACTTGGCTTTGCGACGACAGGTGCCTTTTCTGCAGGAGGATGGTCCAGAAGGAGGTCTTGTGGCAGCTGTGGAGTGTGTGGACAGTGAAGAAGAGGAGGCAGAAGAAGAGGACATAGACAACAGAACCACCGTGATCCAGCAATACTTCCAGTGAGACACAGGTAGGAAGACATCACTGCCTCCTACATCTGCTAAAATTGTTAGACCAATCATCTGTCTGTCAATTTCACCCAGTGTATGGACCCTAAATTGACACTTTGCCTTTCCATTTCAGAGATGTGGGTCCCTCTGTGTGACCTCTGCTATGTTACCTCATGGACTGGAGCTGTGTGACATAGGTATGTTGACAATGGAATGGACATTAGTTATTGCAAATACACATTTGTGAAAGGACGGACTGACTCCAGATTGTTTTGTGATTCAAGGGTGTTTATTTAAGTGCTCAATAGTGGAGGGGGTTGTAAAACGGTCAGGGGTGATGGTGGAGGAATGTCCATGGCAGGAGTCCAGTTATCTGTCTCACAGGTGCGTTGTCCAAAGGGACATAGGAAGTGGAGCTAGGGGAGTTTAGGGATGGACAGGGTGACAAAGTGGGACAGAAGGATGACATTCAGGGTGGTCTCATTTCTTGGCGGGGGTCTTAGCATTGTTCTCTGTCTTTGTCCTGGATCTCAGGGACCGTTTGTGGGGTGGTTCTCCATCTGCAGGGGGTGGGGTGCTGGTGTCGTGGTACTGTGGCAGTGCCTCCTGTCCACTAGCACCGGCGGAGGTGTCGTCCAGGCTAGTGTCAGGGGCCCCTTGTTGTGCCACAGTGTCCCTCCTGGTGTTGACAAGGTCCTTCAGCACCCTTACTATGGTGCCCAGGGTGATGTTGATGGACTTGAGTTCCTCCCTGAACCCCAAATACTGTTCCTCCTGCAGCCGCTGGGTCTCCTGAAACTTGGCCAGTACCGTTACCATTGTTTCCTGGGAATGATGGTACGCTCCCATGATGTTGGAGAGGGCCTCATGGAGAGTGGGTTCCCAGGGCCTGTCTTCCCCCTGTCACACAGCAGTTCCCCTGTTTTCCTGGGCCTCTGTTCCCGAACCGTGTGCTCCCTGCCTCTTGGGGTGGTGGGTTTGCCTGGGTTCCCTCTAGTGGTGGACACACTGCTGCTTGATGTGTCCTGGGGACGGAGGTATGGGCCCGCTGGGTGGGTGCGGTGCGGTGCGGTGCTGGTGCTTCCTGAGGGGGGAGGCTCTGTGGTGCCCTGTGCCAGTGTGAGGGGAACTGACTGTCCCGAGGTCAGGCTGGTCATCTAGATCCAGTTGGACAGAGCTGCTGTCATCACTGTGGGCCTCTTCTGTAGGGGGTGTGGACATGTCGGGAACCTCCTGTCCTGTGACGTTTGGTAGGGGTCCTGCAGGGGTGTAAAGGCATGATTATTGCATCTGTGTGTGCCATGGTGTGCTATGGGTGGGTGACCCTGTACCCCAGTGCTTACATTGTTGTGTAGGACCTTGTGTGATAATTGTTTTGGGGTCTGTGTGGGTATCTGTAGTGGACATGCATTGGTGATGGGTGTCCATGCTTTGTTGTTGCATGCAGGGCTTGGTATTGTGATGGGTGGTTTGTGATAATTGGACATATGAGAGGTGTTGGAGTGATGGGGGTGAGGGTGGCGGTATGTGAAAACATGCAGGTAGGGTGGGGGATATGGTAGTTAAAGATTTGACTTACCAGAGTCCATTCCTCCAGCTACTCCTGCGAGGCCCTCAGGATGCAGTATTGCCAAGACTTGCTCCTCCTATGTTGTTAGCTGTGGGGGAGGAGGCGGGGGTCTGCCGCCAGTCCTCTGAACTGCAATCTGGTGTCTTGGGTGCTGTCCCACTGTGTTGACACTGTCCATGATTCTATGCCATAACTCCATCTTCCTAGCTATGGAGGTGTGCTGCACCAGTGATCCGAATAGCTGTGGCTCTACCCGAAGGATTTCCTCCACCATGACCCTGAGCTCCTCCTCAGAAAAACTGGGGTGTCTTTGCAGTGCCATGGTGTGGTGTGTGTGATGTGTGAGGTGGTGTGTGTTGTGATATGTGAGGGGATGTGTTTGTGTGTGTTGTGTGAGGTGTGTGGATATTGTTTGTGATGGTGTTGAGTGCCTGTGGATGCTAGTTTGTAGATGGTGGTGTCTCTCTCTGTGCTTCTTTCTCAATTTTGGTCGTAGGGGTTTCTGGGTGATGTGGGTGTGTGTTTTATACTGGATTGGAGGTGTGGGAGTTGTGTGTGTATGTGTATGAGGTGTGTGTATTTAGATTTGTCCAATGTGGTTGTGTTTTGTAAGTGTGTGTGTATTTTGAACACGGCGGTGTGTACCACCAATGGAATACCATCATTGAAAGACCACCACGTGGATTCGTGGATCGTGATAGTGTGGGCGTATTCCTGTTGACGTGACGGTGTCGGTTTTGGTACTGGCAGTTTATCACTGATCTTTGGTGTGGCAGACTTCTGTGGGTGTCTGGATTTTGGCAGATTCCTAGCTGGGTGTCGTAATAGCTGTAGTGGAATTCCGCGGCTGCAGCAGTGTGTTGACTGTCTTCTGCACGGCAGTAAGCGGGATTTACCACCAATGTTGTAAAGAGGGCCTATGTGTCCTACCTTAACCATACACTGCACCCTGCCCTTGGGGCTACCTAGGGCCTACCTTAGGGGTGTCTTACATGTAAGAAAAGAGAAGGTCTATGCCTGGCAAGTGGGTACACTTGCGAAGTTGAATTTACAGTTAAAACTGCACACACAGACACTGCAGTGGCAGGTCTGAAACATGATTACAGAGCTACTTTTGTGGGTGGCACAACCAGGACCACTAGTAGCATTTGATTTACAGGCCCTGGGCACCTCTAGTGCACTTTACTAGGGACTGATATGTAAATCAAATATGCCAATCATGGATAAACCAATCAGCCATACAATTTTCACAGAAAGCATATGCACTTTAGCACTGGTTAGCAGTGGTAAAGTGCTCAGATTTCAAAAGCCAACAGCAATTGGTCAGAAAAAATAGGAGGCAGGAGGCAAAAAGATTGGGGATGACCCTGCATAAGCAAAAAAGTCAAACACCAGTCAATTCCATAATCATACCTTTAGTGCTGGAATGGTACCCCACGCACAACAGTGTCTGGAGTAAGTCAAAATGTACACCATGTTTGTTTCCATGGCACATGCCACCTCAGTCATCAGGTAACAATGTCAATGACTACAGACACTGCATCCCCAAACAAATGATTCAGACAAAGATTATGCAGTGCAGACAACAGCATCAGTGAACAGTACCTCAAAGTCACTGGAAGTATAGTCGGATCAGCTTGTTCCTGGAGTGGACATCTTCCCCCTCTTCATCCTCACCATCACTCTCATCCCCTCTCAGAGGTTGCAGGTCTGGATGTACAGCACCCTCCTCCTCTAGTAGGGGGATAGCTCTCCTCACAGCCAAGTTGTGCATCATGCAGCAGGCCGCCACTATTCTACACACCTTTTCAGGGCCATAGCACAGGGATCCCCCCGAGAGATGGAGGAAACACAATCTAGCCTTAGTGTCCTCAATCACCCTCCTAGAACGTCTATGGGCCTCATTATAATTCCTCTCTGCATCTGTCCTGGGATTCCTCACAGGTGTCAGGAGCCATTGCAATTTGGGTTAGCCAGAATCACCTGCAAAAGTGGGTGAAAGAGGACTTTAACAAACTGCCATTACTTGCATACAGCCCTGCTGTCAGCTATGAACTGATCCAGTGTCATACACACTCACCTATGAGCCAACCTCTGTCCCCTTGTAGTTGTTCCATCATGTGTGGCATACTGCTATTCCTCAGGACAAAGGAATCATGAACTGATCCTGGAAACCTGGCATTTACATGTGATATGTTCTGGTCAGCAGTACACACCAATTGAATGTTCATTGAGTGGAAGTTTGTTCTGTTCCTGTACACCTGTTCATTCACTCTTGGGGGATGAGAGGTCTGTGAGCTCCATCAATGGCACCTATCACATGGGGTAAGTTAGCAAAGGCATAAAATTCAGACTTGATGGCAGGGAGTTCAGCCCTTTGGGGACACTGGACATATGTCTGCATGTGTTGTACAAATGCATTCAGAAATTTGGACAGGATGAGGCTAAACATTGGCTGTGAGAACCCTGCACCCATGCCCACTGTCACCTGAAATGAGTCCGTACCCAAAAAATGGAGTACAGATAGCACTTGCACTTCAATAGGGAAGGCATGCTGATTCCGATTAGCCATTCTCAGTACAGGATCCAGTAAAGCACATAGGTCCTGGAATGTTGAACAATTGAGTCTGTAGGTGACAATGTTGTTACATTCCTCCCTGGTATCCAAAGCAACAAGAGGTCTGTACACAGATGGGGCCCTCCCTCGCCACATGGGTCTGTACCTATGGGGAGGAAAGAACACATATGAGGGACACACACACACATGCAAAACATGTTGTAAATGAATAATTGGTGTGCAATACGTAGGTTACACACACAAGCGATCTATGATGTACAACGTTAGGCACATGTATGCAGTGATACCTCTGGTCTAATGTGAGGAACAGACACTCATGTGGGGAAGCTACTAAGGGCTGGGATTTGTAGGCCCTGAATGAGGTCTCTGACCAGGAAATATGTACTTGGCAGTAGCAAAATGGCAGCCTCCTACTATCCAGGTATGAAGGAGTGGAAGTGATATAATTCTGCTGGCAGTAGTTGTCATGGCGAAAGGCGGTGTTTACCGTCGTGCACCCATTCATTGGTTTACATGGTTGTCAATATGGAAACTGGGCCTATCATGATCACGGTGGCGGTTCACACCGCCGCGGTGCCTACGCCATGTCGTCACCCCAATTTCACTTGACTCCCGATTTCCGTGCATGCAAGTACTCCACTGAGTGTGCTGCTGTGTCCTGACTCTGGTTACTCCAATGGCACGAGTCACAGGGGAACAGACCCCGGCCTTCACCACGGAGGAGCTGGAGAAGCTGGTGGATGGGGTTCTACCCCTGTATGCCAAGTTATATGGGCATCCAGAGGAGCAGGTGAGTTGGCAGTTGTCTTGCATGGATGTGTGTGATGGTGATGGATGCCTGTATGCATGTGTGCTCGATTTGTAACTGCACAGGTGTAGATTGTGTGGCATGTACTGTTAGTGAGTTGGTAAAATGATCCTGTGAAGTTTCCATCCCATAGGGGACGACATGTCAGCTGTATCAGATGGCCATATCATGATGTCTGTTTTTCTTCTCTATCGGTCCCATACAGGTCAGCGCCCAGCAGAAGAGGGGACTCTGGCAAGCCATCGCCAAGGACGTTAGGACACTGGGGGTCTAAAACCAGCGGAGCACCCACTGCAGGAAGTGGTGGGAGGACCTGCGGCGCTGGGACAGGAAGACTTGCGAGGCCCAGCTGGGGAAGGCCTCCCAACAAGGAAGGGGTGCCCGTCTGACCCTGACCCCCATAATGGCCCACATTCTGGCAGTGGCACATCCGGATTTGGATGGGCACTTCAAGGCAGCACAGCAGCCACAAGGGGGTGAGTACCAACACTGTTTAATGCCACTTTGACGGATGTGTTAGGGTGCTGTGGTATGTATGCTGTCTAGTGCCAGCCACTCTGACAGGTGTGTTCCAGCAGTCCTGCCCCCATAGGCACGGAAATGGTGTGGGGCAGGTGTCAATGGTCAAAATAGGCCCTTGGGGGTTGATTTACCTGTAATGTAGGATTCTTTGTGGGCACATGGACTAGTGGGTGCATTGGCTGGCCATGGTCCCCCATGTGTGTAGTCCACACAGTTGATCAGGTCCGTGTTTCATATGGGAAATTAGTTGTATTCTGGGGTAGTGGTCACTAGTCAGGGACATAGTCATGACTATTGTTGTAGGTGCTGCGTGTAGGTGTATAAGCTGGATGTGGTTGTGTGTGCACCAAGCATGTACGTTCATATAGGTTTTTACAGATTTCTCTCATGTTTTGTCTCCCCACCCCTGTGCTCTTGTGTTCTCTGTGTACATCAGCATCATCTGACGAGGGAGCAGTGGCACCAGCGAGTTGGGATGCAGCGGGCCAAGGTTCCAAGGGGGCAGAGTCAGTGGAGCCCAAGGGGACCAGCGGGTTGGAAGTTGAGGAGAGTACCACGGGGGAGGCAACTACCACTGGCGGTAGTGACTCTGATTCCTCCTCCGATGGCAGCTCCCTGGTGGTCGCCACCCACTCTTTGTCATCTTCCGCCCCCCCATGCCATCACCGTCCTCCCAGTTGCTCCCCACCCAGAAGGGTGGGCATCTCCTTCACCCCAGACACCTCATCCTCTACCACAGTCAGCCCTTCTGCCCTCACGGAGGAGGCTATTGACCTCCTGAGGACCATCTCTATAGGGCAGACAACCATCGTGAATGCCATCCAGGGGCTAGCATCCCAGATGCAGCAATGCAATGCATACCTGGAAGACATTCACGGTGCCATGTATGGCCTGCAGAGATCTTTCCAGGCTCTGGCCCCCTCTTTGATGACAGCCAGTGTCCCTGGTCTTTCTGTCCCCTCCTCCAACCACCTCTACGCCTTCCAGCACCCCACACCCTTCACCCATCCCAAGCACACGTTCAGACAGCCATGCACACACCTCAACACACAAGAAGCAAACAAAGAAACACAAGCACCACACTTCCCACCACAGGCATTCACACAGCCAACATACAAAGGCACACACGACAACATCCACTTCCCCCAGTGTCTCCACCTCTCCTGCCTCCCTGTCTGTTACCTCAACATGCACACCCACAAGCACTGCACCCTCAGTCACTACTGCTGGCCCCATTCTTGCAGTCACCACAACATCTGACATCCAGTCATCCACCTGAGACACCACACTTGCACTCACCACAACTGTATTAACTGACACATGCAGCACACTGACCAGACCTGCAGACACCCAGACAACATTAATTTAATCTGGCAGCCTGTCTTGTCCCACTGTGTCCATCCCGCCTCCTCCCAAGATACTCAAACATTTCCAGACACCCACTCAACACATATCCACCACACCTCAACATACTGTACAGGCACCTGCATCCACGTCCAGCACACCTACACCTGGTACAACCACTCTCTCTACCTCCACTCCCACACCTTCCTCCATATCCACCCCAACTGCCCCTAAGAAACTTTCCCTCTCCCGGGTTGAGCTGCTTGAACCCACTGGCCCACTCCCTCTCGTCCCTAAACGTGCCCATCTCCTTGCCCTGTCCACTCCTTCCTCGTCCAAGTCCAACCCAGTCTGCCCTTCCCATTCCGGTGCCCCTTCCCCAGAGAGGAAGAAGCCCAGTGTTGCCCCAGGTCCCTCTGCCACCCCCGGTCCAAGCCCACTCCCCCACCTTCCAAGGGCAAACCCAAATCCCCTCTACCTCCCAAACGTAAGCCCAATCCCCCCCTTCCAGGCATAAGTCCCCACCCTGACACCCCCTGCCTCTGTTCCCTGAGGTGCCTGGCTACCCCATTGATGTCCCTTTACGGTGGAGAACCCTGTGCACATGTAGGAGTCAAGTACGGCCCTTTTCGCCCCTTCAGGGTATTCTCCATGGACTGGCCAATGGCCTTATTTGGACTGTACTAAAATAATGTTGTATTAAAGTTTGTGTGCCCAGTGTTGCTGTTGGCACAATATAGAGACATGGTTCATCGTTTCATTGTGGGGGTGTGGTGTGCACATTTGTGTACTTTGGTGCAGGTCTTTGTTGCCTTGTGTCCGGTAAGTAGCTCTTATTCTGGTGTGTATGGCGTGAGATGGTGGGAGGGGTTGGGAGTGTGTTGCAGGGTGGGTGGTGTGGGTGGGTGTGTAACTGTGCCCTTTCTTCCCATGTTTACTAGGTAGCGGTACTTAACGTTGTCGGCGGTCGCACTCGTGGAGGTATATTGCAAGGAGCAGGACTGGCGTTATTTGCAACTCTCTCTCCTTGTCTGCTTTGGCGTGTTATGTGTGCCTACGGTGAGTGTTTCCTTTTATTTGGTTTGTTTCTGCCATGCGTGGTGGTGGTTCCCACTCTGGAACTGATGGTGGTCTTGTGCTTCATTATTTGTTGGGCGGGTGGGGCCTTTCCGTTGGCCTGTGGGCGGCCTCTTTCGTCATTGTCGCCACTCCACTGATGGTGGTGTGTGGATGGACCGCTCCTTGCTTCTCATGTGTTTTATTATTTGGTGGTCCGGACCACCAGCCTGTTGGCGGTAGTTACCTCCACCGCCGGCGGAGCGGTGATTGTCGCCATGTTCATAATGGAACCTGGAACAGGCTGATCAACCATTTTTATTGGCCCCATATGTCAGAAAATGTAAAGGAGTTTTGCATTTCCTGTGTCACCTGTCGGGCCAGTGGTAAGACAGGGGGCAAGCCAAAGGCTGCCTTAATGCCACTACCAGTGGATGGGACTCCCTTTGAGAAGGTAGGGATTGACATTGTTGGTCTCCTAGACCCACCAACTGCCTCCATTAAGAGGCACATTTTGGTCGTTGTGCTCCATGCCACCAAGTATCCAGAGGCAATACCCCTCAGGACAGTCACTACTCCCACAGTGGCTAGGGCCCTGCTCGGTGTGTTCACCCGAGTAGGATTCCCAAAGGAAGTGGTCTCAGATAGGGGCACAAACTTTATGTCAGCCTATCTGAAAGTGATGTGGGATGAGTGTGGTATTACCTATAAGTTCACCACCCCCTATTATCCCCAGACCAATGGTCTGGTGGGGATTTTTACCAAACACTGAAGGGCATGATAATGGGTTTGTCTGACAAACTCTGGAGAAGATAGGATATTCTCTTCCCATGCCTGCTGTTTGCATACAGGGAGGCACCACAATAGGAAGTTGAATTCAGCCCATTTGGGTTACTGTTTGGGCACCCCGTAAGACGCCCACTGTGTTTAGTGGGAATGCCTTCAGAGAAGCCTCTCAAAGAGTTCAAGCAGAATGTGCTTGATTATGTGCTGGGCCTGCGTTCATGCATGGTAGAGTACACGAAGAAGGCAAGCAGCAACCTGGAGGCCAGCCATGAGCTTATGAAGCTCTAGCATGACCAGAAGGCCTCCATGCCTGAGTATCACCCAGGTCAGGTGGTTTGGGTTTTGGAGTCTTAGAGCATTTCAGGCCAAATGGACTTGGCCATATCCAGTTTTGGAAAAGAAGGGTGAGGTCACCTACCTGGTGGACCTTGGAACCCCCAGGAATCCTCATAGGATCCTGCATGTGAACAGACTGAAACCCCACCAGGACAGGGGAGACATGACCATGCTTCTGGTCAAAATGAGGGAAAGGAGGAGGAGAGTGAAGCTCTGCCAGACCTCCTACCCAACAATGCACAAGATGGGTCAGTGGAGGGAATGGTACTCTCTCCCAAATTGACAGTCCAGCAGCAGAAGGACTGGAGACATGTTTTGGAGCAGTTTGACCCAATCGCCAAGGGGGAAAAAAGAGCTAAGATTTTGTGTTGACCTCAGAGGTCTAAATGCAGTCAACAAGACTGATGGTCACCCCTAACCTAGAGCTGATGAGCTCATTGACAGGTTGGGGCTGCTAAGTTCCTGGGTGCATTTACCTGACCTTAGGATACTGACAGATTGCCTTAAGTCCAGGAGTTAAGGAGAGGTAACCATTTTCCACCACAGAGGGTTACCTTAATTTCAAGGTGATGCCCTTTGGCATGAAAAATGCCCTTGCCACCTTCCAACGGTTGGTGAACAGAGTTGTGTCTGGATAGGAATCTTATGTGCAGTTTATCTGGATGATATAGCTGTATTCAAATCCACCCGGGAGTTTCACCTGGCCCATCTGAAGTTAATGCTTCAGGCCCTGCTCCAAGCAGGCATGACAATCAAGGCAACCAAGTGCCAGATAGGGCAGAGTTCAGTAGTGTACCTGGGCAACATTGTTGGTGTAGGCCAGATACAGCCTCTTCAGCCCAAGATACAGATTATCCTGGATTGAGAGGCTCCTAAATCCCAGACTCAAGTCAGGGCCTTTCTTGGCCTGACTGGGTATTACAGGAGGTCTGTTCAGAATTATGGGACCATACTGGCTCCTCTGACAGAACTCACCTTAAAGAAACATCCCAAGAGGGTAATTTGGACCCTTGAGTGTCAAAAAGCCTTTGTCACTCTGAAAAAGGCTATGTGTCCAGCACCAATTCTACTGGCCCCTGACTACAGCAAAGAGTTTGTAGTGTAAACAGATGCTTCAGAGGAAGGGATTGGGGTAGGTTTAGCACAAGTCAATGAAGACGGCCATGATCAGCCAGTTGCCTTCACACAGGCTACTACTCCCCAGAGAGTAGAAATGGAGTCCCATTGAGAGGGAAGCCTTTTCCATGGTTTGGTCCCTGAAGAATGAGTCCATACCTGTTTGGCACTCACGTTTGTGTTCAAACTGACCACAGACCTCTCAGACGGCTGATGCAAATGAGGAGGGGGGAAACCCAAAACTGTTAAGGTGGTCCATTCCCCTACAGGTGATGGACTTCACAGTGGGACATAGACCTAGGAGTGCCCATGCCAACCCAGATGGCCTTCCCAGGTTTTTCCACTCAACTGATGAGGTTTACCAGGGTGTAAGTTGGTGCTCATCACCTTTCATCTGGGAGGGTTCAGTGTAGAAAGTTCTACTTTTTGCCTTGGTCACCCCCAAACATTTTGGACAGATACTGGTGGTTACTGACTCTTGGCTGTGCCCTGGGTACTGCTTACTAGTCACAGGACCAGTGGATATGCAAATTAGGCTAATTATAATTGGCAGTATCAACCTACCTATAAGTCCCTACTATATAGAAGGGCATGTAGGTTTACGGACCCCATCATAGGTAGTGCACCTATAGGTGCTGAGGTGCTAGTCTCATTTTAAAAGCAGGTCTGCCTTGCTGGCTTCTTTTAAACTAAAGTTACATGCAAATTCGCCTTTGGAATCAAAAGTACTTCCAAAGTCTTAAACTACTTTACTTTTACATATACGTCACCCTTAAGGTGTGCCCTAAGTGTCCTGAAGGATAGGTGCTATGTAACCGTAAGAAGGGAGTTTATAAAAATTGTTTTATAAACTCTGGTGAATAAAAATTGCCAAATTAATTTTCCTCTCACTATAGTGGATGGGCTCCATAAGATAAATGGGGAGACTTTATTTTAATTAATAAAGTCCCAAAAGGAGATACATATGTTAAGTTTGGTATCAAACGTATTGTTATAATAAATCTAAAAGCTTGACATTGTTAGATTTAATATAACTAGTTCAGGGAAAATGTTTTAGAAGTCTTAAACTACCTTATTTTTACAAATACTTCACCCCTAAGGTGTGCCCTAAGAGCTCCTAGGGCAGGAAATCCGCCTCAGCAGATGGTGAAACAGAATGGGGGAGAGTAGCCAAACTGGTCTTCAAAGGAGGGAAGGACATTTGGAGCAGCTCAGGACCTCACCTCCCTCATTTCCTGCAAACCCAGACAACCAGGTCCCCCCTTGATTAGATTAGGAGAGGGCAGGAAAGGGGTGTGTTAAGGACTTTTAGCCAGCCAGACCTAACCTCCAAAATTCAGTTTCTACCATTTTGGATTTTTAAAGAATGTTGTTCCATGGGTTTGATTTTAGCCACACTTCCCAGGAAGTGGTCATCCAAGGGGATGGTGGCCTGCCTGTGGTTGGACAGTTGATCCCCCCCTTGCCTTTCACCCCAGTAGCAAGGGCAAATCGGGCAGGGCTGCACCCACACCTCAGATCCCTACCAGGAACAAAACAAGATGAAGAAGGACTGCCCTGCTGGACCCCTGACCTGTACCTGGACACTGCAGTCTGGATGACTGCACCATCTGCACACTTGGGCTTCATCACAAAAAGGACTTTGCCTTGCTTCAACTGGTTCAAGCAGCGACTCCCTGTTTGCCACAGGTTAAAAATAGCTAACCAGAGTCTCCTGCATCACATCCTGAAGAAACTGACCAGCTGTCCACTTCACAGTAGTCATTTTGGAGTTTGAGCCACGTGCATTCTGGGAGTTGGAGTCCTAACCCTCAAGGAGCAACTCAGAGCTTCTGGAACATTTGGGTGAGTTGCGGACTCCTAAAAGACCTTCAAAGACCTTCTGGAAAAAGATCCAAAAGTCGGGAGACGATTGGAGAACTTTTGGTAAAAAGCTCCATAAAGGGACCGACCTGCCATGGTGAGTCAAGCTGGCTTACCTCAACCGCGAACCCACCCTAACTTGCAGGTTTATCCCACTAAAAAGCTCTGGCGCTCCAGACTTCTAAGATTTCACCAAGGGCTCCTGGAAAGGTAATCTGACGACCTTGCATCTAAATCAGATTGCTGTGGAGGGTCAACTGCCATCGAAAGAAAAAGGCTCCAAAAAAGTGTCAAAGTTTGAATGTAAAAAGTTGACTGGGACTTCCCACGCAGCGCATCTAAGGGGGCTCCAGTGACGTCCTAGCCAAATTCAACTTCGGCCCGAACATAGATTTCTATGCTGAAAAATCATCTAAGTCCGATGGTAGAATTTTTCATTAAGGTCTCCTGTAAAGTGTATCTGAAGAGGGCTCCAGGGAGGTCAGATCGTATTGGTGAATTCATCCCGCTGAAGAAAATCTTCAAGAAAAAGACTATGGCCCTCATTATGACTTTGACAGTCTTGAAGCAAGACACTGTCAGAAAGGCTACCAGTGACAGGGAATTTCTTCCCTGTCACTGGTAGATGACTCCCCCCTCAGCAAGCACAAACCCCCCCACCCCCACTCCAGGTACAGCACCCCCAACTCCCTCTCCAGGTACAGCACCCCCCTCCCCGCATACATGAACACACACAGACACCCACACGCAGCATGCATACACTCATTCACCAACACTGAAATACACACATTCACTCACATGCATCCATACTCGCATTCACCACAACACTCATACTCACGTACACGACAACACTCATACTCACGTACACCACAACACTCATACTCACGTACACACACGCATACACACTTACATGCACACACACTCACTTCTGCATTCAGACAGGCATACAACCACACATGTGCACATTCATGCACACACGCAGACAACACACACTCATACATGCACACACAACACCCCCCACCCTTCCACCCTCCTTCTCCATCGGACGAATAACTAACCGGATCCGGTGATGCGGTCGTCTGGCAGGGAACGGGTGCTTCCACCTCCGGCAGCACCCACCCATCAGGACACCGTCAGGCCACATTATTGCACATAATACGGCGGGCAGAGTCCTTCGGGCGGGGCTGATGGTAGAACCGTCCCAGCGCCTCTGCCCACCAGCACGACTACTGCTGGATTTCCACCCAAAATGTGGCAGAAATCCAGCAGTACCTGTAATATGGTGGGCGGAAGACCGCCAGCACTACCGGTCTTCTGGCGCCCGTGGCTTTGGTGGTCTTCAAGGAAGACCTCCAAAGTCAAAATGAGGGCGTTTATCTCCTAAGGTAAGCCTTGTTGCTTGTTGCCAAGCTACCATGAGTTTGAACTGGGGTTAATTTATTGAGACTTAACTGGACCTTGTGGGGGTTTGTGGCCTATTTCTAAGTGTAGGTACTTACCTGCCCTTGCCAATAATCCACTTTCTAACACTGGGGCTTAATACTAATTGTCTACCAAGCCCCGGAGACCACCACCTCCCTGGGGCTTTCATTCAATACAGTGTGGGGGACCACAAGACTCCCCGGTGCCCCGGGGGCAACCACCTCCCCAGGGCAAAATGTCAAATGGAAGCAGGGGCTGAGCAGCTCCTCCACAGCCCCAAGGACAACCACCTCACCGGGGCTACAACATAAGAGCGAATAGGGTCCGTTCAGGACCCCTGAGCCCAAGAGAACACCACCTCCTTGGAGCAATATTCATTGGATGGGGGGTCCCCTCGAGGAGCCAATGATGCCCCTGTGGACGCCACCACCCAGGGCCAGCTCTTCCTATGTCCCGGGGTGCCCACACCCGGGACACAGCTGTTTGCTTTTGATTGATGGGAGCTGACAGCCCCTACCAAGCAAAAGCAAACAAAGTCCTGTTTCTGACAGTAGGAGCTGTCAAACAGCTCCTGCTGTCAGAAAGTGGAGTTTTCATCTGTCTTCCCTGCATGCAAATATGTGCGCAGGGAAGACAGATGAAAACATTGCTTCAACAAGCAGGGAGTTGCTATTATCCGACTTGGGGGAGCAGTGCCAGCTCCCACAGGACCTGGGAAGCTAGCTAGGACTGCGGGGGCTTTGAGGCTCCCCCACGGTCCTGTCACTCTAAATCTTCCATCCCACAATGGGATGGAAGAAAGAGATTGTCATTGCAATGGACTCTCCATGCAATGACTTCAAAGAGTAAGATTAGCAAGATGTTTGGAATGAATGTTATAGTTATGTTTGGATGCAGAGTGGAACAGAGTTACTTCTGGTCTAATGTTCACGGTCTTATGCTATCACTCAGTAGGCTGAAGGATGAAACCCTAGTAACACTTGGCAGTGTGTTTGTTTATATATCAGTGTTTTGGCTGTTAAACCTTCCTAATTATGGAACATTCATGTTCCTTTCCAACCAGATACGTGGAGTTGACTGTTATAGGTATGTCTGGAAGCATCACAGTAAGCAGTCACCTATGTCCTAATGGTTAAGATATATATATATTTAATATTGAGATTTATTTGGTGAGGCTTGTGTATATGTTTTGTTACAGTGTTTCTTGACCTTTTGATGATCTATAGTGCACAATCTAATCATTTGGCTCATACCTCAAAGTAAATATGCAATTAGATCCTACACAAACGTGTCTGCAAGTGAAAGGGGATCCATCCATACCGTGGAAAAAATTGAAAGAAGAGGTTAATACTTACCTATGACCAATTGAGGGTCACAGAATGCAGTAGAGAGAAGAACATTTATTTTTTAGATTATCTGGTCTTCGATGGGCGAGATATATTTTGCTCACTTCTTATAATAGAAGCCCCTTCAGAGTAAGACCAATATGATGAATTTGAAAAAACAATTTTGCTACTGAATGTGATAGTTAAACCTATCATTAGAACCACGTTGGAAAGGTATAATTTTTACACAGGAAGGTAAAGAGAAAGTTAACCTTTGAATAATTTTTGACTTCATAAGGAAGTATTTCTAATACTTGCAATTTTGGAGTCAACACAGATGAGAAGATTCAGGACCTACTCATGACAAAAACAAACAATAAAATAATTAAAGAAAGGTTGTGAGTCATGGGCGTCACACTTTGACGACACCACACCGTCAACAGAACACCGCCACGCCGAATCACAGGACGTGATTCGGTGGGCGTTGTTCTGTTGACGTGGCGGTGGAGGTGGAGCAACCTCCACTTCCCCGCCGCTCGCCAGTAGGGCTGTTGGCGGCTCTCCGTCCGAAAAAGGACGGAGAGCTGTCAACAGTCATAATACGCCGAGCGGCAAACCGCCACCACTGGCGGTCTTCCTCAGGGCGGTCTTCACAAAAGACCGCCGAGGTCAAAATGACCCCCTATGTTTAGTCCATGTTGTCTGATGATCTTGGCGAGCGGGCCATGTAGACATTGAAAAGTGTTGGGCTGAGTGAGGATCCTTGGGACACTCTGCAGCAAGTGTCTTTAGGTTCTGATGTGAATAGTGGTAGTCTGACCCACAGGCGGTTTCTTGATTAGGGCGGCAGGGTTTTGCCCCAGCTGCAATTTCTGCATCAAAGGCTATCTCATGGCAAATGTTTAATTCATTAAAACTTCAAGCAGTGTGACCCTTGCTCTGCGCGAGGGTCAGGCTAAACCAGGCACTTTCCAAAGGCATGTGCTGAAGCACATGTGCCGGCCGGGGCAGGATTTATAGGGCTTACCTGACCTCAGACCTGGCATCTGGCAGTCTACAAAACTGTAAGGCAGTGCCCCCTTATAACACACTGAAGCCTCAGTCACAGAAAACAGCCTGGGCGCTTTAAGCTTAAGCCCTGGGTTTCCAAAGCAGGCTGTCAATCAGCGAGGCTGTGTAGCACTGCAGCCCATCATCACAGGGTAGGTGGGAACAAGCCTCCATGGCCCCACCTCACTCTGGGAGTAGCTGGGAAAGGATTGCAGTGCACACGAGGCTGGCTATCCATGACGTGATCTGCATGATAAAAGCAAGCTGGCTGCTTGCTGTAAAGCTCAGACAGGGTACTCGCAGAGCAGAAATAGATCCTGACTACTTCTATTCACCTTATACATGTAGAGCATGTACCAAGACCCAGGAAACAAACAGAAAATGACAGCCACCACATTCCTGCCTACTAGTATGAAATGTACATGTCATATGAAATCTTCCTTTGTAGAAATTAAAGAGAAGCTTCTTTAGGAAAATGCCCTTTCTATATTGAAAGATGCAGTTGTGACCTTTAGTGTGCATACATGGTGTTATTAAATGGGAAATGGCAGCCGCTGTGTACAGTGTGTGGACCATTGGTGCGGAGGTGATCCTGAGGCCACAGACCAAGCCATAGTCTGAAAACTCACCTAACCGCTCCTTGATGCATCTGGCTCTACCATGGCCTGCCTTACTTCAAAGAGTGGAGGAACGAAGGCTATGATGCAGCAGGTGTGTTCATATCCGAGGACTGCTGGCAGTTAATATCCCAGGAGGCAAGTGTGGTCATTCAGAGATAATGGAGGAAGGGGGCCTAGAGGAAGCAGTTTTTTAATGGGCTGTATGATTCAGGCATCTGAAAAAGAACTTGAAGTGTGCCCCTGCCAGGCTCTTATTTGTTATCATCCATTTGGGAATCTATACATCTGTTAAATATCAAGCATGCTTGAGTTAGCTTGTTTGTGAGCAATTAGATGGCCAAAGTTTTTTGGATAAAGCAGACAGTAAACATTGTGATGGCACTGGACAGGGGGGCCCCTGCACTGCCCATGCCAAGTGCATGGACAGTGCAGAGGCCCCACTGCACCCGTTCTGCACCCGATTTTTCGCCTGCGGAGAATGAAGTCGTAATCCCCAGGGCAGCGCTGCTTGCAGTGCTACCCTGGTAGATTAGGACTGACACGACCGCAAGACCACCAGGACGACTATTCCTGGTGGTTCTGGCGGTCTGACCACAGCACAACTACCACGTTCGTACTATGGCGCTCAGACCGCGGCATTGGCAGAGGTCCGACCACCATCCATGAACATGGCAGTCATAAGACCGCCAGGTTCGTATTGAGGGCCTATGTCTCCTGAGGCAGATTACATTTGATTTTATGGACCTTAAAAATTGCAATGTATCTGTGTTATTCTTTATTCAAGCTGCATTTCAGGAGACAACCTTTAATTCATTGCTAATTATGAGGAAGCATACGGCGATTAGGTATATAGGCAATGTTTAAAACTCCTGACAGCCAATTGTGTATCGTCATAAATACTTAGTTCAAAGCATTGCAAGACATCACTGTATGCCCCCCATCTGCCATCCTTTTCCAGGTGTATTTGCAAACTCTGAGCGACTGCCATCAGATCCCCCCACCAAGGCGAAGGGGAAAGTACCCCCTTACTTCACTCACTGCCTTGAAAATGGTTCATACTTACAACCCTCCCCCATTCCTCCCATTCTAGTAGGCCACCAATACCTCTACATTGCAAGCTTTTAGCATTTTTTAGGATTGTTTTCACAATAATTTTAGAATAAAAGGATAGCCTTACTTTAGGCCCTCCTTCCACATAAGATAAAAGTACCAGGTTAATGTCACTACTCTGGATTATAATGTCTGAAAACCTGGCAAGTAGGGCAGATCTGTTCATAATTAGATCAGAATCAAAGAGTGGGATGAAATCCACTGAAGAGGGATCACCCATGTGCTGTGTGTGTATTTTAGCTTTAGAGGGGACACTAGAACCTTCTTCACACTTCTGGCTGCAAATGGTATTGCCGCTGGATTCAAAGAAGAAGAGTTGGGAGAAGACTGACCCACTAAGGTGACTGCCATGATCCATCTGTGTTCCTTGCTGAACATGAGGTTGTGTGAGGGCCCTCTCCAGAGGAACCAGCCTGAAAGTTGTGCAACAGCCCTTCTCACCTTGGATACTCTGTGGGACTTTGGGGACTGTTAGACCTGACAGCCTTAGGGTGGTCATACCCCAACTTTTTGCATAACTTCTTCCCATTTTGGGACACTATTTTTGCCGGCTTTAGGACTCTGCGCACTTTACCACTGTTAACCAGTGGTAAAGTCCATATGGTCTCTCCCTTAAACATGGTAACATTGGTTCATACCCAATTGGCATATTTTATTTACTTTTAAGTCCATAGTAAAGTGGACTACCTGTGCCCAGGGCCTGTAAATTAAATGCTACTAGTGGGCCTGCGGCACTGATTGTGTCACCCACAGAAGTAGCCCCTTAATATGTCTCAGGCCTGCCATTGCAAGGCCTGTGCGTACACTTTAACTGCCACTTCGACTTGGCATTCAAAAGTAATTGCCAAGCCTTAAACTCACCTTTTTCTACATATAAGTAACCCATAGGATAGGCCCTAGGTAACCCACAGGGCAGGGTGCTAGATAGGTAGGACATGTACATGTGTGTTTTATGTGTCCTGGTAGTGATAAACTCGCAAATGTGTTTTCCACTACTGTGAGGCCTGCTTCTTTCATAGACTAGCATTAGGACTGTCCTCACATACTTTTTAAGTGGTAGATTCTGATCACAAAGGGGTAACCAGGTCATGTTTAGTATGGCCAGAATGGTAATAGGAAATCCTGCTTATTGGTGAGGTTGAATTTTATATTACTATTTTAAAAATGCCACTTTTAGAAAGTGAGCATTTATCTGCACTTAAAAAACATCTTTGCCTTACGGGTCCCAAGGATCGGTGCATCACAGACGACAACGCATCATCTCCTCCTGCATCCGGATTGAGCTGATGTGATTGCTCCAGCTGCCTCACAGCACGGAACCAACGCCTCTCTCCTTGGGTGCGGTGAGGGACTGACGGCAGACCGACTCCATCGATGCCTTTTTCCGACTCTGTGCGACGTCCTTGTTCTTTGTTTTCGAAAGGTACTGTACCTGGGGGTCCGTGTGACTCTGTGACCGGCACCTGTGGTGTCGGTTAGTGGGAACAACTTCATCAACGATGCCGTGATAGCCCCCGTTGGAGCTATTGCGTTTTTCAGTTGCTTTAGTTGGATTTAATCTTTAAAATTTCCTAACTTTGCTTGTGTACATTGGATTCTCATTGTTTCAACAATAGTTCATTCAGATAAATATTCTCTATTTTTCTAAACATGTGTGGTGTCTTTTTGTGGTGTTTTCACTGTGTTACTGTAGGATTTATTTCACAAAAATGTAATACTTTGCCTTCTAAGTTAAGCCTGTCTGCTCAGTGCCAAGCTATCAGACGGTGGGGAAAGGATAATTTGGATTGTGGATGACTCACCCTAACTAGGACTGTGGTCCCTATTTGGACAAGGGTGTAGACCCCTGCCAACTAGAGACTCAAGTTTTAGGGTAGGATAGCTTGCGCGCCAAAGATTCCTCAAATGAACAGTCATGTAAATATTATGCTGAGAAGAGGGGCTGTCTCCACTACTGGTCGCCTCTCCCCTAAGAAATATTAGAACAAGTCTCCAGCAGGTTTGCCCTCTACTCCAAAATTATATATACTCTGATAGTGCAGTTCTGTGGCCAGCTTCATTCAATCCCTCCAAAGAAAAGGGGTTCAATACTAAGTTTTTGATGAGGAGAACTGTCCCTCGGGGGACTAGTTGCAGAAACAATGTGATAGGATGAGCTTCCTTCAAAGATTAGTGGCAGCAGAGGGGAGCAGGGAAGAGGGGCACAGGGCAACAAGCCACAAAGCGGCTTAGTGCGGACAACTCCGCTACCCACGTGCTCTCCACCCTGGAGAGGTCACCCTTAATGGGGCCTAGCGTCCGCACCTTCCGCTCACCTTGACTCTTTGCGTCCTCACACAACTCTCCTTGGTGGACCCAGGTAAGCACCAAAATCAGGGAGAGATGGAAGAAGACTGATGCGGATGATTTGATGTCACCTGGGCATCTCCAAGTCAATATATTTTCAGAATTACTTGCGGCTGCCTTGGGGTAGCCTTGCTGCTTGTAGTGTCCTGCTGGACACTTTCTAGTGTTTTGCCAACCACTCGGCTGAGGGCTGGCCTTCCATCTACACCCCACACCCAGCCAACACACGCGTCACCGGTCAGGTGACCCTGTCAATAAAAAGGGCTGGGAGCACGTGCCCATGGCCAGTTACTAGCACCATGCCACTGTGTCTGCGTCACGTTATTTTAGTAGCATGATGGTCTAGGGCCCCCTACACTACATTGGTGACGAGTGGGGATAGCAACCATGTTGGTCGTAGAGGGAACAGGACAGTAACCCAGTGGAGAGACAGGAGCCCGCTGTGAGCCCCGAAAAGACGAGGGAAACAGGAGCCCCATCCAGCACTCCACCGAGCATGAGGTGAGCCCGGGGGTACCCTCCACATCGAGCCAACAGCGCACCCGCAGCACTGCCAATGCGGCTGAGCCCGCCCTAAATGAAGAAAGTGCTTCCTTGCACCAAACGAGGCGCGAGGCGTTAAGTGTCCAGAGCCGCCCTTCCTCCTCATGGATGAAAACCCAAGAATGGCCCGCAGCATCAGGGAAGGCTGCCAGGGCCACGCATAATGTGTGAAGAACTGAGGGGCACCAAGCAATGGCCGGGCCAGTCGTCCCCACCCCCAAGAAAAGAATGCGGTCCGCAGCATGTGCCATGCTGCTACTGCCGCCCTTTAAGGAAATGGTGCGATCGTGCACCAATAATAAAGAAAATGCCCGGGCCATTTTCCCCTTTTCTTTGGAAATAATGGTGCTGTTGCACACCGAAGAAGAAATGCCCATGGCCGCCCCACCTCAAAAATGCCTCCAACACGGCCCGCAGCATTAAGGAAGGCTGCCGCGGCCAAAACGAAGCAGAAGGTGCAATGTTGCAGACACGGACCGAAACAAACTAAACAGGATGGTGCAAACACGCACCAAAGTTGTAAAATGCCAAGGGCAGCCCCCCCCCCCCCCACTCCAACAAACTTCAAAATTTGTGGAGGGAAGGGGAGAGGTTCTGACACGCACCTGAAAAAAAAATCCAACTGCCCGGACCCCACTCCCACTCACTGAACTTCTTGCCGTCTGCCTGTTGCCGGTCTCTTCAACATTTTACAAAAACAGAAGAAGAAAAGAAGACAGAAAGAAGGAAAAGAAATAAAAATGACACTTGCCTGCAGCCCCCATCAGCCTGACGAACTCCTCCCTGGCAGCATGCCTTCCTCACCGGCATCTGTTTCAAACAAACAAGGCCCGGTACGGAGAAAGACTGTCTTCAACCTAAAAAGAAATTCAACAGTGGCATCTAGTGGCCAAAGTCGGTACTGCAACCTTGTTTCTGATTTCTAACAAGGAAACAAGCTGTGTTGAAGGCAAGTCTACGGCAACACCCCAGAGAGTGACTGTACCCGACAAACAGCGCGCCTGCGGAAGGAATGGATTTAAGTGCCATGTGAGGCACGAGGAGAACGCACATGGCCTGCGCAGCCCCTGGCGGCCATCTGCCGCCATCGCCGAAATAACGCCACATGCCCCAGCAGTGATGGACATCACCGCAGGACAAGAAAGGGACATGCCAGGCGTTAACAAAGGATGCCCAGAAGTGGAAAAAAGAGACTATGTCACATGCGCAGAGAGCTGCGCCAGAGAACGGGACGACACGGGCAAAGCCCACAAAGATGGAGAGAGCACCGAAAACATGACGTAACGCACGGGACAAGAGGCCGTGCTAGTCGGCCTTTCTGCAACACAAGATGGCCACTGTTGGCCCATCACACAGCAGGTCGAGAGAAGCGACCAACCCCTGCAAAGCACACCCAGGTTCAACCAGGACCCAGTGCCGAGAAGGCGCTGCCTTGAGGCGCAAGCTCTGCGCCCTCAAGTGAAGAGGAGGTGGGAAAGGAAGTGACCCGCCATCACTGCCCTGCAACGGGCCAGGGACTAATGAAGGAGTGTGTCCTCCCCCACACTGCCTCAATACGTAGTCAGGAGCAACTCACAAAAGGCAAGAGGAGAGTCGCACACCTTGAGTGGCACAATGCCACCACTGCAACACGGGGAAGAGCCCCTAGTCCTTGGACAGGACAAGACCTTCGAAAGGTCCACACAAAAGGAAGACAGGTGGCCAGACGCCACAACAAAGGAAAAGAAAGCATGGCACAGCACCACGCTTTGAAGAAGGAAGAAAGGAGATTGTGTGAGGTCACCTGTCACACTGCAACACCTGACGACCACAGAAGAATAAGAGCGGAAGATCAACAGGGTGGAGAGATGGTGGACTCCTGCCACAAAGGAAGAGCTCACCCACAGTCAAGACAGCCACTGGGGTGCGGTAACGTCACAGGAGACAGCTCAGCGGGAGTACCAAATCTAAGACGCCATTTGCGAAACGGGTACTTGACCCAAACTTCACAGTGTGACCGTCCAAGCCACCTGTCAGCGGCTGCTTAAAGCACATGGCATTACAGCTAGCATCTGCACATAAGGAAAAGAAAGTATGTACTAGCTATGGCGAAGTCCCTCCAATCACCCTTACTCCAGCAACATCACTTGTCATCCAGGTCTCCAAATGGCAAGCACCATCATTGCCATGTGCATCACAGTATCCATCCAAGGAACAGTTAAATAACCAGATTGGATTCCCACACCGTAGCTTTGATGCTCTGAAGAACCAGTCAACCAATGATCACCTGCTCACCTTGCCTGTATCCTGCTCTCAGTGGCAAGAGCGAGTTGTGACCCAGACCGATCTACCCCTGTGATTGCACGAGCGACTAGGCAGTGGCTCCTAGGAGGTCTTGCAGCTGCCCTGACGTAGCACATAAGCAGCCCCAGCGCAGACCACAAGCAGTCCTGTGGCAACACTGACAAGGGGCCTCCCAAGCGCGAGAGAGGACTTGACATTGCCCCAACGATGAAGTCAAGGAGACAGCAAGGCAGCGCAATGGAGACTCCAACAGGTCACAGCACACCAAGACTGTCTTCAGTGAATTAATATAACACCAACAAGACACCCTCCTGGCAAGATGAGAGACAATTTCTCTGAAACCATCTGAGAGCCCACCTACACCTGGTCCATGTTGGCAAGTGCCCTGACTATGAAACATCCACCCTTGTGGTTGCATGAATGACTTGACCGTGGCTCCTGTCGGAAAACCTGCAGCGGCCCTCAGATGGCCCACATGCAGCCCAGCACAGTCCGCGCCAATCCTGTGGCAAACCAATTGAAAAGGCCTCAAGGAAGTTCCAGAGTGAAGAATCCACAAACGAGAGGTCGTCTGGAAGCAGCTCTGCCAACAAAGTGTCAGGATGTACAAAGGCTTCAGAGGAGGACTTCTCACC
This sequence comes from Pleurodeles waltl, assembly GCF_031143425.1. NCBI lineage: Eukaryota > Metazoa > Chordata > Amphibia > Caudata > Salamandridae > Pleurodeles > Pleurodeles waltl. Next base: position 350,232,305 of record NC_090445.1, on the reverse strand, counting down.
ATCACAGATGTCATCCGTCTTCGAGGGATTGGCCTTCATAAAGACAGGTTGTCTCAACAAGCATCTTCACAGCGGACTCCATCACCACTCCTGATGCACCCAATTCAAATGACGCACCCTATTCAAATGACGCACCCAATTCGAATGACGCACCCAATTCAAATGATATGCCCAATTCGAGAAAATTGAACTGTAAACACCACCAGTCTCGCCACGAGTGCCCACAGGACTGAACCACAGTGCATCAGTGGACACTTAACCAACCATCTGACTGTCAGAGTCCGGACTTCTTTCACACAGTGTTCGTGCCTGGCTGTACCTGGTTGAATTATGGACTCATACGGAAATGTCCGAGTGCTCCCAGCTGCACCTGTCCCCTGCAATACTGCGGCCTGCCTTCTCTAGGCTGAGAGATTGATGGTGGTGTTTTTGTTACTGTGTTTTACTCTACAGGTTGGACTTTGTTTTGTTCCTCAATAAAGTTTTGGAGGAATGTAGTGTCCTGCTGGACACGTTCTGGTGTTTTGCCAGCCACTCGGCTGAGGGCTGGCCTTCCATTTACACCCCACACCCAGCCAACACAGAAGTCACGGGTCAGGTGACCCTGCCAATAAAAAGGGTCAGACGCACTTGCCTATGTCTGGGCAGCAATATGTTGAGGGCGAGGATCTGGGGACGCAACTGAGGGAGGTGCGGTTTCTTCTGTACCAGACCCACAAACTTGCCTTACATTGGATAGCTCACACAATATTGCTGAATGCCTGAATGTTAGCAATAACGGACCCTCTGTTAAAAGAAAGCGGAAGCCCAAATAACTGGGACTGCCTAGAACACACAAAACACCTAGGGGCTAATTTACAAGAGTCTGGCACCGCAGTAGCATCACTTTTTTAGATGTTCTAGTGGCACAAGCCTTTCAATCATATCTATGAGGCGATGCAAACCCCCCCTGCATGGCTTTGCACGGCCTCATAGATATGGAGTAAGTCCAGGCAGTGCAAGTTTCTGCGTTTCCTTACCCTGTGTCAAGAAGGCGTTCCATTGGTGCTGGGGTGGGTGTTCCCACGCAAAACTCATGTATTTTTTTTGAGTTGCCACAGATTTACAAAATCATGTAAACCTGGGGCAGTGCCAAAACCTTACACCTTCCCAGAGCAGACATAGCAAGAAGATTGCTTTTCATTTCTCTTTGTTTTATCTCCTTACATCTGTGCTGCATTCTGCCGCACACACAGAATGAGGAAAACACCTCCATGGATTGTTGTAGTGCAGGAAGGCGTCCTTTCCTGTGTGAGAGGAGGCCTCTTTTTGCATGGTTAGCCCCCACTTTTTGCCTAATGTTGATGTGTTTTAGAAGTTGGTAGTGCCCAGAGCCCCTGCTAAACATGTTCCCTGGGCCAGAGATCTTTCCCTAAAACTGTTGTGATGCATGGCACAATTGATTTTTACTCTTAAATACCTCTATTAGTCCCTAGTAAATGGGTACCCCAGTTCCCAGGGCAAGAGATATTAGGAGTAGGCCCCTGGGGGAAGCAGCACTGATTGTGCCACCCACAAGGGCCCTGCAACCAGATGCACCCAGCATTGCCATTGCAGGCTGAGTGTACTGGGGCAACCCTAAAAGGATAAATTCAATATGGCACACTCTCTGTGTGCCCTGTGCACCATACACTGCATATGTTATGGGTAAGTCACCCCTCTAGCAGGCCTTTTAGCCCAAAGGCAGGGCGCACCATACTATATGTGAGGGCATAGCTGCATGAGCAAAATGCCCCCACTGTGTCCTTGCTAAACCTAGGACATAGTGAGTGAACAGAGCAGCCATTTTAATGTATGTACTGGGCACTGGTCAAACATGAGTTCCCCAGCTACATAATGTCCACTCTGCACTCTGGGTTGTTTGGTATCAAACACCTCAGAATATTACATCCAAACTGCTATCATTATTGGATATAACCCTAAATGTACCTTAGAGGTGCCCCCTGCAAAAGCTTAGCCTAACTGGCAGAGATGCTGGCTGATTCCATCCAGCTGCCACTCCAGACAGCCGATATACAAACCTGGGGTAGAGCCCTGGCTCTCTGGTTTGGGAGACAATGCCCTTCCTGGGTGGAGGAGATAACACCCCCTCCCTCAGGAATGTGCAACACCATGGTGGTGAGCTTCAAAGGGCTACAACCCCTGAAACTCGAGCCTCCAGGCCTGCTGTTAGCAGCAGAGGGCTTCCCCCTTTGCAAACCCCCACTTTTGGCAGGAACAAAGGCGGAAAACCGGTAAAAGGGTAGGAGGAGTAGCTTCACTGAGCATGCACCACCCCTAAGAGCTTGTATGCAAAGTGGACCCTCTGATTCAGTATTCTCCATGGAATGGAGAAAAACAGCCAATGACGTTTAGGGAAGTGACCCTTCCCACATGAAGTGGTCACTATAGTGGGTATAGCCACCCAAGGGTAAGTGGCCCATTAGACACTACCAGGATCCCCCTAAAATGCCCAATAAAGTCAGTATTTAGTGGGCTTCCCTACACCAAGATTTAATATTTCGAAAAGGATTCCAAGAAGACAAGAAGACCAGCACCAGAGAACCCATCGGGATGAGAACTGAGGACCTGCTGCACCAGAAGAGGTGCCAAGACCCCTGTTTGCTGCACCAGAGTCCTGAGAATCGTGACAGCGGAGGAGCTGAACACTATACTGACCCCAAGAAATCCAGGGGACCTCCAGGCTTCAAGGATCCCCCCAGATCTCCCTCCTGAGTGGAGGCACCACTCAAGAAAAGCAAGGAAACTGCAAAGGACCAAGAAACCAGTTAGGGATACCTCACTGAATCGCTGATATCTCCGTGACCAGAAGTCACAGCTGGACTTAATGACACACAGACAACAGTCCCAAAGTGCCCACCAACTGTAATAAGTTTGGTGGCACTGCGTCCCCCAGTGGCCGAGATAGAGCAATAACCTGGTTCCTGGTCAGCTAACATCAGACCAGGAGAAAACCAGCTCCCCCGGAGCTGACAAAGGATTAGGTGGAAGCCCCAGTCTAGGGACTTCAGGAAAACCCTGGTCCTCTGACCAGAGTTCCCCCAGTGTCCTGCAAGCGGCCCTCAGAGAGACTTACCTCCAGTGGACTTCGTTGCGCACAGCATCCAAGACCTCCAAAACGCCCTGCACCAGGCCCACCTGGGCCTTGCATCGTGGGATTTGCTGTGTGTCCTGGGTCCCCAACTCCTTGTGACCTCGACAGCCAAAGGGGACCCCCCAGGCACCGCTTTGAATTTGCAAACCAGCTCCTTTTCCAAGTGGCCCATCCAGGTGGCCCTGTGCCTGTGTCAAGAACTTTTCAAACGCTGCTCCCACCGGAACCGGGAGCTGCCCGAAGCTCTCCAGCTGGCACAAGGTGCTCACCGACCCCTGCGACCACCCTGCCAAAGAAGAGACTGGTAACTTAACTGTGCCATTTTGTATGCATTTTTTAAAATGACTGCCTATTGATTCCAATGGTGCGTAATTCCGAAAAGAAAGACCATGGGCCAGATGTAGGTAGATTTCAATTCAATTAGTTAAGACTTCTTTACCTCTAACAATCGTCCCAATAGTTTTAGTCGTAGAGAGATTCAGGTAGTGTGGGTCGTGCTGCCAAATAAGTTACATTTATTTTAAATGAACTTCTAAAATTCTGTGTATGAACTGGACTTCCAGATATACATTCTTTTTAAGGTCATACATTTTGGGCTGTGACTTTATTGTATTGATTTTAATGCTAAATTAGGCACACCTGTCACAGTTGTCGACCCCTTCATGTTGCAGGACGTGCCCGACCATTTTATCTCACTGTTACAAGTCCCTCTATGATAATTTATTACACATTAGGACTCGTTTTAGGCCAATGAATCTTTTGACCCAGTTGAGAGACACCTTAGGAGGAGATAGCTAATCAATCTGTCAATCAGTACGTCAATAATGTCATCAATATTTATTACCACAATGTAGTTCACTTTAGTCAAAGACATTAATCAACTCAGGAAACCACCATGACCTTGCAGTCATCAATAACCACACCAGTTTAGTAGAATTTTATGAGTTTTATTCCCTATTAATTACAATTCTAAAAGCAGATGTGTTAATCTCAAAACCAAGAAACACAATAGCATAGTCACAATATGGCAACTCTGATAAGATTTCATTAAGGCAAGAATCACGAACATCAGAACATAACATGGCGTGAACATAGATCACTTTAGCAGAGTGTCATCAACGAGTCAGTTCAACAAAGCATAGACTCAGTTGTTTGTCTATTTGCGTCAGTTTAGTGAGCACCTGCCCTAACCACTGATTAGCATTGGCATGTTGGGCTTCATGCAAACAATTTAAAACACCAATTTGGAAAACATCTAGCTATGGTCTCTGTCAAAATAAGCAGTTGGTACCTAGAAAGGAAAAGCAAACAGACAAATCACAATTTCATTGTCATAGTTACCATCCAAATTTTCGGACAGCACTCAGGTTCAGTCTTCGTCTATAGGACATCAGTAGATTCGCCATCTGTCAAAATTCAGCTCTGGGGCAAAAAAAGGGGGCACTTCCCTCATAAGGAGGTAAAGTGTAAAATGGGCAATCTAAGGAAGAGGATGGTTCTAAGTAAAAATCAGCAAAGTCACTAGGCAAAGTGACAAAGTCTCTGGATCAAATCAACAGCATTTCCCTAACTAATTCTAAAAGGTTCCCCGTGTCATGGGTTTTTATCCCTTTTTCGTTGTACATTCCCCTAAAATCTAATTGGTCGAATGTTATACCCCACTATCTCTACCCAATTAACTTTCAATTAGCTCATCAAATTTGTCACCCACAACAGTTCACAGACATTTTATTGGTCCATATGATTTACGTCTTCAGAGGTAGCACGTCCGGTATGATTTCATCCTTCTGTAATTCTTTGCACATCTTTTGGTCAGTAGCTCCATTGTCCGTACCGGTTTGAACGACCTTGTACATTATACTAATCTACACTGTTGGATTCTACCTAAACATTCCTACAAGCAAAATGATTTTCATGAGAACAGATCCACTATGGTTACATTCAGCTTCTAGTTGAAGAAAACAAGAGGTCATGTCATTTTGCGAGTCAGCACACTGCACGTTTAGAAAAACACATTTTAATGTGAGAGCCATGCAGCTAAGCTTCGGCTCATGCTAACTTAAGGCCTACAAGATTTATTTAGCATAACATAATCATTAATCATTAGTATAAAACCATACTTTAATACAAGAATTCATGAGCATTAGTCATTTTCATTAGTCCCCGTATACATTGGCGGCCACACCCCGTGGTCAATTTCAAGTGCACGTTTAAGCAAAACACATTAATATAATTTCTATGCGGCAGTATAACACATTAGTTCATAAACATTTCATGTTAGTATAGATTATATAAACTACGCTCTCTCAGTCCCTCCTCTGATGACGTTCGTCATCACAGAAACTTTTCCCTTTCAACCTTTCACTTTAAATTTTTCACTTTGCGCATAATGCACATTTCAAAATCTTGTCCTTTGTGTGAGCTCTCCCAAATTTCATGAAACATTTTCTCCCTTTCATTTTCTTCATTCCTTTTGTTACAGTTGGTCCAATTTCTTCTAATTCTTTAATTAATTTTGCGTGCTTCCCATAAACCCAATAAACAACCTAGGACAATTAATAGACCCCCTAATATTTTTGCAAGCACCCCGTTCCAAATATTACTAAACCAGCTCCCTACTCTGGCAATTCCCTTTCCAACCTTCTCCCAAACTCCAGGTTCTTTTAAATCCTTCAGATCTGCACAATCTCGTTAGGTTAGTAAGCATACCTCTAATCTTTTTGCTGTTATCTGGAATAAATTAGCAACAATGACGCTCGTTAAGCATCTTACAGACTCCGCCACTCTTTGCTAAAAGAATGTCTAAAGCAAGCCAATTTTGAAGAGTCATAGCTCTTTCCGCAGCAAGTTCAGTATCCATCAGGAGTATAGCCCCTGTGAAGTTTGCCAGCATGTTATCCACAATAGTAGACAACTTCCGAATCTTTATGTAGTTTAAGATAACCCCTACTGAAGGAATTATGGCTCCAAATGTGTCACCAATGACAGCAGCCACTGTCTCTCGTTTCTGTCTAGCATGTTGTAATTCAGACATTTTAGGTATTTGCTTTAAGTCATCAATCTGGTATATCTTTGGGAAGACTATCCACAAATAACATGTCCCATACCATCCCTTAGGGAGACGGTAATAAGCATTAAGTCCACAGATATAATAGATCCCAGGGATCGCTGGATCCTGTCCATTTAACATGAATGTCCACTTACTCTGAAACAAAAACACATGCCTACATTCACTCCCACAAATAAACGGTCATGTTCAGATTTTGGCCTATATATACAAAGTCTTCCTACATGTAATGCATCTATAGCTAGTTTGCCTTGCATCTTCATTGCAGTGTAAGCATAATCATTTGCATATGTGCGTTTTTCTAATCCCTTTTCTAATCTTTCTTTCAGTGCTTTGCGTCTATCATCAGTGTGATCTAAGAAGCTTTTCTCTACAGGTTTTAATAAGCAGGTCAAATTGTTGCGGTGTGGATAAGCTGTCCCAAATGTCAGTGTTGGTTCAAAGAAACCTCTAACTAATTGTATACTATGCTCTTTAGCTAACTTATTCAGAAACTCAATCACAGGCACAAAAGAAAATACTACATCTAAATTTGAATAAAAATATTGCACATGTTCCTGGTCATAGAATCTTGTTAGTAGCAGGCTACAGCTTATCCCGTAAGTTAAAGGAATACTATGGTATGTGACCGCCTCTTGTACTGACGAAGGAATCTTTGTGCACACATAACAGTTTCTCGCATCCATTGCATCAACATACTCATTCAGCAAGCGATAGAAGACATTAGTAGAGAGTTCCCCCCTTGAATTAGTTCCCTCAGGCAAGTGTTGTGTATCTTGCTCAAACTTTTCCCATGGAGTTAGTGTAGCAGTCTCAGTTTTTAAAGCATTGTTAGTCACTTTCTTATCCAACCATGGCATTCCCACAATCACACCCACAATTATTATTGCACACACAATACCCAATATAACACTTAACCAACCACACACTTTACCCTTTTTGCTACTACCTCTAGTGTAAGCCATGATCTGTAAAGAATCAGATAGCAGAATAACTCAGAACAATCAATCAACTTGAGGATGATTTAAAAGCCCTTTTTTTTTTCAAAGTCTCTCTTTCTCTCTGCGTGTATTTACATTGTTTCACTCACCCTAGGACCCTTTTGTGAAATCAAGTTAGCAGGTTGTCATAATCAGTTTTTCAGAGTCAAATCAGGTTTAGAGTGTCACATCCGGTAATTTATTAGTGTCTTTTCTCAGCTTTCCAGCTTTTAGTTTCAACTTTAATTTTAACACAGTCACTGGCTCAGAGTGATTTCAGGTACCGTAGTATTGGCATGGCACCTCTCGATCAAAACAAAACGCTAAGAATTCTTGTTGCCATTCAGATGTTGTTGCATATGCCCATTAAGGACCTGCGTATCTTCTATTTGCAACTCTTTTTCTTTTCAGCCTGCGTTCACTCTGCAGCTCTCCTTCACTTAGATCCTCCTTTCTGGTTGTGTCGATTTCTTCCTCTATTGTCTAACCTGGGACGATCTTTTCCCTTGCAGCTTGTTTCTTTGGCCAGTTATCACCTTTATGCATTTTCTTCCTGCTTGACCTTTCAGGATGCTGAACAGCACCCTCCTCTTGTGCTATGGTGTTTTCTCTTGATGGACCTGCAACTGGCTCGGGAGATGCCGGTGTGCTTTGACCTTCCTCTATTATTTCCCCTTCTTCCTCTGGGTCTGTAACAGGTTCAAGCTCTAACCCGTATCCATCTACTCCTGGGAGAACCTCTCCTTGACTTAGTTCTCCTGCTGCCTCTACTGAGATAGGCTCACTGTCACCTCTCTCGAACTCGTTTACTGCTTGAGGGACTAGGCCGTCCTCAGTGGGCTCTCCTGCAGTCTCAGTTCCCCTTTGACTGTTCTCCGGCCCTGAGACTTCCTTCTCCGGAATTGCTGAGTCGTAAACTTCAAGTTCCTCATCAGTCAGACATGTCACCTTCTTCGTGTGACTGGCATGTATCCAGTTTGGAACGCCTGCACAGCTCACAGCAGTGGTTGTTGTCAGTATTACTTGATTTGGCCCACAGCACGGCTCTAAACACGACTTCCTTACGTGCTTCTTGACAACCACCCAGTCACCGGTTTGCAGGGTATGACCTGGATCTGATCGGTGGCAATGTGCTGGCCTCCACCTGGTGGGAAAAAGAGGGGACCACATCAGCCAAACCTTTGCAGTAGTCCAACACCATATCATCCGGGATATTCACAAGTGCATTTACAGGTACTGCGGGCAACCTCATAGCTCTGCCCATGAGAATCTCATGGGGTGATAGTCCTGTCTTCTTATCAGGTGTGTTTCTCATTGACATTAGCACTAAAGGCAATGCATCTGGCCATTTCATACTGGTAGCTGCACACATTTTTGCCATCCTCGACTTCGCGGTACCATTCATCTGTTCCACTAGTCCTGATGCTTCGGGCGGTAGCTACAATGCAGCTTCTGCTCAATGTCTAATGCAGCACACAAGAGCTTTATCACCTCATTGTCGAAGTGTCTGCCCCTATCTGATTCTAAAGAGACCGGAAATCCGAACCTTGGTGTTAATTCTCTAAGCAACAGCTTTGCTACTGTGAGACTGTCATTTCTACGTGTAGGGTAGGCTTCAATCCAGTGACTGAAAACGCACACAATCACCAACACGTACCTCAAGCCTCCACATACAGGCATCTCAATGAAATCCATCTGCATCTTGCTAAATGGACCTCCAGCTCTCCCTATGTGGCTCAAAGTCACCACAGTTCCCTTTCCGGCATTCATCTGTTGACAGATGATGCACCTGTGACAGGTAACCTCTGCGGCTTGTCTGAATTTCAGATTGAAGCAATCAATTTTGAACAATCTGATCATTGCATCTCTCCCAATGTGTGCCTGACCATGGTAAAGTCTTGCAAACTGTGACAAAAGACTGTTTGGCCCCTCCTCTGAGACCCACAAGTCATAAACTCTTTGTACGCATTGTATTCTCTGCCAGGCGCGTTTCTCTTCCCTGCTAGCACGACCCTGCAGTTATTTTAGCTCATCTAATGTGTCAACAACTCTTAATGCAAAGTTCAGACATGTCTCATTTTCAGTTTGCGATAACAATTCCCACTGGTCCTTGAACGATATACAGTTCAATGAGCAAAACCTTGCGACTTGATCTGCATAATGGTTTCCCATTGACACAAAGTCCTGAGGCTTAACAGGAGCATTCCATTTCACCACGGCAATTTCAAGAGGCAACTGAATCGCATGCAAAAAATCCTTAATTTGTTCCCCATTTTTCACTGGAGAACCAGAAGAGGTCCTGAAACCCCTCTGTGACCACAATTGGCCAAAATCATGTACAATGCCAAACTCGTATCTGATGTCAGTATAGATAGTGACTTTCAGTTTTTTAGCTGCGTGGCATTCCTTAGTAAGGGCAATTAATTCAGCCACTTGTGTGGAATACACTCTTTCGAGCCAGGAGGCTTCTATAATGCCAGTGATTGTACGCACAGCATATCCGGCTCTCAGTATTCCGACTGAGTCTCTCAAGCATGATCCATCAACAAACATAATGCAGTCGTTTTCCTTTAACTGCAGATCTCTATTGTCAGGTCTGGGTTTGGTGCATAGTTCTATTACCTCAAGACAGTCATGTTCCACCTCCTCCGAATTACTAATCTCAGTGTTTTCAACAGGAAGTAGAGTTGCCGGGTTCAATACAGTACATCTTTTTAAGGAGACATTAGGCGAACCCAGAATAATTGTCTCATAATGGGTAAGTCGGGCATTTGTCATGTGCTGAGTCTTAATTCGGGTCAACAGAATTTCAACTGAATGTGAAACCATTACTGTTAAGGGATGTCCCATCACTGTGCCTTCACACTGTGTGAGGCTCTGACCAACTGCGCACAAACAACCCGGTAAGGCTGCTGCGACTGGGTGCAAGGTAGCTGAAAAATATGCTACAGGGCGGTTTGCACCTCCATGGACCTGTGTTAAGACAGACAAAGAACAAGCATCACGTTCATGACAAAACAGTAGAAAAGGTTTCGTATAATCAGGCATACCTAAAGCTGGTGCCCTACACATGCACTCTCTCAATTCCATGAATGACTCAAGCTCTTCCTCGGACAAAGCTATGGTATACGGTTCATCCTTAGTTTCCTTGCCTGTCAGCTTTATCAATGGTTTTGAGATAATCAAAAAGTTGGGAATCCACTGACGACAGTATCCCACCATTCCCAAAAACATTCTGACATCTCTCTTTGTTGTCGGGGGGTTCATCTGTAGTATGGCTGTCACCCTCTCCTTTGATATTCTCCCGGACCCCTTTTCAATTAAGTGTCCTAAGTATTTCACCTCTTTCTGACAGTACTGTAGCTTCTTTGGGGACACTTTATGTCTGTTCTTTCCCAAATGGTTCAGTAAGGCAATTGTGTCATACCTACAGTCGTCTTTTGTTCTGGACGCAATCAGCAAGTCATCAATGTACTGCACTAGAGTCGAACTGAAAGGTAATTCTAGCGACTCCAAGTCCTACTTCAATATCTGATTAAAGATGGATGGTGACTCAGAAACCCTTGAGGAATTCTGCACCAACTGTACACCTTATCCAGTAATTTGAAACTGAATAAAATTTGGCTGTCCTCATGAAGAGGCACCGAGAAGAATGCTTGTGGCAAATCCACAACTGTGAACCACTCTGCATCACATGGAACCTGAAACATGATTACTGCTGGATTTGGCACTATGGGGAAACATTTTACCACAATCTTGTTTATTTTCCTCAAATCCTGCACAATTCGAACTTTCCCACAAGGCTTTTTCAGACCCATTATTGGTGAATTACATGGGCTGCTCAATACCTTCTTCAGAACTCCTTGCTTTACAAAGTCCGCAATTATCAGCAACACCTGTCTAAGGACATCTTGTGCCATGTGGTACTGCGGCACCTGAGGAAACACTGTGTTTGGCTTCACTTGTAATTTAACCGGTTCCACTCCTTTTATCAGTCCCACTACCTTTCCTGTCAGGTCCCACACTTTCTCTGCCACTGTTCCTTGCAGCTCAGCTGGAAAGTCAGTCACTGTAAGCATCGGGAAAAGGGTTATCAGAGGGTAATCTTCATTTGCGGTCTCTACTTCTGATTCTAAAAACTGCCTATCATCCCCCTCATCATAACTGTTTGTTTGAACCTCAATCCCTTCATTAGAACAGGTAATCAAACACTCCGTCTTGCACAGTAAGTCTCTTCCCACTAGGGATACGGGACTAGAATCGCAGACTACAAACTTATGCAGTCCCTGAAAGTTGCCAATCTCGACTTGACCCGGATGGGTAATTGGGTTTGTCAAATACTGGTTTGCTACTCCTACCACTCTTATGGTACGCCCTGAAAGTGGCAATTTCGGGACCTCTGCACTTCTGACTGTAGAGCGTGTAGCTCCTGTGTCAACCAAAAATGATACCTTGTGACCCATCACCTTTCCCTCTACATAGGGACCCCTCTGATCTACTTCGAGGGACGCTGCAAGCCTGCACTCTTCACTGTCTGAACTGTCATCCGACCACTCATCATTCATTCCATCTTCACCACGCAATGGGAACTGCTGTACTGTGTTATTTTGACTCGTCATTTGACCTGTGACCTGTTGAGGTAGCATCACCTGCTGCTGTCCCATTGGAGCTACTGGTAATTGCATTTGCTGTCTAGGTGCCATGGGAACCTGCTGTTGTACTTGCTGCATTTGTGCTGGTTGAACACACGGCATTTGCATTTGCAACATGGGCTGTAACCCCTGCATCTGAACCATGTTATTCTGAAAGTTTTGATTTTGACCTCTCAATTTTGGACCCCTCGCATTTTGAAATGTACCAATATCAGTGCTTTGTTGAACGACACCATCATGCACCGCATTTGGGAATTCCCGCTTCCAACGCCCCACGCCCCCGCGCATGTGACATGGTGACATCTTTTTCATCCCCTGCACATCATTTTGAACCACAACAGTATTTAAGTCTGGACCGCGATTCACAAAACCTCGACCTCTCGGTTGTGCCTGAAACACGCCATTCCCTTGCTGTTGCTGTTGTACCATCTGCTGGATTCCATTTCCCTGCATACCTGCCTGCGCTGCCTTTATCTGCATCACCATCACCTTCTCCTTCAACTTTCTCTGCTTCTGCTCTATCTCGTCACTACAGTATTTCACATACTGCAACACCTCATCAATTGGCTTTGCTTGCCAACAGATCAAATGATTCTTAATCATCTGGCTAACCTCTGGTCTCAGCCCTTCAACAAATCTGAACACAAGATGGTTCGTATCCTTTGGCTCAATAGTCTCAGTACCACTGTAATGCTTGAATGCCTTCAACAACCTCTCATAATAAGAATGGATGGACTCTTTAACCTCCCGTGAGGTCCGGTCGATTTGCTGCCAATCAGTCACTTTCAGCGACACTTTCTGCTTAAAAAATTCAATCACTTTATGATAGTACTTCATCACCTCCTCAGATTGTGCTCCGGTCACCTTATCCCTTGCCGGTTCTTGTGTCGGCCAATCCACACCTCTCTTGCACTCAAGCCATAAATCGGGTGGAATGATAATCTCAAACAGGGTATTCAAGTCCTCCCAGAGACACTTTGCAAGTTTCACAAACCTGTCTGTCTGCTGATACCACTTTATTGGTTTCTCCCTCAACCTGGGATAATCATTTGTGAAAGACAGAATGTCTCCCCTAGTCCACGGTACATGGACTAGAACCCCTCCGGCTGTTTCTCTCATTGGTAATATTTTTACTGTATCAGTGTCCGGTGAAGCTTTAGTCTGGCTTGATCCCGGACTGTCACCTTTCTCTTCATCTCTTTTCTTTGCCCATCTGCCTTCCCACTTTTCTAAGGCTCCCCAGATCTGCGCACTCTGCAGTATTTCTTTAAGATGCGCTTTTATTCCGGCCAATCTCATGTGATCAAAATCTTTAGAGTCAAAGTGTAGTCTGTAACTCCTTTTCAAATGTTTAGTATTCTCAATATCAATGTTGTATTTGTCTGCCAGGTTCGCTAACCTCTGATGCACCTTGCCCACTTCTTTAGTAATTATGAGGCACAAGTATCTCAATTCTGCTTCTGTGTATGATTCTAATCTGTTTACCCCTATTGTCCCTTCCACTAGTTCAGCAGCTTCCACACCAAGACTTACAAAATTTAGGTAGTCATCTCTTTCAAATTTATCGGCAGTCACTCTGGCGGGTTGTGAGGTTTTGTTATTTCCCAGCCACTCATTTAGCTGTTGCACGGAAATGCCTTGCAATGAGATATTTCCTGACTGCATCAATGGTGTTTGTGACGCATCCACACTCATCGTCTGTGGGGCTAGCACACTTGACCCTACTTGTCTCATTGCCTCCAAAGGAGCCCCAATCGGGCTAAGATCTAACAGAGATCTGAGGTGTTCGGCTGTTTGTGATCTTGGTGATATTGATCGGGGGTTCCTGTGAACCCTCCTCTTATTATTTCCTGGGTCCCCTACCCTTGATCACTCATCTCAGGCTTACCCTGCGCATATAATGGCACCGGTGGACCGACAGTAATTGGTAATGATATAGCAGCTGGTGTCTGACCTGGTCCCAAACCCAGCGGAGCGGTACCTCCTAAGGCTTGACTCACTGAGGCTGGGGCAGGTACTACGGAGGTCCTGCTGCTGGACTATACCCTGGAATCAGCTGTTGCTGCGGCTGGGGCAGCAATTGTGGAGTTGGCTCAATCTGCACTAACCTCGATTTTGTATATATCGGATCAGGCGGCACTATCAGATTCGTAGTAGTCTCTAGTACTGGGACGTCTGGAGAGATTCTCTGTATCTGCGGTGGAGGTTGCAACTGAATCTGCATGTCTGGCGCAGTGGGTACACTGACACCATTCTGTATAAAACCTGTATCACTAGGCTGCACTGTATCAGTAACTCCCTTCTCCTGCGTCTGGTTCCCAGGACCCGCACGAGTGCTCGGGCATTGTCATCCACTGCATAAGGTGGCGGGCGATCATGTAACAACTGATTAAGGAACTCTTCATCATCTGAGTCGTCTTCCTCTATCCAAGACCTTTTAGTCTCTTTTGGTTTGCTAGAGTCTTTATCTGTCTTACAAGTGGCTTTCCTTCCCTGTGTCTCGTCCCCTTGTGTTATTGCTGGGAACAATTTGAGTCCGTCAACTATTCCCCTTCTCCACATTTTGCTCTCATTGTCCCATCTAGCCTCAGCTAAAGTCTTTTCTGCCCTTCTCATTCTCCTCTCAAATTTCTGCTGTCTCTGTTTAATAGCCATTAAATCCCAGACTGCCAATGCCTCGTACTGAGCTGGCCTTGGAGGTGGCTTTTGTACACTTAACACCCACCTCAAATTTTCCAAAATTCTCGTATTGAATGTTCCGTGTTCCGGAAACGCCAAACATCCCTCTTTTGCTGTCAATTTGTGCCACTGTTTCATCCATAAGCAAGGTGCGACTCCCTTCTCTTCCATTACTATGTAAGCTGGAGTACCCTCAGGCGGTGTAGGCTCCCCTTCGATGACCATAATGTATGCATCTCCTTTCAGAGCGCTCCTAAAATCTTTGACAAAATTCATCTTTGCGTCTCTTCTTTTGTTTTGTATTTAATAAGGAAGTGATTTTAATTCTCAGGACACTCTTCACCCACCTTTCTCAACCTATTGCCTCTCACAGACGGCTGCCAATCCGTGCGTGACCCCTCTCCGCAACAAACCTATCCTAGCACGGTACCACTGACGTCACACTCACACACTGCAGCTGACAAAGTCTTGCGGCTTGTCCTCCTCACATTGGATTCACACCAAACTAATGCAAAATTACTGCGAGCACCTTTAACAACAACATCAACTCAAATTTGTCGGTTTACTACAGGAAGGGTATACAACTGTGTTGGACTTTTTTGCTTATGCAAGGTCATCCCCAATCTTTTTGCCTCCTGCCTCCTATTTTTTTGGATCTGTAGCTGTTGGTTTTTTAACTGTGAGCACTTTACCACTGCTAACCAGTGCTAAAGTGCATATGCTCTCTGTGTAAATTGTATTGTTGATTGGTTTATCCATGATTGGCATATTTGATTTATTAGTAAGTCCCTAGGAAAGTGCTCTAGAGGTGCCAGGGCCTGTAAATCAAATGTTACTAGTGGGCCTGCAGCACTGGTTGTGCCACCCACACAAGCAACCCTGTAATCATGTCTCAGACCTGCCACTGCAGTGTCTGTGTGTGTATTTTTACACTGTAAATTCGACTTGGCAAGTGTACCCACTTGCCAGGCCTAAACCTTCCCTTTTCTTACATGTAAGGCACACCTAAGGTAGGCCCTAGGTATCCCCAAGGGCAGGGTGCAGTGTATGGATAAGGTAGGACATGTAGTAATGTGGTTTATATGTCCTGAAAGTGAAATACTGCCAACGTCGTTTTTCACTGTTGCAAGGTCTGTCTCTCTCAAAGGATAACATGGGGGCTACCTTTAAATATGATTAAAGTGTAGATTCCCCTAGAGAGTAGATGGACATGTGGAGTTTGGGGTCCCTGAACTCACAATTTAAAAATACATCTTTTAGTAAAGTTGATTTTAAGATTGTGCGTTTGAAAATGCCACTTTTAGAAAGTGAGCATTTTCTTGCTTAAACCATTCTGTGACTCTGCCTTGTTTGTGGATTCCCTGTCTGGGTCAGTTTGACAGTTGGGTTGTTTTTCACCTCGCACTAGACAGTGACACAAAGGGGGCTGGGGTGTAACCTGCATTTCCTGATTAGCCATCTCTGCTAGGAGGGGGGGTGGAGTGTTCACTCTCATCTGAAAGGACTGTGCCTGCCTCTGACAATGCTGGCTCCAACCCCCTGCTGTGTGTCTGAGGCCTTGCCTGGGCAAGGCAGGATTTCACAAGTAGGTGTGAGTCCCCTTTGAAGAAAGGTGACTTCAAAGACTAAAATGGGTATAAGAAGGGCACCCAAATCTACAGACTTTAGAAACACTTCTGGAACCAAGAGGAACCTCTGCCTGGAGAAGAGCTGATAGCTGAGGAAGAAGTGCTGCCCTGCCTGTGACTGTGCTTTGTGGAGCTTTCCTGCAGAGCTGCTTCTGCCAGAGTAAGAGGGCAAAGACTGGACTTTGTGTGCCTTCCATCTTGTGAAGAAATCACCAAGGGCTTGAGTTAGAGCTTGCCTCCTGTTGTTTGAAGTCTCAGGCACAGCAAAGACTTCTCTCTGCCAGCACCTGGAGTCTCTGGAGAGACTCCTGCTTTGACAAGTGGTGCCCTATCCAGTCCCTGGGCCCTTGAAAGAAAAGCTGGTGGAAATCCAAGGAAATCGATTTCGAACGACTCCGGACCGACGCCGCTGCTGAATCCGGTAACGCCGCTTGCACCCGACGCCTGACCTTCGCTGGAACGCGACGCTCTTTGCAGGCCCGACGCCGCAGCAGCCCTGCTGAAGTCCCTGACTCCGTGGAAGTCGCCGCACCACATCGTGACCGACGCCTCTCGAAGTGCGTGGATTCAATGTTTCGCACAGACGCCGCGATCCCCGACTTGGCGCATCAGCTTGTTTTCACTCTTCACCAAAGGTACTGTACTTGGGGGTCTACACGACTCCGTGTCCGGCGCCGCTGGTGTCGGCTTGTTGGGAACAACTTCGGCACGACGCCGTGTTAACATCTCATCAAAGCATTTTTGTTTCTAAGCACTATTTTTGAGTTTAATCTTTAAAAATTCATAACTTGACCTGTGTATGTCGGATTTTTGTCATTTTGGTCTTGTTTTGTTTAGATAATTATTTCCGATTTTTCTAAACCGGTGTTGTGTCATTTTGTAGTGTTTTCATTAAGTTACTGCGTGTGTTGGTACAAATACTTTACACCTAGCGCTCTGAAGTTAAGCCTACTGCTCTGCCAAGCTACCAAGGGGGTAAGCAGGGGTTAGCTGAGGGTGATTCTCTTTTACACTGACTAGAGTGAGGATCCTTGCTTGAACAGGGGGTAACCTGACTGTCAACCAAAGACCCCATTTCTAACATTGGTGATCAGCGGTTGGGATTTGGACTTCTATTTGTACTAGACATACAGTAATTTAGGGCCAGATGTAGGTACAAAAGAATTAGCGACTCGCAATTTGCGAGCATGTGCGACTCGCAATTTGCGTGTCGCTATCAGGAATGCAGGTACAATTTGCGGGGACAAATTGCGACTTGCACCCGTAGTCGCACCGCAGATAGCGAGTCCGCTGTCTGCGAGGTCGCTTTTTGCGACCGCGCAAAAAACGGACACGCAATTTGCGAGTGGGTGTCGCAAATTGTGATTTTCATGAAAATTGAGTGCAGGTGCTGCAGAACACTCCAGAAACCACTCCAGAACACTCTGGAAACACTTCCTGGCACATGATGATGACATCACAGCCAGGAAGTTTACAAATACACCTGGGAGGAGGGAGGACCACACCCTTTTTAACTGCTGCACAGCTAACAGAGCAACAGCAACCATGGCTGACACTCCCAGAAAGAGGAAATTGAAATTTGCTGAGAAGGAGCTGGAGGTGCTCACAGAGGAATGCTGTCAGCACCTTGATGAGCTATTTGGGAAGGCAGCCCTCAATGTGCCAGACTCCACAAAAAAAAGAATTTGGCAGGAAATTCAGGAAAAGGTGAACTCCCTGGGGGTCAGCCACAGGAGTGTTGATGAGATAAAGAAGAGGTGGTATGACCTCCGCTCCCGGACCAAGGAGAGGGTGGCAGAAAGGCTTCGGGAGATGAGAGGCACAGGAGGGGGACCATCATCCATACCACCACCCACACCCCTGGAGGAAAGGGTGGAGGAGACCCCGGAGCAGAAGGCTGTAACAGGATTCGGAGATCTGGACACCTCTGAGCCCGAAACATCAACCAGTGAGTACCATGTGATATGCCTGTACCCCCATCAATGCTATACCCCCACCCACCATGTACACAGGGGCATGCACAACCAAGATAGCTCCATTTCAGAGTAGCAGATACCAGCATGATGCATTATGGGCAATGCAGTCAAGTAGGCAGTTAATAGGCAAATGTTTATTAGGAAGTGTGCAACAGATAGTAGACACTGACAGTGTTTTCCCCATGTCCTACAGGTCTCCCACAAGACCCCACCACCAGCCACAGCAGCCAGGTGCCAACGGTCAGCCAGCCCCATGAGGAAACTACTGGAGCAGCCACCACTCCCACCTGCACCACCAACACCATCCCCTCAATGACAACACCCGCTGCAACAGTGGTTTCGGAGGCAGCACCAGCAACAGCCAGGAGTGCCACAGCACATCTCACAGGGCATCCACTGCTGCGCAGGCGACGCAGGATGAGGAGAGCAGGGCTGCAGGCAGAGTCAGGGCATCCGTCCACCACACTGACAGAGACAAAACTGCTACGTGGTCAGCGCCTGCAGAATCAAATGTTAGGGCGTATTAGTGGGGTTCTGCACCGCTTCGTAAGAAGCAATGAAAACAGCATGCAGCAGCTCCATGCACAACTGGACATAATAGGCAACAACACTGGTGACCTAGCCCTGTCCATGCGTGAACTGGTGGCTGGACTCCTAACACAGAGCGAGGGTGCGAGGCGCAGGGACCGCCAGCTGCTCCAAAGGCTGGACAGGATGGCCTCCTCAATTTGCAGACTGGCAGTGAACACTACTTTGCTGTCAAGAAGAACAGTCGGCCTCCAGGTGGAAATGGGCCACTTTGCAGGTGATGTGGCAAGGGGCCAGGGCCGGATCACCCATGTGATCGACATCATGGAGGCACGGCAGGTGTCCAGGGTTACAGGGTACACCCCACAAGATAGCAAGGAGGGCTCCACTGTGAGCAGTGTCTCTGCTGGTGACACCAAGGTGCTCTGGAGTGGGAGTACGAGGCAGAGCACTGCAGAGCAACCTGGGACCAGCCAGGCTGGCAGAGGCCGCCGTAGGCAATAAACTAAACACTGTCCCTGATATTGGGGCACATGATGGCAATGTGCCCCATGCCAGGTTGGCTTTCTGAAGTCCCTGAATAGTTTTTCATTGTAAATAGTTCTATTTCTGCACATATTAAATAATTTTTTTGTTCCACTTAACAAATGGAGTGTTTGGTCAATAGGTGAGTATGGTAGAAGTTGGCACGTACCTTCCAAAGTATTGTGTTGCGATGTGTTCCCGTCTCAGTCTGCCTTGATGTGCAATGCTCCGATCCCCATGATGGCGATGTGGTTGCTCTTGCTCTTCATCCTCAGAATCCGGGTCTGCAGGGGTGAGAGGTAGCCCACGTCGGGTGGCAATGTTGTGCAGGATAGCGCATGCGACAACTATTTTGAATGCCGTTGTGGGGTATACTGGAGGGCACCTCCACTTCGGTGGAGGCATCTGAACCGTGCTTTCAGCAATCCAAAGGTGCGTTCAATCAGGTTCCTGGTCCTCTTATGTGCACTGTTGTATCGCCTCTCACATTCATTGCTGGGTGTTAAGTACGGAGTCATTATCCATGGCCGTAGTGCAAATGCACTGTCACCTATTGGGCACAAAAAAGTACACTGTTAGAAAGTCCTGGTTGGTGTGCACATTGACCTGTTTGTATGTCTACATGGTGTATGCAGCTCTACCTAGGAGGTATCCGTCTCCAAACTCCCCACGTTCCAGGTGTTGGTGTATCCCACTGTGCCTAAAAATTTAGGAGTCATGAGTACTGCCTGGAAATTTAGCTACAATGTCAGTGATGAACACTTTCTATTGCGGAACAGATATTCCAGGTTTGCAGGAGGGCATATTTGAATATGTGTCCCATCTACACACCCTATGACATGAGGAAAGTTGGCAATCCGGTAAAAGTCCAGCTTGGTGCTGTTAATTTCTGCCTCATTCCTGGGTAGGTATATGTATTGGGACATGTGTGTGAGTATGGCATCTAGGAATGCCCTGAGGAACCTTGATAGTGCACTTTGGGATACCCCACCTGCCACAGCAATGACCCCCTGATAGCTCCCCCAGGCCAAGAGGTGCAGTGAGCATAGCACTTGCACATGCGTAGGGATAGTGCATCCACGCAGCGTCTGGTGTTCTAGCTGTGGTTTGAGTAATTCAATTAAATCTAGTATAGCTGCGCTGCTAAGTCTGTATTTATCGTAGATTTCTTCCTCAGTTTGCTTGAAAAGAGTCTGCCTTGTTCTGTAAATCTTCTCCTGTCTCTGGTTCCTCCTCCTCCTCCTCTGCTGGGCTGGGTGGGCTCTCCTCCTCACTGCTATCAGGTATATCTCCACCATCTTGAGTAACCCAGATGCCTTCTGGGTCTCCTTTTATACTTTGGTAATGATCACCACCTGCTCTGAGTTAGTGGTAAATGGGACATGCAAACTGGGCTTTTTGCGACTAGTCGCAATTTGTGAGTTGCAATTGCATATGGTTTGCGACTCGCAAATTGCGACATCCTATTTGCAGGTCGCAAAATGGGGTCGCACATTTTGCGAGTCGGTAACAGCTCGCATCACTTTTTGCAAGTCGGAAATGGGATTTTTGCATCCCATTTCCGATTTTGCGGAGTCGCAAATAGCGATTCGGGCCATTTGCGACTCGCAAAAGTTTGCTACATCTGGCCCTAAGTGTACACTACTGTTTGAGTTCAGATCACTACGTGACCACATACTACTTGTTTGGTGATCTTTTGATTTTTCTCTAAAGGACTCCTTTTTAAACTACTTCCATGATCTTGCTGATCCCTTGACGGATTCTTTTTACTTCAATGGGAACTTATTTTCTGCCTTTGGAACTTTGCACTTGTGACCATCATGTCTCAATCTGGAGAGGCAACAGCTGGAGCTGGGTTTGAAATAAAGAAACTGAAGGAGTACTCAGTTGCTCAATTGAAACAGTTCCTTAAAGATCTTGACTGTCCCACTGAGAGCTCCACCAGGGAGGGGGAGCTGCAAAAGGCACAGAGGGCCTGGGAGACAGTCAAGGAGGCTGGAGGGCACACAGAGGAGGAGAATGTGGGTGGGGAACTGCAGAGGATACACAGTGGTGTAGTGGAGGTACCTGTTACGCCTGGGGGGAGGGTCCCCAGGAGGGGTAGCAGGGTGTCATCCAAGGGTCTGGCTCCTGAAGAGTTACAGGACAAACAGGCAGAGAGGGCTCGTCGGTTGAAGTTCAAGGAGTTGAGGATGCAAAGGGAGAATGATTTGGAAGAAAGGAGGAGGGACTTAGAGATCAAAAAGAGGATTTGGGCTTATGAGCTCAAAATGAAGGAGCTGGAAGTCATAAGAGCTGAGTCCAGCTGGAATGGTGGCAGCAATAATTTTATATCCAGTGCTGCTGAAGAAGTGCACATGCCCAGAGATGTGGTGCCCTACTTGAGGGAGGGAGTTAGCACAGGCCAGGAGGTTCAGGGGTATGAGGTAGCTCCAGTGATGCACATGGTCCCTGAGGTGGATTGGGTAACTGGCATGGGGAGTCATATTCCTACTGGTGGGAGGGACACTTTACTGACTCTAGGTGAGAGTGACAGGGAGAGGGGTTCCCCCCAGGTAGAAGTCCTGGTTATGGAGTGTGAAGACATCCCAGAAGAGTGTGGGTTGAGTGTCAGGGACAGTCAGGTACTGTCTCACCAGTCTCAGGAGGGTGATGTGGGGAACTTTTTCAAAGCAGAGTCACTGGATGGTTGGGTGAAGGGTACTTTGGTTAATTCATGTAAGGGGCTGAGTGATGTAATTGCTGGAGAGCATATGTCTAGTCCTTATTTTCCAGAGCTACGCCAACACCAGGTGGAGTGTGAGTTCTCTGATCCCAGGGAGCTTGCAATGGAGGCAGACTTCTGGGTGAGTACCAGAGAGTCTGAAGAGGCATTTGGGGGTGCTCCTGAGAGGAGTGGTCTAGGTAGTTCCCAACCAGGTGAGGTAGGGAAGGATTGTAGTGTCCCAGGTAGGTCCCAGTGTAGTGGGATGGGTGAGGGACCCCATGTCCAGTCTCCGAGGAGAGGGAATGGGGATGGGTTGAGGCCCAAGGTGCCCGAGATCCGGTCCCAGGTCCTGGAGGGTTCCATGAGGGAACACCAGGAGGGGAGCCTAGCCTGTACCATAGGGCCATCTGTTGAGGGAGACCCCACAGTGTCAGGAGAACTTGGGGGGGCAGCTGTAGACAGCGTCCCACCAGTTCAGGTGTCTGGCAGTACCACTCCTAGTGAGGGGGTGCAGAAGTCCAGACAGAGGGTTGAGAGGGGGTTGCGGATCCCAGTGGAAAACCTGAAGGGTCAGGGGTCAGCTCTGAGAGCAGAGCCCCCCATGAATGACCTTGGTGAGACCATTTCTGGGTTGGGGGAAATCCAGACTCTGTCAGATGGGCAGAGGTCAGGAGACCTGCGCCAGCCAGACTCTTGTGTGGCGCTTGGGGACGGTGTGTCCCTTAAGGGGGGTAAGTGTGCTCCCCTAGAAGTCCTGGGGTGCCAGGAAATGGTTCAACTGCAGGGTGGTGACTCTGGGTTGAATGATCAGGTTCAGGGGGTAAACTCTGACCTGATGGGGGGTAGGTGTGCTCACAAGGACATCCTGGTGCACCAGGCAGTGGTTCAACTGCAGGGTGGTGGCTCTGGGTTGGATGACCAGGTTCAGAGGGTACTCTCTGACCTGGTGGGAGGTAGGTATGCCCCCCAGAAAGTCCTGGGTTGCCAGGCGGTGGTCCAGTCTGTGTGTACAGACCCTGGCCTGGAGGATCAGGTGCAGGGGGTAAACCCTGACCTGAAGGAGTGGGCGGCTTGCCCAATCACCCCTCCTGGTTTTAATTTCAAGGGTTACTCTCCCTGATGGGGGGGGGGGGGGGTGCAGAACCCTGAGAGTAGGGGCAGGGGAGGGAGAGCCTCACCCCTGGCCCCAGTGCAATCTAAGGGTACAGACCCTGGATTGGAAGGCCAGGTTCAGGGTGTCCCCCCTGACCTGGAGAAAGGGGCTACTGCTAACAGTGCCCCTACCATGTTGTCTTCTGGGGGGGCACTCCTAGTTGGCGGGTGCAGGACCCCAGAAGAGAGGGCAGGGGGAGGGAAGCCTCACCCCTGGCCCTGGTCCAACCTGAAGGTACAGACCCCAGGTTGGAGGACCAGTTGCAGGTTAACATCCCTGCACTGGTGGAAGAATTGTGCCGGGCTGCTTCTACAAGCACCCGGACACTTTTGGACTCTGGGGGTGCCGCTCCTAGAGGGAGGGTACAGAGCCCCAGAGGGGAGGACCAGGGTCAGGTTGTCGTCCCTGACCTGGTGGATGGGAGAGTGGTCAAAGGGTGTCAGACACCTGGGGCTACCGCCCCCCTCTCTCCACAGTCACAGTGGTTGGAGAGGCCTGAGGTCAGGCTCTCATCCCTGACAGTCGTCAGGGGTCACTGTGGCTTGCTGTCCTGGTGGACAGAGTTGCCCCGGGGGGGGGGGACGAGAGTCACACCAGAGGGGTGGAGTGGGCAACACCACTGTGTTGGCCCTGGTGGTGCTATCTGCCCATTGGGATACATCTGTGAGCAAAGTAAAGTTAGGTGCTGCACAGATGGTATCTGCAGATGTGGAGAAGGGTTCCCCATGGGTTAGCTTAGTGGGCCCTGAGAGTATGGACAGAGGGATCCAACTGGAGTCAGGAAGGCGCAGAAGTGGAACCTGCCCCTGCATTTGTGGGTCTGGGTCCTTGTTCTATCGCCCCAATCAGGGAAGTACATCAAGGTATTGATTGTTCTCCCCTGGCTTTAGGCTGGTAGGGGGTCGTGTTGGACTTTTTTGCTTATGCAGGGTCATCCCCAATCTTTTTGCCTCCTGCCTCCTATTTTTTCTGATCTGTTGCTGTTGTTTTTTTAACTCTGAGCACTTTACCACTGCTAACCAGTGCTAAAGTGCATATGCTCTCTGTGTAAATTGTATTGTTGATTGGTTTATCCATGATTGGCATATTTGATTTATTAGTAAGTCCCTAGGAAAGTGCTCTAGAGGTGCCAGGGCCTGTAAATCAAATGTTACTAGTGGGCCTGCAGCACTGGTTGTGCCACCCACACAAGTAACCCTGTAATCATGTCTCAGACCTGCCACTGCAGTGTCTGTATGTGTATTTTTACACTGTAAATTCGACTTGGCAAGTGTACCCGCTTGCCAGGCCTAAACCTTCCCTTTTCTAACATGTAAGGCACCCCTAAGGTAGGCCCTAGGTATCCCCAAGGGCAGGGTGCAGTGTATGGATAAGGTAGGACATGTAGTAATGTGGTTTATATGTCCTGACAATGAAATACTGCCAACTTCGTTTTTCACTGTTGCAAGGCCTGTCTCTCTCATAGGATAACATGGGGGCTACCTTTAAATATGATTAAAGTGTAGATTCCCCTAGAGAGTAGATGGACATGTGGAGTTTGGGGTCCCTGAACTCACAATTTAAAAATACATCTTTTAGTAAAGTTGATTTTAAGATTGTGCATTTGAAAATGCCACTTTTAGAAAGTGAGCATTTTCTTGCTTAAACCATTCTGTGACTCTGCATTGTTTGTGGATTCCCTGTCTGGGTCAGTTTGACAGTTGGGTTGTTTTTCACCTCGCACTAGACAGTGACACAAAGGGGGCTGGGGTGTAACCTGCAATTCCTGATTGGCCATCTCTGCTAGGAGGGAGGAGTGGAGTGGTCACTCTCATCTGAAAGGACTGTGCCTTTCCTCTGACAATGCCGGCTCCAACCCCCTGCTGTGTGTCTGAGGCCTTGCCTGGGCAAGGCAGGATTTCACAAGTAGGTGTGAGTCCCATTTGAAGAAAGGTGACTTCAAAGACTAAAATGGGTATAAGAAGGGCACCCAAATCTACAGACTTTAGAAACACTTCTGGAACCAAGAGGAACCTGCTGAAGTCCGCGACTCCGTGGAAGTCGCCGCACCACGTCGTGACCGACACCGCTCGAAGTGCATGGATTTAACGTTTTGCACAGACGCCACGATCCCCGACTTGGCGCATCGTCTTGTTTTCACTCTTCACCAAAGGTACTGTACTTGGGGATCTACATGACTCCGTGTCCGGTGCCGCTGGTGTCGGCTTGTTGGGAACGACTTCGTCACAACGCCGTGTTAACATCTCATCGAAGCATTTTTGTTTCTAAGCACTATTTTTGAGTTTAATCTTTCAAAATTCATAACTTGACTTGTTTATGTTGGATTTTTGTCGTTTTGGTCTTCATTTGTTTAGATAAATATTTCCGATTTTTCTAAACCGGTGTCGTGTCATTTTGGAGTGTTTTCATTAAGTTACTGTGTGTGTTGGTACAAATACTTTACACCTAGCGCTCTGAAGTTAAGCCTACTGCTCTGCCAAGCTACCAAGGGGGTAAGCAGGGGTTAGCTGAGGGTGATTCTCTTTTACCCTGACTAGAGTGAGGGTCCTTGCTTGAACAGGGGGAAACCAGACTGTCAACCAAAGACCCCATTTCTAACAAATTGCTTCAGAACTTTACAGAGATTTCACTTGAAGCCTCGGCCGCTACTTTCTCCTTCTCAGTTCCCACATTCGCAAGCAGAATTTGACCCGCAAATACTACTCTGGACTTGTCAATGGTTTGTCCTAGTGCACTTTAGAACTTGCCAAATCTCCATCGAAGGTTTCACACATACAATTTGACCTAGACTCGACTTGTCAACCACGCCCGACTGACCTATTAAACCGCACAAATTACAACAGAAACCCAAGTGTCTTCTACTCTTGTCAATATACTCCGGAGTCTTAGACCACGACGGGTCCATACATTACCAATCAACCGCATGGATAATTTTTTAGCACAAAGCGCCACACTCATATGAAGTACGCCGACTTCCCTACTCTCATAATGTGGAGTCCGCCCACTCCTGCTAAAAAAGCATTACTTTGCCTAAACACACATAGGTGGTCATTACAACCCTGGCGGACGGTGTTAAAGCGGCGGTAAGACCGGCAACAGGCCGGCGGTAAAAATTTTGGAATTACGACCGTGGCAGTAACCGCCAACAAAGACAGCCACTTTAACACTCCGACCGCCACGGCGGTACAGACAAACTGCGCATCGGTCACTGCCAACAGACAGGCGGGAGACAATGTACCGCCCACACTATTATGACAGGCCAATCCGCCACCTTTTCCGGGGTGGATTCACCGCGGATAAAAACACAGCGGAAACAGGCATTCACTCCATGAGGAAGGAGGACAGCATGGAGCCGGAACTTCATACTCTCCCTGCGCTAGTCTTCCTGCTCCTCTACAAGGAGCACCAACGCTGGCGGCGAAGACCACGGTGAGTACTGCACCTACGACATAGGGGAGGGGGAGGCAAAAAACAGGGAAACACACACGCAACACCCCAACCCCCACCCTCACCCACTACAACACACACACCAATGCATATCTATACATTACAGTAACACCCCCAACCCCCCCGGAAGAATGCAAAGACAAAAGGAAATGAGTGAACTATTGTAATATATCAAAAATCAGTAATCAAAAAAAATAATAATATATAAATATATATATATATATATATATATATATATATATATATATATATATACACTATAAACAAAATATACACCATGATTAGTAGTCCAGGTATTGCACCATTCATAGTCCGTGGACCACTGGGCCCAAAATGCATGGGCGAAGCCCACACAAGATACCCGAACATGATGGAGAGAACACTGCAGGGGCATCAGACAGAAATACAACAGGCACCTCAGGGGGAAGGGAAGGGGAGCACCTCAACCGGATGAGTGCACGATGCCAGATTCACGAGGGGGCACCATGCCCATGAATGTATCCTGGGGAGTGCAAAGCCACAGTCTCTCAAGTCTCTACAGTGGTGGTTTGCCCACTGCTGCATCCTGGGGAGTACAAAGCCACAGTCTCTCAAGTCTCTGCAGTGGGTGGTTTGCCCACTGTTCAATCCTGGGGAGTGCAAAGCCACAGTCTCTCAAGTCTCTACAGTGGGTGGTTTGCCCGCTGTTCAATCCTGGGGAGTGCAAAGCCACAGTCTCTGAAGTCCCTACAGTGGGTGGTTTGCCCACTGCTGCATCCTGTGGAGTGCAAAGCCACAGTCTCTCAAGTCTCTACAGTGGGTGGTTTGCCCACTGCTACATCCTGGGGAGTGCAAAGCCACAGTCTCTCAAGTCTCTACAGTGGGTGGGTTGCCCACTGTTCAATCCTGGGGAGTGCAAAGCCACAGTCTCTCAAGTCTCTACAGTGGGTGGTTTGCCCACTGTTCAATCCTGGGGAGTGCAAAGCCACAGTCTCTCAAGTCTCTACAGAGGGGGGATTGCCCACTGCTGCATCCTGGGGAGTGCAAAGCCACAGTCTCTCAAGTCTCTACAGTAGGTGGATTGCCCACTGCTGCATCCTGGGGAGTGCAAAGCCACAGTCTCTCAAGTGGATGCATATCTCCACTGGTTCAGGAGGGGGACTGGTGCCCAGAGTGCTTCATCCTGTGCAGGACAGAGGTAGTGGGTGTTTTTCTCCACTGGTTCTAGAAGGGGACTGGTGCCCAGAGTGCTTCATCCTGTGCAGGACAGAGGTAGTGGATGCTGTTCTCCACTGGTTCTGGAGGGGGACTGGTGCCCAGAGTGCTTCGTCCTGTGCAGAACAGAGGTAGTGGATGCTGTTCTCCACTGGTTCTGGAGGGGGACTGGTGCCCAGAGTGCTTCATCCTGTGCAGGACAGAGGTAGTGGATGCAGTTCTCCACTGGTTCTGGAGAGGGACTGGTGCCCAGAGTGCTTCATCCTGTGCAGTACAGAGGGAGTGGATGCTGTACTCCACTGGTTCTGGAGGGTGACTGGTGCCCAGAGTGCATCACTCACCCCGTGACAGTCCCAGTTACGTCACTTCCCCTGCCGCTCATGGGC